>NC_138374.1:66733498-66852917 GCF_054177405.1 Leptonychotes weddellii
TATTTGTAAATTCATAAAAACATTTAAGGTAGCAACAGAAACAAATGATGTTAAATATAGTCATTAAAATGGTTTTTTTTTAAAGGTTTTATTTATTTATTTGACAGAGACATAGCGAGAGAGGGAACACAAGCAGGGGGAGTGGGAGAGGGAGAAGCAGGCTTCCCGCTGAGCAAGGAGCCCGATGCGGGGCTCAATCCCAGGACCCTGGGACCATGACCTGAGCTGAAGGCAGACGCTTAACGGACTGAGCCACCTAGGTGCCCCCATTAAAATGTTTTTTAAAAAGTTGCCATGTGGTAGCAGATGTGCTTCTGCATGGACACATTTAAAAGCAGGGTCTAACAGCAGATCTGATCATTTTGAAGCAGGGATGAGTGTGCATGCTATTTTGAGAAGCAGGCAATAACTAATGTTATATGAGACTGTGATTTCTTCTGTGGTCAAGTCACAGCACGGCTAAATATGACTGTGGATTTGCTGCCCACTTTCATAATCGAAGGAAATGCTAACTTTCAATTAGAGATCGTGAAAATAAAGCTGTCAGCTCTGCCTCCTTCAAGTTCACAAATCCTCTGCGCTTTGGACCAGGCCCCTGAAACACCTCCCCATCCCCCCATCCCTCCCACCCCACCCCCACCCCCTGGCTGCAGGGACATCCAGGTCCCTAATGTAGACACACCCAGTCTTTCCGCTGGTTGGCCACCAAGACTAGACCCAGCTCTCCCTTAGTTCCTGTAGTAGGGGCGCCCGCTCCCCCCTCCTCTCCCTACTTCCCCTTCCTCTTTCCCCCTCTTCCCCTCTTCTCCTTCCTCCCCACCCTCCCTCTGTTCCCACCCCGACACTTTGGACTGTTGGCACATATCTTGGTCACTGCTATTGGATGCAAGCTGGCCTCTAATCCCTGTTGCCCTTGGTCCCTGACAGGTGAAGCAGCTCGTGCCCATCCGGGACCAGTCCCTGCAGGAGGAGCTAGCCCGCCAGCACGCCAATGAGCGTCTGCGGCGCCAGTTTGCTGCACAGGCCAATGCCATTGGGCCGTGGATCCAGAACAAGATGGAGGTAGGGCGGTGCCCTTCCAAAGAGCTTCTTGCAACCCTTGAAATTAGTCCCTGCGTTGACCCAACAATGACACCTCTTCTGTTTCTGTCCTGGTCACCCTGCTCAGTGCTGTGAGGGCCCTTTGTGTCACGCTGGGCTTTACTCCTTTGGGCCCCCGAGCTCATGTAGCCTGTGGGCATCGGTGCAGTGCGTGGGGGGCCCGCTAAAAAGGGGGCCGAGGCTGTTCCTGCTGCCATCTGTTCATTTTGTCATTAAAAAGGATGTCAGGGCTCTTTCTTGGTGTTCAGCCTTTGTAGGATCTAGATTTTAAATCCTCCATCCCTAAGGAGGACATGTGAAGAGTCACAAATGCTTTGCATTTTCAGAACATTTAAAGAAAAGTGATCTTGGAATGACACTGATTTCTGGGTTCATTTTATCACTAAGAGCAGCCAAGAGACATATATTTGCCCTTCTTGTGTTTCTCCCAACCTCCCTTTTGGTGATAAAATGTTACCTTTTCTCCTAAAGGGAGAACCTGTAAAAATACAGGAAATTCTTTTTGACCCTCCAGTGCTCTTAAATCTGTCTGGCAGCTTCTTTCCTGCAGAACATCCCCTAGCCTCCTCCAGAACGGGGCAGCTCTGATGCAGGGAAGCTTCCATCTTCGGCCGAAGAAGAAATAACTCTTCTCTTAACCACTCTTCCTCCTTTGCTGTTTTGGATCTTGGTTGATGCCCCCACTCCCCCACCCCGCCAAGCTGCTGTCACGCTCTGGGACTGCCATCTCCCACCTCACGGGATAAAATCGGGGCACTCTGGCAGCTGACGAGCCCCAGCGTAGCATCTGAGGCCGACTCACCGGTTTGCCTCCCTCTTCTTGCCTCTGTCAGGAGATTGCCCGCAGCTCCATCCAGATCACGGGGGCCCTGGAAGACCAGATGAATCAGCTGAAGCAGTATGAGCACAACATCATCAACTATAAGAACAACATCGACAAGCTGGAGGGAGACCATCAGCTCATCCAGGAGGCCCTGGTCTTTGACAACAAGCACACCAATTACACCATGGAGGTACAGCTCCCCACGGGCTGGGTGGCTTTGCTTCCGGTTGTGACCATTTCACCTCCTCTCGGGGTGTCCCCCCTCACCCCACTTGTCTCTGTTCCTGTGGGAGGTGCTACACCGTGAAAGCGAGGGATCTTCAAGCCTTCCCTGTCACTGTACGTGCAAAAGCTTTGTGAACTGTGTCAAGAGCTATGAAAGTGTTAGTTTTCTCCGTCATCATCCTCATTAGCACGACAGTGAATTCATTGCGCCACTCGCTCAGGGAGTAACTAACGGTTCACGTTTCTACCAGTTTGGCCCCCTTTGCTCCCCCTGGGAGCAGGCAGGTGTAACCCAGGGCCCATCCTGCTACTTGGTAAATGGAAAGATATTTCCAGCGACAAATAGACTCTCCATTGTGCATCTTATTTACAAAGTGCCGGTCGCCCCTGTGAGAACCCCGCTCTCACTTCTGAGCGCTTCCCACTATGGAATCTTAGGAAGAGTGAAAAATTAGAATGAAAAAAATATAAATAATAACAGAGTTGAGTAAGCCCTACTTCTCTCCCTCTGGGTCTAAGCCCTTCGGTTAGGAAGATCAGGAGGGCAAGATTGATGTGCTGGCAGGACCCAGAGCTGACCATTTCCTTTTTCCTCGAGTAGCACATTCGTGTCGGGTGGGAGGTGCTGCTGACGACCATCGCCAGAACCATCAATGAAGTGGAGACCCAGATCCTGACGAGAGACGCCAAGGGCATCACCCAGGAGCAGATGAATGAGTTCAGGGCCTCCTTCAACCACTTCGACAGGGTACGTCTCCCTGGACTTGCCCGAAAGGCGACATTGGGGATGTGAAATAATATTCATGCTCTTAGTTTAAGTCTTAGTGCCCTGTAAACATTACAGGGAAACAGGATGATTAATGCCAAAGGAAAACAGCCACCAGAAAGGCAGTGCTAGGCTCTGACGTTGCGCATGGGGACTCGAAGTGGAGGTTCGTGGGCAGCGTTTTGCAGGTGGCCCGATGGATGCCTTTGTAGCCGATGGCAAAGCTAGATTTGTTCGAAGGAAAAGTGTGTCCCTCATGCGGTGTGGTTGTTGGACTTAGATCTTTTCTAAAGACTTAAATGCAAAGCCCTGAGGTACTTTTCCCAAGTTACTATTTAGGTGAAGCACCTAATGAAAACTTAACCCACTGTCTTGACATGTAAAATTTAATTTTTTTAATTAATAAAATGGACTCGTGACATGTTTTAAGGAAAATGCACCAACCGAATGATGACCGTTTTCATGGTAAAGGCATATAAAAAGTTACGTGCTGCTTTTAAAATATTACCTGGGATTTTGATTTGAATCATATTAAGTAAAACCAATTCTTTATAAGAAGATTCCGTTTGCTTATCATATGGCCAAAAGTGACTTCTTAGGCCACATACCATTTGCTAAAGATCCCTAAAAAAGGATAGTCTGTTACTCTGTACAGGACATTGTGTGTGGTTTACAGTTATCAGTAAATGGTTCTCAGAATGCCTCTGGGCAGGGCAGGTTGTGAGATCAAGCTGCGGGTCAGGCTTGCGCTGGGTGTGGAGCCTGCTTGAGATTCTCTCTCTCGCTCTGCCCCTCCTCACGCCTCCCCCCCAAAAGAAGGCTCAGGTTTGGACCTGTTAGAGAGTTCAGACTGTACACCTCTGATGGGGGCCTGAGACGTAATAAAGAATGGGCACAGCTATTTGAATCCAAGATAATGAGATTGTTTTTTGCAACTGAAGTCCGAAGGAGGACAATGCAGAACCTGCCAAGTTAAAAAAAAATGCATTTAAATCTTAAGGAGTATATGTTTTGGGGGAAAAGAAGTTTGCTTGAAGTCCTGGGGAGAGGTGTCAGGGACGCGGATCCATTTCTCTTCATCTTCTGGTTGAATACTGAGGGTAGGAACGGCAGAGGGCACAGCAGACGTGCCCCGAGGGGCTCTTACTGGAGCTTTTAGAGCGTAGACAGAACACGATCGTGGCTGTGCTTCAAAAAATGTGCACGGCCGCCTCGGCGAGCATGGACTGGAGGGTCAGAGGCAGGGAGAGGAAGCGAGCAGAGGGTCTCAGCACGTTAGGTCTTGGGCTTTGTGTCAACGCCTCAGTATCTGTAGAGCTGGGGTCGCCCATTTGTCCTGACCCGGCCTTTTTTCAGCTGTGATAGCGGTTGTCCGCGTGGGCCTTCCTGCTCGCTGCCCTGTGCAGACCCCCGTGGCACTTGGGGGGGGGGGCTGTGATGCCTGTGGGGTCCGTGGGCCTGAGTTGTAGGAGTGCTGTTGTTTGGGGGGAGCTTCACAAATGAGGACCCCCCAGGGGCCATGAGAGTGGGATAATTTCTCACAGCACCTCGGGCTCTGTCACCAGCAGGTGGCAGTTATTGGTTCCTGCTGGGTCATTCTTGTGGCCCTGGGTGATTTTTTTCAGGTGCTTTCATGAATGTGTAGTCTCCTGTCATTTTTACCTGGTAGTTATCCGCCCCCCGCCTCCTGCTTTTTCCTTTTTAAGAAACTATTTTGTAACATCTCCGTGTTGGCTCCATCCTCTTATAAGTCAGTGGTGACCTTTCCCGTCTCCTTGGCAGGGCTCCATGGGGCCCGTCTTGCTGGATTCTGTTCCGTTCGCTTGTTCGCTCTGTCACTATCTCTCAGCGTCTCTGTTCTTATTTGTCGGCAGAGGAAGAACGGCCTGATGGATCACGAGGATTTCAGAGCCTGCTTGATTTCCATGGGCTATGATTTGGTAAGACAGAAGCTAAAAATTTACAAGGATTAGATGGATATTTTCTTGAGTTTGGGCTTATGTTACAGGAAATGACTAGCTTCGAGTATGATAGCACATTTGGGATCGGTTCCCTTTCATTGTATAGGGTGATCTTCTTGGAAGGTTTGCCTGCTGCTGTATAAAAATCATTTCATAGAACCAGAACATATATTGTTATTCAGTAATTGGTCAGATTTTTTTTCCTAGTAAAGGAAGAAAACATGAACTTTTTTTAAAAACAGCTTTATTGCAAACTGTAGTTTCCCCGTATAAAGTGTATACATTTCAATGGCTTTTAGTAACCTGATGATTTTCAAAGTGCTTTTCCCTCTGATACTAATGTGTATTTTGAACATGAGCTGCTTTGATTCTTTTCAGGCTCTTAAAATAAAAATCACGAGAGCCGTGTTCTGAACTACCTTCTACTTAGCAATGTTACTCTTGTTGGTTGTAGTCAGAGGAAAGGCCTCTCTCCCTCACTCTCTCCCAATTCCTCTTCCAGAAGTACGTTCAGGCCTGACAGCTACATGGGACAGAGAGAGGAAGGAATTCGGACATTCAGGAGCTTCTGGCTTGATGTTACAGTAACTCGTAACATCATTTGATGGCAATAAACTTAAGTCGCCCCTCTGGGGAATTTGTTCCAAAGACTGAAGGGAAATGCAGGGACTATTTAACTTTGCAGACCATTAGGATTGGCATGTCAGGAGTTAAGGGGAATGGTGCTGTTGAGGACTGTGTCTTGTTGAAGTACGTGTGTCTTTGCAACCTTGCCTCAGGGCGAGGCTGAATTTGCACGCATCATGACCCTGGTGGATCCCAACGGACAAGGCACCGTCACCTTCCAGTCCTTCATCGACTTCATGACAAGAGAGACGGCCGACACCGACACGGCCGAGCAGGTCATCGCCTCCTTCCGGATCCTGGCTTCTGATAAGGTCTGCAGCGACAGATTTCCTTCAGCTTTTGTGCGAGCTCATGGCATTGTTCTAGTAAAGCAGGAAACAACGTTGCCAAGTAAAAACCATTTTGATATTAGTGTATTTTGTATCACATCAGCAATGAATTCAGAGAGCCGCAAGTAAACCTACCAATGGCCCACACAGAACAGAGAAAACACAGACATTCTGTTCCCAGCATTTGTGTGGGCCTCCCAGGGAGTTTGACAGAAGGAACCCAGTGCATATTTTGTAGAGTTTTTTGTGTGTGTTTCCGGGTTAAACTCCATTTTACATTCTGGGGTCAGGAGACTCAGAAGAGACTGCACAATTCAGGTAACTGTGGAACTGGGAACCTTTTCTTAAGGATCGGTTACTCTGACTTTGGGCCCAACCATGGAAGCCAAGTTAAATATAGCCATTCAGTCATTTAAACTATTGGCAAGCTTTGTATTACATGTAGCCTAGAAATTAAGTAGGAGTTTAACGGCAAGCTCAGAATTGTCGAGTCTCATTCCCCAAACAGTAGCAACATCTTAGTAGGTATAAATTCAATGTGGAATAGGATTCTTTTACTCTGTGTTCTGGCTGAGAGGGAAGAAGAATTTAGCGTGTTGAAACATCAGCAGAGCCGTGTTTATTGCCTTACAACATCAGACAAGATAAACTATCCTGACAACAATAATGTATGTTTTAAAATTAAACCCGTATCCTGAAGATGGGGGTAGAGGGAGAGAGCCCATCTGATCAGGAGATAATAAACCAAAGCTCACCTAACCCACCCGTTCCCCAAAAAACCCTACTATAAGTTAAGCATATTTGCTATTTATTTATTTTGACTATTACCCAACTGGTCTGTTTTACCGGAATTATCCTGTTTCCTGTTGGACATATGACATTTAAAAAAATACGTACATTCCACTGTTAAATGTCAGTTTTATCTTGCTTTACAAAGAAGTTTTCTCCAGTGGCAAAATTAGCTTTTTAATAACCTGAGTAGAAAAATGACTCCATTTTCTAAAAACACGTATCACATACGTTAAAAAAAAGAAAACGATCATGTTAACTGTCCCTGTATTCTCATCAGCATATAATATAAACCCCAACTATCCCTTTACCTTTCCACTATGACTCTTAGGTCATAGTATTTTTCACTTACATGATGGCTCAGTTTGAGAAATATTGATGATAGTCCTCTCTCTGCCTTTATGAAGCCTATTAAATTTCCTGCTGGCCCCAGGACAAATCACCTTGCAGATTGCTCTTAGCAGTGAAACGCAGTCTTCTGTTGGTCCTCTGCTCCCATGCCCGTTAGACCCCCTGCCTTTTGTCCTTTATTTAAATTAAACAAATGCAAGGCATGTGGAAGGATTAAAACTGTTTATATTCCAGCGTGTTCTGCGATTGAGCTTACAAACCCTTGTGTGTGTTTTTTCCAGCCGTACATCTTGGCGGAGGAGCTACGGCGAGAGCTGCCCCCGGATCAGGCCCAGTACTGCATCAAGAGGATGCCCGCCTACTCTGGCCCGGGCAGTGTGCCCGGCGCCCTGGATTACACTGCATTCTCCTCCGCCCTGTACGGGGAGAGCGATCTGTGATGCTGGGGCTCTGTAATCACTGATCCCATCAGAACGTAATAAAAGCTGAAGTCACAGTTGGTTTCCTGGAACCTTTGACAAGCTTTATTAAGTTAAGAGAGAGAAAAAATAGTTTGCAGCTCAGTAGGTTGCCAGCATTGTGACATGGCTGAAATGAAGTTTCTATGGTTGCCCGAGGTAGCGTGTTTCATGAGTAGGTTTCTTTATTTCTGGATTTGTAGGTGAATACAGTGAGATAATCAGGTTTTTGTTTGTTTCTTTGATAAAACAGCCAATGGCTCAAGCAGTGTGACATTAGGAGGCTCTAGGGACAGAAGAAAAGTAAAAAAAATGGGAAATTGCAAAATACCCAAGATTCAAGATTAGGAGAAAAAAAAATATCACTAATTAGGTGAATGTTTGGTACTTGAAAAATATTCTTCGTGTTTAATATGTTTATGTGATTATCCCTAGCGCAGTATGTTTGGTATATTAGTGTTTTACTTTTTTGCTTATCCAAAGATTAGGTATATTTGAATTTAATATTGTCCAGGGAATAAAAACCAACTACCCAAAAGATCTTTAGTCTCGAAAACCTTTTAAGTAGAGATTATAGTCAGCTCTTTATCATTTAGGATTAATGTAGTCAGTTAGTGGGTTTCAATGCCTTTCTGATCCTCCAAAGTAGGGACCTCCTCAGGAAATACGAAAGTCAGTTTAATTGCCAGTGAGGAAGATAAAAGCACTAGATAAAATGAGGGTTTTTTTAGGATTATTTATTGATTCCAGGTCTCTGTGCTTTTTCTAGAGCTTGTTAGCACAGGTTCTCCGTATGGAAGTGCTCTGTTTTTATATAAACAAGTGTCCGTAGTAGCAGTCCTGAGAGGGGACAGGTCAGAAACTGGGACCCTTATAACTCTCCAGGAAGAATATTCTTTATGCCTGTGGTTTCATACCTGGTAAGGAGAAGGAGTTTGTAGGAAACAGTAGGAAAAGCTTATTTCTCAACAGGGGCAGAGGTAAGTTCTTTCCTAATTTATTTCCTAACTCCTTTGATGCAGCAGGAATTACTGGATGTTCTTGCTAGCATGTGGGGTGCATTTGCCGCTGTGACTGGCTGGCGAACGCTGACACATCTGAGTATGGCTCTGTCCGCATCTGAAGCCTCATCATGTGGCCACCCCACGTGCTCCCAGCTTCGTCTCGGTCTTGTCATTGCTCATTCATTTTTCTGCTCCTGCTGCCGTAAGCTATAACTGCCCCCTCTGTTCTTCCATTTTGTTGACAGCTTGTAGAGAATAAAGCAGGAATTCTTTTTATATCTTAGCCCTGAATGACGAACAGGAGAGGCATTCAAAACAAACAAAAACAGTTGCGAGCAGCAATTAAAGTGTTACTAGAAAAGGCAGTAATGTGCTTATTACCTACAGTCTGTTTCCTCAGGTTTTTATAGACTTCCAGCAACAGAAATGTGATATTTTCCATTCATAACTGCTTTTACTACATTGGCCCATTTAGAACCCTCGACCTTTATAAGTTTAATGTAACGTGCTTCATTTTATTAAGTAGATGATAGCTTGCGAATTCCGGTGAAATATCCGAGTCCATGAGTTTAATGCCAAACACTTCTGGGGTCATGTTTAGGGTGAACTCTGACTCCCTATTTTATTTCAAGCAGGTGCTATATTCCAGCCATAAACATTACAGAAACACTAGAAAGTCATTCTGCCTTTGGGGCGACCAGGGGGATTTGTGGTGTTTTAGGATGGAAGTAGGTAGCTCATCTACCTGAAATCTTAATTTCTTTACGACATTCAGGCAAGAGAATGGATCAGCACTCTATGCAAATAAGTGAAGAGAAGAAGTAAACTCTGAAAAACACTTAATAAACGTGTTTATAGTCTCCTTTTAGAAGTTATTTTTATTCTTGAAGCTGAATTATCAATTAAACTTCATTTGTAGAAGAAAAAAGAAAAGAATTCCTGTTTTTTATTATTCCCAACAATAACCGGTTTCTTTGGTTAACCACAAACTCCATCACTTAAAATTTCTGTCATATTTTAAAAGTCTCATAGGAGCTAATATTTGTCCACTTTGAAGAATCAGAGACGGGCTTGTGGTGTGAAGGGTGAATTTGAGATGAGGCATTAAGGTTGACCCAGTTAGAGGTGAGTGATGAATGGATGGGGAAACTAAATGGATTAGGAAGGAATTGTTACCTAGGAGCTCATTTCAGAAAGCACAGTAGGTATTTTTGAAATGTGTGCATATCCAGCCCTCACCCCAGAGTGTCAAGAAGGTCTGGGTTAAGACCTGGACATCTGAAATTTTTTTTTAAAAGCTCCATGGAGTATTCTAATAGCCCTTAATTGAAAACCACTGGATTAGGGGCTCCTGGCTGGCTCAGTCAGTAGAGCGTGTGACTCTGGAACTTGGTTGGGGTCATGAGTTCGAGCCCCATGTTGGGTGTAGAGATTACTTAAAAATAAAATCTTTTTAAAAATAAAGAATAATGAAATCCACTGGATTAGAGGTAAAGGAAAGGATTGGCAGAATAAAAAAATTTAAAAGATTTAGAGAGGCTCTTACTGGGAAGGTAAAGGGGACAAATGGCCAAACTCCGGCACCATCTGGTTGGTGACCTAGAAATGCCAGGTAAGGACTTAGTTTGAGATGGGTACATTCGGCCTGGTATTCTGCCTTGTTGCGTACCTGACTCATGCATGTTCATGAGTGAAAAAGCTGGAGATGAGCTCCCTCTGGCCCTTAAGTGAAAAGACCAAATCTAAATGCTACAAAGTTAAAAACTTGTACTTTAAGGTGAAGTTGCTAATTGTTACCACAAGCTGACAAAAATTCACCCCCAACCCCCAGTTTCCCAGCATTATTTGATAAGAAGGCACTGAGTGTGCCCAGCTGTGTCCTTGAGCTTTCTTAAATACCCAGCAGCCTGGGCAGGGATTATACTGTCCTGTCTGGGACATTTTCATGGAACCAGCAGAGAAGGAGATGTTACGCATTCATTAATAACTCCATCCTTGAGAAACTGACAGACCATCATTCTTTTGAAACTGGGAGCTGGAGGTGGTTGTGAGTTGTCAATGGGAACCCCTAGCCAAGGCATGATGTGTCTTTACGGGACAAGCTACCAGAGATGGAGAAAGATTAGCTATGTAAACTAACTGTAAAGAGAAAATGACTTTTTGAATACTCAGTGTGAACAATGAGATGGTATGATGGTCAGCATTTCAGTGTATAGTTTCAAAATTACCTAGGTGACCAGTGCCCAAAACCAAGGAGGGCAGCCCTCATCAAAATCACCTCCCTCATCACAATTACCTTACTGATGCCTGGACCCCACCGTAGAGCACTCAGATCAGAATATTTGATCGCAGTGGAGGTGGGAGAAGCCAGTCAACGGTACTAGTCTTTTCCCTCGATCAATCCAATGTACCATTGAGGCTGAGCACCCCAGCTTTTTCGGAGCCTCGGGACTCTGTGGTCTGCTCCGTGACTGTTGCCAATGGGATATGCAGACAAATACAAGGAAATCCATGCATGAGTAACAGTGAGTGCCCGTAGGGAACCGGCCTTCTCTCTAGCCACCGTTCCCACACACACCTCATACGCACCCAACCCTGAGCAGTGTTAGCATTACATTCAGGTGTATGATTCATTGAACCAAATTTTGTACTACCAATAGTTACTTGGTAAAAATTTAAAATGACATAAGTAAAGAGAAAGATATATTCATGGGGTAAAAAAGGAAAATCAGAGCATCAGTAAGAAAGATTAACCATCTAAATGGTGCTTTTTTGGTCCTGTATTTAAGCAAAAGCAATTCTTTTCAGCTACGCTCAAGAATAATCGTTAGAATGAGTTAGCTTGTTAGAAAAGCACCGCCCAACAACCAAAGCATCAGAGGCCAGCACAGGAGTGTTTTCTGAGACAACCACAGTTTGCAAATTTCACCAGATGAAGCCTGTGGTCATTTTTTACATAACTTCTCTAAGCTGTGGTGTGTATTACACAAAACGGTATTTAAAAATATAATTATCCAGGCATATAAAATATTCTAGTGGCAGTCTTGAACTTGCTTCATCTTAGAAAATATTTAGGGGCGCCTGGGTGGCTCAGTCATTAAGCGTCTGCCTTTGACTCAGGTCCTGATCCCAGGGTCCTGGGATCGAGCCCTACATCGGGCTCCCTGCTCTGCGGGAAGCCTGCTCCTCCCTCTCCCACTCCCCCTGCTTGTGTTCCCTCTCTTGCTGTCTCTCTCTCTGTCAAATAAATAGAATCTTAAAAAAAAAAAAATTAGTATGTAATTTCATGTTAGCAATAAATAATAAACAAATAAAACCTATACTAGCTACCAGACCAATTAATTTTTAGCAGTCCATCCTTACTCTTTCACTAAATACTTGGAAAAAGTTTGATCAGTATGTCTAACAAAATCAATGGAATTACTTCTTAATTTTATACATGATTTGTATTTGTTTCCAAACACCAGACTTCAGGATACAGATGTATCAAAGGAGTATCATTCCTTTTAGCTTTTGGAATAATTTAAAATTGTAGCTACCTATTATGTTGCATAAGTAAATGAGAAAAATTTACATAATGAACAATTTCTATTAGCACCACAGCATTTTAATCTTGACTTAACTGCTTTTACAGGATTTGTTGCATCCTTTATCTCTCAGTGGTTTTTATTCTATTGCTCAAAATGTGTTAACAGTTTATTTGAATGGAAGAATAAAGTCTGATTTTTCTTTTTTTTTAATGACAGGAAGTAAGACTGATGTAGTTAACCATTTAGCCTGAATTTGGTAATTGGGTTCCATGGAGACATTTTCCATTTTTTCAATTATCTAAAGCTGCAGCTCCGATGTTTTGATGGAAATACAATTAAAGCACATGATAAAATAAAAGCATTTCATTTTCAAAGAGATACTGGCAAAAGCGTGTTGAACAATTGTCCCCAACCCTTCCTGAGTATAATGGACTAAACAAGGAGTCTGTAAGAGAAAGACAGCAAGTGTCACCAATAGTCGGTTTTTAAGGCCAAGGGATGGAACGCTACAGGCGAGAAGACATCTGGGTTCCTGTGTGACAGATTCGCCCCAGTGATGTGGGCTGCTCGCCTCAAGACTGCCATAGGGAAAGAAACACACTTGTACATTTGACCCTTAAACATACCCGTTTGAACTGCGTGGGTCCATTTATATGCAGGGTTTTTAAAAATATATATAAATATGGTACAGTACTATAAATGTGTTTTCCTTATGATTTCCTTAACATTTTCTTTTCTCTGGCTTACTTTATTGTAAGAATACAGTTCATAATGCATGTAACGTACAAATACGTATTAATCGACTGTTACTGGTATGGCTTCCAGTAGACAGTAGGCTATTTGTAGGAACGCTTGGGGGGAGTCAAAAGTTCTATGCAGGTTTTCAACTGCACTGGGTGGGGGGTTGGCGCCCTTAATCGCCATGTTGTTCAAGGGTCAACTGTATATGCTTTAAGCCACTGTATTTAGGAACTCTATTTCAGCGGCTTAGCTTTACCCCAAATAATACAATAGGAACCTTGATGGTTTCCTGACCTGGTTGCACAGCTGTATTTAGGGTATTTTATTTTATTTTATTTTTAAAGATTTTATTTATTAGAGAGAGGATGCATGATCATGAGTAGGGGGAGGGGCAGAGGGGGAACAAACAGACTCGCCACTGAGCTGGGAGCCCGACTTGGGGCTCAATCCCACGACCCTGAGATCATGACCTGAGTCAAAGGCAGACACTTAACCAACTGAGCCACCCAGGTGCCCCTAGTTATGGTGTTTTAGATTCTACTAAACATTTTCACATTTTTTTCTGTCAACTCATCTTTATATATATTTAATAATGGAAGATAGTGACATTTTGTACCAAATTCAGCACATCCATTCATTCAATCCATCCATTTACTCGTTCATTTTACAACCATGGCATATAATTTTAAGCACAATTTTCAGACATTCTTTGTTTTCACATGCTTTTTTCCTCTCTTTTCTACACGGTTTTACCATCCAACGCCCCTCTAACTCTTTCCCATCAGAGTGAATGTAAGCAGTTTTGCTGACACAGGATACTTTTATTTCTGGGGCTAAGGTTCTTTGTCTTTCTCCTGTCCCCACCCATCCATTTATTCTGTTCCAAATAATAATCTCTCTTCTCTTTCGAGAACGTTGTTTGTTTGTTTTATCAAAAGAGACTATGTGATATGGATCTTGAAGGATAAGCGTGCCAAATGTCTTATCTTCCACTTGGATCTTCCATTAATGACGTCACTTTCTTATGGGAAGATGGCATCAGTGGGGAAAGGCTGCTGGTCAACCTTGCCTCACTCCTCGCCATCTTATTTTTTTGGTCCCTGATCACTCAGTGTGTTTGGGATGCTGGTTATATTGGCACATCATACCACATACACCTCGGCCTGCCATTCTGTTGTACTCTTGCTTACCGCAGTGCTCCTGAACCAAAGACATCAGCCACAAGTGTTAAGGCTACTGCCTGTTCCCTCCTTAAACTGCAGTGGGCCTCGGGCCTGGGGTCCACACGGTAGTCCCAGCCCCAGGTCTCTCTCCTCTCCAGCTGAGGGGTTTACTTTAGGATTCCTCCAGAAGCTCACGTGCTGAAGGGAATCTACACATCTGAATCCCAGTGGGGAGCTCTGTGGGCACCAAGTTGTTGCCATGGAATTAAACTTTTATTGCTGCTTCTTCTGATATCTGATGGCCCCCAAGTGGTTATCATAAAGCCAACCATTCATCACCCCCACTTACTTTTGATACTCATGGAAGGCTATGGGTAGAGTCTGGATAGGCAGCTGAGGATTTGTGAGGCCCAGCAAATCTGACAGCAGGCGTCAGGCATATACCCTGAACAGTGCTGGCCCTTTGGTCAACTCTTCCTTGTCTGCCACCATAACTAATAAAATAAGGACTGTTCTGTCACGTACCTGAAATCCTCTTGTGAAACATGCTTTGGGAAATACCAATTTAAAGATATAAACAAGATTTCAGGAAATTATGGCCCAGAGATAATCTCATCCAAATCCCTTCATTTGGTAGAAATGAGTCTCAGAGAAGAAAGGTGACACCCATTTTCACAGCTGCTCCTCACAGCAGTCCCGTTGAATTGACTATTATCCTCATTCTGCAGAAAATTGAGCCCATCATGGTTAAGTGACTGTGATTGCCCAGCTAGCAGAGTTGGGACTTCCAGAACTATTCTTATCCATTACCCCAAGATGAATTTTGAAGGTAGGCAATTCTGAATCTGATTCGAATACCGCACATAAGGCCACACTCCATTTCCTGCTGGGGTGGACTATAAGAGCCATTCTTCTTTTTCAAAAAATCCACACTTTTTCCCCACCAGGCCGGGTGTCCGAATCACCCAAATCCGTGTGATGCATGAGATGTTCCATACTGAACGGTTCAGGGAAAGATAAATAGATAAAATATTAAATGGAAATATGTGTGAAATTTGCAAAACCAGATGAATCCCTAGCCTACTGGAGTATTCATTTAAGCAATAAACATATAAGAAGCAGACTGTTTGCTTCAGATGTATGAAAGCCCTTAAGACTCTAGATTTAAACACTAAATTTAATATTTACATTTATGTCCTAACATATGTACACATTCAAGATTATTATGAGGTTAAAAACGAAACAGGTTACTTAGAGCCTGGAGATCAGGACCAACCAGGTCTCTCAGACAATGCAACCCAGTAGTCTTTCATTAAAAGTCCAGTGTCCAATGAGATCACTGAATTGGAAGTTCTTTATCCCCGGCAGACCGACCACAAGTTTTAAAAAACAGGGGCCATGCCTTATTTCTCTTAATCCCTACTGCTTATCACAATGCTTGCATAAAATAGGCATTCAATAAATCTTCATTGAATGAATGATGTCTAAGCTTCTTCTAAGTATGTTTTCTTTGGCACAGGATACATGGCCACAGTCAGTGCTTGCTCCTGCTTTATGCCAATGCCCACCACTATTCAAGACTTGACTGCCTCCCTCTGTTCTGGGGCTTGGGCCGCCAGGTATTTCCCAGAGACCATGGCTCCTGGCTGATGGCTGTCTCCAGGGCAGCTCATTGGTGGAACAGAAAGAATACATACTCCAGAGCTCACTGCTCACTGCCAATTTCCTCAAGGTTCGTTGTGGCCAGAAATGAGGAGGGCCGACTAGTGAATGAAGGAGGGGCCTGCTGAGAGGGGGTGTTAAGAGGATTGGTCAGACAGTGAGCAGTGTGTAGATGGAGCGACTGGGAGAGAGCCTGAGAAAGGCCAGCAGCACCCACCTCCACCCCCCATAGAGTGCTAGGCAGTTTTAAGACAGAAAATTCTTTCATGTATGCTAGTAACAATCATTCCAAGATCCGCTGACATTAAAATGAAGACATATTTTGAGAAGGTTGTTGTAAGAATCCAAGTGTGAGATAAAGGCCTGGCCTAAGGCAGAGAGGCAGAAGAGCAGAGACACCTCCACAGAGTCATCCAATCCTAATTTGAAACCACTCAGTTTAGGGTCCCTGCCTAGTTTTATCTTTTTTGTCTAATGTGCACAAAGAAGGGGGGAAAAAAACCAAACCCATGATTGTCTGAATTGAGACTGAAGAAGAATATGGTAATATTTAACACCCTTACACGATAAAAACACTCATTAAAATAGAAACAGTAGGGTACTTCCTCAAGATGATAAAGACCATACGAAATAAAAAACTCACAGCTAACATCATATTCAATGGTGAAAGGCTGAAAGCTTTTCCTCCAAGATCAGAAACAAGGCAAGGATGTCTGCTTTCATCCCTGCTATTCAATGAAGTACTGGAAGTTCTAGCCAGAGCAACTAGGCAAGAAAAAGAAAGAAAACACATCTAAACTGGAAAGAAAGTAAGATGATCTCTGTTCACAGATGACACAGTCTTCTATGTTGAAAACCCTAAAGAATGCACACACGCAAAAATAGAGCCAATAAATGAATTCAGTAAAGATTCAAATACAAAATCAACACCCCCAAATCAGTTGTATTCCTATACATTTGCAGTGAACAATCTAAAAAGGAACTTATGAAATGATTCTATTTGCCATAGCATTAAACAGAATAAAATACTTAAGAATCGATTTACTCAAGGAGGCAAAAGGCTTGCACACTGAAAACTATAAGACACTGCTGTAAGAAATGGAAAGATATCACACACCCATGAATTGAAATATTGTTAAATGTCAATACTACCTAAAACTATGTACAGATTCAATGCAATCCGTATTAAAATCCCAATGGCATTTTTATAGAAATAGAAAAACTCACCCTAAAATTCATCTGAAATCTCAAGGAAACTCAAATAACCAAACTATCTTGAGAAAAAAAGAACAAAGTTGAAGGACTCACACTTCCTGATTTCAAAATGTACTACAAAGCTAAACGGTGTGGTTCTGGCATAAGGATAAACATTTAGGCCAATAGAATAAACTACAGAACCCAAGAATAGACCCTCACATGTATGGTTAATTGATTGTTGACAAGGATGCCAAGACCATTCAATAGGGAAAGAAAAGTTTTCAACAAATTGTGGTGGGAAAATTTGGATTTCACATGCAAAAAATAAATTTGGACCCTTATGTTACACCATATGCAAAAATTAACTCAAAATGAATGAGAGGCCTAATCTGTATAGCTAAAACTACAAAAATTTTGGAATAAAACATAGGGAACATAGGGGAAAATGTTCATGCCATTGCATTTAGCAATGATTTCATGGATATGGCACCAAGAGCACAAGTCATAAAATGAAAACATGTATGAATTGGACTTCAACAAAACTGAAAACTTTTGTGCCTCAAGGGACACTATGAAGAGAGTGAAAACCCACACAAATGGCGCATCTGATAAGGGATTAATATCCAGAATATATAAATATAAATAATACAACAAAAAATAAACAGCCCAATTCAAAAATGGGCAAAGGATTTAAGTAGACATTTCTCCAAAGAAGATAGATGAATGGCCAATAAGCAGGAAGGTTGTTCAGCATTACTAATCTTTAGAGAAATGCAAACCCAAACCACAATGAGATAACATGTTATTCCTATTAAGATGGCTGTTACCAATAAGATGAAAAATGACAAGTGTTGGCAAGGATGCAGAGAATTTAGAACCTTTCTACATTGCTGGTCGAAATGTAAAATGTGGCAGCCGCTATGGAAAACAGTTGGGAAGTTCCTCAAAAAGCTAAACGTAGAATTACCATATGATCCAGCATTTCCAGTTCCCAACTATACACCCAAAAGGTTGAAAGCAGGGCCTGGAGCAAATACTTGTCTGCCGGTGTTCATTGTAGCATTAGTCATAACAGTTAAAAGGTGGAAACTATCCACGTGTCCACGAACAAATGAATGGATAAACAATATGTGGTGTATTCGTACAATGGAATACTATTTAGCCTTAAAAAGGAACAAAGCTCTGATATATGCTACAATGTGGGTGAACCTTGAAAATATTATGCTAAATGAAATAACTCAGATACATAAAGGACAAATATAATTCCATTTACATGAGGTACCTAGAGTAGTCAACTTCATAGAGACAGAAAGCAGATTATAGGTTACCAGGGACTGGGATGAGGAGGAATGGGGAGTTAGTGCTTAATTATTACAAACTTTCTGTTTGGGATGGTGAAAAAGTTTTGGAAGTATATAATGGTGATGGTTGCACAATACTGTGACTGTAATCCATGCCACTACATGGTACACTTAAAAAAAGGTTAAATGGCAAATTTTATGTTATATATTATAACACAATTTTAAAAAATTATGAATGTAATATACCAAAAACCATTGAATTGTATGCCTTAAATAAGTGAATTGCATGGTATGTGAATTATATCTCAGTATAGCTGTTTAAAAAAAAAGAAAGAAGAGACAACACAGCAATCAGTTTTGAGGGGAAGAGGTTGTGATTCAAGAATTTCATAGGTAATCAGCCAGCCGTTCAAGCATATGAGCAGTAGAAAGACATGTTACATATGGCAGAGTTTAGAACATCTATGTGCCCTTCTTCAATTTCTTGTGACCAAGGAATACCCTTTTCCAAGGAAGCTGCCTTGGGCCTCTTTTATAATAGCCCTATCCCATTCACGAGGGTTCTACTCTTATAACCTAAGCACCGTCCAAAGGCTGCCCAACTCCCAATACCATCACATCAGGCATCGGTTCTTTGTATTTTGAATGTACATCTTTCTTTCCTCTAGTCAGGAGCTTTTCATTTCTATTTCCCTTATTCCATTTCTGCTTTGTCTTATTCATTTATAATCTGTCTTCATCTGTACTGCAGGATCTTTGGGGTAAAAATCCTATTTTGAAGATTTTATTTACTTATTTGAGAGAGCGAGCCAGCAGAGGGAGAGGGAGAAGCAGGCTTCCTGCAGAGCAGGGAGCCCGATGCGGGGCTCGATCCCACGACCCTGGGGATCATGACCTGAGCTGAAGGCAGACGTTTAACTGACTGAGCCACGCAAGCGCCCCTAGAAATCCTATTTTGAACATCTCTGTATTCCCCCAAAGCCCCTGACATAGTACCTATCTACTTCCAGCACTTAATTAGTACTTGTTTTATTGAATTTTCTAAGGCTCTGCTGTCAACATTAATTATACATTTTGATAGTCTGAATAATGCCGTAGGTTTCAATTTCTTTGAAATTAAATTAGCTCCTAGAAAAAAAAATTCCAAGATTTAACACACTACAGAATTAACCCTGCAATGTAAATTGAAATGTTTGACACATAGAATGAATAAGTGATTGTTGATTAAATATTTACTTGAAGAAAAACATAGACTGTGTAACGTTGTCAGGCAATATTTCATTTTTGAGAGGCATCCAAATTAATGGCTTTAATAAGGACTTTATATCAAGGTCCTTGACACCAAAGGTCATCCAAGTGGAAAGCTACCCCAAATATTATTAGAAGTACATGATACTTACACATGGGTATTCTCAATCACCTACCAGGTATACTATTGTTCTACTTTATTATTTTATTTTATTTTTTTAAGATTTTATTTATTTATTTGACAGAGAGAGAGAGAGCACAAGCAGGGAGAGCAGCAGCAGAGGGAGAGGGAGAAGCAGGCTCCCCGCTGGGTGGGGAGCCCGATGCGGGACTCGATCCCAGAACTCTGGGACCATGACCGGAGCGGAAGGCAGACGCTTAACGACTGAGCCATGCAGGTGCCCTTATTGTCCTACTTTAAACGGAAAGAACTATCCCAGCATGGTTGTCTGTCTGCAGAGAAGGACTAGTTGGTCACCAGGCAATAGTTAGATGACTCTGAAGGTTAGTGTTGTCAAACCATGACAGCCGGAGGTATGCTCTCTAGTATACATACCCACTGCACCAGAAACAAGGGTAAAGAGCCCACTAGCAAGGTGGACGTTCCCGAGTCCCTTCTCTGTGCCTCCATTCCTCATCCACACTCAGCCACACCCAGTCCCCCCCATTTTCTGAGGAACACGGTGTTTCTCTACCAGGATTATCACCTTCCATTAAATTATAGTCACCTTCATCCGGGGATTATTTTGCTTTATTTAGTATTAACCCTGTGAGATTTATCTTACCATTGGAAAACAAAAGAATCATATCTCCAATTTTAGAGAATGATTATAGCTTTCAAGTGATATCCTGGTAAAAACAAAAACAAGCACACAAAATTCTCTCTGTGCCTTTTCTAGAGTCTGCTGTGAAATCTGAGCTAGCAGTGTTCATTTGATAAGGTCTGAAAAATGGCGACTGCCATGTTTCTCCAGGAATTCATTCTTTTTTTTTTTTTAAGATTTTATTTTTAAGGAATCTCTATACTCAATGTGGGGCTCAAATTTACAACCCCGAGATCGAGAGTCTCATGCTCTACCAACTGAACCAGCCAGGCGTGCCCCAGTAATGTATTCTTGCAAACATGTATTCACTTACCACTGTATGCCCAGGTACTAGATGTTGCTGTAGATGTAGTTAGGACAGAACCAGAAAAAGTCTGTACTTAAATAAGACTTTCTTGGGGCCCCTGGGTTGCTCAGTTGGCTAAGCGTCTGCCTTCAGCTCAGGTCATGATCCCAGAGTCCCAGAAATACGGCTTCCTGCTTGATCCTGCTTCTCCCTCTCCTTCTGACCCTCTCCCCACTCGTGCTCTCTGTCTCTCAAATAGATAAAATCTAAAAAAAAAAAAAAAAAAAAAGACTTTCTTAAACTGAATAAAAGACTTAAGTATGCAAGGCAAAAGGGCAGACAGGGTAGCAGGCAAGGTACCTGACCTACCGGAACTCAGGAAGGTCTTGTACTAACACTCTGGGGATGATCTTTGTGATCTTCCTTTGAACATTACATTTTTATCTGGCCCTAAGAGCCACGTACGAGTATCTCCCATTGAAAATGTAGCATATTTAAAATTTCAGGGTTTCGGGAATGAGGATGGCATTTATTTAACTAAGAAAGTGGTAACATTTTATAAACCCATGCTATATTTATTGTAAATGAGGGCCAGGGCATCTGAGTGACAGCTGAAATTATAAGCAATTTGGGACATCCAGTTTTCTGGGGAAAAGGCTGCCCACAGGGAAGTCTTGGCTTAGTGACAAAGTGTACGAACGCTGAAACCAGTTTTTCCAGGTTTGAGGACCAGCTGCGTGCACTGGAAATGTGACCTTGGGCAACTTGTTTAAGTTCTCTCTCTTCTGTCCTTTTCTTTTGGGTTAATCAGTAAAGCAAGGCAAGTGGAGAAGGTACAAAGAAATCTGTAACTGGTGATCAATTATGGCTGCACTCAGACCAGCCAAATTCTTTCCCTTGGTTTTTTCATCCTGAAACAAGGGTAATAAGAGCACCTAGCTTATGGAGATCCTCGTCCATGGCACTAATCTTGCTTTATAATGATACATGTGATTATCATTCTTCCTAGGCTCTAGGCTGGAGGGCCTGGGTCTGTCTCATTATTTTAGCTCCAGTGCCTGGCCAGTGTCAACAAATATTTGTTAAACAAAACAAATAATAACGCCAACAATTCATAGGATTTCAACAATTGGATCTTTTAAAAAATTATATCTATATTTTAATATTTATCTGAGAGAGTGAGAGAGCGAGAGAGAGAGAGAGCATGAACAGGGAGAGCGGCAGATGGAGGGAGAAGCAGACTCCCTGCTGAGCAGGGAGCCCGATGCTATGTGGGGCTCAATCCCAGGACCCTGGGATCATGACCTGAGCTGAAGGCAGACGCCCAGCCAACTGAGCCACCCAGGCACACGCAATCAGATCTTTATATGCCAGTACACATCTGAATTGGAACTTGCGTCCCTGCTTCCCAAGTATGGCCAGAAAATAATGTTTTAAATCACCTCTATTTTAAAATTTGCCCTTTAAAGGAAAACAAGAACAAAATATTAACTTGGCTAAAATTGCCGAACTTTTTTAGCACTGAACCCTAACCAATTTCTTTTTGTAGTTATGAGAAAAGAGTTGGTTCCCAATGAAGTCTTTTCAATTTAAAAATTATTTTCTGATTTCACTCCGGGTCTATACAATAAATTTCAACTTCAAAGATAAGACTTCAAAAAGTGTTTGTCAGGTGCCTCCTTATATCTCATTTATAAAAGTGAAAGTTTAGCAGTTAGCTAAAAGTTTAGCTCTCAGTTCATCATCTTAAACTGATTAAATATCACCTTCCTGTCTATTAAACAAAAATGATTTGCTGTACTCCTAGGCAAAACCAAACCAAACCAAACCAAACCAAATCAACCATCCCCCCAAAGCCCAAAACTAAAAATCCAAGCCAAAGCAAATTTTAAAAAGCCAGAATCTGGGGTGACTGGTGGCTCAGTAGGTTGAGCATCTGCCTTTAGCTCAGGTCATGATCTCAGGGATCCTGGAATGGAGCCTCATGTGGGGCTCCCTGCTCAACAGGGAGTCTGCTTCTCCCTCTCCCTCTGCTCCTCCCCCTTTCCCCCCAATTGTAAAAGCAAAACCCTCCACACTTTGCTTGGATTTTCTGAAAAAGTTTTAAATATCCTCTCAATTAAATCCACAAATGTTCTCCTCTTTGTCTTCTGAATGCTGATATTTTCAGTATTTGGAATTAAGTTTTTGTTCAACCCATAATTTACTGTGTTGGGCTCTGGCGTGGGGCTGCCTGGGTCCCCACTCTACTGCTCTCTAGTTGTATGAGCCCTTGGATATTTCCTTCTTGCTTAATTTCTGCCTCTCTAAAATAGGAACAAATATATGAATCCTATTTTATAAGAATGAAGATTAAAATAAGAGATGGCACGTAAGAACTTAAGAGTTCCATACACAAGAGCTAGTATTACCATGTAACCAGATCAAGCCCATTTTTTTGTATTTCCTTTTAGTCAAATGTGATGTCTACATATGGTGCTGGCGTAATTAGCCAGGTCGAAGATGAGCTACCTTTTGATGACTAAGAATGCTTTTGGAGGGGCGCCTGGGTGGCTCAGTGGGTTAAGTGTCTGCTTTCGACTCAGGTCATGATCCCAGGGTCCTGGGATCGAGCCCCGCGTTGGGCTCCCTGCTCAGCGGGGAGTCTGCTTCTCCCTCTCCCTCTGCCCCTCCTCCCCACTAAAGCGTGCTCTCTCTCTCAAATAAATAAATAAAATAAAATAAAAAAGAATGCTTTTGGAGTTAGTGCAGCAGGTGGAACGAATTGAGCCAACTGACCTCCCCAGGTGCCAAAGTCCTACAGAGAGAGAGATGGTAATTCTCTTCATTCAGGAGAAAAGGGGGAGCAAGGCCTCTGTAGGGCTATTGGTGACAATAAAATAACTTCAAATTTCCTTTGTATTCTTTTTTACTACCTTGTACTTGGCAACAATACTGTATATCACAGATTCCATAAATTCAGCTCAATTACTACCATCCAGGTGGGTTATCAAAGCGCTTGTTGACCTATGTGACTCTGGGAGTGGGTCATAATCTTGAGATTATGAAAGGATTTGAGGGAAGAAGGACAAAGTCAAGAGTCTTCTGGGGAAAGCCATGGTCACCTTGACACCCTCCAGGGGTAGCAATCCCTTATTCCAGAACTGACTCTCAGCTGACATTCTTAAGACTCTGACTAGCAGGACACCAAAGCAACCCAATGGGCTTCACACACACAATCAAGCCCATAGAATTTTTTTTTTAAAAGATTTTATTTATTTATTTGAGACAGAGAGAGAGAGTGAATGTGCACAAGTAGGGAGGAGGTCAGAGGGAGAGAGAGAAGCAGACTCTCCTCTGAGCAGGGAGCCTGATGTGGGGCTTGATCCCAGGACCCTGAGATCATGACCTGAGCCAAAGGCAGATGCTTAACCAACTGAGCCACCCAAAGCCACAGAATAATGTATAAAGCTAGAATACAGTTTACTTACTGGCATACAGTAAGAGTTGGAGATTGAGGTTCATCAATCAGAGTTTCTTTCTATGAAGACAAACCCGCTGGGAGAGAACCCCAGAACAACCAAAAAACAACCGAGGGGTTTTTGGAGTTGTACCTCTACATACTGGATGTGTGATGGATGAGCCTAATGAGATGGTGAAGATGAGGGTGGGGGGGTGGGCTAGCAGATTTTCATCAAAATAAGATAATAGATGCTTTACTACAGAAATAGAGAAATTGAGGCTTTGTCTCAGTGGTCCTACCTCATCTACAGATGCAACTGTATTAGTTTCTTAGGCCTAGTGTAACGAAGTACCACAAGATGGGTGGCCTAAAACATCAGAAATGTACTGGGTCACAGTTCTGGAAACTACAGGTCTAAAACCAAGGTGTCAGCGGGGCCATCCTGACCTCTATTTTTGCTGTCACATGGCTGTTTTTTCCTTGTGAATCTCTTTCGTCTTCCAACAAGGACACCACTCATGTTGGACTAAGGGTCCATTCTCCTTGGACCTCATCTTAACTAGTTACATGTGCACCAACTCTATTTCCAAGTAAGTTCCATTCTGAAGTACTAGGGTTTAGGCCTTCAATTGCATCTGTTGGGGGACACATTTCAACCCATAACAGTATTCTTGGAACTTTTCTTTAAGTTGTGCGAGTTTCTGTACTAGGAATTCACGGCCCCTTTAGTCTTATTTGCTACTCTTTTAAGACTAAGAAAACCCTAGGTCTGGTCAGTTTTAGCTGACAAAGCAAATATCTGATGGCTTGTTAAACACAGAGTCTGATCCACAATTCCTGCAATTTCTGCTAAGATAGAGGATACTAAGTAACTAGGTACCCAAAAGACTTTTTTTTTTCTCTCCCCCTAAGGGACACCTCAACAAACAGTGAGATAGGTGATAATTTAAAACCTTACAACCTTAACAAGATCCTCAGCTCTTTACCGCCATTCTATCCCTCCCACGCTCTTCTTTGTTCCATTCTCCCCCACTCCTCTTTTTCCATCTCCGAGTATGACCATTTTTGGCAAAGATGCTATACACATTATTATTATACTATTTTAGATATAAAAAATTGAGGTATAATTACATACAGTAAAATGAGAGTGGCATGCAAATTTGTACTTTAAAATAAAAAGATCAGTAAACTTCGCAATTTGGTCTCAATTTTATTTTTCTAGATTCATTTGCTTTCCTCCCCTCTACCATGCTCATCCTTACAGAGCTGTCCTTTATTTTCAAATTCTTTCAAGTGCTGTGTTCTACTCAGGGAGTTTCTTCCCCCTGGAGAGCTCTTACTTCAAGTCCCAGTTACTTCCTTGAAGCTTTCCCCCAAAACCCTTAGAGTAATGCAGCTCCTTTTTTTTTTTTTTAAGATGTAATTTATTTGTTTGACAGAGAGAGAGACAGCGAGAGAGGGAACACAACCAAGGGGAGTGGGAGAGGGAGAAGCAGGCTCCCCACCAAACAAGGAGCCCATTGCGGGGCTCGATCCCAGGATCCTGGGATCATGACCAGAGCTGAAGGCAGACGCTTAACAACTAAGCCACCCAGGCGCCCCTAATGCAGCTCTTTTGGCACACTGTATGTGGTTCTCATTTTTTTCCTGTTCAATTGTTAGTTTTAACTAGTTTGTGAGTTCTTTCTCCAAGACAGCTGCCCCCGGGGGTGAGATGTAGATTGTCTTTCTTTGCATTCCAAGTGCGTAGCCCAATGCATGATACATAGTTATACTGTCAGTAAGTGACAATTAACACGCACATATGCACTTAAGAGTTTTCATAGAGCGTTCGCGCGATCTCATTTTCTCCCTGCTACAATCTTATAAAATAGCAGTTACTGCCACCCTATCATTTCCTGCTTGTAGAGTGGTGAGACTCAGGTTAATTATCTTGCCCCGCACCAGTCTGTAGCAAAACGTGACTAGAACTTGGTCTTGACTCCAAATTCCCCGCTCTGGACACCACAACAGGTTGAAACCAGCGCCCACTTCGCACCACGACTTAAACGCGGAGAGGCCACGAAGGCCGCACTGCCGGATATCGGGCTTGGAGATGCGCCCAGCCTCCGCAGCACTTACAGTTTTGGGCTCCGGCAACACTGACTGCGTGGGACCTTGGACTACATCTCCCAGAGAGCCCTGGGGCAAACCCTCAGGTGATTGGTTAAAATGGATCCGCCAATACCCGTGACGTGCTCGTACAGACCAATCATAGGCCGGAAGGGGCAGGACCTCCCACGCAGAGGCTAGATTGAGCGGAGAAACTAACGTTGTAAGGTGTCCCAAAGCCCTAGGGGCTGAGATCCTCGGTCCCGCGCCCCGGGCGCCACGTCGTCCTCCTCTTCGGGTCCAGTCTGCGCCTTTCCCGCGACCCGACTTCGGGTCGCGCGTGTGTGGCCCCCAGCCCCGCGCCGAGGACAAGCCGGGTGACCGGGAAGAAAGCACGTGTTCGAGCGTTGTAGCGGCCGAGGGCGCGCCTGTCATCCCCACGCCGCGCCCAGGTCCCGCGGGAGGTCCCCCGCGCGGCGTGCTGTGCGCGGAAGGCCCCGGGCGCCGCGGGCTCCGGGGCCCTCGGTGCCCCCAGCGACCTGGGCCTCTGAGGCCGGTGCTGCCTGGCGTCGCTCTTGGCCCTGTCCTCCTGTGCAGAGTGCGACTTCCCGGCTTCGCCCCTGGCCTGCGGAGGAGGAGACTCGGCGGCATGTCACCCGCGCTGCCAGAGCTGACGCCTTCCGGTAACGCTGCCACCCGCTCTCCGCGGTTGGGTTGTTTATTGACTCCTGTTGTGGGCTCCTAATCCCTGGGGTAATTTTCCTCGCCACCTGGAGAGGCGCGCCAGGTTTCCTCGCGGGCGGGAGGGCGGCACCTTTGAACTGGCGGAGGGGCCGGGAGGTTCCACGTTGTTCTGCTGGATTCCTTCCCCACCTGCACCCCTTCCTCCCCAGACAGACAGACCATCAGCAGCCACGAGGCACTGCTCTCTCCCCGCGCGCCCGAAACACCTCTTCATGTCAAAGTAACTTTGCAGTTCGGTGCAACGTATTCCAGCGGGGCGCAATGAAAGTTTTGCCCGAGTTAACGTTCTCAATTCAATACATATTTATTGAGCACCTGCTGTGCTCATACAAAGAAAGTTCACGTGTTGAGGGACGGATAAGGAAACCCAGAGAACTATTTAAAACTTACAGGAAACGTTTCTTTTCCAGGGTTAGAGCAGTCGTTCTGCAAACTCCAGTGGCATAGAATCACTGTGTAAAATGAGCAGTGAGTCGTGATGCGGAGTAGCAATCTCAAGTGATTCTGATGTGGATGGCTCTGAGATTAATGAGAAAAAACGAGTTTGGCTTAAGAACTGACAATAATTTCAGCTTTATAATGAGATCTGGGCCTCTAAGGTCATCCCTGGTTAAAATCTGTGGTCAAACATACCCATAAAAACATGTGAGGTATGAGGTAGGAAAAGTAGAAAGAAGAGAACCAGTCCTAAGTAGACAGAGTATAGCTGGCTGTGGGGGAATGAGGGTGTTCAGCTTGGCAGGGGGTGAATACTGAATTCATAACTCAGAAGGAAATTTATCAGAGGTGAGCCAGTGACCCTGTTGATTCTAGGGTTCTGATGTGGGACTGGTAAAATTGTTCTTGAAACCAGTGGAAAGGTGACTGTGAAACATTTTATCACTGTTGCTATAAAAGAAGAGCTAGAGAGGCAGATCATAGAGTTCTTTGAATAATATCTCTGCTTCATGACTTCTTGCCTTTCCATTTAATTAAAAAAGGAAATACGTGATTTCCCTTTCATCTAAATTTATCAGCAGCAGAATGCCTTGGCTAAATGGGGGAAATGCAGAGCTATATATTTTTGTTTTCACTGTGAGAGATGTTGGGGAGAATCTGCTCTGTTAAGAACCTGATTAGTCAGGAATAAACTGTACAGAATGTTCAGTATGCGATGAACCGAATATAGATAAATATGAGGGTGTTTAGGTTATCATTGTTCTTCATGGAAGATCTCAGTGACTGCTCACCTTACCAAGGAAAGGTGAATTGCTAAGGTGGCTTACCCTTATGAGAAGGTTCTGGAGGGGCAGCAGTGATTAGAAGCCAGTGAATGATAACCCCCTACTGGAAAAGCTTGGGGAATACATGAGGATAAGAACAGTGAACACTTAAACCAACAAATCCGGCAGGACGACCTCTTAGTTTCTCTAGAAGGGAAATCTTATCCCCTAAAGGATAAATAAGCATGTGGATGATGTAGAAGCAGGGGATTTTTAAGGGCCTCAGTTGGAGGGGAGTTTTGTATCCAATGCATGCAATTCCCATTTTATTATGTATCCCATTTAATCTCATTTTCTTTTTTTTTTTTTTAAAGATTTTATTTATTTATTTGACAGAGAGAGAGATAGCGAAAGCAGGAACACAAGCAGGGGGAGTGGGAGAAGGAGAAGCAGGCTTCCTGCTGAGCAGGGAGCCCGATGCGGGACTCGATCCCAGGACCCTGGGATCATGACCTGAGCTGAAGGCAGACGCTTAACGACTGAGCCACCCAGGCGCCCTTAATCTCATTTTCTGTTCACAGTTCTCTTGCTCCCACAGGTGGCCTGTTTCCCATATTGTTATGTCTTCATACGTTTCCTTGTACTCTAGTCTGTGTATTTTTAATTTATGTAAATAGTATCTTGGTAAGTTGACGATTTCTGACCCTTTCGCTCAGTATTCCATCGTTATCGTATAGCAGTGCAGTGTTCCCCACCAGTATCCACCACATTTTACTTGGCCATTTCCCAACATTGTCTCCAACGTGCCACTCCTACAAACATCCTCTTCGGTGTTACTGACGGATCAATCTGAGATTTTGTTTGGGAAATACACCTGGGATTGAGATTGCTGGGTTTTCCGCATACTTAATTTCTACCAAGTTCTGCTAGGCTGCTCTCCAGAATGGCTCTGTCCAGCAAGCATCCTGGAGGGTTCAGGTTTTCTTTGGCATTATCCAGTTTTCTAATTATTGTCCATCTACTGGGTGCAAATGCGTATCATCTTGTTTTAATTCACATCTTCGCTCATGAGTTTGAGCATCTCTTCATATAGTTGCTGGGTATTATTTTCTTCTTCCTTGACTATTCGTATCTTTGTAGGGGTTCCTTGTGCATTATAGCTGTTAGTCCCTTTGAGTTTTAGACATTGCAAAATCTTCCCCCAATCCATAATCTGTTTATTATTTTTGTTTATGGTAACTTTCATTTCATAGGAATCCTTAGTTTTTATGGAATCAAATTCATCTTTTTTTTTTAATATTATAGGTTGGGCTTTTTGAGACTTAATTCTTTCTCTATTCTAAGTAATGAAGATATACTATATTTTATTTTTCCTTTTTCATGGGAATATAGTTTTATGGTATGTTATAATATTTAGTGGGTCAAATAACCTCTTTCTACTTTTTCAAAGTTAACTTAGCCTTTTCTGGACTTTTAGTCTTCCACATAAATTATAGAATATGTTTGTCAAATTTCTAATAAAAAATCAGATGTTTGGTTTAGAGTTTAAAAAAAAAAGCTTTGATTTCTTGCATATATGATGACTCCTTTCACAAGATCTCAGAACTTGTATATGTGGGGGCGAGGTTGTTTTATGGTAAATACTAAACTGTCTTAAAGACCAAAAATAGTTTATATTTCTGGATTGAGAAGTGAATACCATAGGGACCTCATGGGAAAGTGCTTAGATTTTTTATGAAAATGGGAGGAGGAATAGAGGCATGCTTTTCACCGTCAGACCTGCAGTGGGTACAGACAGACCTGCAGTGGGTACAGACGTGCGAATCTTCCCTAAGTGCAGAGAGAAGGAAAGTAGCGTAAGCCAAGCTGTAAGAGGATTATGAGGTGGAGGGTGGGGTGAATTTTGGAGCTCCCAATAGAAGACTTCTTTGAATGGGATTAGGTAGAATCTCCTACAGAGGGAGAAGGATTTGGAGCTAAAAGAGAACAGGTCTGGGACAGTAGATGTGGGCTGTGTTGAGGGTATCCAAGAAAAGCTGACCAAGGAGGAGGCTCCATGTTAGGAATTTTCAGGGACTCCAATCACCATAGTTTCTGTGGCTTTCCAGTAGTTCTTAGAAACCTTTTTTTTTGGGCGCCTGGATGGCTCAGTTGGTTAAGCAACTGCCTTCAGCTCAGGTCATGATCCTGGAGTCCCGGGATCAAGTCCCGCATCGGGCTCCCTGCTCGGCAGGGAGTCTGCTTCTCCCTCTGACCCTCCTCCCTCTCATGCTCTCTGTCTCTCATTCTCTCTCTCGCAAATAAATAAAATCTTTAAAAAAAAAAAAAAAAAAAGAAACCTTTTCCACACATCTTTTCCCCCTGGTTTTGAAAGTCAGATTTTTCACTTTCTTTGAAGCAGGTGTGAAGAAAAGCCTGCAGGATGAGATTGAAGCCATTCTGCAGGAGAGGATCATGGTGCTGGATGGAGGGATGGGGACCATGATCCAGCGGCATAAGCTAAGTGAAGAAGACTTCCGAGGTCACGAATTTCAAGATCACGCCAGGCCGCTGAAAGGCAACAATGACATTTTAAGTATAACGCAACCCAATGTCATTTACCAAATCCATAAGGTATAGTATCCGCCGTGTCTCCTGTTCTCAGTCCATTATCCTATAAGCCGCTCCGCATATTGAGGGCTCTAGAAGGTACAGAATAAAGAGGTGATTTGTTCACAAAGAAGGCGTTGGGCACAAGATAAAGGTCTTGCACTGCGATGAGCATTCAGGATAAGGAGATGAGAAAGGTAGTTTGTCTGCCTTCGAGACAGTTAAACTCCAGTGAAAGACCATAAAAATCTTGGGCAAATTGGGCTTTTCACATACACTACTTTACCTAAGTCACCACAACAGTCCCGATAAAGAAAAACCAAAAGGTGGTGGTTATTCTCATTTTGAAGATTTGGAAGTTGAGACTCCCAGAGCCTAATGTTAGGGAGACTTTCTCACTTGAAATCCTACGTTCTTTCATTCCATTTTTCTGTCTCCAATAAAAACGGTTAGCCGGCATAAAGAAATGAGGAACTGGGGGCGGTAGGTTTTTAAAATTTAGAAATAAACACAGAACGAAATTGTTTGATAGGTTATCATCATAATTTCATAGAATTACAACCAGAAGAGATATTGAGGTGATTGAATCTGTTTTCCTGGTCTGGATTCAGTTAGGACAAAGTGTATTTACCAGTGAAGTGAGAAAGTTTTATTTTCTGGAGAAGGGCATTGCTGTAGGTGTGTTCAGGCTCTTCTTAAGGAAAAAAAAAAAGTCATTTAAACAAATCACTTTGTGATTAAATGATCCATCGGGAATGGAAGGGATCATTCTCTTGCGTGGTCAAGACTTTGTTTTAGGTTACATGCAGAATGGCGTTCATTTGAAGAAAAGCTAAGAATGCCTTTCCTTTGCTCATAATGGGAATTCTAGGTCCTAGATGATTGAAAATTGGTCCTTGGAAAGGTGTGGTTCTGCCAGAAGAATGGTAACTAAGTGTTTCTGCTAGGCCTTGAGAATATGTAGTTAAATCCTATTATAAAATCCTAGTCGATTGGGAATGTCATCATGGGTATGAATTGCTTGGTATGGTTACAAATACGCTTTTTTTATTAAAAAAAAATTATTTATTAGAGAGAGCACAAACAGGGAGTGGCAGGCAGAGGCAGAGGGAGAGGGAGAAGCAGAAGCAGGCTCCCCGATGAGCAAGGAGCCTGGCGGAGGGCTCGATCCGAGGACCCTGGGATCATGACCTGGGCCGTAGGCAGATGCTTAATGACTGAGCCACCCGGGTGCCTCCCATATAGGAGGCGCTCAATAGAGGAAAGAATCCTTGCTCTGTGTATTAGGTAGGCATCTAGATGGAACAGTGAGGTTCCCATGATAGGTACATGAAACAAAAATGGCTGTAAATACAATAAAGTATACCTGGGTGTCCCATTTCTGGGGGCGCATTTACTAGCTGGAGATATGGAGAGCATGTCGTGTTCATGGATGAAGAAGGTAAACAGACTGTGTTTTTTTCACACATGGCTATTTCTAGTGGAGCTAGTGACCACAGATCAGATCCCCTGGTGTTTAATTTTAATGGAATTGTCCAAGTTATATTTGTAATGTAGGTGCCTGACAGTAAGCTGCTTTGGTGGTAATGTAAATGTCTGACATCAGGCTTTGGATTGCCAAGATATCCATTTCAGAGACATCTCTCTTGTATTAAACATGACGCTGCTACTCGCTGAACAACTAGATAGCAGGCTGCTCCCACCCATGAGTTCCACTCTTGGAGAGACCTGGATGACCCAGACAACTGACTGTTCTCATTTTTCCCTTTCCACACCCTGATCCCCACTCTTCCGTTTTAAATTCAGCAGTAAAGAGTGAAACTGTGAAACCCTAGGTGCCCCATCCTTGTACCCCCCAAGAAGGCAGAACCCCATGTCTGTGCTCAGCACCCCCACCGCCCATCTGCCCCTCGCCCTTTGAAGCATGGCCCTGGGCATACCTGTACCCTCCAGGACTTGTGAGTAATACACCTTTTTCTCCCAAAAGTTCCCATGGTTGTGGCTGACATACCACAAGGGCTGGTGTCACCACACCTTGGGCTCTGCCCAGGGAAACGTGTTTGGGAGCTGTCCGCAGGGAGTGCGGGTGAGCACCTCAGGCATTGCTAGCCCATAGCAGCTCTCTCAGGAGACAGAAGTCAGAGCCTCTGTTAGCATCTACAAATGCTGTCCTTCACGTTCTCCTTGACTCCTGACAGCGTTCTCCATGGGAGAAGTGAGGAGTAGAGAAATTCAGTAGCATGCCTCAGATCACACGTTTTTTAAACTGGCAAGAATAGGTTTGGAAATTGGCAAGAATAGGTTTGGAATAGGTTTGGAATAGAGGGACGTCCTGCCTGGAGTCCACAAGTGAGGATATTGAGCCAGGAGAAAAGGCACAGAGAGAGGATGAAGAGCTAGAAGAAATCCCTACATACTTACCTGTAGAAAACTATACAGTATGGAAATTTTCAAATCTACACAAAATTGGAGAAAACTGTGAACTTAGAAATTTTTTTCCCTAATTGTAAAGACAATACATGTTTATTGCTTAAAAAAAAAGTAGATAATAAAAGAGGGATGCCTGGGTGGCTCAGATGGTTTAAACATCTGCCTTCGGCTCAAGTCATGATCTCAGTGTCCTGGGATCAAGCCCCACATCGGGCTCCCTGCTGAGTGGGGAGCCTGCTTCTCCCTCTCCCTCTGCCCTGCTGCTCCCCCTGCTTGTGCTCTCTCTCTCTATCTCTCTGACAAATAAATAAATAAAATCTTAAAAAAAAAAAAAAGAAAATCATAAAAGAGAAAATCAAAACCAGGACATATCAATACCAAGACATAACTACTATCCATTCACATATTTTAACTTACATTTTAATCTAGTATTTATATTGGGATTTTAAAAATTAAATTTTAATTATATTCCTTTGTACTGTTTTATAATTTGCATTTTTATCTGTATACATGAGCATTAAATATTCTGAAACATGGTTTAATAACTTCATAATGTATTCTAGGTATATATTATTAATTACTTAACTAATTCACTTATTCCTAAGCATTAATGTTGTTTCCAGTTTTTCTTGTTCTTTTTTTTTTAATTTAATTTGCTCTCATAAAACAAAACCCATAGATGAGAATAAATTCACTTTTGACCACTACTCCAAATTTCTATTTTTTCTCCTGAGATAACCATTTACATTAATTGCTGTATGTCTTTCCAGATTTCTTTCCAGATATGCGTACATATATATGTGTATACATACTTACCTGTAGAAAACTCATACTGTTGTATACATGCATGCTTTACACTTAATGGTGTCCCATTTTACATATCAATCAATTTTGGTTTCTACTCAATATTTTTGGAGATCTTTCCATGTCAGTATATGTAGCTATACACAATGTTTTTAACTGCCACAAAGCATGTTATAAAATGGATACATTCTAGCTTATTTAGTTTTTTCCAGTGGTGGATATTTAGGATGTTTGTGACTTATTATAAATATGTGTAAATCTTGGTTTTCATTTCCCAGCTATTTTGTAAACAGGTGTTCATCAGTTGGGGAGGGGTTGGGTTTAGTCACTATTGGAAAATCAAGGGAGTTGAGGGATTCCAGAGTGTTCATCGCATTGAGGTTGTGGAGGTGTCGTCCAAAGAGTGAAATGAGGAAGATGGGTTTCGAACAGGGAGGATAGGAAGGCACCGAGATCCTCAGGGTTCTAGAAGGAGTGCCGATCTGGCTCAGAGGGACCCGCAGAGAGAGAGACTGAAACAATTACGGGCAGGACTGGGCTCTCAGACGTAGAGCCGTTGCCAGTGGGGATCAAATTGTGCTGAGGCTGGAGAGCGCCATCCTGGGTCAGAACTTGTGTCATCACACAGCCATGCCATGGAGCTGGGTTCTAGTACTTTCCATGAGAAACTGGAACTCAGGGTTTAAGGAACTTGATTCCATTCACCCAGCTTAGCATGTGAACTGTGTCTGAATTCAAGCTCTGCGTTTGTTTATTTATACCACATTCCTCTCTCTGAAAGCCTTGCATCTTTTTGCATCTCTGGCCTCTAGTGCAGGGCCTGCGCTTAGGGAGCAGTCACAAGGTGTTTGGTGGGGATGAACAGATGTGTTTATTGCTGGGCGACAGGGGCTTTGAAACTCCGAGCACTGACATTGCTATCTCGTTGCAGGATTACTTGCTGGCTGGGGCAGATATCATCGAAACAAACACTTTTAGCAGCACTCACATTGCCCAAGCAGACTATGGCCTTGAACACTTGGTAAGAATGCCCTTGTTCTCAAACTAAGATGTTTCTGGGCATTTACTGCCTTGATAGTTGCTGGTGAGAAAACCATCAGACGCTGCAGCGTCAAGCTGATGCCTGTGGTCAGACTGGGAAAACGCTTTGAATCTCTCTGCTTATGAACACAGCAGACCATTCGTTTCTAACTGATTTCTTTTATGGGCAAGTAATCAGGTAAAAATGATACTTTTAAGCAGTGGCTGCTGATAAAGGCGCAACGATCAGCTGTGTGTGCACCCTTTTTATGACCTGGGTGGCAGGTTTTTTTTTTTAATTGTGGCAAAACACGTGTAACATAAAATTGACCATCTTAGCCATTTTTAAGTGTATGGTTCAGTGGGATTAAATATATTCATGTTGCTTTGCAGCCAGCACCACCATCCATCTCCAGAACTCTTGTCATCTTGCAAAACTGAAGCTCTGTACCCATTACATTCAGTAACTCCCCGTCCTCCCCACACCCCCCTGGGCCCCAGAAACCACCCCTGTACTTTCTTTCTCTATGAACTTGACTCCTCTAGGTACCCCACGTAAATGGACTCATACAGTTTTTGTCCTTTTATGACTCTTAGCTTAATGTTTTCAAAGTTCACTCATGTTGTAGCAAGTGTCAGAATTTCCTTTTTAAGGCTGCATAATGCTCTCCTGTATGTATGTGTGTGTGTGTGTGTGTGTGTGTATTACATTTTGTTTACCCATTCGTTTGTTAGGGACACTTGGGTTGATTCCACCTTTTGGTGATTGTGAACAGTGTGGCTGTGAACATGGGTGTACAGAAAATGTTTGCATCCCTGCTTTCATTTCCTTTGAATATATACTCAGAAGTGGTAATTCTGTTGCCTTTTTTGAGAAACCACCATACTGTTTTCCACATTGGCTGCACCATTTTATATTCCCACCAGCAGTATGCAAGGATTCCAAGTTTTGTACGGCTTTATTGACACTTGTTATCTTCTGTTTTTTCGTTTTTTGTTTTTTGTTTTTTTTTGATAGTAGCCATCCTAGTGGGTGTGGGGTGAAGGATCTGGTTTCTTTTTAATCAATATGATGCTCCTTTTTCAAATTTTGTAAAATGTGGATGATGAGAGTACATAGTAGATGCTGCCGTACCCATGTCTGTGTGGGATTTTTCCAGACGCATGCCTCTGTTTTCATGCAACACTGATTTCTCTCACGATGTTGGGACTTTGTGAGATCTCGCGTCTTTTGGGTTATCAAGGGAAAATGATTAGTTTTGTGTGATTTAGGGCAGGAGTTGGCAAACTTTTTCTGTAAAGGGCCAGATAAGTGAATATTTTAGGCTTTGTGGGCCATATACAGCAACCACTCAACTCTGTTATTATAGTGCAAGAGCAACAGTAAACAATATGCAAACGAATGAGCTTGATTGTATCCCAGTAAAACTTTATTTATAAAACTGGCCTAGGCTAGATTTGCCCTGGGACCTATAGAGTTTGCCAACCCCTGTTTTAGGATATTCTGGTTTTTTTAATTACCACGGTGTATAGGATCTGAGAAGGGCTCACGAAGACCACAAGTCTAGCACCTTCTAACCTGTTCTGGGAAAGGGTTTCAGGAGGCCTATGAACCTCTTTAAATTGTAGGCATTATTTTGTGTGTATGTGCATACTTTTTATTTCCTAATGAGGGGGTTCATGGCCCTTTACCAAATTCTAAAGAGGCTAATAATCTGCGAAAAGTTCGGAACCCCTGAGTACAACCACTGTACAGAGAAGGAAGTCAGGGCCCGGAGAAGTGGCTAAGGGAACTGCCCAGGCAGGCCCTGAGAGAGCTGGTCCTCGAACCCCCGTCTCCTGTCTCTGAAGCCTGTGCTTTTTCCATTCCTGTGCTTTCTGTGATTCGCAGAGGATTTAACTGCATCAGCTTACTCTTTGACATACCAGATGTCCAAGAGATTGCCCTTTTTCTAATAGTTAGCTCATGGCTAAGGGGAAGAAGCTCAGAGTGGTTCTCAAGGACTCTTGGCTCTCCTGCTTCCTTCTTGGCTAAGATTTTGCTCAGACCTCCTATTAATTCACTCGACATTTCCTTACTGAATAAAACTGGGTTTTATAAGGTCACGAATCCCTAATTTATTGGGTGGAGGGAGAGAAGTGCTAGCTAACGTTTGTGTTGATGTGTAGGCCTACCAGATGAACAAGTGCTCTGCGGGGGTGGCCAGAAAGGCAGCCGAGGAGGTGTCTCTCCAGACAGGTAAGGCACGGCTGCAAGGATGGCTCCTTTGAGAGTCGCAGCTATCATGTGCTGTCGTCATTGCGCTTTTCCCTTCCATGACAAGTGGCCCACCAGCAACACTTCAGATGCTGTTTCGTACCTGTGGGTAGGTGACTTCTTTGCAGTTTCATAATCAAGCCCTCCCCGGTCTCTCTGAATTGATTCTGTCACCCTGGGTTTTGGGCTCAGGGTTTCCTCTACTGCGGGTTCCAGCTTCACTTTGTAGCTATAGTTACTTTTTCTTTTCATAGTTATAGCTTCTTCGCGTGTTTACAGCTAAGGTGATTTTTCTCCTTTTGGAAGCACATTCAGGTGACAGTTGCCTGCTCTAGTTATGTTGGTTAACATTAAGATATTTGATGTTCTCAGATATCTTTGAAGCTACCATCGTCCTTGTGATTGGCTTCTGTAGGTGAAGAGCCATTGCCTTTTGAGCATGTTCTGTGTCCTATCCCTAATGTCCTTGAAGGCTCTGTGCAGCACACACAGGAGTGTGGCATGAGACTCAGCCTTGCTGGAACATGAAAAGCGGCCTCTTGAAATAACTACCCTCCTGGCTGGCTGCCATAACATGACTTGGGCGCCAGCTGGTGGGGAGGCTCTGAGGGAGGGAAAGGAATAGAAGAAATATATGGAGCCCCTTAAGATTTGGAAATGTAAAATTATTGCCAACAGGGGAAAATATAAAGCAAAATTGCTAGGAAGTGAGGCACAGCATACTAATGAAGAAAGACCGAAGCAATTTATGGGAACTCTGCCTCTGGGAGATAGTGTTTAAATCCACGGATGTGCATAGACTGTTACCCCAACAGAGTCGCGGGTCAGAGAATGTGAAACCAGCGAAAGCAGGGAAAGATAAGGACATTTTTCTTATACGCACATTATTGTTCAGCTTTGGGCAAGGTAACCTGTTCAAAGGCTGGGTTATCAACTCGTTGGTAATCTTCACCACTTAAGTTGTAAAGCGTAACCCAGGTTACTGAGTGGTTACCATCACCAAAGGTGATGAGCCGTGTACCCCCGGCTTCAGTTATGACATGTAGATGAACCTAACTTTTGCGGCTCTTTTAGAAGCACCTGGACTCTAGCCCGGAGGAAAGGTTATTAAAGAATTATTAAAAGAGTGCTTACAGTAAGATTTGACCAGTTTCATATTTTAATTTTAGGCTTTATAATTGTTAATCCTGATCTAATAGTCTCCCCCCAGTGAAGGGCCTGCAGCCCGATACTGGAGAGCATTTCAAGTTGAACATTACTGTGAGGAGCTTTTGTAGAATCTGTGTTAGGTTCAGGACCTTCAAGATTCCTTAAGAGTAAGGGGAGGTAATTTATCCAAACATGGCTGTGGAGATAAAAAAGAGTTACTGAAACGCTTTGAAGCCCGATAGGCGAGAATTCAGAGTCTTTTGGATTGGCTTGGCAATCAGCTGTACACATCCCTGTATTTCATAATTTTCCCGGTGGGGTCCGGGATAGTTCCTATCCTCGGATACACATTTGCAGTCAAATCTGTGCATTGTCTCACTGAGTGTGATAAAGACTTTAAAGAGCCTCTTGTTGGTCCAGGAGAAGTCGTTTTCTTGTCAAATGAATTAAGAAAATAATCTGTGCTCTTGTATTTCCGAGTTGTGGATAAAGGATTATAGACCTATGTTCTAGGGGAAAATCTTATAGCCTATTGAGTCACAACAAAAAGGTCAAGCTCTTTAGAGATTTTTACATTTGTTTTTCTTTTCCCAAAGGAATTAAGAGGTTTGTGGCAGGAGCTCTGGGTCCAACTAATAAGACACTGTCTGTGTCCCCGTCTGTGGAGAGACCAGATTATAGGAACATTAGTGAGTATTGTAAATAATCTTTGACCTCCTGCAAGTACGTCTGTGTTTCAGTGATCTTAAAATCTGTAAAATGGGACCAATAATAGGCTCTTCCTCAGGGTTATTGTGACTTAATGGACATAAAGGGCTTATAATGGTCCCTGGAATGTAGTAAACATCTAAATAAAAAGATGTTGTTATTATTACTACTTTTATTATTTCAAATGTACATGGTATTGTGATCATGCTTCTTTATCACCTGAGGAAAGGAAACTAATCAAGAGAAAGCTTTAAACTGAGAAGTTGAGCAAATATGGACACTAGGCCTTGGTCTATTATGGGATAACCCACTGGGCCCCCATTTTATGTCAGAAATCACTCCAAACTATATAAACATACTAGCATTGTTGACATTATAAACTAACGTATAGAAACATACTTACATTGAGATTTCATGAAAAAATCTAGATAGCTAGGTCAATTTCTTAAGCATCAAGACAATGAAATACAAAAAATTAAACTTAGCTGAATAGTACTGATACTTTGTATGGTGAAGAATTTTGTGTAGATGACAAGTTCAGGCAAGTATGGTTTGTAGGTTTTTGGTTATAGAACTTTCCATGTGGTGATATCATAGTTCTTCACTAGGGGTTGCTCATACTGGGCTTATGCGTGGTCGATGCCCTCTTTGATCCAGGCATGACCACGAGGGGCTAAGTTTTCCTTTCTCTTGTGCTGTATACAGCAAGCATAAAGGTACTACTTGGGTTTTCCTATTGAATATCCAAGTCTTTGTCTTTTTTTCATTGGGAGGTAAATGGGGAGAGGGATGACCTCTCAAGTGGAAATGGACAACTCAAGATGTTTCTAACAAAAATTGTACCCAGGAATGATTGAACACTTTGGTTTCAGACTGAAATTGCCCTTCAAGGCAGGTTTTCTCTCAGGCAGGAGTGAAGTCCACAGGACTGAAGCCTTTTACCACAGCCAGTGTGAGAGAATGTGACTAGACCTGCCATCTTTCCAAGTCAGGGTGATGTGTTTCTCTACTTGTTCCTCGCACTCATCCCTTAACTGGACTGATTAAAACCATTCCTAGGAAGAATGATGTACCTTGAAGGTGTTGAAAATAAGGTACAGGGCTCATTAAACCATGTACCTGCTCACTCACTCATTCTTGGCTCATACGTGGGATGTGGAGGTTGTGTGGTAAGTGTTTAGGAGTGACTGTGTTCAGTCTACAGGTTTCATTAACATCAATGCTCCATTTCTTTATTTGGTTTCTCACAAAAGGTGATGTCCTTAAATTAAGCATTAGAAACCAGCAATAGTTAGCTGACAGGTGCCAGGCCTGAACATAGCATGTCCTGATCATTGAGAGGATTTTTATGACTAGATGCGATTTATTTTTTGCAGCATTTGATGAGCTCGTTGAAGCATACAAACAGCAGGCCAAAGGGCTTCTGGATGGTGGGGTTGATATCTTACTCATTGAAACTATTTTTGATACCGCTAATGCCAAGGTGAGTTAAGGGAGATGAAAGGGACAGCTGGGGTGGGGGCTGTGATGAGTCCCCCAGTGGGGCGAGAAGCCATTGTCAAAGTTAAATAAAAGTCTTCTGTTCCATTCTATTTTTGAGCATTTCTAGTTGAGGCCAGTGGGATGAGAAAAACCTCAAAAGATTATCTTTTTAACTTTCAAAAGCATTTTTTTAAATTATGAAAGTAAATACACATATAGCTATTAATTAGGTGCACATAATGCAGATGTAGTAAATATATATACATGGTTCTAAATTTAAAATGTACATAAATGTATGGAGTGAAAACTAAATATCCTTCCTTCTCCTATTCCCTGGGCATCAACGTCTTTCCTGGGTCAGCTATTACCGGCGTGGGGGTCCTGATAGAGATGCTACGCAGGTAGAGGAAAGTGTGACATTACATTCTTTTGATTATTGAGGGACAGGTTGTCCCCGTGACACGTCAAATTTATTTTGGAGTGAGGAATGTGGTAGAGATCTAACTAGGTACTCTTTTTCTCTAAGGTTTACCTAGTTTTCTTAACACCATCTATTAAATATCCTACCATTTCCTAGTGATAGGAATCGTGTACCGCCCTAAATTCAGAAGTGCATCTGGGTAGAATCTATTCCAGTCATCTGTTTGATGTCACACTCCTATCCTGCTATTTTCCGTACCATTGCGATTAAAATACCTCTTGAATAACTGGTAGGCTTTCATTAACTTCCCTCACCCTCTATTTTTCCCCCAGAATTTTCCTGGTTATTCTTCCTCATTTACTTTTCCATAAGATCTTTAGGATCAACTTGGCTAGTTCTTAAAAAAAAAAAAAAAAAAACTCATATTGTTGATTTAATACCTTTCTATGCGAAAGAAACCCACCATCCCCATGAAAGGAATACATTAAAGACAGGTTGCATTCTGACTTCAGCAAATGATGAAAATGTGCACGTCTTCGAATCAGGAAATACAGTGATCAAAAGAAGGAGAAGATGTTCCCTGGAACTTAATGCATCACGGGCATGCACTGAGTTACTTAGCATTAGTACCTACACAGCCCATTCTGAGCTCACTCTAATTTGCACGGGAACAGCGTGTGCTGTTCATTTCTGTACCTCCCGTGTATCTGTGAGGATGTGGATGGTGGAGCCATTCTTATTCATCTATTTTTAATTTTGACTGGGAGAAGGAAGAAAGAGCATAGCTCTTGAGCTCCTCTTCGGAGAAAATATTAGTTTGTAGGTAAACTCTGAGCCAGCATCTGTTTTGTTTCAGTAGGTACTGTGTTCTCCTCGAGAAAAGGGTATCAGTATCGTACCTTACAGAGAGGATGTGTGTCTGTCCCAGAGTGTGCAATGTTGATCACATCTAGAGAGGTTTTGGAAAAGGGAGCATTCTCATCAGCCAGTTAGACTGACCGGGGACACAGTCTCTCAGAAATAAAGATGTTCTTTTTCCCACTGACAGGCTGCCTTGTTTGCACTCCAAACACTTTTTGAAGAGGAATATCGCCCCCGGCCTATCTTTGTAAGTTCTAAAATTTGCATGATGATTTTTGTCTTTTATTATTAATACTGTCAACTCGAGGGTAGGGTTTTTGTTTTCCTGGCATAGGAGAACTAGCTGCAGTATCTTTAAGGAACCACCCACTTCAGCTTCCTCTGTTCACCTTCCTCCTACTGGCAGCTGTAAACCAGTAGCTGTCTCAGCTCTGGAAATGCAAAGAAGGTGAACCCAGAAGTGGCTGGTGTAAGGCAGGCTATTCGAAAGAAGCCTGGCTGAATTGGTCCCCTGAAGTCAAAGGCTTCGGGACTCCCTCTGATAGGGGCCCCAGGAGAGGTGGGCTTGCATGCTGACTGAAGTTCCCAGATTGGATGACACCAGCCTGCAAGTAGACAGACCCCCGGGAGAGTCCCAAGATTGCTTGGTGGGAAAAGACTAGAATCAAATCAAGGGGTGTTAGACGAACCAGGGGAAATATCCAGGACAGCCTGAGGTCTCTGGTAAAGCAAAGCCTTCTGCGATGGGACTGGATGTGTGAATTCTAAAGCTTTGTTGGTCATTGCTTTTGCCTCAGTGACTCCCTGTTTTCTGTGTTTATGGCTTCCTGACTCCTCCCCACAATCCCTTTGCCTGTGTCCTTTCTGACCATGATGAAAAGTGCTTTCTGTGGGAGAGTTCCACACTCCCCTTCCTCGTAAAAGAACAGTTTTCTGTTTTTATTTCATCTTTGTGTCCGTGTTCTTAATTTGAGCCTCTGTTGTTGACTGAGTTTACTTTGTTAATTCAGATTTCAGGGACAATTATTGATAAAAGTGGGCGAACTCTTTCCGGACAGACAGGAGAGGCATTTGTCATCAGTGTGTCTCACGCAGACCCGCTCTGGTAAGTGATCATTCTTTCCTTGACCCCATTCCTTTTAGAGGGATCTTTTCTCATGGCAACAAAAATCGCTCCTGCGTATTTCCACTGAACCACCCGCATGGGATGTTGGATTTCTGGGAAGTACATTCAGACTTTTCTTAAGGGTGTCAGAAGACCCCTGCCTGAATGAGTCAGTTTGAGGGGGCTGGGCAAGTGCTCCTGCCCCTTGGATCAGGCACACGGTTGGCTGTTTGTAAGTGCGCCCCTCACAATTTAAGGCTGTGCTTGGCTCAGTCGTAATGCTGCAAAAACAGTGCTTACGTTCCTAGGGCAGGGCTTTGCCAAGTGTTTTATCTCCATGCTTATGGAGCAAACAGAAGCAGTCCAGCTTGGAATAAGGTGGGAATTCTCAAGCTCAGATTTTTATCTTTAAAATTAACCTGGCTTTGGGGCGCCTGGCGTCAGTTAAGTGTCCGACTCTTGGTTTCTGCTCAAGTCTTGATCTCAGGGTCCTGGAATCAAGCCCCGCGTCAGGCTCCACACTCAGCAGGGAGTCTGCTTGAGATTCTCGCTTTCCCTCCCGTTCATGCTCTCTCTTTAAAATAAATAAATCTTAAAAAAAAATTCACCTGGCTTTTACATTCTATTTTTCTTGTCAGAAATATTTTAAATTACATACCATGAATGAAACAGAACCTCCAAGAGTATACACTGTTGTCATCTGTGCCTTTTCCACACATGTACTGATCTTCCTGCCTGAAAGCTGTGCCTGCCTCCCCCACCCCCCCAACACACACACACACACACACACACACACACACACGGAGTCATGCTCTGCTGGATCCTGGCTCCTTCCTTCCTGGAAGCTGTGCCTGTCCCCGCCCAGCACACACACACACACACACACACACAGTCATACTCTGCTGGCTCCTTCCTTCCTGGAAGCTGTGCCTGTCCCCGCCCAACACACTCACACTCACACACACACACACACACACACAGTCATGCTCTGCCGGATCCTGGCTCCTTCCTTCCTGGAAGCTGTGCCTGTCCCCGCCCAGCACACACACACACATACACACACACACACACACACCTTGTTAGCTTTTAAGAATCCTCTCCAGGGTCTTTTCCAGGGAACTCTCCCTCTGACTAGCCCAGGTTGATGTCCTCAGAGCACTCTGTTCACTTTATTATAGTCTTTGCCGTAAAAATAATAGTAATAGACATTTATTGAGAGTTTGCTGATTTAAGTGCTTTATGTGACTGACTTCTTTTAATTCCAGCAACAACACCTTGAGCTGGGCCCTGCTGTTCATGTCCTCATTTTGATGAGAAGGGGACAGAGATGCTCGGAGGTTGTGACTTGCCCAGCGTGCAGTCAGCAGTGGGTCTAGCATAGGGGCATGCTCACAGCCATGGGCTCTACCACTCTTTATCAGTTATTTGATATTGTTTTTTTTTCATGTTCTAATGTTTCTAATTTCATGACATGCCTTACAGTTGAGTTAGTGTGGTTGTGTGATTTTTTTTTTTTTTTTGAAGATTTTATTTATTTATTTGACAGAGAGAGACACAGCGAGAGAGGGAACACAAGCAGGGGGAGTGGGAGAGGGAGAGGGAGAAGCAGGCTTCCCGCCGAGCAGGGAGCCCCATGTGGGGCTCGATCCCAGGACCCTGGGATCATGACCTGAGCCAAAGGCAGACGCTTAACGACTGAGCCACCCAGGTGCCCCGGTTGTGTGATTTCTTAAAAGCTGCTGTTAATTTAGAGTGCATTGTTATCCAGTTGACTGGGCCTGATAATTAAGAAAGTAACTGTATTGAACTGGACTGTGATTGACCCCTTAACAGCTTATGAGCTTTTCCAAAGCAATCTCTTCATCATCTTTATGTCTCTAGTGCTTAACAGAGTCCTTGGCATGTAGGATGGCTACAGTAAATGTTTAACAGGAAAACTGGGGATAGGAAAATGTAGGGGTCTCTGAGGACAAACCTTATCTAGTTTACTTTTGATTTTTTTTGTCTTTCCTCATATATTTTGAGCATTCCTCCTTTTATTCTCTTGCTCTCTTCCCCACCCCCTTTACTGAGTCTTAATTCGTGATCTGGTTGGAACCCTTAGATGTGTAGATGAAACCCCCTGCATTGCCTCAAGTGTCATGTTGCTCTTTAGTCTGCTTGACTGTTCCCAGAGGACATCCTTAGAGGATGTTCTCCCACTCCCTGCCTCACCGGCGGGAATCCAAGGATGATATTTTAATGGAGTTTCAAAAATTTATATTTCTGTTCCTTAAGCAAACATGCAATGAATTCTAACTTTTGACCCACTCAGTGGTTTCATTTTTTTTTTTTTATTATTGTTATCCTGTAATTCTTTCTGTGTCTTCAACATTCATCTGTAGGCCATTCACAGAGAGAATATATTTGGTCTCTGATTTGTTAGGAATCTTACAGACCGAAGGGGCAGATAGGTGGATGGAAGGCAGCCCAGGAATTGGAGAATTGTATCAGGTCCTATTTATATTGTTCCAGGTTCAGAACTCTGAGTAGTGCCTACTGGTTTTCTTTCTAGTTCAGTACTAAGGGTCGATCTCAGTATAGAGGAGTCCTGTTAACAAATATATGATAATTTTAAAATAATGTGTATATGCACATATATGTGTATATGTAAACAGATAGTATGTAACAAAGTGTGTAAGAAACTATCGCTTACTGATTTGTGATTCTTGCAAACTGTACATATGTTCACAAAGTACAATGGGACAGAGCTTTTATATTATTATTAATTCATTGAACATTAATTGAAATCCTACTCTGTGCCTTGGAATACAGGCAAATGTGAAATAGTCCACACTAGGAGAAATACATAAGTAAATTAAAATATAAAATATCAACTGCTGTACAGAAGTATGAACACAAATCTGGCCGGACAGAGGATGGATTAATGGTGTCCTTGCAAGATTCAAGGATGGCTTTGTCGAGAAGGTGACACTTGAGCTGGTTTTTGAAGCATGAGCCAGAGTTCGCTAGGCAGAGGCAAATGGATGTGTCAGAATGAGCAAAGAGCAGGAGAAGGACTGCATTTTTCTGAAACGTTTTCGTATTACTGATGTTACTTTCACTTGACCCTTACTGCTGATTGGGCATTGTTTTCTCATGCCGCAAATGAGGACGTGAAGCCACCTTACTATTGAACCAGTTGAGTTAGGATCAGACCGAAGTTTAGAAAAAGTCTAGGATCCTTTCTAATGATAATGTGATGATTTAAAAAAAATTTAGTTTATTACCTGGTGTTGAGTGTGGATGACAGTAGCACAAGATTAAAAAAAAAAAAAGAGTAAAAGCATTCCAAATGGAGACTGGTGCAACCGAACAGGTCTATTCAAGGCTTGTAACTTAGCTGTGCAGTCTTTTTTTTTTTTTCTTTAAATGGAGGTATAATTGCCTTAAAATATTATACTAGTTTCAGGTGTACAACATAGTGGCTTGACATTTGTGTACATTGCAAAATGATTGCTACAATAAATCTAGTTATCGTCTGTCCGCATACAAAGTTAACACTGTATTACTGACTGTATTCCCCATGATGTACATGACATCCCAGTGACTTACTCTTTTGTAACTGCCATTTTGTGCTTCTTGATTTGCACCCATATTACCTCCACCCCCAAACTCCCTCCCCTCTGGCAGCTATCAGTCTGTTCTCTGTATCTGTGAGTCTGGGTTTCATTTTGTTTTGTTTTTTAAATTCTACGTGCAAGTCAAATCATGTGATATTTGTCTCTCTCTGTCTGACTTATTTCACTTAGCATCATACCCTCATTGGCTATTGTAAGTAATGCTGCAATGAACATAGGGATACATGTATTTTTTTTGAATTAGTGTTTTTATTTTCTTTGGATAGATACCCAGTAGTGGAACTGCTGGGTCATATGGTATTTCTGTCTTTAATTTTTTGAGGAACCTTCCTGCTGTTTCCTATAGTGGCTGCACCAGTTTGCATTCCCACCAACAGTGCACAAGGGTTCCCTTTTCTCCACATCCTCCCCAGCATTTGTTGTTTCTTGTCGTTTTGATACCGGCCAATCTGACAGGTGTCAGGTGATCTCTCATTGGGGTTTGATTTGGATTTCCCTGATGATGAGTGATGTTGAGCATCTTTTCATGGGCCTGTTGAGTATCTTCTTTGGAAAAATATCTATTCAGATCTTCTGTCCATTTCTTAATTGGATTTTTTTGTTATGGAGTTGCATGAGTTCTTAATATATTTGGGATATCAGCCCCTTATCAGATAGATGATTTGCATGTCATCCCTGCGCAGGGGCCCTGCTGATCTTCTCTGTATCATTCTGTTTTTAGTACATGTGCTGCCAAAGCAAGCACCAGATGTATGATTTGCAGATATCTTCTCCTATTCTGTAGGCTGCCTTTTAGTTTTGTTGATTGTTTTCTTTACTGTGCAGAAGCTTTTTAGTTTGATGTGCTCTCAATTGTTTATTTTCGTTTTTGTTTCCCTTGTCTTTGGAATCAGATCCCCCCCCAAAAAACATTACTAAGATGGGTATCAGGGAGCTTGCTGCCTATGTTTTCTCTCGGGAGTTTTATGGTTTCCGTTCTTACATTCAAGTCTTTAATCCATTTTGTGTTTGTTTCTGTGTCTGGTGTAAGACAGGGATCCAGTTTCACTCTTTTGCATGTGGCTGTCCAATTTTCCCAGCACCATTTATTGAAGAGACTGTCCTTTCCCCAGTGCATATTCTTGCCTCTCCTATTGTAAATTAATTGACTGTATATGCATGGATTTATTTCTGGGCTCTCTTTTCTTCCATTGATCTGTGTGTCTGTTTTTAGGCCAACACCATACTATTTTGATGACTACAGCTTTGTAGTATGGTCTGAAATCCAGGCATGTGATATCTCCAGTTTTCTTTTTTTTCTCAGAATTGTTTTGGCTTTGAGGGTCTTTTGTGGTTCCATATACATTTTAGAATTATTTGTTCTAGTTCTATGAAAAATGCATTGGAATTTTGATACGGATTGTGCTGTAGATTGCTGTAGAATCTGTACATTGCTTTGGGTACTATGGACATTTTCACAGGATTCTTTTATTCCATGAGAATGGTTATCTTTCCATTTCTTTGTGTCATCTTCAGTTTTTTCCATCAGTGTCTTACAGTTTTCAGTATACTGGTTTTTCACCTCTTGGTTAAATTTATTACTAGGTATTTTATTCTTTTTGATGCAATTGTATGGGATTGTTTTCTTAATTTCTCTTTCTGATAGTTTGCTATTAGTGTATAGACATGCAATGGATTTTTTTTGTATATGAATTTTGTGTCCTGCAACTTTACTGAATTCATTTATTAGTTCTAGCAATTTTTTTTAGTGGAGTCTTTAGGGTTTTCTATATAGTTCATATTATCTGCAAATAGTGTGTTTTACTTCTTTCTAATTAGAATGCCTTTTATTTCTTTTGGCCTAGTTGCTGTGGCTAGAACTTCTGATACAGTGTTGAATAAAGTGGAGAGAGTGGGCATCCTTTTCTTTTCTGGTTTTAGAAGAAAAGCTTTAGCTTTTCACTGTTGAGTATGATGTTAGCTGTAGGTTTGCCATATATGGTTTTTATAATCTTGAGGTATGTTCCCTCTATACTCTCTTTGTTGAGAGTTTTTAACATAAGTGGATGTTGAATTTCGGCAGATGCTTTTTCTACATCTTTTGAGATGATCGTGTGGTTTTTAAGGTTTCATTCTGCTCACATATTGGCTGACTTGCAGATGTTGGACCATCGTTGCATCCCTGGAATAAATCCCACTTGATCATGGTATGATCCTTTTAATGTATTGTTGAATTTGGTTTGCTAATATTTTGTTGAGGATTTTTGCATCTGTGTTCATCAGGGATATTGGCCAGTAATTTTCTTTTTTGGGGCTGTCCTTGTCTGGTTTTGGTATCAGGGTAATACTGACCTCTTAAGGAGGTTTGGAAGCATTTCCTCCTCTTCAATTTTTTGAAAGAGTTTGAGAAGGATATGTATGACATTTTCTTTGAATGTTTTGGTAGAATTCACGAGTGAAGGCTTCTGGTCCTGGACTTTTGTTTTTTGGGAGGTTTTTGATTACTGCTTCAGGCTCCTTACTATTGAGATTTTCTATTTCTTTGTGATTCAGTCTTGGAAGGTTGTAAGTTTCTGGGAATTTCTCCACTTCTTGAAGTTTCAACTTGTTGGCATATAATGGTTCATAATAGTCTCTTATGATTCTTTTGTATTTCTGTGGTGTCGATTGTAAGTTCTCTGCTTTCATTTCTTTTTTTTTTTTTTTTTAAAGATTTTATTTATTTATTTGAGAGAGAGAGAATGAGAGAGAGCACATGAGAGGGGGGAGGGTCAGAGGGAGAAGCAGACTCCCCGCCGTGCAGGGAGCCTGATGCGGGACTCGATCCAGGGACTCCAGGATCATGACCTGAGCCGAAGGCAGTCGCTTAACCAACTGAGCCACCCAGGCGCCCGGCTCTGCTTTCATTTCTGATTTTATTTAGGGTTCTTCTTTTTTCTCAGTGAGTTTAGCTGAAGGTTTGTCAATTTTGTTTTATCTTTTCAAAGAATCAGCTCTGAGTTTCATTGATCTTTTCTATTTGTCTTTTTAGTCTGTATTTTATTTTTTTATTATATTTTTTTAAAGATTTATTTGTTTTAGAGAGCACACACATGCAGGGGGAGGGGCAGAGGGAGAGGGAGAGAGAGAAATAGAGAACCTCAAGCAGGCTCCAACTCCGGGCTGAATGCAGAGCCTGATGTGGGGCTTGATCTCACCACCCTGAGATCATGAACTGAGCCGAAATCAAGAGTTGGCTTCTTAACCGACTGAGCCACTCAGGTGCCCTGTCTATTTCATTTATTTTGACTCTGAACTTTATTATTCCCTTCCTTTTGCTAACTTTGGGCCTCATTTATTCTTATTCTAGTTCCTGTCGTGTAAAGTGAAATTGTTCATTTGAGATTTCTCTTGTTTCTTGAGGTTGACCTCTGTTGCTCTGAACTTTCCCCTTAGAGAGTCACTTTTGCTGCCTCCTATAGATTTTTTTTTTTTAAAGATTTTATTTATTTATTTGAGAGAGAATGAGATAGAGAGAGAGCATGAGAGGGGGGAGGGTCAGAGGGAGAAGCAGACTCGCTGCTGAGCAGGGAGCCCAATGCGGAACTCGATCCTGGGACTCCAGGATCATGACCTGAGCCGAAGGGAGTCTGCTTAACTAACTGAGCCACCCAGGTGCCCCGCCTCCCATAGATTTTGATGTGTCGTATTTCTATTTTCACTTGTCTCTAGGTATTTTTAAATTTCTCCTTTGATTTCTTCTATGACTTAGTAGTTGTTCAGTAACATGTTTAATCTCCACATATTTGTAGTTTTTCCAATTTTATTCCTGTAATTGATTTCTAGTTTTCTACCATTGTGGTTTGAAAAGATGCTTGGTATGATTTCTCTTTAATTTGAGACTTGTTTTGTGGCCTAACATGTGCTGTAGGGAATGTTCGGTGTACACTTGAGAAGAATGTGTATTCTGCTGCTTTTGGATAGAAGGTTCTGTATATCATTTAAGTTCGTTGGTCTAATGTGTCTTATTAAGGCCAGTGTTTCCTTATTGATTTTCTGTCTGGATGATCACGATTGATGGAAGTGGTGTACTAAAGTCCCCTGTTGGTGTGTTGCTGTCAGTTTCTCCCTTTAAGTCTGTTAATAATTGTTTATATGTTTTGCTGCTCCTACGTTAGGTGCATATATTTATTGTTGAATTTTAAGAATTTTTTATCTTTTGGTTACCACTTATTTTATCAAATATGTGTTTTGCAAATATTTTTTCCCAATCTGTGGCTTGTCTTCCCATGCTTTTAACAGCATAGTGTCTTTCACTGAGCAGAAGCTGTTGATATTAGTGAAGTCCAGCTTATCAGCTTTTTCATTCATTGATCCTCCTTTCAGTGTTTTATCTAAAAACTCATGGCCAAACTCATGGCCACCTAAGTCTTCTCCCATGTTACCTTTTTTTTTTCTTCCAAGTTTTTATTTAAATTCCAGTTAGTTAACATACAGTATAATATTAGTTTCAGGCTACGTTATCTTTTTATGTATCTTTATATCTTTAATAGTTCTGCAGTTTATATTTAGGTCTGTGATCCATTTTGAGTTAATTTTTGTGAAAGGTGTAAGGTCTGTGTCTCATCGAATTTTTTCACCTGTGAATGTCCATTTGTTCCAGCACTGTTTGCTGAAAAGGAAGTCCTTTGTCCGTTGGCTCGCCTTTGCTCCTTTATCAAAGATCAGTTGACTGTGTGTGTTTCTTTCTCTGGACTCTCTGTTTCATTCCATTGATCTATTTGTCTCTTCTTTCACCAATATCGTTGATTACTTTAGCTTTTAGTGTCAGTCCTTCAACTTTGTTCTTTTCCTTCAATATTGTATTAGCTACTCTGAGTTGTTTGTCTGTCCATATACATGTTAGAGTCATTTTGTTGATAGCTACAAAATACCTGGCTAGAATTTTCACTGGGTTTGTGTGAATGAATATATGTATATGTGTATATATATGTAAAATTGAGAAGAGCTGGCATCTTAATAATACTGAGTCTTCCTGTTCATGTCCATGGAATATCTTTTCACCTACTTAGATTTGCTTTGATTTCTTTCTTCTGAGTCTTGTCATTTTGTAGTTTTCTTCATGTAGATCTTGTACATACTTTGTTAGAATTATACCCCACTATTTCATCTGTTTTGGTGCCGATGCAAGTGGTATTGTGTTTTTAATTTCTAATTTCAATAGCTCATGGCTGGGATATAGGTAAACAATTGACTTTTGTATATTAACCTTGTATTTTGCAACCTTGCTATCAGTGCTTATTGGTTCCAAGAAATTTTTAGTTGATTCTTTGGGATTTTCTACATCCTATCTGTGAATAAAGATGGTTTTAAGTCTTCCTTTCCAATCTGTATACCTTGTATTTTCCTTCTCTTTTTGCATTAGCCAGGACTTCCAGTATAATGTCAAGTAGGAGTTGAAAATGGACATTCTCTGTTTTGTTCCCAATCTTAGGGGAAAAGCGTCTAGTTTTACATCAAATTATGATGTCAGCTATAGGTTTTTTTGTAGATGTTCTTTATCAAGTTGAGGAAGTTCCCCGCTATTCCTAGTTTGCTGAGAGTTTTTATCATGGGTGTTGTATTTGGTAAATAAACTTTTTATTTTGGGGTAATTTCTGATTTACAGAAAAGTTGCAAAGATAGTAGAGAGAATTTCCATATACTCTTCATCTAGTTTTCCCTAACGTTAGCGTCTTCCATAACTATGGTCCTTTTGTAAAACTAAGAATAGTATTATTATTAACTAAATTCCAGACTTTATTCAGATTTCAAGTTTTTCCACAATTGCCCTTTTTTTCTGCCTCAGGATCTAATCTAGTGTATCACATTGCAGTTAGGAATCATAGTAAAAGAAAACAATTGAAATAGTCTAGTAGCTTCCTAGTTAATTTTTCAATTCCTGAGGGCCCCAGGGGCCCCACTGAGAGTGGTATTGGAGGGGTTTCAGGCCCTCCACCCTGAAAACTTCAGTTAGGGCAGCTCTGCTTGGATCTGTTTCATTTGAGACAGTAAGTTTCATATGCAAAATTAAACTTGGTTTTATAGATAAACCAGTTTAATTTATAAGAGGACAAACTGTAAGGCCAAGGTCACCTTGCAAGTCAGTTACAGAGCAATGACTACTCAGTCTTGGTCTTCTGGACTCGCACAGTGGCTTCCATGTATCATTACTGTGCCTTCTCTTCTACCTCCATGATTTTCCTTTCTGTTTCTCATAAGTATTGCTTTCAGATCAGACGTGTGTTAGCACTGGTAGTTTGCTGGCATTTCTGTTTTCGGTATACCAGTAACCAAACTGTCAAATTCTTCAAGGAGCTACCATAGGCAGGGTCCTTTAGCTGTAAGATCATCTGACATTGGAGACATGGACAGAAACATTCAGAGGGACTTCAGTGAAATGGCTTTGACTATATATGAATAAAGGTGCTAAAGCTAACATGGAGATTTATTATCTGCTTGGTTTTAAATATAGTCCTTACTTTATTGTAATGTTTTATATACATAAACACCTTGCATACAAGATGATGCTCCTGATACCTTCTTTTTGTTTTTACAGCATTGGATTAAACTGTGCTCTGGGTGCAGCTGAAATGAGACCTTTTATTGAAACAATTGGAAAATGTACAACAGCCTATGTACTCTGTTATCCCAATGCAGGTGTGTATTTCTAGGGAGTTGCACATGGGGAAATCCAAATACACACGACGGGGTAGGTAGGGTTAAAAGAGTTTGGCCAAAAGAATTTGTTTTGCAAGTCTTGGTACGTAGTTGAAATTCAGTGGCCATTTTCTAAATGAAGAGTATTTGGGTCTAGACCACCGCTTGCCTCTAGACCTGAAGGAACAATTTGACTCAGCCTGCAAGCTTCAGGATTGGACAGAACTTTGGGGGATGAAGTCTAGTTACAGAGCCTTGCTTTAGGTGACAGTGCTGGCCATGGGAACACAGCCAAAGAGATGAGTGCAAAGAAGAGGAGAGGGAGCCCTCCTCTCTGTTCTGTGTTAACAATCTTTGTCAGCCTTTTCCTTTCTAAAAGTTAGCACTGCTAGCTTACTATATATAGATATAGATACAGATATTTTTTACTGTTCTAAAACTATTCAATTAGAAATTAGTAACCCATTCTGCATTAACCAGATTTCCTGGTGAATGTTTTTGAGTATTTGCTTAGCTCCTTAGGGCTAACAATCATTTTCCAGCTTTCTTTCTCCAAATATGTATATCTTAATGCTCACCAAATTTTATTTCCCCAGAAGGAGTAAGATAACTGGAAGGAGCTAATAAATAAAACAGGAAATTGGTTAATTCGATGCTAAAATTTTACTTGGGAAAATTTATTTGAGCATTTGGACTTGGAAAAATTTATTTGAGAACTGGTTGTGTTTTGAGTTTGTTTGTTTTGTTTTTTTTAAGGATTTTATTTATTTATTTGAGAGAGATAATGAGAGACAGAGAGCATGAGAGGGAGGAGGGTCAGAGGGAGAAGCAGACTCCCTGCCGAGCAGGGAGCCCGATGCGGGACTCGATCCTGGGACTCCAGGATCATGACCTGAGCCGAAGGCAGTCACCTAACCAACTGAGCCACCCAGGCACCCTTGAGTTTGTTTTTAATTCATATCGCCAGGTGCTCATTAGTTCAAAGGGTATGTAGTAGTCCCCAACTTCTACCCCCAAGCAGCTAGCTGACAAGATTGAGCTTCCTCTGTGGGAAGGGGATAGGGTTGGAGAAATTCTGTCCCATATAGTAGTGACTTTTTTCTTTCAAATGGAAGAGAAATAGCCTGTGTTTATTTGCCTCTGTGATTTTTTTGGGAGGCGGGGAGAGGTGTGGTATCTCTGCATTTACTATGTTCGATATTAAGAACTATTATTTGTTTTTGCAAGTAGTCACCATTTAATTATAAATATAAAATTTCCTAACTTTTAAACCTGCAGCCTCACAAACACTAGGCTATTTGTTAAGATGGTTTTCAGTAATGCTTGAAATGTGCTTTCTTAGGTCTTCCCAACACATTTGGTGACTACGACGAAACTCCGCATATGATGGCCACGCAACTAAAGGTTAAGGATGGTCTTTCATTTGGTTTTTTAAGAGTTGGAGTAATGGAAATCTTAGATTTAGAATATTTAAAAGTAGAATTTTCTCCTAAAGAAATCCCTGTGTCTATATAACAAAAGTTTACCCACTCTGAATTACGATGGTAGAGGCAGAGGGAGGGGCTCGCCGGTAGCATTTTTCTCCCCATCTGGCCCTGGGGCTGTTGGAAAATCCCCAGTCAGGCTGGACCCAGACTAATTGAAACTTCGCTGTCTTCTGCAGTCCTCTCATGTGGTGGCTTCCCTCCCCCACTCCACCCCAACCAAACTTCTGGGTGGAGTAGGTGTCCTCCTTGCTCCCTGTTGTCGCCTGCACACCTTATCACCCACACACCTCCCATCTTTGAATCCCAGGTCATGGGACCATACTGCCCACTAACCCCTGGGTCTCTTCCTCATTCCTTGAACTTTCAGCTTCTGGCTCACTAACATTTTCTCCTAAATGATTTCTGACTTGATTCTTGTGATTTCAGTTCCTTATCTAGTAGATGATCTTTCCAATACTCTGACTTCTCAGTTTCTTGACTTCCTGTCTCAGTTACTGTCTTTCGCTAACTAGCGTATGGTTAAACTCTAGACCCACACTGCCCAGTATGTAGCCACTACCATGTGGTTATTGGAGAACTTGAAATGTGACTGAGGAACTGAATTTTTAGCACGCACGTGCACATGAGCAGGAGGAGGAGCAGAGGGAGAGGGAGAAGTAGGCTCCCTGCTGAGCAGGGAGCCCCATGCGGGACTCAGTCCCAGGACCCTGGGATCATGACCTGAGCTGAAGGCAGATGCTTAACCGACTGAGCCACCCAGGCACCCCTGAATTTTTAGTTCATTAAAATTTAAAATTAACTTAAATATAAAAACTGACGCTCACTTTATGTGTTATTTGATACACTATCCAGCTCACAGTCATTCACCTCAGCATATGAGGAAAAAAAAAAGTCTCTATTATGACCAAGTAGGCAAATGATTATGTCATTGTACTTATAAATGGTGTAAAGGATTTCATAGCATCTGGACTATTTTCTGCTTTTAAACTTAGATCCAGGGTGCGTGAAAGCTTTATATCTTGGATTAAGTATGTTTAACTCTCTTTACAATGAAAAATTCATTATTCAGGAAACATAGATCTCCTGCTGAATTGGTGGAAGCGAGTTTAGAATTCAGATGGGCTCTGTGAAACTTTTTCTTTTCCGAAATGCAGGCCTTTGCTGTGGATGGCTTGGTCAATATAGTGGGTGGTTGCTGTGGTACGACACCAGATCATATCAGGTAGGAATCACTTCTAAATACGCTCTTTTGTCATGGGACCAATCATGTCCTCCACCCCCCACCATTCATGTGTTGAAGTTCCAGCCGCCCAGTTCCTTTGAATGTGACTGTATTTGGAGATAGGATCTTTAAAGAGATAATGAAGGTACAGTGAGATCCTGTGGGTGGACACTAATCCAGTGTAACTGGTGTCTTTGTGAGACAGACACACAGAGGAAGGGATCGAGTGAACACATAGGGGGAAGACGGCTGTCTCCAAGCCGGAGAGGCCTGAGAGGAGACTGGCCCTGTCCACATGCCTTCATCTCAATTTCTAGCTTCCGGAACCTTGAGAAATTGCTGCTCTTTAAGCTACTCAGCCTGTGGTATTTTATTTTGGCAGCCCTAGCAAACTGAGATGCCTTTATATTGTGAAAAATTCCAATAAAAGTAGAAAAATAATAAAATGAATTTCCATGTGCCTACCACAGAGTTTTGATAATTTTCTAGATTTTGCTATTCTTATTTTGTCTGTTTTCCAACTTTTTCCCCTTAGAATATTGTGAAGCAAATTCCAGATATCATGATATTCTATCACTTAAATACCTAACTAGTATTCAGAAAATTAAGGAGAAACGGTTCATATATCTTGTGGGCAAGTACATGTGTCCATTAGTTGTCTAATGGAAGGGGAAGACAGTAAGACAACCAGGTACCTTAAGGTCATTGTGTACTCCATGTTGTTGAGTGAGCGTGTGAAGCATGGTGGTGTGGAAGAAGAGCCTGGTGGAGTATGTGTTCAAGTCCTTGCCATTTTGTGGCTGATAAGAGGAATAAGAAGTGGAATAAAATCCAGTTTCAGACTGTTTGTAATTTGTTTTTTCTCTCCTGTGACTGATGATCCTGTTTTGAGCCAGTCATCTCACTGTTCTGAGTCTGTTTTTGTGCATGCGATGTGTCCACCATCCTGAATTACCTAACAGTTCACTGCTTTTGTTGGCTTCTGTGATAGACTCTGTGAAGAGCCTATGGAATTTTTAAAATATCTTTTTTTTTTTTTAAGATTTTATTTATTTGACAGAGAGCGAGAGAGGGAACACAAGCAGGGGGAGTGGGAGAGGGAGCAGGGAGCCCGATATGGGGCTCGATCCTGGGACCCTGGGATCATGACCTGAGCCGAAGGCAGACGCTTAACGACTGAGCCAACCAGGCGCCCCTGAAATATCTTTTAAATAGTATCTAAAAGCTATCAGTAGTTGAAGGTGGATCTCTTTTTGTTTTTAAATCTTTGGATCTCTTTTTGTTTTTAAGGTTATCTCCTCCTTTTTAAAAAAAGTTGTTTTAAAAATACCTGTGTGTTTGTGTTTCTGTGTCTGTGTATCGGCATGCAGGTATATGTATGTCTGTATCTACTTACCTACCTACCTGTGTGTGTGTGTGTGTGTGTGTGTGTGTGTGTGTGTTTGCTGCTTTTACTTTGGCATACCAGTCTAGGGGCCAGCAGAGTGAGGAGTTCGTACTGGCCCTGATAAATTTAGTGGAGTAGACAGATTTTTCCAGATTGATCAAAGACATAATTTACCAGAGCCAATAAGGTTAAAAAGTATATGCATAATCAAAGCAAATTTTGAAGACTAATCATCTTGGAGTTTTAGTGATTTATTACCATGGACCCTCCCTACTCTGTGCTTTCTGTGCTTGGGAAAAACTGACCTGAAACACGGGCCTCCACTCCTGGCACCTCTCCTGTATGCTCCTCCTTCTCAATGATGAAGCTTTTTTTTCTTTTAAACCACTAAGAAGCAAGCACCTATTTCATGGAGTAAAGGGCATCTATGGGTTTGGGAAAGAAAGGAGATTTGCTGTTTGCATTTGCGTAAACCATTACGTATGTCGGTTTCTATCTCTTGAGGGCAGAAACTGGTGCAGTCAGTACACAGCAGACTGGGAAAATACAGAAAAGTTAAAGTTGACACATTCATTTTCTGCATTGCTGAGAAAACTAAAAGGTATAACTGTTGCTGCACTTTTGGAATTAGGTATATAATTATGTGCATACTTATGTTAAATAGACTTAATTTCATAGCTGGGAATTAGTTTAATTAAATTTATTTTATTTCGAATTAATGGAGATAGTGTTTTCTCTTTTAACTCAGGGAGATTGCTAAAGCTGTGGAAAACTGTAAGCCTAGAGTTCCACCTGCCACTGTTTTTGAAGAGCATATGTTATTATCTGGTAAGTGATAAAGTAATGATTTTTATCATTTCAGAAACCATTTGTGGGTTAATTTCGTGTTTATCCTAAGTGGTAGTGATGTGTGTGCCAAGCAGCTTGTTTCTTAGGTCAAGGAAGCGTCCATATTTTTTCTTGCATTTAGATGAATTCTCGTGAAGATCAGGGGTGGGAAATGGGCAGAAGGTACAGGTGGTTTGCCCGGGTGGGGCCCTTGCTTGGATTTAGAACTCACGTGGCCCTGGCTCTGTGAGGCACTGCTTTGAAAACATACTCTCGGCCACAGGCTAACTGTTGTAATCATCAGACTTGCTCTTAGTTATTGAAAATTCCAAACTGTCGAGGCTCAGTGGTTTGTCACGACAGCAGCCTCTTCGTAGAAAATTGTGCTTGCTTCTACAACATGATTGTCGCCATCTGAGATTCACCACGTATTTAGGACTTTACAGAGAGGTGTGGTATTGACTGTTCTCTGGTGCTCGACAGTCCCATAAGGTGGGCAGCTTCCCTTTTTGAGAACGAGTGTTGATGTTCAAATAAGGAACGTTAATAAAAGAGTTTATCATGCCATCCATTAGAAACATAACTTTAAATTTTATGTTTTCCCCATAATACTTCAATGATGTATTGTTAGGTAGTATTTCTAAGGAAAATAATTGTGTGTGTGTGTCTACATATATATATATATATACATATAGACACACACACACACACAGATTCTTAGAGAACATGCAAATAGCGCACATGGGAAATTAGGCACCCTAATAATTTAGAATTTAGCATTTCTCTGAATTGAAATATTTTTGTTCCTTATGTTCCTCTAAGAAAATTGAAATAAAATACAAGGGAAAGTAAAAGGAACACCTACTTTTTTTCTAGTCTCATTCATCCCAGTGAGTGAGTGTGAAGTTGGGTTAAAAACCCTCTTCAGTCTTCCTTGTTTTCTTTTTGTTCTCCAGAAAACAGAGAGAGGTGTGGTAGGATAGTTTATTTCATCCTTAGATCTTAAAACTTGTTTGCTTCAGCCAAGGACTAGCAGTTTAAATAGTCAGCCTTTCCCACAATTGAAACAAGAAGAGAACCACTTAGATATGATTTTTATTTTAATTAATTTTTTTATTAAGATTTTATTTATTTGAGAGAGAGAGCACAAGCAGGGGGATGGACAGAGGGAGAAGCAGGCTCCCCGCTGAGCAGGGAGCCCGACATGGGGCTCCATTCCAGGACCCCCGGGATCATGCCCTGAGCCTGAAGCAGATGCTTAACTGACTGAGCCACCCAGGCGCTGCTAGATACGATTTTTAAAGAAGAATTTAGATGTAAGAATAAAAGAATCCTCTTCTGATTTGAATTTCATGTGCTATTTCTAAATTGCTTTAAAAATCACCTTCAATCAGATTTTAAAGAATGACATCAAACATACTCTTTCATGGATTACAAACTTAAGAAAAACGTAGTTTTTATATCAGATACTTCACATGTGTAACTGATGAGAAGCCCTCTGTATGCGGCGCTCATAGGGTGATGATGCAGGACCCCTTGAGCATTTACGCGTCGGCCCAGCTGTCTGCCTGTCCTGCATGCCCCCGGGTCTGACTAAGGCCCGGGGCCACCCTGCGGCTCACTCGGAGGGTCACTCCCAGTGGGAAGAAATCATAGGACGAAACTGGGAAGGGATAGCTTCCCCAGTCCCTTAAACAGTCTGGAATACTTTTATGATTGCTCATCTCATATTCGTTTTTTTCCTCTCGCTGATATTTTGTTCTTTCTCAACCAGTGCTTTGACGAAGGACACAAAAGCCATTTTCTTTTATTGACAACAACGGCTATGACTGCTGGTGCTAATTTTATGCTTATCAGTGTTCTCTAGTCTCATTTTTACAATAGTGCCATGAAATGTACGAAACAAGTATGAAAAACCATCCTTTTACATCTCTCTTTTATACGATCAGAAGCTATGAAAGAAGTGTCCCTGGGCTTTGAACCCGCGGCTGGCTGTCCCTCCATCCTTCCTGTAACCACCCTGCAAGCCCCCCTTGCCTCACACTTTCAATAGAACAAGTAGAGCAAAAACAGTTAAGGGCTGTTTCTATAGTGATACTTTACGCCTCATCTCGCTTTTTACTTCCGTGAATGTGTTCATAATTAGAAAGCTGGTATTTGCCCCTCAATTGGCCTGTAACAGGAGAGATACAAGGAGAGAGGTGCAGAGAGCCCCAGTTTTCCCAGCGTCAGCTCATGAGTGGGGGGTGTGCTGCGGCAAATCCTGTCTCCCGGGGCTCAGCATGGGTCCTTCCTTGTGATCCCATTCGTCCTTGCTGGTTATAGGTTCATGGCCTCTGGATCAAAGACATAAGGTAAAGCTCTCAGCTCACAGCTGGTGTGATTATGAAAGCTTACTCCATCCGGCTTCAAGCTGATGTCTGGGTGGACAGCTGCAGAGTGATCCTTCTGATTCTAACTTCATGGCTTCCACCCCCCACTCTTGGTGAAATAGGGGTATGATGATAATGTTTCCTTGTTTCTCAGAGCTGGTATGAAGCAGTTCTTTAGAAACATTTTGCATCTCCACTCCTAAAATACTTCTTTTGGGAGTTCTGGGTGTCCACGTAGCTGTAACATGTAGCCTTTGTTGTGTTTAAATATCCCTGGGGGAGGAGGCCACGGTCCTAATCCCACATCAGGGATCCTGTCTAGTCCTGTGGGCTGTGCCACCGAAGCTTCTTTCTCAATGAAAACATTTGTTTTCTGTCTGTCTCATGTCATCATATGAATTTTCAGAAAATTTTCAAAATGCTTCTCCTTTTAAGGTCTAGAGCCCTTCAGGATCGGAACGTACACCAACTTTGTTAACATTGGAGAGCGCTGTAACGTGGCAGGATCCAGGAAGTTTGCTAAACTCATCATGGCAGGAAACTATGAAGTGAGCATCTCATTAAGACCCTTGAGGCATCTGCCATGTTTTTGGCTAGACAGCATGTAAATGAGACAGCTCTGCCTTCGAGAGTGTTATTAGCAGAGCTTCTGGGGACCGTGAGGAGAACGGTCACGTGTGTCTGCAGCAGGTGGGCAGGTGGGAGCCTGCGGCTTCGGGAGACTGAAGCTGCTGTTATTAATATTTGTCAAAAAGAACTGCCTCTGGGATCTGAAGTGGGGTGAGGTGGGAGGGATCCAGGTTCTGGCTGTTTCTATTAACTGTGAAGTAAGTTTAAGAATTTGAGAATACTCTTCATGTTGGCTTCTCACAAATCCTTCCAGGGAAAGGAGAAGCCAAGAGCATTCCTAGTCACTTCCTCGTGACCACATCCAACAGCTGACTAGTGCGGTGGTCTTGATTCTGCTGGCTCCTAGACTAAAATAAACAAGCACACAGAAAAGAAGGAATAGGCCCCTGCCTTGGAGAGTCTACATGACGGGTTAGCCATAGTATTTCTCAGCTTGGTCACTCTGTGGGTCTGCAAACTCTGATCCCCATAGAGCCTACCCTACACAGCCGGATAGGTTTTTTTTTTTTCTTATTAAAATAGTAAGTTAAACATTGGAGGAATTTAGTCTGGGCTTTCGTGATGATTTATTTTATCATCAACTGTCACTTGGAGGTTTTGCAAGCTTTAGGAAATAGATTTTCCAGAAATCAGTATCAAAGCAGACTTCATTTTAATCACCAAGAAAGGAGCCATTTATCAGCCTTCATGGACTTATTAGTTACTGCTCCACGGAAGCACTCGGTGGCGCCCCTCTGTGGCACACCGACACGGCCTGCTTAGCTGCTTTGCTGGTTCCTGGCAGGTTCCGTCTGCCCTCTGCCCTGCATTCCTGCTGCTGCTGCCGTGAGCTCTTGTCACAGCCCTCCCCCAGATCAGAAGCTTTCACAGGGTCACATTTTGTGCAGATGGGAGAAAATCCAAACTCTTTAGGCCACCATTCATTTCGCTCACTTAGACACCAGACTGTCTTCCCATCCTGACCTGTCACCCGAACATTCCAGAAGGCTTGCTTCTGCACCCATGCCTTTTTTTTCTTGTTTGTTCCTCTCTGAAGTCCTGATGACCCTTAGTAGTTACATAGCATTCTTCAGTTGGCCATGTTTCTATTTACTTTTTGATTCTTATGGCCATTCTGTGGTGTCCCTTTGAGCTGTCAGATTTGATAGATTTGATACTGAGGACAGAGGGCAACTTAGGAACATGAAAGCGGATGGGAGTAGTAATATCTAGCCTTCAGTAGGGTCTTACTATGTGCCAGTCATGGTGCGAGGTGCTTTCCATCATTACTCACCAAATCCTCACAGACCCATGAGATAGGTTCTATTGTTACCCCCATTTTCCCCACGTACATCTGGGGGAAGGCAAACTACTCACCTGTTGTTCACAGCAAGTGAATGATAGACCCCAAGGCCACTCTGCTGTCCCTGCCTGCAGGACACAGGAGGAGGCAGTGGGATCTGTCAGGGGGCCGCTAGGGCTGACTCCTCATTTGATTCTACTTTTCCCTGAGTTAGCGATCCCTCAAGCCTTTGTGGTTTAACGGAAGGAGCACTGACCTTGAAAGAAGCTCCAGGGCTGATTTTTGCTCACCTTGTACAAATGACGTCATCGTAGCGAGCCCATTTGGGAGGGTTGGACCTCCAAGGTTTTACTCCGTGACTTTTCTGGAATAGAAAGGTCAGGTATTGGCATCTCTGCTTTCCAGCTCTTTCGATCTCTGGTCTCACCAGTTTGCTGGCTGTCTCCGCTCTGCTTCCTCCAGTCTGTCTCCCAGGGGCCAGCTGAAGACTGTTCCTCTGAGGTGGCTTCCTCCATTTCAGTCCGCAGAGACTGGCCCTCTCCTGCTTTGCAGGCCGTCTCGCACTTGACTCACACCTCACATGGCAACACTGCTGGCTCTTTGTGTGACTATGTCATATGTCCCCAGCTAGATGTAAGCCCTCCAGGAACAGGGATTGGGACGCATGCTTTCGATTCTTTATAATATTTCACACATTGCCGATACTGAAAAAACATTTTTTGATGTGCTGAATTTTATTGTGATCCTTTTCCTGTGTAACCTTGGGTCATTACGAATGGTCTTTCCTTGTGGCATATGCAAAAGGTCTCATGCCTGCTCTGTCACAATGATTAAAATTTCGATGTCGTTTTCTTAAGCTAAAGAAAAAATAAGACAACATCAGAAGCTACTATTGATTTTATCCTTATTTATTTTATTACATTACAAAGTGTACGATGAAGACCTAAAATAAACTCTGTTTTATCAGTTAGTTAGAAAGCATTATGGAATGTGTATATTTTGCCCAGCATTGTTCAAAGGAGAGCAGGAGAAACCTAAGACCTTTCCAGAGTTCCAAACACTTACACTCTATTTTGAGGAATAAGCTAATACTCATGAAATCCCGGGGAAACGATGATCTCATAGACCACGATGATGTAATGATCACAGTCATTGCAGAAGTTACAGAGGCAGCACATCATTGTGGAATAAGCCGTGTTTCCCACCCAAAGTATGTTTTCTGGAGCACTGAGCCTACAAGATACTCCTTCAGTGGTCACAAGTTGGGAAATGCTGTGTATTCTGTTCTTGGATATTTACAGTGGGTGACAGTGTATTAAAGGATTTGAAAAGCCTTCCAGTATAAAAATCTGTTGGATTTTATTTAACTCCTATTTCATGTAACTCTTACCAACAGTCTGCAACACACTTTGCATGTCTTGGCAAACACTGAAGAGTCACAGAAGTTGTGGATGGTTTCTCTGAGGACTTTTTTGGAGGAGTTGGGGCTTGAGCTGGGTCCTAAACAGTATAGAAGGGAAGGGGATTGTATCCCAAGCAGAGGAGACAACGTGATCTGTGACCCTGAAGTGGAAACAGATGTGGTTGGGTGAAGGGAACCAGGAGGGGAAGAGTGGGGCCGGGTCACAGAGGGCCTTGAACGCCAGGCTGAGGGAGTTGAGCTTCTTTATGGCAGGAGGACAGAGCCTTAGTGGATTCTGAGTCGTGAACTGACATGAGGGAGGAGATGTGGAGGAAAGGCCAGTCATCAGATTGTGATGATGGATGGGAGAAGAGCAGGCCGGGACTTGGGGAGGCTGGTTCATCCAGTCTGATTTGAAAGGACTGCTGGGGTGGTAGGGATGACTTTTGTAGCCTTCTCTTGAGTCACCTTCTCCTAATGCTGCCTCCTCTGGCATTCTTCCTTCAGGAAGCACTGAGTGTTGCCAAAGTGCAGGTGGAAATGGGAGCACAGGTGTTGGATATCAACATGGATGATGGCATGCTGGATGGTTCGAGTGCAATGACCAGATTTTGCAACTTCATTGCTTCCGAGCCCGACATCGCCAAGGTTGTACAAAATGAGGGGATTTACCTGCCCTCATCTGTCACTCATTTAACTTTGTCACTTGTCCCAGGGATCCGTCATCTCACGCCCTGGTGTTCTCTTTTCCTACAGTGAAAGTGAACGGTTTCTGTTTGTCACTTTCTTCCCTAATGGTAGTCTTTCGATATAAACCAGAGAGAGTTGTGACTTCAGCTCAGCTGTTTCCAAGGCTTCTGGAATTGCTCACAAGAATTGAGTTTCCTCTGATGTCTGGATGGACTAAGAACCTCCTTCCCACGTCTCTGAAGGACATTAGTTGCCTGTTCCTACCAAGACATTAGTTCTGTTCTGAGCACAGGGTCACTCAGGCAGTTCTTCCTTATTGCGGGAGGAAGAGACCTTCTGGGGCTTATCAGAGTAAACAAAACTATAAAACAAGATTAAATCAAAATAGCATATGTCAGCTTTTACATTTGTTCTTTAAAAGATGAAAACTAATTTGTGTGTCCAGTTCTTTAAAACATTTTTTAGGTGGATCCTAAAATCTTTAAAGTTTTTACTTCATTTCTCTACCATTGAATTTGTGATGGAGAAGTGATTTGTGAAGTTCTTTTTTAAAGAAACTTCCTAGTGCTTTGAGAGACGGGGCTGTCAGTGTTTCGTTAGGCCTTCAGCCAGTGCTTAAGTCAGGCGTCTTGCGGTAAGCAGTGGATTACATTAACCCATCTTTCATTTGTGTCTTTAAACTCCTCAGTAAAAAGCCTCATCACTCCTCTGGGAGTAAATATTTTGAGAATTTAAGGTACGGAGAAGGGGGAGCAGCTGTTCATCAGCTGAGGGGTAGGAAGGGGGCTCTGCTGGGAGTCGGAAGACTCTTATGGTCCCAGGCAAGCCAACTGACCATTGACCCGAGTTTCCTTCCTCTGCCCTGAAGTGGGAGCAGTCATACCTGCTGTGTCTGACTCTCAAACCCTGAAGATAAAGGTGCCTTCACTATGAACAGCCTTGTGTAACTTAAGACATTGTTAATTAATTACTGTTCTGATTGCTCCAGTAATTGTTCTTCCTTATCTTTCCTGGATTGGACCTCCTACCACAATTTATTTGAGACCAAATTATGAACAGCTGGAGTCAAGCATAAAAAGGTGCGACTAGCACATTTTCACCAGCGGAGTTGGGACACCACACTCAACCAGCACTTTAAAACATTGGCCTGGTATTGGCACTAGTACTTGACCACAAACCTGTCATTACCAGCGTGCTGGGAAAGGTAGAATCGAGAATCCCTTGTTCCGTTGTGCTCTCTCTCCTTTGGAGGTGGGCCTGAGGAAGAGCCAATTGCCCTGGGAACCTTTCCGTGATTCTCCTGCCCGCCCCCCATGCACAGGTGGGGTCTGGTGCCCCTGAAGCAGGCTTTCATGACAGCTATGCCCCTCTCCTGCCCTCACGTCCCCCACACTTTATGTCGTTACTTGTTAAATCGTTTATCTTTATAAAGCTCGGGGAAGCCAGGGAGCCACCAACTCTGTCATTGCCCCCAAGGCTAGCGTGCGGCCTAATGTGGTTGTCGCTTAATTATATACTTATTGAGTGACTTAAGCAAAGGAGCCTAGATCAGCTGCCCTGTTTCATTTCTGTGCTTGACTCTAGTCCTGCCTCGAAACCCTTACTTTCACCTTTCCCGGAACAGAGGCATGAATGCATGGAGACTAGTAAAATTGGCCCTGTTCTCATCTGTGCCTTCCAACTTCGTCCTTTCTCGTAGTTATATACATTTATTAAATATTACGTCTTTTCCTTTCTAAGAGTAAAATTTTGTTTGTCTTATCCAGTCAGGAACTTGATTTTCTAAAGGGAAGATTGGATGTGAATAACTTGGCTGGAGGGCTGTTCCCGAGGATGTGAGGCCAAACCTTAATCCCAGAGTCAAATCAGGGATACTGGAATCCTGTTTGAGCTGTAGGCACTGGAAGGTGTAAACTGGGAATGAAGCAGATGAGCTGAGCTCTGTGATTTCGTCCTGGTATTTAGCTGTGATCTTTGATGTGTGTAAATTTTGGACTCATGCATGGGGTCGCCTGTAGGACCGGAATCACTCCAAGTGTTATGGGCTTTAAAAGAACAAGTACATTAAAATCCTTTTTCTGCCACACTGTTATTGGTGTACTGTTTCCCTACATACTAAATGAGGACTGGGAGCTGGCCCTCAGAAGGGAATCTGTGTGACCTGTGATTTTTCCCTGATTCTTCCTGCCCCTCTGGTCTAGGTGCCCTTGTGCATCGACTCTTCCAATTTTGCCGTGATTGAAGCCGGCTTGAAGTGCTGCCAGGGCAAGTGCATTGTCAACAGCATTAGCCTGAAGGAGGGAGAGGATGACTTCTTGGCGAAGGCTAGAAAGATTAAGAAGTTTGGAGCTGCTGCGGTGGTCATGGCTTTTGATGAAGAAGGGCAGGTGAGTGATTTCTTTGGACCTCGCTCCATGGCGTTCCCTGGGTGAGACAGAGCAGTGGAAGAGAACAGAGTCTGAAACAGCTGTGTAAACACCACAAATGTGTATGTGTACACATAGGCACACACACGCGCATCATACACACGTACAGACACTTGTATCCGTGTGTGTGTGAAAATTGGATGTGTAGTAGTCGCTGTATCGATGGAGAAAGGAATTATTCAGTAAAAGCTATTAGACCTACTGGCTGTGCACTTGGGAGAAAATAAAGTACAGACCTATTTCCCACCATCTACTAAAATAAAGTCTGCGTCAATGAACGATCTAAACATATAAAGCAAAATTCTAAAGAGTGTATGGGCAAATCCTCACCTAAAGTTGGGAAGCCAGAAGGAAAATTAATAGAGCTATCCGCATGGGAATGTAACACTTTCTCTGGTGAAGGGCATGGTATTATCTGCAACATGAGTAGTAACAGCGGGTTAATAGCCCCAATATGCAGCGTTTCCGTAAATCAGAAAATAAAACACCCAAATCAACCCAAAAGAAGATAAAGGAAATGAATAAGCAGCTTATAGAAAAAAATGCAAATAGCCAATAAACCTATGAGAAGATACTATATGTTGTAATGATTAAAGATAGGAAAAAGGAAGCATTAATGAGATATTTGTTTCTTTTAGTAAAGAGAAAAAAAGTAAAAGATTGACACACGCACCTCTCATAATGTCTCTGCTGTGGAGTCAGGGAGGGGCAATGGGAAACTTCAAACATAATGATAGTTCATCCGAGGGAGGGCGTGCAGTGATTATATTGTATTGTTGCTTTATTATTTTTTTAAAGATTTATTTATTTTAAAGAGAGAAAATATGAGTGGGGGGTGGGGCAGAGGGAGAGAATCCTCACGCAGATCCCCACTGAGTGCAGAGCCCGACCGGCTGATCTCATGACCCTGAGATCATGACCTGAGCTGAAACCAAGAGTCGGATGCTCAACTGACTGAGCCACCCAGGCGCCCCTGTTGTTGCTATATACCTCACATGACTTTTACAGCTATTTTTGTGTCTATTCAATATTTTTTAAAAAACAATGAAAAAAACTCCATTCCTTATGAATCAGCTCCCTCTTGGAATTTAATAATAAGCTGATATGTAAGGGTATATGTTCACAATTATTGTGGCTCTGTGGTAGCGAAAAATGGGAAATACTCTGAAAGTTCTTCAGTAGTGGAATGCCTTGGTTCTTACTACATGCCATAAGGAATACTGTGTACCAGGTAAAAAGAATGAGGTGATGGAAGCCATGGAAACAATATATCGGAAAATGGAAAAAAAAACCAAACAGGTGACATGATTCTGGTTTTATTTAATAAAGAATTAATATGGGTATATGTGTGTCTGTATAAGCAGAGAAAAAAATTGCTAGGTAACTGGAGGGTAGGGATGGTTTCAGATGGGGACATACTGACTTCTTTTATATAATTGACAAACGGGATTATATGTTGTTTTTCTTTCTCTGCTTTGTGTATTTTTAGAATAAAATTATTTTTAACTAAAGGGTTATTGTATTTGTACAAAAGATGTATTTTCATCAGGAGAGAAATTCAAATAATTCAGAAGAGTGCAGAGGAGATCATTTTGATAATGAACGGGTATTGAACCTTTACTCTTACCAAGCAGGCACACCTCACACGTTAAATCAGCTTTTCCTCCCAACGTGTAAATGTTGGGTATATATGATTATTATTTTTGTATTCCATGCACTTGAGTCCCTGTTATCACAGGTAGCATGTAGTAGTACTAGGATTTGAGCCGAGATCTGCTATCATTCAGCAGAGTGAAATGATAGTTGTTTCTTGATTTTTTAGTGGAATGAGTGTGGTCAGCGAATACCCTAATTCATTCAGTCCTTTACCCCTGTGCCCTGGTTTTCCTCGTCCGTTCGTGGAAGTGGGGCTGCTAGGTCAAAGCGCATGCGCGTGCAGCATTTGGACACACGCAGTTAACTCCTGTGTCTGTGAAGTTGTTACCCAGTCCTCTTCCACTACTAGTTCCGTGTGGTGGGACCCTCGGACATAATTTTTATTTTTCCATCAGATGTCTACGTGGGTAGTTCCAGAGACAAATGGTTCTGTGTGGCTCTTTATGGAAAACAGAAGCCCGCAGCCCTCCAGACGCCCAGAGGCACCGGTTGTCAGCTTTCTTATCTGCTCCTTGTAGCATTTACCTCCTTATCTCCAAGTCCCCGTTTCCGCTGTTATTCATTGCCTCTCTGTAGTGCCCACAGATTTGGCATTTTTACTCTCCTCTACCCCCTCCTTCCCACATCTTTCCTTTCTCCCCACACCCTCCCAGTACAGTTAATTTTAGTTGTAACTATTTTCGGCGCTCACATCAGTAAGCAGTGCACAGGCTGAGACAGGGTGCGAGAGCTCCAGTCCTTTCCTGCACCCCGAGATCAGGACTTACTGTCTGCTTTGTTTCTTACAGATTGTATGTTCAGAATACCCCTGGTCGTGTACACTTCCAATATCCAGTGTATCCAGGCACACTCAGTAGACGGTCATTTTGATTTCTTGAAGAATTCTCCCTCCCAGTCTCCTGACATGGTCTGGAAGGTCGTAGGCTGGCTGCCCAACTGGCCCCTGAGCCACCATCCCAGGGATTCTTCTCGCCCCTCTCTCGGGCTTTTCCATCTCATAATGTCTGAGTTCTTGGCTTAATCTCTCATTTGGTGGAGTGCGTCCTCTGTCAGCTGCCTAGGAAAGAAAACATGGCAGTAAATATTTTTGAAGCCTTACATGTCTGAAAGTGGCCCTATTCTACTTTGACACTTCTGGGACAATTGTATGGGTATCGGAGTACAAGCTTGACATCATTTTGAATCGTTTTCCACACTGGTGCTCTTCTAACCCTTGGTTCTTTTTTGCAAAACCTATTTATCTTCCTGCTTTCTGGATGCTTCTTGGACCTTCTGTGTCCATGATGTTCTGAAATCGCTTGACGATGAGCCATCCATTATGTTGGGCCCTCATTGGGCCCTTTCATTTGGAAAACTTGCGGCCACAGTTGTAGCAAGTTTTCTTGAATGGTTTTATCTTCTCTTTTGGCACGTGGGGCATTCAGATACTAGATGTTTTGGAAAGATTGCCTAATTTTCTTGTCCTTCCTGTTTTTTCAGCTCTAGCATTTTGCTCTGCTCAGTGTGAGATTTCTACCCTTATATTTATTCTCCAAACCCGCTGTTGAGTCTTTATCTCTTCTTTTTCTAGGAGCTCTTTGTTGTTGTTGTTGTTGCTGTTATCTAAGTGTTCTTTTAAGAATTGATACGGAAATCTGTTATTGTTTGATGGAGGCAGATACCGGCCTTAATCCTTTCAAATCTATCTTGAGCACCTAGTGTGTGCCAGGCCCTGGGGAGATGGCAGGGAAAAACCTAGTCTCTGTCCTTGGGCAATTTATATTCTTAGAGGGCAAAGGGAGTAAGAAACAAAAACATAGATCACATACGTCATCTAACATATATAGACATATGTGGATAAACTTGGGAATGATTTGTACATGGATGGGATTTAAAGCAGGGAGACTACTCTGTCACCAAAGGAATGACTGTCGAGCAGAGGTCCTAGGACCAAGTGCATCTTGGAGCTGCAGTGCTCAGGGCTGGGGAGAAGAGGAGACACCATCATCATCAGAAGAATTTGAGGAGGAGCATCCTATTTGGTAGGAGAGGAACCAAAAGACAGGGTTCACTTGGAAGCCAAGAGAAGAACAAGCTTCAAGAAAGGCATGATGAGCTATTTTAAAAGAGCTGTGGTGGATCGAGTTGGATGAAACAAAGAATTTGTCATTGGATTTAGAAATGGGGTAGTTTATGATCTTGCTGTACTGTTTCTAAGGAAATGAAAGCCCGATTGGAGTGGGTTCAAGAGAGAATAAGGAGAATTGGAGGCAGCAGGTGTAAACAGCCTTTTTTGAGGAGTTTTGCTGTAAAAGGGAACAGAGACATAGTGTTGAAACCAGACATGGATAGGAGGTTAAGGAAGGGTGTGTGTGTGTGAGTGAGAGAGAGAGAGAGAGAGAGAGAGAAGATGGGTGATATGACAATATGTGTCCGGATATCCAGAAGCTGATGATGCGAATGATCTGGTAGAGAGGGAAGAACTGATGCACCAGAGAAAGGGGGCATTTGCTGGGTCCGTGACCTTGTAAGTGGAGAGGGAGGGCAATCAGTGTGCTAGTGGAGGGGAAGCCTGGCTCACGCGGCAGGAGAGGAAGCCGAGTGTAAGAGTGCGGATCCAGAGGCACGCTGGGCGGTGTGCTGGTGGGAGTCTATAATTGCTTCTGTTTTCTCAGTGAAGGTAGGAAGCAAGGTCAGCTCTGAGAATGAGAATGAGAATGAGAATGCAGTGTTGTGTGCTTTGCGTGTCTGTGGTGCTTAACCAGGAATGTGAGGCAGAAACACTCCCGTGGGGAAGGGTAGTCTCTATGGGTGCTTTTAAAAACCACGTACGGGGGCACCTGGGTGGCTCAGTCATTAAGCGTCTGCCTTCGGCTCAGGTCATGATCCCAGGGTCCTGGGATCGAGCCCCGCATCGGGCTCCCTGCTCGGCGGGAAGCCTGCTTCTCTCTCTCCCACTCCCCCTGCTTGTGTTCCCTCTCTCACGGTGTCTCTCTGTCAAATAAATAAATAAAATCTAAAAAAAAAAAAACAACAAAAAACCATGTACGTCCCTGGGCTCCACCCCTGGAGTTCCTGACTCACTGGGTCAGGGGTAAGAGCTGGCTTCAGTAATTTTTTCATTTTTTTTCAAATTTTAAGTTCCAGTATAGTTAACACAGTGTGACATTAATTTCAGGTGTACAGTATAGTGATTCAGCAGTTCTCTGCATCACCTGGTGCTCGTCACGACCCCATCACCTGTTTCACTCATCCCCCCGCCCCCGCCCCTCAGGTGACCATCAGTTGATTCTCTAGTCAAGGGTCTGTTTTTTGGTTTGCCTCTCTCTTTTCTTCCTTTGCTCATTTGTTTTGTTTTTAAAATCTGGCTTCAGGAATTTTAAAGCCGCAGAGGTGATGTGTAACTCTGGTTGAAAACCACCAGCAGAGTGGATCTCAGTCCTCATAGCAACCACCTGGGGTAGCTGTCGTCCCATTTTACAGTGAGCCAAGGTCAGCTAGGACAAGCTGGAGCCAAGTTTGGATCCCTGCTCTGCCAGTCTGCAGACTGATGCATGTTTCCAAGCCCTGTGTAATCCCCATGCTTTATCTGTTAGCATTGCATAGTGTTTGATTCTGTCTGAGAACAAGCCTTCCCAATTTAGATCTGAATGTGACTACAAAGAAAAAGCAAGTGTAGGGCAAAAAATTTTTTAACTTGCTAGTTATGAAAGAATGCAAATTAGAGCAATATTAAGGTAGTGTTTTATCCATACTAAGTTAGTAAAAGTAAACTTAAAAATGATCAAGATCTGTGCTGGTCTAGCAGTAGTAAACAGAAAGCCTTATTCGTTCTAGAGCGTAGCATCAACTGGGACGGTCCTTTTGAAAAACACCATAATACCTGCCAAGGGACATAAAAATGTTCCTACCCTTTGAGCTAATGATCTCATTTCTGGGAAATTATCCCAATAAAAGAATTCAACAGCATAAGAACGCTATATATGCAAGGATTTTTCACTAGCTTTATTGAAGAAAAAAACAACCTAAATGCCCAACTGGAGAGAAATGCTAACTTAGATTACATCATTCTGTTGGAATATTATTCAGAGTATTCAGATAATAATTATGAAGATTATGGAGCAGGATGACAGTGCTTATAAAAAATGTAAATAAAAAATGTAAAACTGAAAATTAGACACTGTATATGACTATGTAAAAACTACATTTGATAAAGATGGGCAGAAAATGCTGTTAAGGGAAGTAATTACTAGAGTAAGGTGGTAGAACTAAAGATTCCGTTTAATAATTTATTTATTTTTAAAGATTTTATTTATTTATTTGAGAGAGAGAATGAGAGAGAGAGAGCACATGAGAGGGGGGAGGGTCAGAGGGAGAAGCAGGCTCCCCGCTGAGCAGGGAGCCCGATGTGGGACTCGATCCAGGGACTCCAGGATCATGACCTGAGCCGAAGGCAGTTGCTCAACCAACTGAGCCACCCAGGCGCCCCTAAAGATTCCTTTTAAATACTGCTTTTCCTATTACAAAGTAATTTTTCTATATGACTATAGACATAAATGCTCACTGAAGGATTGTGGTAAGCAGTTATAAAGAGCAAAACAAAAAATTCATGTATTTGCAAAGCTCAGAAACCAACAATCCAGATATTTTGGTATAAAGCATGTCTGTCGACGAGTTCTCATCACGCTTTTGGGTGTAATGGTCAGTTAACCAGAATCCGCTTTGCGTGCATGACACGGTTGCTTCTAAGGAGAATGCGGCTCTCTCAGATGGAAAACCACTGTTGCAACTGGACAGAGCAGAGGAACTCACACCTGCTTTTGTTGCAGTATCTGCCTGCGATTTCAGTTTACGTTTATGATTCATGTTACAATGAAGACTGCCAAGTCAAAGCCATCTGTGGCAGAGGGGACTGGCCCTGAAACTTCTAGAATAAAAGGCGAATAAGGAAGCATTTCTCTGTCTTCTGTTGATGTCAGTAGTTTTGATCGCCTGTTTTTTTTTTTTTAAGATTTTATTTATTTATTTCAGAGAGAGAGAGAGAGAACACAAGAGGGAGGAGGGGCAGAGGGAGAGGGAGGATTCCAAGCTGACTTTGTGCTGAGCGCAGAGCCCAGTGCAGGGCTCGCTCTCACAACCCTGAGATCATGACCTGAACCAAAATCAAGAGCCAGATGCTTAACTGACTGAGCCACCCAGGGGCCGCCGCCTGTTATTTTAACTCTAACAAAATACTAAACACCTTTATCATTGAAATTTCTATGGGAAAGTAACTTTATTCCTACTCACTTCTAGATTTAATTTTCCTTTTCTAATTGAAATGATTATTTTAAATGATAATTTTTGGTAAGGTCGGTTTCTTAGAAATATAATTATCACATGATAGAATGGGCTGTATCATTTTTGTTTGCACCTATGCAAACTATATAAAAGAAGAATCAGTATTCTGTAAATGCATCCATTATATTCAACACATTTTCCTATGTTAAACTGATGTGAAAAATAATTTTCCAGTTTATGGAGTAATAAAGCCCCATTGGGATAGTGATTAAAATTTAATTAACCCTAACCTAAAAATAGTGCTATTTTGGCAATATTCAGAGTTGTCATTCAGGAGCATGGTACGTCTTTCCAGTTACTTTTAATCAAGTTTTATAGCTGTTCTTAAATAGGAAATCTCAAGAACGTTCCTAGGTATTTTGTGTTGCTTTGTTGTTGTTGTGATTGGCGTATTTTTCCTTTCATAAATATTTTTCCTTTGGTAGTGATTTTTTGGATTTTTATTTGGTAACGGCCTCTTTATTGAATTTAGATAAATTGATACTGTTTTTCAGTTGTATTTTCCAGGAAAATACGCACCATGGTATTATAAATAGTTCTAGGAAACGGAAGTAATAGTTCTTAACATTCCCTTTATTTTTCCTCTCTGAAGGTAGTTGGCCCACACCTAGGAACTGATTCTCACATGTTCTCCTCTGACCTTCTGAAAATCCAACCTATATTTCTGCATTTTAAGTGCCTCCTTTTCAGTGGCTCTACAGAGGTCCCTACTCCCTGGCTAAGCTTACATGATTATTTCCATTCTTGGGCCTTTCCTTATAAGATGGACTATAGATCTTAAATTATTTTTTTAAGTTTATTTATTTATTTAAGTATCTCTTCACCCAACGTCGGGCTCGAACTCACAACCCCAAGATCAAGAGCTGCATGCTCCTCTGACTGAGCCAGCCAGGCACCCCAGATCTTAAATTCTTAGTAAGAAAGAGACTTCTCTAGATTACCTTCAGAGGTGGGAGTTCATGGCAGGGATGTGAGGAATAGGGGGCCTCGCACTCAGTCCTAAGACATCCACAGAGCCTGGGATGTTCATTGACTTCACAAGAGTAATAGCACAGCATATAGCTGGCGTCTCCCTCAGCTCAGGCCCTCCGGCTTCCCAGCACACACACCTGGCATTCTTGTCTGTGAAAGAGAAGATTGGAACCGGGTCGTGTGCCCCCTGTTAGGATATGGTGCTGCTTCACCTGGGCACTTCCGAGTAGGATTTTTCCAGCAAGCAGCCTCTGCCTGTGGTTTCTAGAAAAAAAGCCATGGGTGGGCATTGGATCACGATGATGACCAGGCAGATGAGTCTGGTTTCTGATTTCCTCGTTTGCTTTGTCAGCAGTGGTCCCAGATGAGACCCTTTTCTCCTCCCTGCTGTTGGCACACTGTGGAGATCGCCTCTCAGTCTCGTTCCCTGTCTGACACCGGGTCTGTTTCCTGCTCAGTCCCGAGTCCCTGGCTTCCGGATTCCCTGATGGAACATGAGCTGTGCTGGGGGGCACCACGTTCCAGGTTGGCCTTGCATTTCCAGTGACCCCAGCTCACTCTTCTACTCTGCTCTTCCGCCACGAGCAGGATCTCCCCCGTCTTCACCCCGTGCCTTTGCTTCTGACCTCGAGATGCTGCTTCTGCATCCCTAACTCCTGCCCACAGTGGACAGTCCACCCAGAAAATTTCTGAACTAAGCCGACGCCCTCAGTGGTTCTGAAAAGCCAGAACGTTTGTCCTCGTAAACTTTTTAAGTAAACGTAAAACCTTTCTTTGGCTTTTTTCCTTCTGACTTGTCAGTGCCCTCCTGATGGTGGCACAGACGTCCCTTTCCATCGCTGCTGTTGGGGACTTGGTGGCAGCAGGATGGGCCTCCTGCCGCATTCCCTGGCCCATGTGAAGCTCATTCCGTGGGGAACCTTTGACCTACCTCAGCCGTTGGTCTTGTTCCTTCCCTGTTCCTTGTCTGACTGCATTCTTATAGATTCTAGGTATCTTCCACCTTTTCTATCTCTTCCTCCCAGCATCCACCTTGATGAGTCAATCAAAAATTGTTTTATCTCCTTTTTCCCCGAGAGTGATATTCTAGCAAAGCCTGACTGTTGGATTTCTTAACTAAATCTTCTACCTACTGATGGCTGTCTAGCTTTCTGAAGCTCAAGAGTAAACTGGGTAACTCATAAAATCATTAAAAGTATTTATTCCTTCTTGACCCCTAGATTTGTGGTATTGTCACTCAGGTTTTCTCATAGCTTGACCGGAGAAGATGGCGCCTCACCAACCCGGGGCCCCATCCTGTCTGTATGTTAGAATCACTAGGGGCTCCTAAAAATACTGTTGCTTTAGGTCTCTTCTCAAGATCCTGATCTAACGGGTCTAGGGTGCAGTCCAGGTATTAGCACACGAATAAGAAGCCTCCAGCGATAATATGCAACCAGAGTTGAGAGCCCTTGCAAATAGAGGAAGGTTCCCATTCCGTTCTTTCCTGGGCCTCTTTTCTGGGTCTCTTGGACCTCTCTTCCGGGTCTCCTGGACCTCTCTTCCAGGTCTGTGAGATCCTCAGGCATGACTGAGACTGACTGATGTGCGTATTTCATAACCCTGGCTGAGGAACATGACAAAGAAAACCTTGGCGAATCTAACGTGATATGACCTGCTCCTGGCAAAGGCCCGTACCCTGAAAGCCTGGTCATTCTGAGATTCTTTTGTTTATCCAGCAGATAGGAGTTGTCTGTTAAGGTGATAGGCACTCTGCTGGGTGCTACAGGAACAATTTGACAAGGCCCCATCCTTCTGGGGCTGATAGTTGGTGATTCTGTTCCGGCCCTATAAAAGGATTCCTGTCCTGGGAAGACCTTCCTCCTTGTTGCTTGTGTGGTGGCTGGACTTCCTGCTCCCCTGTGAGGAGCATACTTAGCCTGCCAGATAAGGCCAGGTGTCCTTCGTGGCTTGGAGAAATGAGCAGGACCTTGATTTCTTGACCTACCAACCAAACTAGGTTCTAAGAAGCTCTAGCTTCTAGCTTTGGAGCCCCAAACCCCTGTACCTTCTTTCTTAGGGAGCTTAGCTGGGCCATGAACCTGGAACCTCGAATTCTCATTTGGCTCGCTGGTAAAGGATGAACCAAAGTCTAAAACTAAAGGCTTCCCTGGGTGACCTGCTCCTGACTCCTTTCTTCTGGGCCCACATCTTGCTCTTAACCTTGTCACTCTCACTGAAGGAGTAAGTAAGTTGTTGAAGAAATTCAGTTAAGGAAGATGAGAGCTTGCCACCTTCCCTAAAGCCTGGAGCAGTGAGGCCACAGAGCCCACTCCTGTCTCCCTCTCCCAGGGCCCCTTGGTCTGCTTCGTCATGGGTGCCTTGAGGCAGCCAGAGGTGAAATCTAACCCTACCAGCTGCAGGAAGCAGGGAGACATTCGAGACTGAAGGGAATAGTTGAATGGATACCAAAGTAGGTAAGCTATTGAAAGCCTAGGTGTAAGCGCGAGCTCTTTGTGTAATTAGACTACCATGTCTTTCTCTAGAAGGTGGGGATTCCCTGAATACCCTGGAGCTACAACAGTGTCCCCACCCTCATCTGTGTGCTTGCCTGGAGAGCCCTCTCCAGAGGTCAGAATGTGTGTGATCAGGACCTGAGTCTTCACCATGCTTAGTGTCCGCATCTAGCCAAGGGTGCCCTGCCTCAAAGTAGGCAGCTTGGAGACTCAACATGCGGTTCATTGGTGTTGGCCACTTTCCAGGAGCATTTTGCACATCTCTTCAGAATTGTATGTGACTTAGTTTTTTGGAACTACTCTAGTGCTAGCAAATGTTCAGCTTTTCTTCAGAGCGGATTTGATATATTTTTTTTTAAGATTATTTATTTATTTATTTGAGAGAGAGCAGAGCAAGGGAGGACACGGGGAAGTGGGGGCAGGCAGGGGTAAAGGGAGAGGGAGAAGCAGACCCCCCACAAAGCAGGGAGCCCAATGCAGGACTTGATCCCAGGACCCTGGGATCATGATCTGAGCCAAAGGCGAACATTTAACCAACTGAGCCACCCAGGCAGCCCAGACTTGATTTTTTATATAAGAAATCACTCAGAATGTACTTTGTGGCATAAGCTCTGTGTTGAGGTTGTAAATTAGATGGGAAGAGAGTCTCCATGACAAAGTTCGGAAAGGCTTTGAGTAAAAGCAGCATACATTCATTCAGTGAACAGTATTGAGTACATACTCTGGGCGGGCACTGCTGTAGACTTGGGGGGTATAGCAAGATTGGCATTCTGGCTCAACAAGTTAATAATAAATAATAAAACAGATAAAGAAGTTGCCAAATAAATACAAGTTCTAGAAAGAGGTACCATAAAGAAGACAAAGGAAGCAGGCAAGATGGCGGAGGGGCTGGTTTGGAGCCGGTGAGTGAGGAAGGCCTTACTGGGAAGAGACTCGAGTGACGTGAGGCACACAGCCACGTCCTGGTGTGTCCTGAGCTACACACCAGTGGCATCGATAAATGGAAAGGCCTGAAGGTAGGAGGAGCTTGGCAGGTTTCAGGACTGTCAGAGGAACTGAGGGGAGAGTAGAGTAGAGGAGGGGCAGTTGGTAGGAATTCAAACCGGAGATGTGGGCCCTGATTCTGAGGATGAGGGGAAGTGACTGGGAGTTTGAGTCTTTGCTGGAGTCACTCCTTTGCCTTCCAATGTCATTATTTTGAAGAGCAATACTAATTTATATTGATGGCTTAAGGCCCACATTAATTAGCCAGTGTTTGGGGGGTTGGGAAGAAGCTGGGGACATATCCTTGAATCTTTTTGGAATGTCAGAGCAGGAAGCTTGTGGTAGCGTTGCCTGGATGATGCATTAAGGTACTGCGGGCAGTTCGGGACAGGAGGGATGCTTATTTTTTCATTGTTCCTTAGGAGCATTTGAATCTTTATCGCATGTGTGTATTTTGTATGAAGCCTGTTTATTAATCTACCATCTGTGTGTGTGTAAGATGTGATTTTCACAGAAGCAGTGTAGCTGTTGTGCGGATGAAAGCACAAAGTGACTTTAAACCATCTCCTCCTCTGAGATAATTTGATAAATGCTGAGAGGCTGCTTGGCATTTGGATTTCTATGAAATCCAAGCACTGAGAGTTAAGTGCCTTTGAAAAGTAAAATGTGCTTCTGTTTTCATAGATAACGCTTCATTTTTCTATTTTAAATTACATCTTTTGCTCCTTTCCCCAGGCGACAGAAACAGACACCAAAATCAGAGTGTGCATGCGGGCCTACCATCTACTTGTGAAAAAACTGGGCTTTAATCCAAATGACATCATCTTTGACCCTAACATCCTCACCATTGGTACCGGGATGGAAGAGCACAACTTGTATGCTGTTAATTTTATCCAGGCAACAAAAATCATTAAAGTAAGTATGGGTATTTTCTCTCTTCTACTCAGGACATCACTCAAATTTATGTCATGGCTCCAGTGAATAGTTTGAGCTAACATATCTGTTTATTGGCTGGGAATGTTGACAGTTTACTCTTAGGTAGTAAATTGGTTTTCTGAAACTTAGGGCCCTTTATTATTTTTCTTTGATGTGATGTTTTACGCTATGAAGTAGAATGTACATACTGGAGAAAATATATAAAAAATACAGGATATAATAAATAATTAGGAAGCACATAATAGCTTTTACTTAGGTCATGAAACAGACCATGCGCGCCCCTGTGACTCTCCCTTTCAGATTACACCCTCAACTTTTGAATTTTGTGATGCAGCCGTCATCCTGTTTTATGATACCACTTTGTTGCTTTTCTTTATCATTTTATCGCTTATGTACAGTCTGAATTATCCATGGATTTTGTGTTTGCAGATTCACCTACTTGCTAAAGTTTATTTGTGACCCCAAAATCAATTCTCTTGGTGCTTTTGCAATCATTCTGCAGAGAGGTGAACAATTCGAGTGGCCCAACCCACGTGTTCCCAGATGAGGTCCACAAACTCTGCTACTTGTTTCAGCTCTCATTCTGTAAACAAGTGTCCAGTGCACGGTCTACGTAGTGCCATGTTTTTCACCGTTTTGACCTTTCTCAGGGTAATTTATTTCTCTGTCTAAATGGCCCCCAAGTATAGTGTTAAAGTGCTTTCTAATGTTCCTGGTTGCAGGAAGGCCGTGACGAGCCTTACGGAGAAAATGCTTGTGTTTAGATAAGCTTTGTTTAGACATGAGTCGTTGAGAGCCAGTTGGCCACGAGCTCAGTGTTAGTGAATCAATAGTATTCGTTAAACAAGATGTCTTTACACAGAAACACACATAAAACAGGTTTTTGTATTGATGAGTAGATGAAAATTGTGTGACCAGGGGTTCATGGAAGCATAACTCTACTTTTCCCCCGAGGAGCAGTGGTTCTCAATATTCCCGAATTCGTTGTTCACAGTGACTTTATACAACATAACTCCTGCAAATACCAAGAATCGGCTGTATAAACAATGCAGTTTAGTTTGGCCAATTTTTGAGCTTCATATAAATAGAGTCTTAAGATTCTTAGGCCTTTTTGGCTTACCCAAACTTACTTAAAAAATTCATCTATGTTGTTGTAGCTTGGACTTTGTTCATTTTCATGAAGGTATAACATTTCATCGTGTAACTATTCCACAATTAACTGTTCTAGTGTTGATAGACATTTGGTTTGTTTCCCATTTTGGACAGTATGAGCAATGCTGCCGTGATCATTCTTGTATGTGTAACTTGAGTGCACATGTGTTTTTCTATAGCGTATACCCCAGAAGTGGGATGGTCGGGTCACAGCAGTAGGTACGGCGAGCTGTCTCCCTAAACACTTGAGCTGGTTTGCACTTTAGCCGACAGGGAGTAAGAGTTCCTGTTATTCCCACATGCGTGCTGATGCTGGGCATCGTTCTAAGGTGTGCTGGGAACCTCAGTTTCATTCTGTCCTGTTAGAATTAGTCAAGTTTATGGTGAATTAGGGACTTGGTTCATTCAGGCTCCAGAAGCCTTTGAGTGAATGACACTCTCTGTCTCTGTTACCGATTCAGGAAATATTTTATGGCATACTCACTAGGTACCGCGGCCTCATCAGGCCCACTGAGGAGACCTACAGAGATAAGGCAGAATTTTTTATTTTCTCTCAGGGATATTAGAGCCTAGTAGGAGAAACTCTATGAGGCAGTGCTTTCGCGATGCCATAATATGGCAAGTTTTGGTCTCTGTCTGGCTACAAGAAGCTCTGGATTATGTCGAACTTCGTGTTTTTTACTTTCCACTCTTACATATAAAGCTTGAGGGCTGTGATTCCTGCTTTTGGCAAAATAGGGAAATCTTTTCACATTTTAAAATTTTTGCCAGGAAACCCTACCTGGAGCCCGAGTAAGTGGAGGTCTTTCCAACTTGTCCTTCTCCTTCCGCGGAATGGAAGCCATTCGAGAAGCAATGCATGGGGTTTTCCTTTACCACGCAATCAAGGTACGGTAGAGCAACTCAGGGCAGGGGTTTGTCCCCTTTGGCCCACAGACTGGCTCTGGCCTGCTTCCAGTCTCTGTGAATAACGTCCTATTCGTGCTATATATGTTGTCCATGGCAGCTTTTCTGGGATAGTTGCAGAGCTGAGTAGCTATGACAGAGACTGTGACCTAAAAATATTTTCTACAGAAAATGTTTGCTGACCCCTGATGTAGAGTATCCCTGGAAATCCTCATTTTTTTCTTTTTCTTGCCCTTAGTTTGGTATGGACATGGGGATAGTGAATGCGGGAAGCCTCCCTGTATATGATGATATCCACAAGGAGCTTCTCCAGCTCTGTGAAGATCTCATCTGGAATAAAGACCCTGAAGCCACTGAGAAGCTCCTGCGCTATGCTCAGGTAGAGAGAAAAGTGTTCTGACGAGGGCTTTTCCTGCCTTCTAACTTGTCACCCACTTACAGTTATTTGACCTCTGTTGTAGACCAGGAGCAGGCATCTAATCATGTCTTTGGGTCACTGAAGATTTCTACAGAGAGTCCCAGAGAAGCCATTTTAGTTAAGGGTCTAGGTTTCTTTAAATCTGTTTTAAATTGTAAAACTAATTTTGTCCCATACTGAAGTAACACATAGTTATTCTAGAAAATTTATAAAATATAGACAAGCAAAAGAAGGAAATAAAAATCACTCAGAACCCTGTCACCCAAAGTTAACCACTGTTGAGATGTTATGACCTTCCAGTCATGGTTTTGGTTTTATTTTCGAAATGAATATGTCCTCACAGCTGTGTACACACACACACATACATACACGCACACTCACACACATGCACACACACACACACACAGTTTTACAAAAACAGACCTCTCTTCTAGATGCTTTTTGGTAACCTATTTGTTTAGCAGTATACTGGGAACATCTTTCCATTTTACGAGATATTTTTCTACCTCATAATTTAAATTCGCTATTTTGGCTTTTCTTGTGTGACTGTGTTATTACTTGGTACTCATTGCAATGTGTTTACATTTGTTTATATCAGGATCTGGTCCATCTGTGGCAAGGTTCCGCAGTTTGAGGCTTGGGGTCTATACACATTTGATCTAAAGACATGAGAATATGATAATTAATCCAAAAATCGGTTTCTTGTTTCCCTCTTATCGTGTGCCAGGCAGTCGTAGGTACATTAAGCATCTATTATAGGTGCTGCTTCCTGGAATCCTGTTTAAGGAGAGATGACATCTTTACCTCAAAAAAAACTTTTTAATTTATTTCAGAAAGCAATGGCAAGGAAGACATTTTTCTCACAAAGTACGTGGGGAAAGTGGTAGAACGCTTTCATGGATGCTGTCCCCTTTGTTAATGTTTTCCATGTTAAAATCTGAATATAACTCTGGCAGCAGTGTTTACTTTTCCTCTTCCATTGCAGAGTGAGTACTAGAGTGTTCTGGAAGAAGGCTAGGATGGTTTAGGACTAACTGCATCCTTGATTTGTCAGCTTTATGGGTGGCAAGATTTAAATTTCTGAAATTGCCGTAGGCTCAGCAAAGCTGATGGAGATCAGACTGTGCCGGTGGGCACAGGACCCTCCTCCCAGTTCCTTAAAAACTTTGCTGATTTCTCTTGTGGACCCAGGACAGAATGTCTCAGGTCTTGATTATTGCAAATATAATCATGTTCTGCTTCTCAGCTCATTGCATAAGAAACAGTCTCTAGATTTTTCCCCCCATCTTTCCAGGGCTGTTTCTGCTCATCTAGGCAAAGTACTTAGCCCCTGAGTGTGGAACACTACCCTGTTTTCTTCTTCGCCTGTCTTCCACCCAGTGGAATAATAACTGAGACAGTGTTCTGTTGAAGGCCAAAAGGGCATCACGGGTTCTATAAACATGAAGTTACACCAAAGAGTTCTTAACCCACTCAAGGATGCGCTATTTCAATTTTTCCTCCACTCTGTCACGTAGGAAAGATCGGGCTCCTTCATTGAAATACTATTCTCATTTAAGGTGTTATTGACTTTGTATTTTATGTCAGTTATTCTTTTGGCTCTGTTTACTGTTAGCATGTGTTTACAAGTTTTTCTTTCTGCATGTTGTGCTGAGCTGTCAAGAGGTTTTGCCTCTGGGGCACAGCCAAACTGAGGGAAATCTTAATAGCAATTGCAAGAGTTTAATAATCCATCATATAAGAAATTTCCTGCCTCTTAATGTAACCACAAGGATTTATTACAAGCCATTAACCCCTCTGTCAGGTAGGCTAACTGTCTACATTCAAGGTGACTTCTGTTACCATTAAGGGAATTAATAACCAAAACAGGTATACTTAATAAGTCCCAGGAGTTGCCAGCTCTGTAGCATTTCTCAGGATATACTGAGTGCAAATGGAGCATAAAAAGCAGTGAAATTAAGAGGCAAATAAGGGGCAAGGATTTTTTTTTTCTTTGTAAGAGAATGATTATCTCTTTTTGTTATTAAATGATGAAGTCTGTACCCAAGTTCCTGTGTGATATGTTATTGAAAAGGTGGAGGGGCACCTGGGTGGCTCAGTTGGTTAAGCATCTGCCTTCGGCTCAGCTCATAATCTTAGGTCCTGGGATCGAGCCCCACGTCGGGCTCCCTGCTCAGCGGAGAGTCTGCTTCTCCCTCTCCCTCTGCCCCTCTGCTTGCTTGTTCTCTCTCTTTCTCTCTCTCTCTCTCAAAATCTTAAAAGGTGGAAAGAGTCTTTTTTCTGATCTTGCTAAGCTCTCTAATCCCACTTCGGGGGAGTTAATGGGTTTATTGAAAAATAATTACTTAAATTTGGCACAGGCTGACCTGTGGTAAGGAAATTATTTTTGGTAATGAAAAGTTCCAGGTATCATGGTACCGTATGATTTCCATGGAGTTTCTTTCTTTCCTTTTTTTCCCATGGAGTTTCTTTATTAAGCAGTACCCTAATAGAGGTCATGACCCCTTTGGCCTGGAAGGATCTCTGCTCTGAATACAGTGGCTCCTGAATGACCTTGGGTTGTGAGAATATTTTTGATGCTTTTCTGGGAAAAAAGTTATTGGATCCTTGGTCTGGCCTTCATCTTCCTCATTGCCACTGGAGGTCATGTTCTTCTTTGTCTTCCTCTCGAGCAGTTTACTCCCCTTGATGCCTGTCTAGCTTTTTTGTTTGCCAGAAACAAAGCACAGATCCCATGGGGAGCCTCTGACTCGGGATCTACTCTAGAGTAGTAGCGACAGAGACACGGATAGCCAGATGGACATGACCGTTGGTCGGTTTGCTGGGTAACCTCGTGTTTGATGAGCATCCACAGCGTGGCTGGTGTGTGGTCCCACCTGTGCGGATTTTGCACTTAGATTGTGGAGAGGGTTCTCTCGAATAACTAGTTGGAAAGCAAGGTGGGCTCAGCATGCCATGTTGTACTCCTGAAATAGCAGCTTTCAAATGTGCCCTTTGTTTTAAGTTTTGATTTTCTGAAGCACAGTCATCAGGTGGGGTAGTTTTCATTCATTGCAGCCTCCGACACTCGGGTGAAATCTTCGTTGGCCTTCCCCGGATCCTCAGTAGCCACTGTTCATCGTCACATAGGTCCTGACCGCTCCCCGCCCCACGGCGCTGCGCTCCGTGGGATCTTTCTGTGAACACGCCAGGTCCTTTCTCCAAGAGTGTTAGGAACCCTGTCCTGTTTTCACTCCTCAGACTCTGTCCCACCCGCAGGAATTGCCTGATGCCATGGCTAACAGAGCAAATGGTGCATCACACGTATCAAGTGAGAGGATTGTGAGCTTCAGAAGGACTTCCTTTTCTCTTCTCTTTTTGGTTTTCTTTTGGCAGTGCCACACAACTCTGGTTTGGGTTTTTCTCCTTCTTTATGGCCGAATAGTATTACCTTGTATGTGTCTATGCCACATTTTGTGTGTCTGTTCATCCATCCATGCACATTTAGGTCACTTCTGTGCCTGGCTACTGGCAATAATGCTGCCAATCATTCTTTTGGAGTCACCATCTTTAGTTTTTCTGGTAGGGGAGGAAGCCCTTGTGCCATCAGTCTTGCCGTTAGCACCCCAGCCCTGCGGTTCTGGGGGCTCTCCCTGGGTCCTTCCTTCCCTCTCTTCTAACATGTTGTCCGTTACGTAATGTCTTTATGCTTGTCTTCTTTACTTCCTGTCACCACCACTGTGGTCCAGGCCTTGATCACGGACTTTTAAAATCTCTTCCCCCTTCTGAGGTGCTTTTAAAAATACTGCTTTGCTATTCTGCAGCTTCAGAATTTTTTTTTTAAAGATTTTATTTATTTATTTGACAGAGGGAGAGACAGCAAGAGAGGGAACACAAGCAGAGGGAGTGGGAGAGGGAGAAGCAGGCTTCCCACCGAGCAGGGAGCCCATTGCGGGGCTGGGATCATGACCTGAGCTAAAGGCAGACGCCCAACGACTGAGCCACCCAGGCACCCCAGCAGCTTCAGAATTTTGAATTTGGTCCTGCTCTCACCGCCTCCCCCCGCCCCAACTGCCTGGAAGGTTAAATCCAAACTCGATAGCATGGATTTCTGGTGCTCTGTGACTTGTCCTCTACTATCCTGCATAAACGTGGCTTCAGAAAATCTGGTTTTGTTCAGCATTAAATCACTCAGCTGATATTTACTGAGCTCTTGTTCTGTGCTGTGCACTTCACTGAGCATAGAGGATCTAACCAGTAAGAGAGATGGGCCCCTCCAGGGCCTACGGTTGAGGGGGGTGTACGAAAATGTGAGAGGCAGTTGTAACCCAGTCGGGTTGGTGCTGGGATAGGGCAAGTGCAGGAAGCTGTGAGAACGCACAGGAGGGCCCCTGATCCCAAAGGTAGAGGTGGTCCGGGCAGGCTTCCCAGGAGGCGCGGGTCAGGACAGACATGAAAGCTAAATGGGACTTAGCCAGGCTGGGCTCTGGCGTTGGAGTGCAGGGCTGGTGGTCCCTGCCAGGGCGGGGAATTTGCGTCTAGCCGGGGACCGGCATGAGGGTAGGTGCTGAATAAATGTGTGTCACGCGAATGAATGTGGAGGCCCAGAGGTGAAAGAGATGACAGAGAGTGTGAGGAACTGAAATGTTTGGGGTAGCTGAGCTTGCTGCGCAAGGCAGAAGATGAAGCAATCGGAGAAAGCCAGGTGGGGGCATTGCATGGCACAGAGAGCAGCCTTGAAAAGGAGTGCTTGGCATGGAATCTACTCTATCCTGGGAGGAATGGGACACTTATGATGACTTTTGTCATGTGGGGTGGTTTGATGAGATTTGCAGTTTGGGACGGCCCCTCTGGTTACAGTGCAGAAGATATACTGTAGACTGGGGGGATTCTGGGCTGCAGAGACCAGCTAGTGGCTTGGACCATGAAAATGTGAAAACGGGGCAGGAAGAAGTTTAGAGGAGGTGTATCATTAGGACTCGGTGAGTGACCGAAATGAGGAATGAATATTAAAGAATGTTCTGTAGAGTTTTGGTTGGGGCGAGTGATGCCACCAGTTGATGTGGAGAAAACAGATAATGTCATGCAGTTCACCTGATGGGCCACGATCGTGGCACTTTTTGTCCCTTTGCTGAATCCATCCATTTCTTCGAGGTCTCTCTCCACCCTGGTTTGTGATGATGACTCATTGCTCAAAGTTCCCGGTCTAGTCTGTATCACGCAGTTGTCTGTATTATCTGCTCATTCAGACCCCGGCACGTGCTTTCTCTGGTGGCTTGCCCTCTCTGCCTCCCCTAGGATGTGGCCAAGGCCTGGAGGGCGTAGGCCATGTCCTGTGGCTCTTGGCATGCCCACCTCCCAGATGCTGACTCCACCCATCAGCTCTCTGCACATATTTGTGGGTAATGATGCTCCTTGTGGAGGGCTCTGGAGGCCCCTCACATGTGGGGAAGAGCTTCTCTTACTGCCCTGGAAATCCTTCGTTTGAAATTGTTACCTTGTAGGAAAGGAAGAATGGGGCCTCACTGTGTCCTTCTGCTACAGGATCAAATCCTGAAAGACCTCTCCTTATCTCTTCTTCCTGCAAACATTTATTGAGACCTTAATTCATGCTGGATACTCAGCTAAGCGCTGGTAGTATATGAGAAGAATGAGGCACAGTTTTTTGCTCCTACGTAGTTCAAGGAGGGCCTGTTATCCTCATCTGTCTGTCCTAATTTCAACTCAGACTCATGGCAAAGGAGGGAAGAAAGTCATCCAGACTGATGAGTGGAGGAATGGCCCCATCGAAGAACGCCTGGAGTACGCCCTCGTGAAGGTGAGTTGTAGGAGCCTGGAGTGAGCATGAAATGGACGGCTGGAGGGGAGAGTCCCTAGACCAGCCCCGAGGGAGTGTGCCCCCCCCCCCCACCAACCACCTCCAGGACCGTTGACTCAGTCTGGAGATATTTTTGGTTGTCACAATAGGGGGTGGGAGGTGTACCTGGCATCCAGTGGCCAGGGATGCTGTGGACATCCCATAGCACACAGGATAGGCTCCACATGACAGTCGTTCAGCCCAGAATGTCCGTGGTGCCAAGGTTGAGAAACACTCTCCTAGACCAAATTGCTGTCTTCTGATCAACAGGCAAGTCTGGGCTCTTCTGCTGATAATTGGAATTTTTTTTAAAGATTTTATTTATTTATCTGTCAGAGTGAGAGAGAGCGAGCCCAATGAGGGGGAGCGGCAGAGGGAGAGGGAGAAGCAGACTCCCTGCTGAACAGGGAGGCTGATGCGGGACTCGATCCCAGGACCCTGGGATCATGACCTGAGCCAAAGGCAGACACTTAGCCGACTAAGCCACATAGGCATCCTGATAATTGGAATTTTAGACAACATAATCTCTTGGCTTCATTGTCCTCATTGTGGTCTGGAGAATTTCAGGGTTTTTTTTGGCTCTCAAATTTAACTTTTAACTTCTTGAAGCTTTTGAGATTCGCATATTTGAAGTTGTACAGTCAGCTACATCCAAGGGACCTCAAACTGTGGACACGGAGGATTAGGGCTTGATCAGTGACGGCTGGAGAAGCCCGCGGAAGCTTCATGGATTTGAACTTCACCTCAGGGTCCTGCCCATTGTCATTCCTCCCCCAGCCCCAGAGCTTCATAGGGACAAAACATGCTGATTTCACAGGAGATCTTTAGTAATGGATACTCTGCTGAACCACTAGGATGCAAAGTGTATTTTATGATGAATTTGAACTTTACTTACTAGTATTTCTTCTCTCACTAGGAACTCACTTTTACTGAGTACTTACATTGTGTCAGTCCAGTCAGCTAAGCACTTTACATAGGGTATTTCATTTAATCCTCAAAATAACCACCTGAGGCAGGTACTATATGACAATTTAATTTAGGAAACTGAGGCTTGGTAAATTGCTAAGATTAGTGATAGGAGTCAGGATTTGAACCCATGCAATCTGATTCCAAAACCTGAACTCTTAAGCATTTCCATGATTCATTCTTTATTGGGTATTTGGACTTAAGCCAATTTTTAATGTGATTTTTTTTCCCTAATTTTTTTTTTTTTTAATAGGGTATTGAAAAATATATTATTGAGGACACTGAGGAAGCCAGGTTAAACCAGGAAAAATATCCCCGGCCTCTGAATATAATCGAAGGGCCTCTGATGAACGGCATGAAAGTTGTTGGTGACCTTTTTGGAGCTGGAAAAATGTTTCTACCTCAGGTTGGCAAAAGATGGGGAAAGCGGACGGGGGGTAGTTTTTACAACTGGAAGAAAAAGACTTTGTCTTTTAATAAATAGTAAGTTCGGGTATATTTCTCAGGTTTTGGTTTTGATAAGAGCTTGGGGACATTTGAGATCGGGTCATTCTTTCTCTAAATGTGTTCAAGAGTAGTGTCTGGAAGGTCCATCTTTAGGGTGAGGTGCAGGTTAGAGGTCAATGGAAACTGTTAGCATTCTGATCTCCATGTTTGGATCTGTGTCCCATCTCTTACTCCCAACACCCATCTACTCTTCCCCCAAGTTACAATAAAACCCAAGATGAATGTAAAGTTCATAGCATTCGTGTTTGATTTGCCAGCAAGTATTCATCTTTAAGGATGTGTATTTTGAACAAATCATTCCCATTTAAAATAGTGATATACATTACATTGTAACTTTCAAGAAAGCCAGAACTCTCATTTTGATTTATAGAAGCTGTTGACCATATCAGTGAACAAACTTGTGTTGAGCCATCACGGTTAGGGCTGCGAGGCATTACACAAAACTTAAAGGCCCTGTTTTTGTTTCTGTTTTTTTTATTACTCATTCTGTATTCATTCATTGCCCATTTCCTTTATAACATTTACCCCCTTTTTCAAACAGCTTTATTGTTTTATAATTAACATACAACGAAGTGCACATATTTAGAGGATGCAGTTTGATGAGTTTTAACACATGCACCAGTGAAACTCTCGCTAACTTGAGCTAAGGAACGTTTCGTTGTCCTGTCCTCTTAATCTCCTCCAACCTGTGACAGTTCCTCGGTCTTGGTTCTTCATGGTGCTGACTTATTTTTCACTTTGCATTTTTGAGTAAACATTAGACATTTTGCAATGTAGTTTGAAAAATGTCTTGTATCCCTCCCCCAACTTCTTCCACTCATGTTAGTGTTTTTACTTGACCCTCGCGCAGTTAGCAGAACCCAGAAATTAACATCAACGTAATGCTGTTAAAGCAGGACCTCATTCAGATTTCACCAGTTTTTCCACTACTGTTTTCTTTTTATTCCAAGATCCCACACTGCTTTTTTATCCTACCTTCCTCAGTACAGTACAGTTATTATGTAGACTGTTCCTCAGTTTGAGTTTGTCTGATGTTTGCTCATTCTTCAGCAAGAATAAGAGCGTTGCTGTGCCCCTCACAGTGGATCTTATCAGGATTTCCAGAATGTTGCTGGGTCTCATTAATGGTTATATGAACTCTGCTCATTTGGTTAATGGTGTCTGCTAGGTTTTCTGCACTGTGAATTTACTTGTAGGGAGAAACTTGGAGACTGAGCAAATATCCTGTTTCCCATCATACTTCCACCCATGAATTTTAGGATACATTGATGAATTTTGTAAAAGGCCCTGTTCTTGCTTAAGCATGAGCCTTAATTATAAGTGAATTGTAATGCTGGGGATCGAGAAGAGAAGGCTGAGAAAGGGCTCATGCTGGAAAAGGATGCCTAGAACCTGGAGAAGTGATAGACAGCCTTCTAGGCTGAGGAAAAAATACCGTGCAGAAGTTTGGAAGACAGAAATCACAGCATGCGGGTCCTAGCCTCGTTTTCCTTCTGCTATGCCTTGTTCATCATCTTTCCCCACAAGGAACTTGTTCCTTATCCTGTCTGCTGTCAAAAGTGGACTCCAGTGGTCAAAGCTTGCATTCTTGATTTAGGCTGAAATTCACAAGTGGCCATCAGCAACCATTCAGGATCAGGTAAAGACGCCTGACTCCATGTATTTTTCCTAGGTTATAAAGTCAGCTCGAGTCATGAAGAAGGCTGTTGGCCACCTTATTCCCTTCATGGAAAAAGAAAGAGAAGAAAATAAAATGCATGCTGGCATAGAAGAAGAAGAGGCAAGTCATTTTGTCCAGGCCGCTGAGCCCTGTGAGCAATTGGCCTCAAAGACTTACTGGGGTGGGGTAGGGACCATGGGGCTTGGCTGTGCTTCTCATTGAAGATAAAATGGAGCAACGATCTCTTTGACCCAGTCTCAGAATACCCTGGGCTTTTCCTTTGAGTGTGGCTTTGTGAATTTTTAATATGAACGTAGTTTTTCAGATAGAGCCCATGATTTCAAATCAAAACCAGTTCGTTCATTCATCTGCTGACCATTTAACAGAGCTCCTACTATGTGCCCAGCACGGTGCTCCACACTGTAGCTACAGAACTTGGTCCCTGCCCTTGAGGTAACTGAGTGATGTTTGGCTTTGGAAAACCTCTTCACTGATAGTCTCTGTACCCTGGTAACGTTCCAGCACTGCTTCTGGATCCAATTTAACTCCTGTTGGCTGCACCACCAGAGTAAATCATTAAACTTTGACTTTGTTTAGCGCCCTGTGACGCTCAGCCGGCTTTGGCCTGTGGGATTCTGAATTCTTATATTGATGTGAGTTTGTCAATGGCTCCGACAGATGTAGAATCCCACTTGCCTTGCATGCCCTTTTCTTTTCTCTTTTTAAAAAATGATTTATTCATTCATTTAGTTACATATTTGGGAGAAGGGGTGCCCACAGTGCATAGCACGATGGTATTAAAGAAACAAAATATAATGAAATGCCCCTGCAGTGGGCCGTTGAGATGGTGATTCGGGTTCCGATGGGCCGTATGCACTCTCCAGCTTCTCCCTCTGGTCCCTCCTCCTCCCTTACTGCTCACAATAAATATTCGTCAGACAGCGTTTTTGGAGTTAAGGATATGTTCTTCAGCTATGGGACTGTTTTGTAGTTGACCTTAACCTGTTCTTTGAGGTGATGGAACCCCCGGTTGAAGCTTCTTGGGCTGACCAACGAGGCAGGCCTCCTTCAGACAGCTCGGGCTTACAGCTTTCTACTGGCAGAGCACGTGATGTGGGTTCTAGGTCTGCTTTTGAGGTTGCCTTGGTTTTGTGAAAGTGCTTTCTGTGGCAACACCTGTCTGGCTCTAGGGAATTAGGTGATCTGCTCTAAGTGAGCACAGCAATGCTCAGCTGCATGGCTTACTCCCCAGGATCCTTACCAGGGCACCATTGTGTTGGCTACCGTGAAGGGCGACGTGCACGACATAGGCAAGAACATAGTTGGCGTGGTCCTTGGCTGCAATAATTTCAGGTAAGTTAAGACTCACCTCTTTCAACCCCTTTCTTATTTAAAAATAAAAGCATTAACAGGATGATTCTTTATTGGTCAGGAGGGGGAGGGTATGGCCATGGATATTGTAGATGATTTTTCATTTCTGTTTCCTGACTCTGTTTTGTACATTCTCTACATTGTTGAATACACCTTTTCAAATGAAGTAAGTTAGTAATTAATCTGTGATCTGTGTGGTAAGGACAAAAAGAACAGTAAAAGCTATTCCAGCAGGGTCAGAACAACCAAGAGGCTTCTTGAGAATTGACCTTGGGCCTAGGCTCTAATAACTAGAACACTGGGCTCCTGCCCATAGCCAGTGGCATGGGGCATATTCTGTTTTTCTTCTCAATAAATTGCCATGTTTTAGAACTGAGATTTTATAAGACTTTGGCTAAATGGGGTGTTGTAAGAAGGCTTTGACTGTACAATTCTCTCTTTCCCCTGCTTAGAACAGGACCATGCATCCCTCTTGGAAACAATGAAGCTAGATTTTGAAATGTTGTATAGAAGTAAAATCTCTGGCTGACATATCTCATTAGAGTGAATATTCAGCCCTCAGTTATTTCCATGTGAGAGCTGATGACCGTAAGTGTACATTTTGCCCAGATTTCAACATATTCTTTATGATCAGAAGCCTAATATAACTAATGCCTTCTCTGGTCCATGTCCAACCACCAGTCCCTTTGAGTCATGGACTTCTTTCCAATGTGCTGTTTTTTCTGTGAAGTAGGGAGCCCCTCACAGGTGTCTCCTGCTGTCCCGTGACAATTCCCTGTTGATCCCCTCCCTCTCTCATCTTGGTTAACCATCTCTGCCTTCCAGGCAATTCAGTGCAACCAGGAAGCACTCAGGGAGGCTCCAGATGGAGGAGCCGCGTCAGGATGGCACCTTTCTGCCTCTGTCTTCACTGGTGTTTCTGTTTGCTGCCTACTCACTGTCAGAACACTTAGCACTTCCTTCTTGTCCTTGGAAATGAATATTGTTCTTGGAATGCATTCATTATTTTTTAAATGATAAATATATTGGAGATACTGCGGAGGTGGTTGTAATGAGATTTCCCCAGTAGAATAAGTATTTGGATAAGGTGTTTGCTTCCTGAAATCTATAAGACATCTCCGCTCTTGTCTCACCTTTTCAAGTCCCATGTTGTTGGCTTCTGTTGGCATTCATTGTAATTAGTTAAAATTGAATTCAGCTCGTAAATGTTTATAGATCATCTCCTATACACCACACATTGTACTAGTGACACCAGAAATGGTTTAGTTGGCGTTTCTCAAGAATTCAAGGAATTTATTGTTTACTAAATAGCCAGGTTACATAGTCAACCGTGATCATGGAACAGAAACTGTTGAAAAAAGCAGTTTGTAGGGAAACTTCCTAAAGCAATTCTTGAGATATAATTGTCAAGTGTTTATAATTTTTTATTTTGAAAAATGGGTAAGTAGCCAAGAGAGTCGCACTAGGAATGTTTTTTCCTCCAGTAGAGACATTGTAAGAGGCCAGGGAGAACTGTGGCATTTCTCCAGGGTGCTCCTAGTGCGGAATGTCAGCATTTGTGAAAGTCTGCTTATTAAACCCAAGGCTTTCCTCCAGCACATCTAGTCCTTTGTCTTGTGCATTGAAAGTCTGCTTATCTTTGCTCATAAGTCTAACTGGAGGAATATCTTCTCCAGTGAAACTGTAATTATTCCTTTTATAAAAATATAAGTGAATGTGCAAACATTTTCTATCCCGTCAGACACCCTTTTGGGTCTTGTGTCTCTTAACACGTGGCCACCTGGTCAGTTTAATTTTATGGCGTCAGCTAGTAGACAAGTGCCCCGAAAATCTACCTTATGTAGTTAAACGTGTACTTTTGCTGAGCATCAGGTTTCTAGGCTAGATTTGGGGTGAACCACCCAGCTAGTGAGTAAGTCTAACAAACCATCTGGTACCAAATCCTAATACAACTTTCTAGCTCTTGGCTGTTTGTCATTGATGCAGAAAATCTAATAAAAGGGAAAGAACTTCCTTCTTTGTGAAGGAAAAGGAAGTAAAGGGGACTAAAGACGATAGTCCTGTCTAGACAGAGAACATTTTTATGGGGATGACGCATTAGATTCTATGTTATAATAGAATGTATAAATTTGAGAATTTGAATAGACCTCAGGGATGTATCCACTGAGAGTCTACTAATACCTAACATTAATTTACCACTTCACAAATTAGATAGTGCTTTCATAGCACTGATTTTTTTCTGTCTTCTTTTCCTGATGTTTTTCTTTTCCTTTCTTTTTATGGTTTTAATCCTGCTCTGCCTGCTTCAATTACTGTCTTTCTCACTTTCTCACAAGGAAACTGAGGCTTCGAGAGGTTAAGCGGTTTCTTCATGGTCACACAGCCAGCAAGAGGCAGGCCATATGCCCAGGGCTTCTGGTTCCAAAAGTCAGGACCCTGTGCTCTGTCAGTTTATCTTCCAGTATTGATTCTAGTTATAAAGTTAAACAACTTTAACTGTACTGTTTAATGTTGATATTCTAGTTAAATTCCTCTTACGTAATTTGATTTTTGATCAGATCGTACATGAAAATGGATTTTAGATACACTCCTTACTAATTATTACATAGAAAATGTGGATTTTTCCCACTTAACAGGTAATGCACACTGTTTAATTATGTAAGAAAAAGTAGGATATGTCAAAAGAAAATTTAAAATTAGATATCCTATATCTAGTACTTTAAAAATATGGATCTGGAGAAATGTAATAACAGAGGCCTGTTTATATTTTAACCAGTGCTTGCTAATCTACCTGTGGAGTATAAGTAAAAATTAAGCAGCAAAGAGTTATGAATGAACAGAATAATGGTAGAGTGTTCAACTATACTAAGTCAAGGGCACACTAATCCACCTGTCCTGACCACACATGCTCACTTGATGATTATTCATAGGCTTTCAACCTGATGTGTGTATATGAGTATGTGTGTGTATGGGTGTGTGTGTTACATGGTTTTTCAGCTTAACTGAGATATAATTGACCTGTAACATTTTGTAAGTTTAAGGTGTACAGCGTATTGATTTGATACAGTTCCATATTGCAATATGATTACCACCATAGTGTTAGCTAACACCACCATCCCTTCACATAATTATCATTTCTTTTTTGTGGTGAGAACATTTTCTCCACGTCTTGGCCAACACTTGTTACCACTTGTCTTTTTGAAAACAGCCATTTTAACAGGTTTGAGGTGATATCTCATTATGGGTTTGATTGGCATTTCCCTGATGCTTAGTGATGCTGAGCATCTTCTCGTATACATATTGGTCTTTTATAGGTCTTCTTTGGAAAAATAGCTATTCAGTTTGTCTGCCCAACTTATATTTGAAAGGGAGACTTTCCAGAATTTATTTTTTTTTAAAGGAGAAATTGAAACAGACTCTCTTAGCTCCGCTTAACCTCAGATTGGAAACGGGCCACGGGGACTGCAGAGTAGTAGGGTACTGCCATCTGGTGGTAGCACCTGTGAATTGCAAGATCAGAAAGGAAATTCTGTCTTTGTTCAGTTCACTTCTGGAGACTGCAGCAGATAGGAGGCACCCTGAATGAATGCAGATGCATGGCTCTGAGTTTCCTTTTTAATTCTTCCAGAGAGTACAAGGGACTTTATCTATTACAGTACTTTTTAAATTGTATGTATTCTTAGGTAGTATTGGATGCCTTTGCTAAAGCAGCGAGTGCAGCTTACATTTTTTTCTGAATTAGAAGCCCAAATTATTGCTTGCGTTTACAGCTGTTATAAGCACTTTAGAAAGATGATTTTAAAATCACCATTTTCCCATAACGTTAATTTTTTTTTTTAAAGATTTTATTCATTTATTTGACAGAGAGGTACACAGCAAGAGAGGGAACACAAACAGGGGGATTGGGAGAGGGAGAAGCAGGCCTCCCGCTGAGCAGGGAGCCCGATGCGGAGCTCGATCCCAGGACCCTGGGATCATGACCCGAGCCGAAGGCAGACGCTTAACGACTGAGCCACCCAGGCGCCCCCATAACATTAATTTTTATTCTCTTTAATCTCTCACGTGGCATAATACAAGACTGTGTATAAGAAGAGGCCTGTGGACATGGGGCATAGAGCTCCAGGTGGAGAAGGGAAACCAAGGGAAAACATGGGGGAATGGAGAATGGAGGTGTGGGGGCAACAGGACATGGCGGTGAAGATGAGGGACAACGGCAAGGGGGCGGTGGGAAGTAGGGCGGGAGCTGCGGAGGGCAGGGCTGGGTTTGTAACCCACCCCTCCCCTCCAGGCTTCAGGTCCTTCCTTCAGCTGAAGTTCCCCAGGGCTACCTGGTTCCTCATTCTGGACCTTTAGTGCTCGTCTCTTCCTGGCCTGCCCTCTTTTTTCCTTCATCTAGCTGATACCTACTTTTTCTTTGAAAATTCAGCTGAGGTATTGCCCTCCTGGGATGCTTCAAGTTCCATTTGGATAACTAAAGAAATGTCAAATTTAGGGGGTGCCTGGGTGGCTCAGTCGACTGAGTGTCCAACTCTTGACTTCGGCTCAGGTCATAGTCTCAGGGTCATGAGATCGAGCCCCACATTGGGCTCTGCACTGGGCGGGGAGCCTGCTTAAAATTCTCTCCCTCTGCCACCCCCCATCCTCAATTGCTCTCTCTCTTAAAAAAGAAAGAAAGAAAGAAATCTCAAACTTAGTATTTCGAAAATTGAACTAGTTGTGGCCCTTAAGATGCCCCCTCCTCCCCCCTGACCTCTCTGCCTCCAATTTCCTCTCCCCCATTCTGTTCAGTCACAAGGTCTCCTTACTGTCCTCAAACCAAGCAAGCATGCAAAGATGTTCCTGAAAGACACATTGCTTAAAACAAGAAAAAGACACGAGAGCAAGTTGATTCTTACTATCATACTGGCGATTTTTAGTTGAATTTTAAAAATACATATACAATGTTGAATACAGTCAGCTTTGAAATGTATGCCTTTTTGTCTTGATTTAAAGACAATTTACTAATTAATTGAATTTAAATTAAAAAAATAAAGGCAATATACTATTTTGCTTAGTTTTATATGCAACAGTCTATATTTAGTTATAGTTTAGCAAAAAATCCAATTACCAGACTTTTCAATATGCTAAAAAAAAAAAAAAAAGGTGGTGTCCTCTGACTCTTGTTATACCCTGTGGCACCACAGCATTAAAATCTGCAGCATTTCCTCTACCAGGTTAGTGCTAACACCCTGAGTATAGTTATTATTGATTTGAAATTGTCTTGGTTTTTTACTGAGGAGTCTGTATGTGCTAGTTTATTTTTTAAAAAATTTTTAAGTGATATGGGAGCAAGCTGAAAAGTCAGTATAAAACGTATATAGCAAGAAGCAAACTCCTTCCTGCCCGGCATCCACTGTTACCAGATGATACTGTGTCAAGTAGTAGTTCGTAGCATTGATTTTTTTTTTTTTTTATCTAAAATTATTTTGCGCCTGGGTGGCTCAGTCGTTAAGCGTCTGCCTTCGGCTCAGGTCATGATCTCAGGGTCCTGGGATCGAGTCCCGCATCGGGCTCCCTGCTCAGTGGGAAGCCTGCCTCTCCCTCTCCCACTCCCCCTGCTTGTGTTCCTTCTCTCACTGTCTCTCTCTCTCTCTCTCTGTCAAATAAATTAAATCTTTAAAAAGAAAAAAAATATTTTGCCTATTTTAATGACATTGTAAAAGAAGTGAAAGTGCATGCTGTGAAATGCATACTCATGATAAACTTAAATTGTAAAAATGACTGGCATGGTGGGTCCTTTCTCCATCTTGACGACGGGAGGAATGGGAAATTGTTACTGAATGATCCAAGTTTATATTTGGGATGACGACAGGGCATTGAAAATAGTGGTGATGGTTGCACAACATCGGGACTGACTGTAATTTGTGCCTCTGGGTAAACTTATTGGGTAACAGGGCAAACGATATTTTACATATTTTACCAGAGCTTAAAAAAAATAATAATGCCACATGACAAAAATGATTGAATCATATTTTTGGAATGGGTGAATTTTATGCTGTGTGAATTCTGTATCAATAAAGCTGCTTTAAAAATCTTAGCATTGCACCTGGCATATGTGGTAAGTACTTCATAAGTGGTCATTGTAGTTGTGATGATTGTCGGTGCTTAGTGAGCATGTCCCTGTGACTCCAGTTGACATTAGAGGAGTGTTTGGTGGCTGAGTAAAAATGTTCATCTCGGCTTTGTCTCTGATGGGTTCTCATTAATTTCCTCACATCTCCTTTCTGTCCCCCAGAGTTATTGATTTAGGAGTCATGACTCCCTGCGACAAGATCCTGAAAGCTGCTCTTGACCATAAAGCAGGTACGGTTCACCTGTGCTTCTGGGCTTTCCACTGGATGTCCTCACCAGCAGGGTGTGTCTGTCAGTAACCGGTGATGCCCCAGCCCGCGTGGGACCAGTGGGGCACTCAGGCAATTAGAGGCCAGTTCCTGCGTGGGGGGCTTTCACTGTCGTTTATAGTGGGGTTTGGATTGGTGAATAGGGACCGGTGAAACTCCTCCCAGCTGGGAAGATGGGGAATGGGAACAGGATTATTACAGGGTCGTATCAGATTTTTCTCTGTGTATCATCGTTTTTATGTTTCTTGAGACACTGTGACGCATTTAAGTCTGGGAAATCCTAAACAGTGCATTTTATTTGCATGGCTTCCCCAAACTGTGGCAAGCACATTACTGCAACTTGAAGCTACAAATCGTATTTACTACCAAAAGCGAACAAATAAATTGAAACTCCCCAGAAAAGATGTCTTAGAATTAGAAGTTGGGAATTCATTTAAGGTCTTCTGGTCTTTATTACAAAGGTTTTAAAATGAGTCTTGCATACTTTTCTGTGTTTTCTCTCATCCTCCTCCTCACTGTCCTTTTTTCCTTTTTGAAATAATAGATATAATTGGCCTATCAGGACTCATCACTCCTTCCCTGGATGAAATGATTTTTGTTGCCAAAGAAATGGAGAGATTGGCTATAAAGATTCCACTGTTGATTGGAGGAGCAACCACATCCAGGTAAGTCATGCTAATGAACTTTTTGCTTTCCTTTAAATTCATCTAAATGCCAGTGTTTAAAAACAGTGATAAAACCTGTGGGGTTTTGGGGAGGGGGGTTTGTTTGTTGGTTTGGTTTTTTATGCTTAGTGTGTTGGCTCCTGTATAAGCCCATGAGCGTTCAGCTTTCCCTTGGACAAGAGCCAGCGTGCTTTTGGAGCATGGTCTGGGAAACTCCTTTGTGATCTCCCCACCCTTTGCCTTTTTTTGGATTCCTTTGGCTTGTCATTGTCTTTTCCTTAATCCCCTCACCTCCCATTCAGTTCCTGAGATTTCTGATAAACACTCCTCTTGAAATCAAACCAAGTGGAGAAAGGTGTATCTTTTGGCACAAAGACGTTGCTTTAACTTTAGCCCATTCTCTGTCTGGAAGCAGGTGTCTGATTGAGTAATTACAGGTTCCCTTGAAGAAACTCCAGCTTTGTAATAGTTGAGGCAGGAGGCCAAGCTAGCAAGAATGAACCAAAGGATCACCTTGGGAAGTTGTTTTTGAAAGGGGGAACTTTTTGAGAAACTTTCAGTTAAGCAATTTAAGGAGGAGAAAGTTATAAGTTGGTCGCATGACATTATTCAGTTTGTCAGATTTTTCCTGGGGTTGTGATCATAATGATATTTGGTGAGAAATATGTTAATTTATGGGTACTGTTAGACTTTTTCTGACATGTTCCTTATGCCCCGTGTTATTTACTTTGGCAGGGAATAATGCCCAGGTGGAACATTGAACTTGATGATCCTACTAGCACGCAGTTTATTTTTTTTCTAATACAAGAATACAATAGAGTCCAAAGATACTCCAAAGTTCCTTTCACACTAGAAACAACTGTACATTAAGCCAGTCGTATTAACCAAGTTTTCCAGAGAAACAGAATCAATAGGATGTATATGTATATATTTACTTTATGTATGTTATATATATTATTCTATATTATATTCTTAATATATACTATATATTATGTATACAGAGAGGTTTATTTTAAGGATTGGACCATGCCATTTTTGGGTCTGGTAAGACTGAAATCTGCAGGGAAGGTCAGCAGGCTGGAGACCAGGCAGGAGCTGATGTTGCAGTCTTGGTTCCAAAGGCTGTCTGGAGGTGGGATTCCTTCTTCCTTTGGGCACCTCAGTCTCTTCTCTTAAGGTCTTCAACTGATTTGACAAGGCCCACCCACACTAGGAAGAGTAATCTGCTTCACCCAGAGTCTACTGATTTAAATGTTAAATCACATCTAAAAAAATACCTTCACAGAAACATCTAGACTGGTGTATGACCAAAACCTAGATCCCATGGTGTGGCCAAATGGACACATAAAATGAACCATCATACCATTTATAATCTGAGAGCATCATTTTCACAAGTAGTAACAGTGTTCTGTGTCATTTATTCACTAACTGCTTTTCATACTTGAAGGACTCCGTAATGTGGCCATTGTTGCTTACCTTAGAAAACTGGGTTTGTTTTTCCACCCAGGACTTACCCATTAGGATATGGGGCAGATTATTCTCTAGGGATATGACCACCCATCAAGAACTGGGGTTTCAGTGAGCAGGGTCTTGGGTAACTGATGATTTTAATGTGAATATTCATCAGCTTAGTAAAGAGAATGATCAGAATTTACAGACTGTTGTGAGGATGAAATACCTTTTAAGATCATGATTATAAAACAGAATAAATAGATGTGATGTTGGTTTCCAAATAAAACATTTTATAAGGCACGACACCACACTGAGAAGTTCAATGTCAGGAAACCACATATTGCTCTTATGCAAATTGGAACATTATAAATGGTCCATTCTGTTATATCTCTTACCAAGTAAGGGCCACCAGATTAAAGAGGATTTTAAAAAAACATTTGGAAGCGACATAACTAGCTTCCCAAGATATACCATATGCAAAATTAGCCACACGTGCCTCCTAACAGTTAGAACCTGGCATATCAAGTTAGAAGCAGGTCAGAAGTTACCCACTGTCTCTCTGTGCTCCTGCAAAACTTCTGTTCTCTTGGTCTGGGAATTGGTGACGTGATCCTCCCCAAAGGTGGAAATCTAGGTCCTACGACCTCACAAAGTTCCTTCAGCTCTCCAGTGCTCTGTTTCTGTATGAACTCCGCCTTTTTTCATGCTGTTCTCTTCATGCCTCTTACAGTTTCTGGGAAAATAATTGGAAAATAAAAGCCAGTCGCCAGTTACACGTTCTCTTTTCCATTGTTCTGCTAGAACAGCCCTTGCAGGATAGATTCCTTAGATTCTAAGAACCTCGGTGTAAAACTCCCCGACTCTGACTCCGTTCTAAAGTAGTGACAGTGGGTGAAGCCTCACTCAGTCTTGCTTAATCCAGCCCTCTTCTTTAAGGAAGCCGTTTTCCTGAAATACAACGGTCATACAGAAAAGTACACAAGTCAGAGATCTACAACTCGATGAATTTTTACAAAACTGAACCCCCTACGTAAGCACCTCTAGATTAAGAAATAGAACGTTATTGGCACTCTGGGCGCTTGGCTGTTCCCCCACCTAGTCATCCTTTACAACAAAATGACCACTGTGCTGTCTCCCATCACCGTAGGTTGGGTTTGCCTGCATTTCAGCTTCATAGACGTGGAATCCCGTTGCATGTGTTCTTCTGTGTCCCGCTTATTTTGTGCACCGTTCTGCCTGTGAGGCCCAAACTGGTGGTTATAGTAGTTGTTTTTCCACCGTGGTGTATATAATATTCCATTGTATAATTGTATACTATACTGTGGCTTAGTTATCCAGGCTACTGTTGGTGGACATTGGGTTTTTCTAGTTTGGGGCTATTGGGCAGAATGCCGCTGTGTTCGTATTTCTGCCCTGAAGCAAACTTGCTGGGTCCTGTGCGTACGATCATTGGCATTAGATGTTGCTGGGTAGTTTTCCAAAGTGATTGTATTAATTTACACTCCCACCAGCAACTACAAGAGTTCAGTTACTCCACACCCTTTTCAATTTTATCCATTTCAGTACATATGTTAATAGTATCTTGGTATGGTTTTCACTTGTCTTTCTTGCTGACTGATGATGTTGACTACCTTTTCATGTGTATGTTGACCATTTGGGTTTGCTTTCTAAGTCTGTTTTTTTTTAATTCGGTATTCTGCCTTTTTTCTTACCGATTGGTATGCATTCTTTATTTATATTGGATGAAAGCCCTTTATTAGAAATATATGGCAAATAGATTCTTCCATTATGGCTTGCCTTTTGCTGTCTTAGTTGTATTTTTGGATAACAAAGTTTTTAATCTTCAGGAAGTCTGATTTATCAGTCTCTTCCTTTACGGTTAGTGCTTTTTGCATCTCTCTAAGAACGCCCTCTACTCCTGGGAGAGTCAGCTTTGCTAGAAGGCAAGGAGAGTTGGGATATCTCAGAAGCCCTCTGGGAGCTCTTACTCTTACCTTCTGCAGACCTGTTGAGAGAGCAGCCGTGTTCCATTTTTTGCCTTTGTGAACTGTTATTTGAGCAGATGGCAGCTCAGGATTTCCAAGTTGTCATGAAAGAAGATGAGGGGCTGTACCATGTCCATGGCTTTTCCAGATCTCAGTGGCCCGTGGTGGCATGATGGAATTAGAACCCTATTCCCAGGACACTCGCAATGAGCCTTACGGCTGATTGATGGATCCCGGGATGAGTTGAAAGGGCTCTACAGACTTGGGGTCATGTGCGCATGGAAACGTGCCTGGAGTTCCCTTTTTAACCTGTAGCTCTGAGAGGATAGAAAACTGAATATTCTTCCGTCCGTAATGCATATTGTTTTGTATCACAAGCTAGAAATGACTTGCATGGAAATCTGGCCCTGTTAGCTGCACAGCTTCTCAAAGGCACAAGTCTGGTAGTTAGCACTCAATTTTTAAATGGTTCAAAACCCAGAACTTCACAGTGTCTTTTTCAGTTATTTTTTTGTGAATAGTGGAGAATTCAGAAGGAAGTCACATTGCTCGAAGAGAGAGGTCATTTCCCGAGTTTTTGTTTTTGTTTTTGTTTTTGTTTTTAAAGATTTTATTTGTTTATTTGACAGTGAGAGAGGGAACACAAGCAGGGGGAGTGGGAGAGGGAGAAGCAGTCTTCCCGCTGAGCAGGGAGCCCGATGTGGGGCTCGATCCTGGGACTCCAGGATCACGACCTGAGCCGAAGGCAGACGCTTAACAACTGAGCCACCCAGATGCCCCATGTTTTTGGTTTTTTTATGAATTGTTAGGAGGTAAGATGCTGAATCGCATAACTAGCATTGTTTTCCTCGTGGCGTTGGCTATGGGGAAGCTTGGAGCTCAGGTGCGGGGGGAGGATTTCACGGACCCGACTTCTGCGTCTGACCCCACTGCTGATTGCCTCCCATCTTCATTTCCCCTGACTCTCATTTTTCTCATCAAATTCTAAGGGTTTTTTTGGTCATGCTGCATTTATGTAAAACGTTTTAATTCTGGAAGGATAAGGCATTAAAAAAAATTCTTGAATTAACTTGTTCTTTTTCAGAGTTTTTAAAAAGACCTTCTGAAGTTAACACTGTCCTGCCCGTTGGGCAACCATGGGGGGCGACTCACTGAATCCCCAGCATTGCTGAGGGACTCAGCAGAGACGGAGCTGAGATTCAGCCTCAGGGCCCAGCCCTGTGCTGTTGGTCTGTAGGAGGGGAGGAGAGATTCCAGTGTTTTCCATCTTTTCAGGCTTCGGAAAGAAGTCTGCTTCCCGCTGGAGACAGATGCGTAAATGGAAGCTTAGAAGAAAGTAGACTCAATGTCATACTATTTTATAAGGAAACCAGTAGTGCTCTTGATGGCTGAGCCAGCTCAAATTTTATGGCTGTGCTCCTTTAGCTTTGTTGTGTGTGTGTGTGTGTGTGTGTGTGTGTGTGTGTGTGCGCGCGCTGGAAAACAGCACTTTGCTTTTATTTGTTGTTGCTGGTTTTAAATAGTGGGATCCATCCATTTCTTCCCGGTGCCCTTGTCCAGAAGATCATCAGTGAGAGAATGGCCAGAATTGCACTGGGAATCCTTGGATGCTTAATGAATATTGATGGTGTTGACTTTAAGATTTAAAACTGCGCTGGTTCCCTTTAAGAGAAGTAGCCAAGTCACATCAGGCCTAATGTTTCCTGGAGGAACTTCATGCAGAATATATATTGAGGGCTATTTGCGTGTTCGAAGAGCTGACCACCTGAGGAAGAGGAAGAAAGCATAGTCTCACTTGTGTTCTCTTGAGAAGCTGGAAACAGTTTCTTCTTTAAAACTATTCCGACTGTTTGAAAATCTTCTGCCTTGTAGAATACCAGGGATACTTTCAAATCTTTGTGCACACAGTTAGCACCAACAGCACACCCTGGGACGGCCGTGGAGGTGTTGGGTCTGACTCCCTCTGCCGCTGTACGCCCCAACCCCCCAGTCCAGCAGAGCCTCCTGTGCCCAGCACCTTGGGCCTGCACGTCTATTGTGGAGCTCAGTGCCTGTGACTTTGGGCTTTAGTCCTCTGCTTCCTGTCCGTGTGTGGAGAGACCTGTACAAAGGGGACAGGTGAGGGGTGCCTGGGGGGCTCAGTCATTGAGCATCTGTCTTTGGCTCAGGTCATGATCCCAGGGCCCTGGGATCGAGCCCCACGTCGGGCTCCCTGCTCCGCGGGAAGTCTGCTTCTCCCTCTCCCACCCCCCTGCTTGTGTTCCCTCTCTCGCTGTCTCTCTCTCTCTGGGTCAAATAAATAAGTAAAATCTTAAAAAAAAAAAGGGGGGGGACAGGTGAAATGTCAGGCTCTTATCTGTCTTCTTGGGAATGAACTTTTAGTCATCCCTGAGAAACCTATTAAAAACACACTCACCCATATATTGTGCCTTTAATATTCTCCTGGTTGTTAAAAGTTACCTCAGTAATCCACGCTTATTATTAGAACATGTCAAATCCTTCAGAGGAATGGAAAGTAAAATTTAGTCTCTCCCTTCCTGCCTTCCATTCCACCTCCAACCTCCGTGTAACCAGGGCTGACATCTGATGTGTGTCTCTCTGTTTTTTTCTAAATACACATACAAGGTTGGCAGGTGAGGGCAGGTTCAGGGCGGTAGTACTTGTTTATTTAAAAAGCAGAGTTGTATTAAACAGACTGTTCTGTTACTTTGGTTTTCCCCCACATAGTAGCTTATTCTGGACATCTTTCCACAGGAAAATGCATGTTAGTTGAGGGGGAAGAATAGGAAAGCATCTGACCCCTGGAAGAGTGCTGCTACCTTAGGGGGACAAGATAGGGCGAGAAAAGACCGGGAAGGACAGTCCATCCTGGGGGAGCCACAGCAGCTGCCCTTTTAAATGCGCTTGTGGCAAAGTGCACACTTGGGTCCCACTTTCAGGGCCCTGGTGTAACCACTGTCGGGGAGGGTGTGCGACTGGGTCTCACTTTAGCCGCTGCAGAGCCTGTGCTATGAGATTCAGTGATCAGAGGGCAGCTTGCTGCGCACTTCAGTGAATTAGGCCCCTCCAAGGGTTAAAGGGTGTTTCTTCCTCACTGCTCCTGTTTCCCAGTCTGGCAGTAGCGGTTTGGGGCTGAATGTTGTTGCCACTTTTGCCTCTCTGTGTTACTTCGTGTCAAATTTATTCAGGGTCTGAGGTTCCTTACTGCAAGTCTGAGGTGGGCTTTTTGAAGACTGCGTCCTGAGCTAGCGTGTGCGTCCTCTGCCTGGTGCCTGGTGCCCCAGGGGCCCTGGCTGCTCTCCCAGCCCATTTGAAGGAAGGAACTCAGCCTGACTTTTATGGCAGCAAAGCGCAATTGCCCGGGCTGCTTAGCTCCCTCAGTTCAGACAGGCTGCTAATGAGTGCAAGGTCATGGTCGCATCCCTGTTGGCAGAGAGCTGAGGACAGTCTTCTGCATTTTGTCACAGATTTTTGTTTTTGTAGCGTGAGCCGACAAATCCATGTCTTCTCCCCTCAGTCTCCCCATCTTATGGGGGTGGGGGAGAGGAGGAAGTCCCCTTGTTTTACAAGGGAAATGTGAAGTTCAATATTTGAAGTACCTTACAATCTTTCCTTGGAAAGCACTCTGTAGAAACACATTATCTCTAATGGTTCCAAACACGTGTCGTGGAGGAACTGTCAGCCCTGATGGATGTGTTTTTCTTCCCGACCCCTCTTTTTAGAACCCACACGGCGGTTAAAATAGCTCCAAGATACAGCGCGCCTGTAATCCACGTCCTGGACGCATCTAAGAGCGTGGTGGTGGTAAGTGTGGGGCCTTGCGTTCCTTCAGATATGTTGTAAGGAGAAGAGAAGATGCAGAGTTCAGGGTACTTCCCAAGATCTTCTTTTATTTTTGTCCAAGTCTACTAAAAAAAAATGTGGAAGAAGAGCCTACAGCTTGTCACAGTGTCACTGCGGGGGTCTGCATTGCTGGAAGGGGGGGCCAGGTGACGTGTCCTGTGCTTTCGAAGACCGCGTCCTGAGCTAGCAGCGGAACGCTGGTCTGAGCAACAGAGACATGGTACCAAGACACTCGTGACCCTGACACCAACCCAGAGGGAGAGAGGTTTCAGCCATTTACATGCATTTACAAATATGAATATATACTGTCTTAACTCCACACCAGAGCTAAAAGGAATGTGGAATTTTAAAAAATGACCTATGTCCAGATAAAAAGACCCTTAACCCGGAATGGGCCAGTTGACCCTACCCAAAGAGAGAAAAACATTCTCTAGATGTTCAAAACCCAGAATAATAGATGCTTTTTCTCAGTAAATGTAATAAACAACATACCTGAGTGTCTTTTTATGCTTCTCTCCATCAGTGAAGCCCAGTATCCTCTCTTGTTGTTACGTGTTTCATTTGTTTCATTGTATAATAGGAAATAATAGCTGGAGAGAATCTGAGGGACTGTGTGGTCCCGTGGTTTCCAGGTTTGTTTTAGCCACAGAAACCTTGTCTGCAAGTACAGCATGGTATGGATAAGAGCAGACCCTTCCATCCTTCATCCCGCACCTAGTTCTCGAAAGAGCACAATTTTAAAAACTGCTAATGTAGTGCAGCCTTCTGATTTATGGGCGAGGAGAGTTACCGAGGGGCTCTGATGATTCATGAGACTGCCCAGTGACATCACGCGGCCTGAACTCGGGTGACCACATGTCCTAAGCCATTTTCCAAAGGCATCCTTCCAGATCTGTGAATTCATTTATATTGAAGTTGAACAATAATGACTAACATTACTGGAAATTGATAGGGTGCCAGACACTGTGCTAAGTGCTTTCCGTGGTTTTTTTTTTTAAACCCCCATGAAGCAGATACTTTCATTATCCCCATTTGAGAGATGAGGACACAGGAATGGAGAGGTTAGTACCCCTCTTGAAGCCACACGTCCGTTAAGCGGCAAGTGTGGGGTGTGAAGGCAGGTGGTCTTAACTCCATTGCCTCGTTAAACTTGCTTCCATTAATATTTAAATGATCCTCCTTTATTCAAAAGGATACAATTAAATCAGACTGGAATCATAAAGTTGCAGTTTTTTATTTGCCATTGATGTAGACTAATGTGTAAATAAACTACATTTCTACAATTTCAGAACAGTTTTTTGTATCTTATATTTGGATTGTGCTTCATATATCGAGCTTATATCGAGTTCATGATTGAGTAACCATTGGGCCTATTTTTAAGGCTTGTTGCTATTTTCAAATGCTAATGAATGACTGAACATTTCCCGTTTGGAGACCAGGCTGTTGGCCCTTTTTAAGTCCATGGTGGTAGCGTTGCCCCCACAGGTAGGGGGATGACTCTGGGTGGGAAGGAACTGGCCTCTGGATTCTATTTTGAGGGCACTCCGTCACCGTCTTGAAGAGTAATGCAGCAGGGGCCGAGCCGAAAGCCCGAAGATGAGGCGTGGGTACTGGTGCTCTTGCCGGTCGGTCCGGCTGGACAGCGGCAGTGGTTAGCTCTTCTCAGATACAAAGAGATGGCCCCCTTCTGAAATTACTCAGACATAAGTGCGATGATAAGTCATTTGGGTCATTGCTGGTGACACTTCTCAGGAGTCAGTGGTACAATTCATTTAGGCTGATTGTCGGTTCAGAGTCTTTTGATCCGACCCCAGTGAGCGTGGCCCAGGCCCGTGCTCTGGACCACTGGCTCCAGCATCTGAAAGATTCCGAAATGTGGCAACTATGGGATCATTGGAGCTTTAGACCTCAGGATGCCCCTGCTGTCTTTCCTTTCTTTTTAAATAAAAAACGAGGTGCCAATATTTAGTTCTTTCTAAATTATAAACTGTATTTTCAACTTCTCCCCTCTCACTGTGCTATTGCTGTTATGAAAAATGAAGAATAAAAGAATAAAACACGTGTGAATGGTTGGCCTGAAAACCCACGACGAGCTCTGATTTGTGGTGGAAAGATCACAAAGATAAGCCCGTATAATGGGCCATGAGCAAGTCAGACTGGGCAGGGAGGGGCTTGTCACTCTGGCTCTGGGAGCTGGGGCCCCCAGGGTATGGACAGTGCCAGCAAACTGGTGTGCCCTGTCTACCCGATGGGAGCCATGTCAGAGTCCTGTTAAAAGTCCTTTGGATGTTTAAAAAAATCAGGATTTTGCTTTCTCAGGGTCTAAAATCTCACAGAATGCAGAATTTTAAACAATATTTCAAACAATATTTAAAATCACCGATTCCATGTGCATTGGCGGGCTCAACAGCAGGCATCCCCTTCCTGTCTCCATTTAGCTCTGCTGGCTTAAGCGAGGACCCCATTGAGTTAAGGTGGATGAAAGGCTGGGAGGTACTTTGTGGTGTGAATACCATTCAGGAGTCTATTGTCAGGCTTGTCACAGTGGTCTTTTCTGATTAGGTTCCTAAAAGTGATTTGGCTTTATACTAACTCTTAGGGGATTGGATTGCTGTTAGAGATACTTAGAAAATTCATGTAGAATTAAAGGCATTTCAAGCCGGTGGGCACCTCAGCCATCGTCCAGCCTAACTTGGTCAGTTTCACATAATGATACTGACCTTCCAGGCCCTTGTGTTGGAAGATCCAGCTGGAGGCTGAGAGATGAGATGGGGCAGCGCAGGGTTTTGAGCTGATGGTGATCAGCAGCCATTTCCTCTTTCTGGATAATTGTATTTTGAGCTTTGGTGGTGGCTATTCTCCCATTACCTTGATAATCCCAGTCATAAACAATATTTAGCTGATCCTAGTTTTAGAATTGACTAAGTTGCCTCATTTCTCAGATGATGGGTTTCCTTTCTTTCCTTAGCACAAGCTCGTAGTTGACCATGAAGATCAGCCTCATTCCTTCAGCAGACATTTAGTGAGGAGACACCTTGTACGTGCCAGGTACAGAGCTAGAAACCGGGGACATGAAGGCAGTTAAGGTGCAGTCCTGCCCTCCAAGGGCTTGTCCTCTAGTGAGCCAAGTGGATACACAGATACTAAAAGCCTGTGGGAAATGCAATGAGGGAGAGAGGCACCGAGTACCTTTGAAACATAGATCGGTACCTGACCAATGTGTTGTGTGGGTCCCTGGGACCACCCTCAGTTTCAGTGATTTGCTAGAAGGACTCAAAGAACTCAGAAATACCGTTATACTCACAATCACGCTGTATTGCAGTGAAAGAATACAGATTAAAATCAGCAGAGGCAAAAGATACAAAAGGTGGAATCCAAGAAAGGGCAGGCACCAGCTTCCAGGTGTCCTCCCCCGTGGAGTCCTACGGACAGTGCTTAATCCTTCCTAGAGTGAGGCAGGACACCACGGGCAGCGCATTGCCGACCAGGGAAGCTCAGCCAAGCCTTGGTATCCAGGGCTTCTCCTGGGAGTCAGTCCCGTAGGAATGGAATGCTTTAAGCACCTGACTCGCCTTAGTTACTCCAGAGTCAGACAGATACAACATAAGCCAGGTCTCCCCAAAATCACATTGTTAGCGTAAACTATGCAGGGTGGCCCAGGGCTCCAGGTGGACGAAGACTCTTATCAGGCAGGATATTGCAAGGGCTTAGAGCTTATCTCTCAGGATCCATCAAGAGCCAGGCGTTTCTCTGGAATGTGTGAGAGTTGGACATCCTAGATATACTGAGGTAGCCCTCGGCTGCACGCCCCGGCAGGAATTAGCGAAGCTGGCGAAGGGAGAGGGAATGACGTGAACGAGGGAAAGCTCCCTGAAGGAGGCGTCACCAGAACTGACCAGTGTTGCTCCTGTTTTGTTTGTCTCCTTTTGCTCCTCTGTGGTTCTTGAATTTCGATCTTGCATGTTCAGTGCTCGCAACTATTAGATGAGAATCTAAAGGATGAATATTTTGAGGAGATCATGGAAGAATATGAAGATATTAGACAGGACCATTATGAGTCTCTCAAGGTAAGTGACAAAAACAGGTCCCCGATGGTTGGGCATTAAAACGATCCTGCATTTTTGAATGTGACTTTATTGTTTTATGGAGGGCAAAGGTTTAGGATCATTTTAGAGAAGCCCTCTTTTCTAGTTCAAATCGGAATTCTCTGGTGTCTGAGTTCCCAGTAATTTGGGGTTATACTAAAATTAATTTCATTTATTCCACCGAACATTTATTGGGTACACAGTAGGTGTTAGGTGCTGTGCCTGAGAGCAGAGTTATGAGAACGAATGAAACATATCCAGCAGGAGAACAAGAACTGAAACAGTGTGTGGACATGATTCCCCCAGATCCTTGCTCTTGAAATAATGGAAGAAAATGAAGACATCAGACAGGACCATTGCAGCCTCTCTCCCTACTGCCTAGCACAGGCTGCAGAGTGGTGTTAAAGGAACTGTCCCTCTCTACATAAGCTTCAGGGAATCCTTGGGCAGCAGACGTAATCACTCGTTAGAAGTCACCGGGATATTTCTTCCCGGTTCATCTGCCTGTTGGACCTTGTCCGTGGTGGGGGGCACTTTGGGGGTGGTTAGGCGAGCGAAAGGAGACAACAAACGGCATGAAGAGAACAGGTGTTTCTGAGGTGTTGACTAGCCCAAGATTCTGTGGTTGGCTTTCCGCCTCTCCTCAGGTCTGCCCACAGTTGACAGTTTCCTAGCTCTGCCTTCTGGTCCTAGGGCCGGTCGACGGCAGGCCAGTTAGCCCTGGCCTCGGATGTTCTAAAAGGGCAGGCGGGATGCCGCTCCATTGCCGGGCTTACTGCAGGGTTGAGGGATCTACATATCAACATTTAATGGGTATTTACCGAATCTTTACTCTCTATTGTTCTGGTGCTAACATGGAGCCATATTGGGTGGAAAAGGAAGAGCTTCTTACGATATGAATTTTCATTAATAAAAGGATTTGTGTTTGTTTTGTTTTGTTTTGTTTTTACACAAGTCATGTACTAGCTTTGGGGACATACTTCCATAGTAGCAGCTGGAGAGAGAAGAGTCTCCGACTAAAATAACTTTTCTTTTGTTCATAGGAGAGAAGATACTTAACCTTAAGTCAAGCTAGAAAAAACGGTTTCCGTATTGACTGGCTGTCGGAGCCCCCTCCAGGTCTGTCTGGCTGTCGGTTAGAGAAAGGCTGTGTGTGATAGTGAGGGCTGGAGAGGTGTTTGCACATACTTGGCTACAGAATCAAATGTGCAGCTAGAGACTCTTACTTGTGTCTAATAATAGTGATGAAGCACAGTGATGATTTAAAAGAAAAGGAAATAGGTACCATTTACGGAGGACCAGACTGACCGCACTCTGTAGTGAATGTGCTGTTGTCCCCACTCACATGTGAAGATCCTGAGTTTCGGGTGAGAACATGAAAGGTTACTGGAATTCTCTCTCTGGTCTGTCTTCTGACCCCACACTCTTTCCTCTGTGTGGGACTCGAGGGGCCCCCCGCAACTTGACATAAGTTCTGGAGACCTGCCTGGGTGGCCTGGGTCGCGGGGCAGGCCCAAGTGTAGACATGGAGTGCTTGAGATCAAAGATGCCCTCACCCTGAACAGACCTTTAGAACATTCCAGCAAAGCAAGAGCTCCTATTTCCTGTGCACTCTTTCCCGTTCTCTCTCTGAATGCTTCCTTCTATTTCTTTTGTTTTTTCTTTTTTTTCCTTTCTTATTTCTAGCCATCTCTCTTGCCTTATGGAGTTGTTCATGAGGGAATAAAATATGGAAGATGTTTTGACACGCTTAGAAGGGCATGAGGTACAAATGCAGAACTGAGACAGGGTGAACAGGGGTTGTATTACTTGAATCCTTATTTCCAAGGTAATGCCTCAAATCCACTCTCCTGGCTCACAACATCAGTGTTACGCATATGATCGGCAGAGTGGAGAGCATTAAATTGGAAATGTAGGTGCACTTGGTTCTACTTTCAGTCCTGCTGAGTTCAGTGTGGGTGAGTAGGAGGAATGCCACATTGGGAGTCAGGAGGTCGGGTTCTACTCCCAGTTTGGCTCCTCGCTCCGAATCACTGAACAACCTTGAGCGTCTCACTTCCATGGTTGACAGTTTCTAATGTGTAAAAAGGAGTTACCCTATGGAAGATGGTGAGGATAAAAGAAGATCAGCTGTTGAAAACTGTAAATCACTGGATAGTCCAACTACTATTTTCCCTTTACCTTTCACTATGAAATTAGAAAAACATCACAGGGAAAGTCCCATTTTAGCCCAAATATCCAGCACGATTCAGCAGGGACAGTCCTCTGAAGGCAGCAGTGGGGATACTTTTCGAATGGCCCTCTGTCCCCGGGGTGGGGCTGCTGTGGGGCTCTGCACCTGTTACTTCAGAAGGGCAGAGGCCCTGAGGTATAGCCCACAGAGATGTTTCTGAGGACAACCCAGTCTTCCAGTAGTCGCAGGAAGTCACTAAAGGGAAAAAGAGGAGCTCTTCTCTCAAGGTCCTTGGTGGTAAAATTCCAGAATAGCATCCTTCAGTGACTACAAGGCAAGAGGGAGCTTTCATCCAGAGGAAATCTAGCTTCTTCTTAACGGTCAAACACATCAACACAATTTAATGTTATGAAGAAGAGATTGTTCTGAATAGTAAAAAGATGACCAGCAACAAATGAGATAGAGCTACTGTGAGCATGTATGAAAAGATAGAGATTTCCAGGCAGAAGTAAGAAGCAGTGCCTACTCTCCCCGTACTTTTCTCCCTCTCACGTCTACCTCTGACTATCTGGTGACACAAAAATACTCCGGAGGCTCCGGTGTTATCCCACAGCACCTGAGATGAGTAGGAGAGCATAAGTTCTCTGATCCCTATTTACAGAGCAGGGAACTGAGGACACAGAGGCCAGGAAGCTGGTGGGGTGGTCGTGGCATCTGACCCTGGCCTGATCCTGCCCCAGGCTTGGGGGGACAGGGTGCAGTAATGTCACTCCTGGTGTCCCAGAGGGCCCCGCGGCACCATCTGTCTCCAAATTCTTTGTCATTAATTCACTTATGATCTATTTTAGACTCGCAGGGAGCCGTAAAGAACAATATGTTGAACACCCATATATACCTGCTATATATATATTAGGTACATAAGACCTAAGAAATAACCCATTTTTTGACTTGATTATTTGTTTTTTGGGTGTTGAGTTTGAGAAATTCTATATAGATCTTGGATACCAGCCCTTAGGTACATAAGACCTAAGAAATAACCTGTAGGGGCACCCGGGTGGCTCAGTCGGTTAAGCGTCTGCCTTCGGCTCAGGTCATGATGCCAGGGTCCTGGGTTCGGGTCTCGTGTTGGGCTCCCTACTTAGTGGGGAGCCTGCTTTTCCCTCTTCCTCTGCCTGCCGCCCCCCTGCTTGTGCTCTCTCTCTCTCTCTGACAAATAAAATCTTTAAGAAAACAAAAAAGAACCTGGTGCCCATTTAAAAAAAAACAAAAACAAAGCAGAACATACGTAGTGGAAGTCGCCCTAGCGCCCCTCCCTCCCCTGCAGGATCCTGAATTTGATGTCTTCTTTCCGTGCATTTCCTTATGTTTTGCCTGCGTACGTATATAGCAGTGGGCAGTAGAAATGATTGATTCAGGTTTCTAACGTTTTTCTAAGTGGCTTCCTGCGTGTGCCTTTCTACAGTGGCATTTATTGTAGTATTGTCTTCATTTGTGCAAGTGAAGAGAAACCCAAGTCTCTTCTCTTGGACCGAAGGGCTGAGGGAAGAATTTCCAAGGGTGGTGTAGACAGTCAGCCCCTCGGGAAGAGTGATTTGATTTAAATTCGCTGCGGAGTTACTCCTTCTCCGTGATCATTTAAAGTTCCACTCTTTGTAAAACAAGTCCAACAGGCAACAGGAGGGAGGGAGAGGGGGAGCCCCAGAGCAGGGAAGAGGCTGCCAGGAGTGTCTGGTGCAGGCGGCTCAGCCCCAGGCCCCGGCATTGGCCTTGACATAGGGGCTTCTTTTTACAGTAAAGCCCACGTTTCTTGGGACTCGGGTCTTCGAAGACTATGACCTGAGGAAGCTGGTGGCCTACATCGACTGGAAGCCCTTCTTCGATGTCTGGCAGCTCCGGGGCAAGTACCCGAATCGAAGCTTTCCCAAGATATTTAAGGACAAAACTGTAGGTTAGTTCAGTACGCCCTTCTTCCTTTCTGCTCTGCTATTCGAGACGTAGTGTCTGGACTTTGAAGAGGAGAAAGGGTGGCGAGCAGAGGGTTTGGATTCTGCCAGATAGTTTATTGCTATAATCGTTCACCTATTCAGCTCTTCTGTGGTTTTTAAACTGCTAGATCGGTCCTTATTTATGGGATAATTGGGTATTTTGTTGGTCTGTTCTTTGATAAATGCTTATCGACGTCAGTTACGAGGCAGGCTCTGTGGCGGGCGCTGGGGATGAACAGAAGGTAACAGGGGTAACCCCTGCCCTCCAGTGCAGGGCTCACAGCTGGTGCGGCCACCAACGATGGGCAGTTCCTGCGCGGCCCTCCAAGCTCCTGCCTCGGGGCTGAGTCCAGGGCGTTCGTGAACACACGATAACAAGACAGACCTGGGGGAGGTGGTATGTGAAGTACTTTTTGAAGATGAAATGGGAGGGACTGGGATTGGGGATATGAGATGTTCCTGGAGAAAAGGATGTCCCCAGCAGAGGAGACAGGATGGGAAGGCACAGTCACATGTGCCCACTGGGGGAAATGCCAGGAGCCCATTGTGCCGGGATCACTGGTGGGGGGAGGGGGTGAGAACCTGGAGATGTGGGTGAGCTGGTAAACCGCTGGCCCCACTTCTCAGGCCCAGCCCCACCCCCAGAATCTACCCCCAGAGGCATGGGATCACAATGCCAAGCCTCTAGAAGATTAGGAGAGAGCCAGAGGAGAGCAAGGTGGAGGAGTGTTCTGCTAGGAGGTTGGGGTGAGGGTCAAGGGGAGCCAGGTGCCCATTGTGCAGGGACAACCACCCAAGTGCAGTGCTGGAGCCCCTGCAGAGGGGCTGGGCCCACACCTCCCTCCTCCACCTGGTCCACGGCCCCAGAGGCCACTGTGAGGTCACTGGAGCGATGGGTGCACGAGGAAGGTCGGTGATGGAAGGCTCTGGCCGGCTTTGTTTCACTCACTGTCTGAGACTGCGTTGGGGAGCTCCAGATTGGGCTCTCTCTGCCTCTTACTGAACAGAGGCATTTAGGGGCACTGCAGTCAGCCCGAACCACTAACCCTCAGCCACTGACAGGCACCAGTGAAGTATTTGGGGGGATAAAAGGGGGATGGGAGAGGCTGGCTGAGGAGGGGGAGTGGCTTTAAAAACAAGTATTTTTTGCTGGCTATCACTGGCATTTTTAAGTGAATTCTGACTATGTTTTCCTAATAGGTGAAGAGGCCAAAAAGGTCTATGACGATGCCCAGGACATGCTGGAAGTGCTGATCAGTGAGAAGAAGCTCCAAGCCAGGGGCGTGGTGGGGTTCTGGCCGGCGCAGAGCGTGGAAGACGACATCCACCTGTACGCGGAGGACGCAGCGCCACAGGCCGCAGAGCCCATAGCCACCTTCCATGGGCTAAGGCAGCAGGTATGGGGAACCACAGTGCTAAAAAAAAAAAATCATAAATAGGAATTAAGCAAGCCTGAGCTGTGTATACATGATACACCTCACCCCAAATGACCACTCATAGGCCCAGGGCTGAGGCATTCGGGAGGACAGTGGACAGAAGGAGCCGGTGTGGGTTGAGAGGCTGGCCCCTTGGCACCAGCAGGAGAGGGGTGTTGGATGTGGTGTTGGACAGGCTGCCGGGACACACTGTTGCTGCCTCGGTGGTCACACACAGACGGATGTTTCCTTGATCAAAAACATCGGTTGGCATGCATGCATATTATTAAAACAGGCCGGTGGCTCCCTTTCTCAAGGGGAAGACAGGCGGAAGCACACATTTGCTGAATGTCTGTGACATGCCAGGTGCTTAGTCGGGTGCTGGATGGACCGTCTTAATTCATTTCCACGCCGCCTTGTAGACAGTTTATGTTTCCATTCTACAGGGGGAGGGGGATGAGGGCCGATGGAGATGGTGCTAAGTCCACAGCTTTAGAGGGGAGAGCCCAGCTCGTCCACACGCGGTGGCTTCCCTCAGTGTGGCAAGAACTGGCATTTCTCAACACGGTTGCCTCTCCTGTGTCCCCACCTGGAAGAATGCAGATACCACGTGCGTGTCCCTGTGGCCGTGATGAAAGTTGTCCTCATCCAGAGTTGGAGCCAGAACTCACCAGAGCCATTAACAGAGGGTTGCAGTAAATCATCCTGCAAAGTTCCACTACCATTGTCAGTCATTCAGAAGCGATAGTATTGCTTTTAATCATAACCACCACGTAATTCATAATGACAGATAGTTTCACTGTAACAGCATCTGAAGGGATTTTTTTTTTTTTTAAAGATTTTATTTTTATTTAGTAGGTAGAGAGAGGAAGCACAAGCAGGGGGAGTGGCAGGCAGAGGGAGAAGCAGGCTCCTCGCTGAGCAGGCAGCCCGATGTGGGACTCGATCCCAGGACCCTGAGATCATGACCTGAGCCGAAGGCAGACGCTTAACCAACTGAGCCACCCAGGCGTCCCGAAGGGATTCTTAAACTTGGGACACTGATACCGTAATAAGATCGGGGAGGGCAGCTACATCACTCCTGTCTGCACCCAGGCTCCGACACCACAGAACAGGAGGCCGCCGGTTGTAATGTTATGTATGGTCCCACCCCTCCTCACTAGCCAACTGGTGACTTTTCTTCTGCGGGTGTAATTCGGGTCACAAACCTCTGCCCTAGCCCTGTTTACGTCCAACACCATTCGTGACCGGGCAGGCTATGGCAGACCGTGTTAGGGCATTTAACAGCAGGACTTCTCGATGTGCACGTATGACACATTCAGATAGCTCTTGCTGAGGAGGTGCTCTCTTCCAGTGCTCCGGAAGATGATTCTGGCTACAGCCACTTACTGCTGTGGAAGGCTTCTGTCTCAGACTGTAGTGGCCGTCTCTTCCGCGCTGTGAAGGGGCTCTGTGACCTGTCTCTGCTTGTGGTGCTGGGAAGCTCTGTGTCTGCCTCTGGCTTTTGTTAGTGAAGAATGGTTGATGGACAGAGTACATCATTTGATAATGGCCCCCGCATTGTGGTCCCTGCGCTCTGTGACATTTCTGCGGGCCATTACCAAACACCTTCTGGCCATTTAACCATTTTCTGCCCAGTGTTGGTTAGGCTGTGCTTGTTTCCAGAGCCGGCAAGCAAATAATAGCTCTGAAGCCTCTGGCTTGCTGCTCACCGATTAATTGATCAGTCTTACGTGCCAGTGCCGTACAGCGGTCAAGAGCGTGGGTTGTGGTATCAGACCCCCGGACCTAGCACCGTCTGACACTGGGCTTGCTGATCAAGCTCTGTCTGCCTCAGGTTTCCTGTCTGTGAAATGGGGCTGATGGTATCACTTCCTTACGTCACACGGTCGTTGACAGCGTGACATTAGCGAGTTCCTGTACAGCAGCAAGAGTAGCGCCTGACGTACAGCGAGCACTCGGTGAACACTAGTTACTAGCTCTTTATCTTCTCGGCAAGTGTTTGTTGATTGTGAGATATGTATACGACCTTATTTGTCTGCTTGGTGGCAGGGGGGAGTCCATCACCATTTGGGCATGAGAAATGGGCAAGGGCGGGCACCTGGCCTTGAGGAGAGACTCCCGAAGCTGGGCTGCTGAATTCTGGGTTTGGTGTCAGGCCGGCCCAGGGGCGGCCTCGCGGTCTCCTGAGCCACCACTGTAGCGGGCAGCACGGGGCCCTGGGCTGCTGACCAGAGGTTTGCTGAACTGCATCTGTTGATGCTAAGTAGAGGCTTAGGCATTTGTGGATCCCTTTTGGATGTAACTTCTGGATTTAATGTTGATCTTGAATTGAAAACACTTTTGGGGGAAATTTGTTTTATATGAATGTTTAGGGTTCCAGTTCCCAGCACAGTGCCTGGAGGCATGCAATAAATGTGGGAAGGAGCAAATTCAGTGGTTTCTTGACTGTCTGTCATGTCATGTCATGTATTTTTTTAGAATCTTCTTTCACTTGTTGATTCCACAAATATTTATCAAATACTCGCTACGTATCAGGCCCTCTTCTAAGTACTGGGGACGTAACAGGGAACAAAACGGGCATCGCTGTGTGAAGCTTAGATCCGTCTGAAGAGACGAGATTGCTGTCTGTTGCGCATCGCTCCCACATCCGTGCTGACGGTCCGTCTGTCCGTCTGTTGGGTTTGAAGGCCGAGAAGGACCCTGCCAGCGCGGACCCGTACCAGTGCCTCTCGGACTTCATTGCTCCGCTGCATTCCGGCGTCCGCGACTACCTGGGTCTGTTTGCCGTCGCCTGCTTCGGGGTGGAGGAGCTGAGCAAGGCCTATGAGCAGGAGTGTGACGACTATAGCAGCATCATGGTCAAGGCTCTGGGAGACCGGCTGGCTGAGGTAGAGTGGCGGCGCTGGGGACAGACTGGGTGGGGAGCGCGTGACAGTGCCAGGTGCGAAGCAGCCCTTAGCATCCATGTCCTGCCGTTTTGTTTTCACCGAGTCAGATGAGGCTGGCCTTAGCATCACATGCAATTTTAAAAAATCAGCTCTTCTCGAATTGCTCTCATACATCATCTTTTGGGCAAAGGAATGCCTCCAGCGATGCCGTAGTTTGTAGCTGTCCTTAGAACCGTGACCTCTTTGCTGTAGTTCTGATGTCTCTCTTTGCTTGTTGTGTGACGTTTTCCTGAGGAGCCTGAAAAATTCAGGACAAATTTCTACGCCAGGACTCCTTGTTCTCGTGTTGCGATCCTCTGTAGATTCATCTTCCTGTACGTGGCCGGGGTCCCCTCTGCTTCCCCTGAGGCTGGCAGGGGAGGAACTGGCAGCTGTAGTGGTCCCCGCTTCTCCTTGTGGCCACTGTCAGGGAAGTGTTTCAGTTCAAGGCCCTCGAATCCTCAGATCACTGAAGAGGATACGTCAGAGCCCAGGCTGAGGCCAGAACTGGGCAGAGAGCAGCTGATGAAGCGACAAGCGAGCTGAGAATGCAGTCGGCCCCTCTTGCCCAGTTCCTCCCGCCTGTGGTGCAGGCAAGGGCGGGGGTTGCCCCCGTCGGCTTTGATGGGGGGGG
>NC_138374.1:66853417-66912427 GCF_054177405.1 Leptonychotes weddellii
CTGCATGGAGCACTGGGTGTTATGCACAAACAATGAATCATGGAACACTTCATCTAAAACTAATGATGTAATGTATGGGGATTAACATAAGAATAAAAAAAATAAATTAAAAAAAAAGTGCTTGGTTATTTTTTAAATATTGCAACTCTTTTGAGAAAAGGCAGCAGTTAGCTCCAAGACATTTTTCAGTGGCTTGTCTTATATAAAGCCTTCTGTTCAGTCATCTGCTTGCTCTTGCATTGCTCTGGGCAGGTTATAACGTACCTGCTTTAAAACTGTTCGGGAAGTTGTGCAGAAAAGCCAAGTTAGATCTTGGTCACTAGCAGAGCCAATGTTGGTCCCTGGTTTGCAGAATCCTATTTCCCTCCAACGTGCCTTCAAATTAATTAAATTTTGAATAAAATTAAGCATCAAATATCAGTGAGTGAATATATTCCTTGTTCCCCCACCCTCAAATCGGTGAGTTATGATAAAAGGAAGGAGACGGGTACAGTTAATAAGTTTTTGGGTGCATCTCAGCTTGACATAGGGATGAGTTTGGGTACAGTTCTTTTTTATAATTAGAAAAGTGGGGGTGTCTGGCTGGCTCAGTCAGTTGAGCATCTGCCTGTGGCTCAGGTCATGATCTCAGGGTCCTGGGATCGAGTCCCGCATCAGGCTCCCTGCTCAATGGGGAGTCTGCTTCTCCCTCTGCCTCTCCCCTGCTCATGCTGTCTCTCTCTCAAATAAATAATCTTTTTTAAAAATTACAAAAATGGTCAATAAACAAAATAATTTAAAAACCTCTTCATGTTTCACACTGTGTGCCTTCTTACCCACCAGACCAGATGAGCCAAGAGAAGAGCCCTATGAAACTTCTCTGTCTACCATAATTGACCATCATGAAGAAAATGGGCAAAGACAAACCTTTACCAGAAAGTTGGAGGCAAGGAGGCATGGCATCTATTCTATTTGATGAGGTACTCAAGGAAGGAGCGCATTTGCAATAGGTAATGCCAGAACCAAAAATTTAGAAATTCTGTCAGGCATGTAGACAGAACTTAAATATTTGTTGGATGGATGAAATCATACTAGAGGCTCAAACACCAAGAAACCAGCTAGGAAGGGAGAGAAGTCAGAGAAAGATAAGTACTATATGATCTCACTTGTATGTAGAATCTGAAAAAAACCTGAACTTGTAAAAACAGTAGAATGGTGGTTCTCAGGAACAGTAGAATGGTGGGTGGGCCTGGGGAGATGTTGTTTAAGGGTATAAGCTTACAACTAGTAGACAAATAAGTTATGGAGACTTAATACACAGCATAGTGATTATAGTCAACAACACTGTATTATAAACTCCTAAGTTGCTAAGAGACCACGTTGTAACTGTTCTCACATAAAAAAGGAATGATATGTGACATGGTAAAGGTACTAGCTAAGCTCCTGTAATAATCGTATTGTAATATATAAATGTATCAAACCAACACATTGTGGGTCTTAAGCTTACACAATGTTATATGTCAGTTATATTTCAATATAATAATAGTAATAATAAAAACAGCTAGGACTCCCTAAGGCTTTTCCAGGCACATTCAGAGATTTGCTGCACCTGTTCAGTGCAAAGAAACAATTGAGCCAAAACCAATCTGAAGTATCGGTCAGTGGCCTTTCCAAAACCTACTCCTCCGTTGATTACTGATATTCAGAACGATGAGTCTCAAGTATTGCAGTATTCCCGCAGTGCCTTCTGAATCATCAAAGACTCGTTAAAATTCAGGATAACTCCAGCATGCAGTACATTTTCCCGTGCGAATTACTATATTTGAAGGCTGGCCACCCAACAAGTATGAGAAGCATGATCCCTCTCCCTTAACCAGAATACAGACTAAGAAGAATTCTTCCTTCCCCCATCACGTCAGCTACCAGAGTATCTTCCGCCATTATCACTGTGTGGCCAAAGCCCCCAGCCTGATGGTGTTTAAACCAGACCAAGCGATGCTGAAGGGCGGGGGGTTCATCAGGGTGAGTGTGAAGATGCAGACAGAATACAGTTACAGGATGAGGGAGTGTGTCGTGATAAGGATGTCAGCACATACCCTGGGAGCTTTAGGGACTGATGCATGGCGGGGTTGAGTCATTTAGTGCCGTTGGCACCGAGGGGGAAGGAAGATGCTAATTTTGGATGGTTTTGTATCCGATTAGCAGAAGTATCTGACTTTAGAAAGCAGACTAATTATTGGGTTTTGTTTAGTGATGACTTTACTGGGTTTGGATGCCACCTGTAAATTTTTACTCATAAAGTGTGCAGGGTCCGAGGGATTGTGGAAAGTTGAGATTTCTGGATGATGGGAAGTGAGGGTAAATTTTTCAAAGGGTCTGGTAATGTAAGTAGCAAACATTTGTGGGCATATTTGGGAGGGGGCAGGAGGGACTTTACCCAAATATTTTCTTACCAGCATTAAAGGGATAAAGCCTGCCTTTCATAGGGAAAAAGATGTGTGTATGCCATTGCCAATGGCTTTGGTATTATGAATACAGTAATTTCTCTTACTCCTTTCGGGTAAAAATCCGAAAAACTTTTACTATTTTGTAGATTTGGTTGGTACCTTGCGATCAGGGCCCTGAGATTTGCAGTCATAGAGGAAAAACTGTTGAGATCTACTTTTTTCTTTTGTCATGAGCTCAAACAGGGCTCATGATATGAAATGCTGGCTGGGAAAGTTACCTCTCTTTTGCTCTGGCTGAGATCCCCAAGAGGGGGAATGCATGCCGTAAGATGACATTTGTGCATTCATTCATATTCATTCAATTCATTCCTTTCAGTGCTCATTCATCCATTATTTATTGGGCGGGGTCCCGTTCTAGGGCTGGGTATGCAAGGATAGCAAGTGAGTCAGATTCTCTGGGCTCAGAGAGAGTAACATTCTCTGCAGAGTTTCTAGCCAGCTGACTCTCTCCAGTACCTTGTGTCATTCAAGCCTTAAACCCATCCTCCACTGCAGATTTAAAAGCAGAGGAGGCATCCCTCCCCTCTCTTGGCCTCGGAGGGGGGGATGGGCCTGGAGGAATGTTGCACCACCCATGTAGATTTCAGGCCTCCTTCCCAAGATGCTTCTGAGTGCAACACCAGAGGTTAGGACACGTTGACCTTTTGCTTTGTCCCCTCACCAGCCCCAATTTGAGACTTCATCAGGTAAGCTCGGTTGCCTTTCTTCTTGCTTAACCCAGGTTGAAACCAGTGTGCTATGTAGTACCATCAAAAACACTGGTACAGTCCGTAACAGACCTCTTTCTGAATGTTAATCTCCTTCTTGCTCTGCCAGAATCAGGTGCAGTGGGTGTGTGCGCAAGCGGCCCCAGCCTGTATCTTAGCAGGAGAGGTCTGCGATCAGCTATGAGCAGAAACACGGCTCTGCGTCGCTTCGTGAACACAGATCCAAGAGCAGCTGTCAAGCTTCCCTCCGCCTTATCTCACCCTGGCCTCTGGGGGACAAAAGTGCCCAGAAATCTCCCCCTGCAGATTAACAAACTGTGCTTCCGATGAGTATTTACTGATAAACATCTGCCTTCCAGAGAGAAACCATTTATTTAACAAACTGCTCTTTAGAGATTTATCGATGCAGCTTGCCTTTCTGCCATTGCTCTAAATCATGATTCCCTCTTTTTTTCCTCCTAATGTCTTTCCTAAAAATTTGCTTTTGGAGCCTTGGTACACGAGGAGATAGGAGTTTGATGGTAACATAAATTTTAAAAAGCCCCCACCTTACCTTACAACATCTTTTCTGTTGTCAGTAAGGATATTTATGGTGAGCAAAACCTCTAGAACCCTGGTTTATTGCATTAAACCAGTCTGCCCTCAAGTGCCTAGTAAAGATAAATGGCCTTAACCAGTCAATACCCTTCTATGATGAACGCCAGCCTCATGGCTCCCTCAGTTTGTAAGTCTTAGCCCTTCATCTGTCACTTGCATCTCTTGAGATTATGTATTGCTTTGTAACTCTATTTACATCATAGGCTATAATGTATTAGCTCCCAAATTAGACTGTAGGGCATTTAAAAGAGCAAAAACTATCTCTTCTGCTTTCTTTGTATGTTTTGAAACTTTGAAGGAGCAGATACTTAGGCATTTGCTAATGAAGAATCTACCTAAGGTGACCAGTTGTGTGAGGGGACTTGGGTCAGACTGTTTATCTTCTCAGGTGTGTGATCAGCCATAGTATCCTGTGTTGCTTCACAGATGCCCCCCGCCCCCCACTCATGCCTCCAGCAGTTACTAGCTTGGCTGCCTTTGGTCAAGTTACATGGCTTCTGTAAGCTGCAGTTTCTCCACCTATAGAAAGACCATTATACTAGTGTAAGAACTTGAACGTGGTACTCTACAGAAAGCGCCCCACTACATGGTATGTGCTGGAAGGGTGGCTTGTGCAAGCACACCCTGAATGCCCATTAATCACTATCTTGGGAAAGTAGAGATCCCATTCTCCCTCTGTATTCCCTCAAGCAGAGTATGTGGAAGGGCATGAGGTTCAGCATTCAAGGTCAAGGGCTCCAGGGGTGGTCAACCTGAAGCATCTCCTTTGTAACGAAGAGTGTCTGGATGGCAAGCCTTGATCGCCTTGGAACGCTGGCTGTTTAAGGAGGGAGAAGCTACAGATAGTTGCTGGACTAGTTGTTACACCATAAAAGCTTGCTGCTTGTAGATCCCAGAGCAGATGCTTTGTCCATTAGGCTGCTCCTAGACTCCCTATATATCAGTTTCCCCAGTACACTTATGTCTTGATCGCGGTCTTGTCTTCGTTCTCTCTGGACCATCACCCACCTTTGGCTGAGAGTCCGCTGGGATGTGGCTGCACACTTGGCACGGTGCTTTGCTTAAAAAAAATCACTAACTGAAGGATGGTAGTGAAGATCCTTGGGAGATATTTAATTTTCTCACTATTTCACCATGCTACCAAAATAATGAATGCAACACCACGTCAAGTATACCTCATTTATAGACAACGTGTATAAATCTAATTATGAATGCTAGTGGCACAAGAGTTTAAGGACAAGAGACCTAACTGTGGCGAGACTGGAAAATTTCCAAAAGGAGCCATAAATATTACAGATGAGCCAACTGGGTGCAAACCAAGGCCATGCTGGGAATTAAGAGCTCGGTTTTATGAAATGACTTCTAACTGTAGCATCACATTTTTTTTTTAAATTAACTTTCTCTATACAGGAAATTCATTTTAATTTTGACTGGATTCATTCCTGAACAAAGTCATAAGTGGGTAACTTATTTTGGTTCTACATTATAGACAACGTTCCTGTTAGAGGATTGACGACTACAGATAGATTGCTGTGGTCATCAGGAGAGTTATACGAGCTTTAGTTAAATCCATCCCACACCTGGAAAAGCACCCCCAATACACTGAGCTGTATTTGCATTTTAAGTAGTATTTTTTTATTATAAAGCTTGTTTATTGCAAAAAGCTTATAAGCTATATAAAAGTATATAGAGGAAAACAATTCATGATTCTAGAATACACATTTAGCTACTGTTAATATTTCATGACCTTTCCTTCTGTTACCTTTCCTTCTTTCTTTCCATCCATATGTGAGTAGGCTGAATAATGGCCCCCAAATATAGCCATGTCTTAATCCCCAGAACCTATGAATATTACTTTCTATGGCAAAAGGATGACTGTTACCTTCTGTGATGAAAGATGGCCTTAAATTAAGAATCTTGAAATGGGGAGATTATTCTGGATAATCCAATGGGGCCTAAATGCAGTTACAGGTGTCCTTAGAAGAGAGAAGCAAGGGGGGATTTGACACAGAAGAAGAAGACAAAGTCACCATTAAAGCAAGATGCCACTGGCTTTGAAGAGGGAGGAGAGGGCCATAAGCCAAAGAATGCAGGCAGCTTCTAGAAGCTGCAAAAGCAAGGAAATGGATTCTCCCTTAGAGCCTTCTGGAAAGAGCCCAGCATTGCTGACACCTTGATTTTGGCCCAGCGATATGGATTTCTGATTTCCAACCCTCAGAACTGTAAGAGACTGTAACTAAACATCAGATTTATGGTAATTTGTTATAGCAGTGACAGGAAATGAATATACCATGAATCTTACCAGTTTTTATACCTACTAACTCATTTACCACATGATGTCTTTCTTTATATGACTTATATGTTACTAGATACATATATACATAATTATATGTACAATATGTATATGTACATTGTTAACATGTATCATATATTTTATACATATTGTATATATTCACGTATATATTTATTGTGATAAAATTTACCATTTAAGTGTATAGTTCTGTGGCATTAAGTCCATTCACATTGTGCAACTATCAGCACCACCCATCTCTAGAACTTTTTCATCTTCCCCAACTGAAACTCTGTCCTCATTAAACACTAAGTCCCTATTTCTTCTCCTCCCACTCCCAGCCCTTGGTAACCATGATTCCACTTTCTGTGTTTATGAATTTGACTCCTCTAGGGACCTCATATATTTGGAACTATATGGTATTTATCCTTTTGTGATGGGCTTATTTCACCGAGCATAATGTCTTCAAGATTCATTCGTTTGGTAGCAGCTGTCAGAATTCCCTTCCTTTTTAAGGCTGAATAATATTCCATTGTATGGATGTCCCACATTTTGTTTATCCATTCATTTGTTGACAGACACTTGGATTGCTTCCACATTTTGGCCATTTTTGCGTAAAGTTGCTAACAACATGGTTGTACAAATACCTACTGACATCCCTGCTTTCATTTCTTTTGGGGTATATACCCAGAAATGGAATTGCTGGATCATATGGTAATTCAATGTCTGATTTTTTGAGGAATTGCCATACTGCTTTCCACAGCGCCTGTATCATTTTACATTATAATCAGCAGAGCACAAGAACTTCAGTTTCTCCACATCTTTGCCAACATTTACTATTTTCTTACTTTTTTTGTAACAGCCATCCTAGTGGTGGTTTATACATGTATATTTTCATATTACCTTTTTTCCACTCAGTTTTGTATCAAAGTCTTTAAAGATTTTGTTTTAAAGGCTATATAACAATCTATTCTAGGGATGCCTGGGTGGCTCAATTGGTTAAGCATCTGACTCTTGATTTTGGCTCAGGTCAGGATCTCAGGGTCATGAGACTGAGCCCCGCATTGGGCTCTGTGCTGGGCGTGGAGCCTGCTTGAGATTCTCTCTCTGTCCCCCCAACTCACTCTCTCTCACTCTCTCTCAAAAACAAAACAAAACCCCTATTCTAAATATGTTCTATACTTTATGTAACTATTCCTCCTTGTGGAACATTAGGCTGTTTCTAATTTTTTGTCATTGTAGATTACAAAAGTGTGAACATAATTGAGCACTAAACCTTTGTTCACATCTCTGAGAATGTCCTAAGAATGATTTACTCCAAGGAACATTACATTGAAAACTGTTGGTGTGTTTAACAAAATTACGTTCCAAAAGGATGTTCTGCTCAGCAGATGATGAGAGTGCTGAGTAGCACATTTTAAAATATATTTTTTCAGGTGCAGAGTATTTCTAGAATACAGATCAGAATACCTGTGAACTTGAAGAATCATACTGGCATAATCCACTTGTTTATTTGAGGGCAGAAGGCTCATTTTTCAATGTTGGAATGTTGAATTTAAAGACAATTAGACTTGGTTTTACCCTTAGATTCTCAAGAGAGAGAAGTTCCATATGAAAAAAAGGCATATTTCTGAAGAAAAAAAATATATATAATTTGCAAGCAGTTCATAAGACCTGCGCTCTGGTCTGGCTCAGCCACTAAAAAACCATGTGACTTTGGCAAGTCATTAAAATATCTGGGTTTCAGATGGTTCAGTTATGTATGAGTGGGTTAAATCCTCACATTTTCTTAAGTATCATATAATTATGGGTTGTGTGCTCACGTTTGGTGGAATTTTATCTGCTGGAGTCCTGTAGGCTTGAGTAAAGGTGTGTCCCTCTAGATAGTTCTTTCTTTCAGGTATACCAGGGGTATTATCAGCCTGAGATGGCTTTTTTATGTGAATCTTTCAGTGTAGAAAACCCTACACAGGGGCGCCTGGGTGGCTCAGTCGTTAAGCGTCTGCCTTCGGCTCAGGTCATGATCCCAGGGTTCTGGGATTGAGCCCCACATCGGGCTCCCTGCTCGGCAGGAAGCCTGCTTCTCCCTCTCCTACTCCCCCTGCTTGTGTTCCCTCTCTCGCTGTCTCTCTCTCTGTCAAATAAATAAATAAAATCTTTAAAAAAAGAAAACCCTACACAAAGGTAGTACAAATGTGAACTGCAAACACAGGAGATAAAAGGTCCACGGATAAGACTCTCAGAGTAGTATTGATTTTAAAGACAATTAGACTCAAAGCACAGGATGAAACCAGAAAGCTGTCTTGTTACATCACTGCTGATGGGTGATATTCTTAATTCATAGTTTTACTGAAGATGTCAGTCTTGAGGGTCCTGACTCTTGTTGAGAACTTCTTTTTTTTTTTTTTTTAATTTTAAAAATTTATTTGAGAGAGCATGAGCAGGGTGAGGGGCAGAGGGAGAGGCAGACTCCCCACTGAGCAGGGAGCCTGATGTGGGGCTTGATCTCAGGGCTCCAGGATCATGATCTGAGCTGAAGGCAGATGCTTAACCGACTGAGCCACACAGGTGCCCCTTGTCAAGAACGTCTGCTCCATTTTCCTACCATGGATCCAAGGCTATTTTTTTGGTCCTTACATGGCTATTAAAATAATAGCTTCTTGGCCATAGAGGGGCCAAGGATAGGCTTCCCAAGTGTGCCCTTTTGGCATATGGATGATTTTAAATTAAGAGTTACTTAAGAAACAATGCAAAAGCGGATTCTGAACCCCCCTTTTCTCCAGAAAGCAGGAAATAAATCTCCCATGTAAAAGGTACTTTTCCCTCATACCAGAAGGTATAAAGATATCCTTATTACTAGAGATAGAGAATTCAGAGTGGAGATGGCTGTATAAACAACTCTTGTTACTTTACTTACTACCCCAGCCCTGTTCAGAATTTCTTACTAATTAAATCTCCTGAATGTAAGTTTTGTCTTGTCAATTCTTCACAGATTTATTGTCTATCTGTCTAAAAGGTAGAAAACTGCCTGCCTCAGCCATTTCTTTAGGTGTCAGTTTTATCATTGGGTTGCCAAGCACACTTAATTAAACTGGTTTTTTTTCCCCTGTTAATAGGTCTCATGCCAATTTATTTTTTTTTAAAGATTTTATTTATTTGAGAGAGAGAGAATGAGAGAGAGCATGAAAGGAAGGAGGGTCAGAGCGAGAGGCAGGGAGCCTGATGCAGGCCTCGATCCTGGGACTCTAGGATCACGACCTGAGCTGAAGGCAGTCGCTTAACCAACTGAGCCACCCAGGCGCACTCTCATGCCAATTTAATTCTTAGACCAGCTGGAACAACTTTGAAGAGTAGATAAAAAGTTTTCCTCCCCAACAGTTGTTAAGTCCAGCAAAATTCATGAGGGCTATCTGAACTGCTTTTTTATTTTGTTTCTGGATTTGCCCTTAGGGATTTCCCTTACTTTCTTGCATGTTTTGTTATGTATTTAAAAGGATGTTTACTATATTTTGTGCATCATTTCCAGGTGGGAAGTTTCTCAGTTATCATGATCTATCATATTGCCAGAAATGGAAGTCAGCTGTCTAAACTCTATGTGGGTATTAACCACTCTCTCCCATTTTGCTAATTTGGATATTTATCTTATTTCATCTTCATGAATTGGGTCTTCTGAATCCATGATGTGTTGGAACTGTCCTGACTCAGTTCTCTTGGAAGCATCTTGGTAAGAGATGGCATAAATGAACTAAAAGAGCTGAGAGCTAAGGACTTGAACTTTGGTACCTAAGTGCAGTGGCTGAACCTAGCATGAAGAGATGCAGTTGTCTTCCCTCAAACATTTCAGTGTGTGCCACGATATAGGCCATCAAGGTCACTTTTATTTGCTGTGCTAAGCAAGCAAGTATGCTATATTGTGAAGGAATAAATAGCAGCATTGTGTGTCAGCAAAGTCCAGTCAGTGGTGAACTAAGGAGACTCTAGTTCTCTCTGTGCCTGGCACTGGAGGAGGTCTCACTGCACTTTGAATTGGATATACCCCTGGTTTTCTTAGACACTGGGAATGGACGCACTTTAAGAACATAAAAAGGTGATCTGCTAGTAGGCCTACAGATTATCAAGCCAGTAATTGGAAAAATAAAAGATAAGTGATTAGGTTTCTACCTAGATTAGGTGGAGTAGTTCACACTAGCTAAACTTTATTTTTCTCTTCCATTGATTTTCTCATTTAAAAAAAATGTTAAAACTTTCTATTATGGAAAATTTCAAACTTAAACAAAAGTAGAGTGAATAATATAGTGAACACATTGTCATGACTTCCCAGTGTTACAGGCTGATTTGCGTTCCCTCCAAATTCATATGTTGAAGACCTAACCCTCAGTACCTCAGAACGTGAATGTATTTGGAGAAAGGGCCTTTAAAGAGGTAATTAAACTAAAATGAAATCATATATGTGGGCTTTAATCCAGCATGACTGGTGTCCTTGTAAGAAGAGGAGATTAGGATATATATGCTCACAGTGGAAAGACCATGTGAGGGCATGGTGGGAAGGCAGCCATCTGCAAGCCAAGGAGAGAGGCCTCAGAAGAAACAAAACATGCCAATATCTTGATCTCAGACTTCCAGCCTCCAGAACTGTGAGAAATAAATTTCTGTTGTTTAAGTCACTCAGTCTGTGTTATTTCATTATGGCAGGCCTAGCAAACAGTTATGCTCAGCTTTAGCAATTGTTAAAACATGGCCAATCGTTCTTCATCTAAATCCCTCTGACTCCCTATTGTAGCAAATCCCAGACATTATTTTGTCTGTAAATTTTTTAGTATGTACCTCTAAAAGGACTTTTTTCCCCATAAAAATATGACTATAATACCATTTTGATGCCTAAAATTTAACAATACTTTAATATCTAGTCAGTGTTTACATTTTCCTGATTACGTCTTGCTATTTATTTTCTTATGGTTTGTTTGTTGAATTGGGATACAGATAAGGCCCGTGTATTGCAATTGACTTATGACTCTTAAATCTCTTTAAGTCTATAGGTTCTCCTTCCATTTCTTGTGTGTGTTTATGTGTTTAATTGTAATTTTCTTTGAAGAAAGTAAGTTGTTTGTCTTGTAGATTTTCCTTGGTCTAGATTTGGTCTGGGTCCCCATACTGCTGTTTAATGTGTTCCTCTGTCCCTTACATTTCGTGTAAATTGGCAGAATACCTGTGTATTCAAAGTTTTTGTTTGTTGTTTTAGTTTTGCCCAACTACTGCATAGGTGGTGTTGGGAATGTCCATCAGGAGGGATATCATATCTGGAATGTCTCTTTTTGTGATGTTACCTGCTATTGATGATCATTGCCTGGATCTGTTAATTCATTAGGAGCTGCAAAATGGTGATATTCTCATTCTGCCAGCCCTTCATTTTTTAACTCAAGTACTTACATAAATAGAAACTTGTTCTCTTCAATTATTCGGTTACAGTGCAGATAATACAGCAAAAATTGATGCTTGATTCTTTTCCCTATTTATACTCAAAATAATGTTTCCATCCTCCAAAGTTGACCAGTGAGGCTTATTTGATGACACTATGAGCTAACTCATAGATATTAACATATTTGAAGTGTTTAAATGTTTAAATGAAGTGTTTAAATTTGAAGTGTTAAATGCTCAAATTTTCCTACCTTTGACCAGTGTGGTATTACTCAGATTCACTCCTAAGTCCTTGTGCTGTAAGTATAGTGATCTTTAATAGTGTCCTTGCTCTTGGTGTGATCCAGACTTATCTTTTACATTTCCTTCCCCTTAGAATCAGCCATTTCTGTAAAATTCCTTGTCCTTTTAATGAGAAATAGTATTTCAAAACTACAGTCTTAGCTCAGGGGTGATTACTACTGTGTTGATACATTGGTTCTTGTTTTATTCAGTGGAAAGAGCAGGGAAATGTGATTTTTTAAAAGTTTTTCCATTGAAATACAACTATATACAGAAAAATGCACAAATCACCAGTGAGCAGCTTAGAGAATTTTTACAAATGTCAACCCCAGTGTAACCATCATTCAAATCAAGACACAGTACATTGCCAGCATCTGAGGAGCCTCCCTTTTGTTCCTTCCCAGTTACTATCACTCCCAGATGTAAACATTCCAAGTTCTATCACCACAGATTGTTTTTTGTACATTATATAAATAGAATCCTATTATATGGACTCTTGGGTCTTGCATTTTTTACTTAGCATTATATTTCTAAGATTATAGCATGTTGTGTATCATAGTAGTCTTTAATTTTTCATTGATGTATTCTGTTGTTTGAATATACTACTATTTATTTTTTCTACTATTGGTAGACATTTGGGTTTCCAGTTTTTACTGTTACAGTGAAGCATCTATGAACATTCTTGTGCCTATTTTTTGGTGTACATGCACACTCATTTACATTGGGTATATTCCCAAGAGTAGTTATAGGGTGTTTTCAGCTTTAGCAGATGGTTCCAAAAACATTTTTCAAAGTAGTTGTACCGGTTTACACCCCCACTAGTAGTTTATGAGTTCCAGTTACTCCATTTAGTAGTCATTTTGGGTTATTGGGTATACCCCCTGCCAAGATCTGCATCTTTCTTTGCCCAGGGGCTTTCCCTGAAGGCTGGAGCCTACTCTGCCCATGCAGATGGCATACTGGAAAATACTCTTAAGGGTACTGCCTACAGGAGGTGCTCTCAACCAATAATTGACAGGAGTTGTTACATAAACCCTTAGTTCCCTCACTCTGCAAGTAGGATAACTCTTAAGGCAAGTGTTCTACAGCGTCTCTCAGAGTTCCCATGGGATTAAGCTTCAATTACCCCCACTGCTAATTTGCTTGATAAAGCATAATTTATTTTCTGCCTTTCATTCCCTATCTCCCTTCTGCACTTCTCTACCTTGGGATCACATCCCAAATAAATTACCTGCACTTGAAAATTTGTCTCAGCATCAGCCTTTGGGGGAACTCAAATCTTAATCTTTTTTTTTTTTTTTTAAGATTTTATTTATGTATTTGACAGAGAGAGAGAGAAAGTCTGCAAGAGAGGGAACACAAGCAGGGGGAGTGGGAGAGGGAGAAGCAGGCTTCCCGCCGAACAGGGAGCCCGATATGGGGCTCGATCCCAGGACCCTGGGATCATGACCTGAGCTGAAGACAGACGCTTAATGGCTGAGCCACCCAGGTGCCCTGGGGGAACTTAAATCTGATGTCCCACATTCTTGCTACACTTATGCTGCCAGGCCTTTAACATTTTAGCCATTTTGTGTATGATAATAAGTCACACTGTGACTTCAATTTGCTTTTCCCTTATGACCATTGCTGTTGAGAACCTTTTCGTATTTATTTAATGATTTTCTTTAAGATCATTTCCTCAACACGCATAAGTAAAACTGTTCTTTAACTTTCTTCTTACAACAGTCTTTATCAGAATGTTGTACCACTGTTATTCTTGCTTCATAAAGCAGATTTGGTTTTTGTTCCATAATTGTCTAATTGGGAATATCTGACCTTTGAAGTTGGTGGAAGTCCCCTGAGAAACCATCTAAGTTTGGTTTGTTTGTTTACTTTGTGTGTTCGCATGTGTGTATATGCTAATAACCACTTTATTTTTTCTGTGGCAGGTAGTCTGTTAAGACTTTCTGTATCTACTGGGATCAATTTTTTAAAACTGTACCTTAAAAAATTATTCTTTTCATCTAGATTTTAAAATTATTTGTAGAGAGTTGTGCAAAGCAGTCTCATAGGTTTTTCCTCACCTTTCTCTTTGTTGGTTATTCCCATTTGTCATAGATACTTCTGCATATTTATGCTTTATTACTTTTTGTCTTAATTAGGCTGGTTATTGTTTTGCCTCTTTTGTTGAATCAGCTTTTTGATTTGTTTTTTCTGTTATTTCTGTTGTTTTCTGTTTTCTGAATCATTACTTTTTTGTTTGTAGATTTCTTCTGTCCTCTGCTTTGTTTTCCTTCCTTTTTTACTTGGGTGTTTAATTCATCTTATTTTAAAATATTTATTGGTGTGACATTTAATGCTCTGATAACTGCCTTAGTTTTATCCCACAGTTTCTGATATATACTGTTCTCATTATTCTTATTTTTTAAAGAATTTGCAATTTAATTTTGTTTCACCTTTTACCCAAAATTTAATAGCATTTTTTGCTTGTGACCTAAACTCTGATTAATGTTCTTGACTATTCCATGAACACTTGAAATGGATGTGTGTTCTTTATTATTAGAGTTCAGAGTTCGATATAGTTCTATAAAATCTATCTTATTGATTGTATTGTTTATGTCTTCTATAGTTTTACTAGTTTTTTAATCCATTTTATTGGTCTTGGACTGATAGAAGTAATTAAATTCTATTATTGTATTTTTGTCATTTTCTACTTGCATCTCTTTTCTGAAAATTGTTGTTAGATATTTTGTGCATTAAACTAATAGTTATTATATCTTACTATTAATCAGTAGTTTTCAAGATAATGTGGTACTGTCATAACTATAAACACACAGATCAATGGAATAGAATTGAGAGTTCAGAAATAAACCCTAACACTTGCAGTTAGTTGATTTTCAACAAGGGTGCCGAGACAATTCAGTGGGGGGAAGAATAGTCTCTTTAAGACCTGATACTGGGACAACTGGATATCCCCAAGCAAAAGAGTGAAGCTGAACCCCTACCTCACTCCATATACAAAAATTAAGTCAAGATGTATCAAAAGACTATTTTTTGAAAGACCATGTGCAAGTGTTAGAAGAAAACAGGCCTAAATCCTGTTAATGATTTATGTCTAATGGATTAGACAATGGTTACTTAGACACGACATCAAAGAACAAGCACAAAAGGAAAAAAAAACCAAATGAATTCAGCAAAATAAGCATTTACAACTTTGCTGCCTTAAAGGAGGTATCTTTCAAGAGAATGAAAAGACAATTCACAGAATGGGAATTTTTTTTTTTTTGCAAATCATAGATCTGATAAGTGACTTGCATGTACAATATGGAAAGACAATTACAACTCAGTAATAAAAAAAAAACCCAATTTAAAAGTTGGCAAAATATTTGAATAGATAGTTCTCCAAAGAAGATATACAAATGGACAATAAGTACATAAAAAGATGCTCAACATCATTAGCCATCAGAGAAATGCAAATCAAAAGCATAATGAAATGCTACTTCATGGGGCGCCTGGGTGGCTTAGTCGGTTAAGCGTCTGACTCTTGATTTTGGCTCAGGTCATGATCTCAGGGTCATGAGATCAAGCCCCATGTCGGGCTCTGAGTTCCGTGGAGTATCTGCTTTGGGATTCTCCCTCTCCCTCGCCCCCCCACCCCCACCCACTCACTCTCGTGCTCTCTCTCTCAAATCTTAAAAAAAAAAAAAAAAGAAATGCTACTTCATATCTACTAGGATGGCTATGCTCAAAAAGACAGATAAAATGAGACTGAAACTATAAAATTCCTAGAAGAAAGCATGGAAGAAAATCGTGACATTGGTCTTGCTAATGATTTCTTGGAAATGACACCAAAAACAGGGGCAATAAAAGCAAAACTAGACAAGTGGGACTATATCAAACTAAAAAGCTTCTGCACAGCAAAGGAAACAACCAACAAAATGAAAAGGCAACCTACAGAATGGGAGAAAATATTTGCAAACCATGTATCTGATAAAGGGTTAATTTCCAAAATATATAAGAAACACCTAAAACTCAATAGCAAAAAAAAAAAAACAACCCTTTTTTAAAAATGGGCAAAGGACTTGAGTAAACATTTCTCCAAAGAAATTGAAGCATGCTATTGTAAGCTTTCTATGTTATTTGTGAAGTGATATACTATCACTTGAAGGTAGACTGTGATAAAATGTGTACTATAAACCCTAAAATCAGCACTAAACACAACCAGGTGTTATAGCTAATAAGACAACAGAGGAGATAACATTGAATAATAAAAAACCCTCAATCAAAAAAAGGCATAAAAAGAGTAAAAGAACAAAGAACAGATGGAACGTACAGAAAACAATAGCTATATGAAGATTTAAATCAAACCGTAACAGTAATCACATTATATGTAAATTGTCTAAATATCCAATTCTAATGTAGAGATTTTATCAAATTTGATAAAACAGCAGTACCCAACTACATGCTGCCAACAAGAAACCCACTATAAATGTAAAGAAGTAATTCAGTTAAAAAAAAAGAACTCAGTTAAAAAAACAAAACAAACCTACGCAACCACCATTGCCATCTTTCAAGAATCTCCTCAATCTTATTTTTAAATCCTTTTTTTTTTTTTTAAGATTTTATTTATTTGACAGAGAGAGACACAGTGAGAGAGGGAACACAAGCAGGGGGAGTGGGAGAGGGAGAAGCAGGCTTCCCGCGGAGCAGGGAGCCGGATGCGGGGCTCGATCCCAGGACCCTGAGCTGAAGGCAGACGCTTAACGACTGAGCCACCCAGGCGCCCCTAAATCTTGTACTATATGCCTCTTTACAAATCTTTTCTCAAATGAGGCAAGATATAAATGTTAAAATATTTATGACTGATACTTAGGATGAAATATATAGCCTTAAATGCTTACTTTAAAAAGGAAGGAAGGGATGCCTGTGTGGTTCAGTCAGTTAGGCAGCTGACTTCTGGTTTCAGCTCCGGTCGTGACCCTCAGGGTCGTGAGACTGAGCCCAGTGTCGGGCTCCATGCGTAGCGCAGTCTTCTTGGGACACCCTCTCCTTCTGCCCCTCCCCCTTTCCCTTGCGCGCGCGCGCACACACACACACACTCTCTCTCTCTCTCTCAAACAAATAAATCTTTAAATGCTGAAGTTCTTCCTGCCTTAGAAAAAAATAAAAAGAAAGGTTGTCAATATAAAGAAATTGAGGAAGATAAAACAATAGAATACATCCAAAGAATGTGGAGAGAGAATATTAAAAATAAGAGCAGAAATCAATAGTAATTTTAAAAAATACTCTAGAAATCATCAATAAAGCCAAAATCTTGTCCTCAAAAGACTCTAATACAATCGTTTCATCTCTGGTGAGATTAATGGAGTAAAAATAGTAATATTGAGAGTGGCAAAAATGATATAAATACAGATCCAAGCAAAATTCAAAACAAAATAAGGAATATTACGAACAGGTTTATGCTGATAAATTTGGAAGTTTAGACAGACCAGACAAGTTCATAGAAAAATATGACATACTGAATTCATCTTAAAACAGAGACAGAAAGCCGAATGGCCCAATATCTGCAAGGGAAGGAAATCGAAATAATAGTTTAAAATTTTCACACAAAGAAAACTCCAAAACCAGAGAATGTTTACAGGCAAATTCCAACAAATTTTCAAAGGACAAATAATTCTAATCTTAGAGATACTCTTCTAGAGAATAATAAAACATCAAATACTCCCCAGTTGTTTCTATGACCCTAGCTTAATCTTGATGGCAAAAGCAGACATTCTGTTGAGCAGAAGAACCCAGGCATAGACGAACACATAGTTTGATGATTCCATTTATATGACATTCAAGAATAGGCTGAAGTAATCTTTGGTGATAGGCTTGAGAGCAGTGGTGTCTGGGGTGCTGGGATTGACTGGAAGAGGGCACGAGGGCAATTTCTTGGATAATACAAATGTTCTTTATGTCTTGGTTGGAGCAATGATTCTTTATATCCTGGTTGGAGTATGGGTTTATCAAACCTCAGTGAATTGTACATCTAAGACATCTGCATTGCACTTCATGCAAATTTTACCCCAAGGGGAAATAAATTTAACAAATATTGAACTCTACTTAGTAGGCTTGCTTTTTGCAGTGGTCTGGGCTAACAATTCCTTTTCTTTTTAAAGATTTTATTTATTTATTTGAGAGAGAGAAGGGGCAGAGGGAGGGGGAGAAGCGGACTCCCCACTGTGCAGGGAGCCTAACGTCAGGCTTGATCGCAGGACTCCGGGGTCATGACCTGAGCCGCAGGCAGATAGATGTTTTACCAACTAAGCCACCCAGGTGCCTGGGCTAACAATTCTAAAACTACTTCTATTTATTTATTTGACAGAGAGAGACACAGCGAGAGAGGGAACAGAAGCAGGGGGAGTGGGACAGGGAGAAGCAGGCTTCCTGCAGAGCAGGGAGCCCGATGCGGGGCTCGATCCCAGGACCCTGGGATCATGACCTGAGCCGAAGGCAGACGCTTAACGACTGAGCCACCCAGGCGTGCCTAAAACTACTTCTATTCAGAGCAAAGGAAGCCAACAAAATGAAAAGGCAACAAACAGAATGGGAAAAAATATTTGCAAGCCACCTATTTGATAGGGGGTAAATATCCAAAATATACTAGGAATTCATACACCTCACTAGCAAAAAACCAAATAACCCAATTTTTAAAAATGGGCACCAAATCTGAATAGACAGATTTCCAAAGAAAACATACAGATATTCAAGAGGTACATGAAAAACTGGTCAATAACACTAACCATCAGGGAAATGCAGATCAAAGCCACAGTGAGATATCGCCTCAGACCTGTTAGGATATCTATTAGCAAAGAGATAAGAGATTGCAAGCGGTGAGATTGCTAGGTGAAATAAGCCAGACAGAGAAAGACAAATTCTGTATGGTATCACTTATATGTAGAATCTTAAAAAAAAAAAAAAAAATCAAACTCCTAGAAACAGGGATACAAACTTTCAGTTACAACACGAATAAGGTCTGAGGATCTAATCTATAACATGGTGACTATAGTTGATAATAGTGTATTACGTAATTGAAATTTGCTAAGAGAGTAGAACTTAACAGTTCTCACCTCCCCCAAAAAAGGCAAATATGTGAGGTGACAAATGTGTTAATTAACACGATGGTGGGAATTTTTGACAGTGTATATGTCTATCAAATGATCATGTGTACACTTAATGTATCACAGTTTTATCTATTATACCTCAATAAAGCTGAAAGAAAACTACTTTTATTAATAAAAGGCGTGTTTCTCCCTGCTGGAGAAAGCAGTCACAAATATGGAAAGAAGGAAAGTCCATTGCCAAAGCAGCACTCTGGTATCTCTTTTCTAATATGAATTTTAAAAAATATCCCAGGAGTGCCTGGGTGGCTCAGTTGGTTCAGCGTCTGCCTTCGGCTCAGGTCATGATCCCAGAGTCCTGGGATCAAGCCCCAGGTCAGGCTCCTTGCTCAGCAGGGAGCCTGCTTCTGTGTCTCCCCCCTGCTCATGCTCACTCTCACTTCCTCTCTCAAATACATAAATAAAATATTAAAAAATAAAAATAAAAAATATCCCAGAATGTAACTTGATAGTTACAGGTTTTGGATATGTATTGATCGGAGTTTAGGATTATTCTAAGACCACATCTCAGATATCTAATAGATTTTGCTTTGCTTTGGAGTTTCCAAAGGAAATTCCTTTTAAAAGTGATTTTCTGTAAAAAAAAATCTTTCTTGCAAAAAGATACAGTGGTTTTTAAAAATGGAATTGACCCTTGAACGATGGGTTTGAACTGCACGGGTCCACTTTAATACCTAGATTTTTCAGTAAATACAGTACAATCCTATAAATGTATTTCCTCTTCCTTATGATTTTCTTAATAACATTATCTTTGCTCTAGCTCACTTTATGTAAGAATACAGTGTATAATACATACACAAAATATGTGTTCATTGACTGTGTATGTATCGGTAAGGCTTCTGGTCGAGAGTATGCTATTGATAAAGTTTTTCGGGGAGTCAGAAGTTCTATGCACAGGTGCAGGAGTCCTGCACCCCTAACCTCTGCATTGTCCAAGGGTTGACTATATATGTGCAGGACTCGAGGAATTTCCTCTCAAAAATCAGCATCGTCCTTGGTGAAGCCTGAATTGTCTGGTGTTTCTACTTTAAGCCTCTTAGCTGCATTTCTGTTCCTGTAGAGCAAAAGCAGAGTCCAGAAAAGCAACTTATCCTTCTTTTGTAGGAACTTCTTTATCTGGCAGAAAATGGTCACTTATCAAACCTGCATCAGAAGGCTACTTCTCAACTCTCGGTCAATATGATCAACATTAAGCATCCATCAAATGAAGGATTACAAGCAATAACCTTAAAAAATCCGGCTAGGCAACTAGTTATTGATTCTGTGGTCAGCCTGATGGATGAATGTGTGAAGGCAACAGGTGATTGCAGAAAGCACAGATCTGGCTGCCTGCCAACTTCTGGCAGGACCTCTGGCCAGAAAAGCACCGTTTTTGGCTTTACCAGAAACATGGTGCCCTCATCAAGATCCATCAGGATTCGATCCTAGCTGGGGTCTGCTCTTCCTTGTCTTTCCTTGGGATTTGCAGAAAAACCCAGAGAACAATTTACAATCAAACTTAATTACCTTTTAGCCTGGCTGGTTGCATGATTGAGACTATCTGGGGGATGAAATTTGTGATTTATACCAAGAAGAAAAAAATCAGTGTGTTACTAGTATGAAGGCACTTGTAGGAAGGGCTTAATTTATTTTGGAGATTAAATTCATTTCAGGAACTTTAGAAGCATTGATTCATATTAAGGTAATAAATGTGCTAATTACAGTTTAATCGTTTCACCTCATTAAACCACGACCACAAGACCTCTCATTAGTCATACCGCCTTAGTGGGTAAGAATGATTTTAGGTGTTGTCCAAGGACTCCCAGAGTCAGCTGCATATGTCTGAGCTGCCCTTGAACAGAATCAGAAAGTAAGTGATCTTTCTGGCAGCATCCTTCTCCCAAAGCCCACTCCTACAGGCATTCAATGCCCTTAAGTTTTCTGCCTTAACACTTCTGAAAGCTTTCCCTGACCAATTACCTTAAGAAGGATCAATTGTGAACTGTGCTTTATTAAGGCACTTTTAACTTGTACGTGGCACTTGCAATAATTTACTTAGGACTCTCTCCCTACCAGACTGTAACTTTTAGTCAATGCATTTTTATTGAATAAATTAATGTATATTTGATGAAACTTACCAAAAAAGACGAATTCTATTTTGCCAACTTGAAAGTAATTAAAACTTAACTAGATGGTCAGCTCCTGGGAGACAAAGAGTAGGTCTTATTTAAGTTGCATCCTGAAGGACCACACAATATCTGGCAAAGAATTGTTGCTTAATAAATAATAATGGAAAATAATGGTGATGATCTCTTAAACTCAGAGGTGCAAGTAGTAGTGGGAGAATTCTGACCTTGGATGAGAGCCAACTTGGATGGACATCTTTCCAGGTGCCCTTTGGGGTCACATGTCTCCTTCTGGGACCCCCAAAGGGGAAAATACCTGTGTGAACAACTTCCTTTGACTCATACCCACCAGAACCCCAGCAAACATCTGCCTGGCACTGGTGAGTTGGCTGTCACTGGATGTGTTCAGGGAGAATCTGGGATATGTCAAAGTTGGGGGGCCAGAGTCCCTTCATTGGGAGGATTGCATGATCCCCAAGGTGCTGTGGACCATGAACTTACTCCAGCATTCACAGAGTGACAACAGTGAACTGTCATTACTCTCTAACCAGGGCTCAGCATTACCAAGGAAGCAACGAGAATGTTTTCCAATACCAGTGTGAAATGCTTTGTTGCAGCTAGCTGGGATGCTCAAGCACATAAATCATTCCTGTCTTAATTAGTCAGTGTCTCCTGAATACCTTGAAAATGGAAAGAGCCATATAACGGAAGTTATATAACAAACCTCCAGCTGGAGCCCATCCCTTGAAAATCCTTGTAGTAACTCTGTTCTGATGATCCATCGTCCCTGTCCCAGAAATTGTGAACAAACAGATTAAGGTGAACAATTAACAAGAAAACATTTCAGAATCTCTCCTCCTGCTAGAGGATGTAATTTGGCTGAGTGTTGTATATTTACTTGAGTTGATTGAAAGAGGGAAAAAGAAAATCATCTGGCACCATGCAAATCAGCCACTGAAGTGTCGAGAGGGTGTGATATTTTTACAAAACAGTCCAGCTGGTTTACACTGTTGGTTTAGGAAAAAAAATATATCCTTTCATCTTCATTCCTAAGTTAAAGGTTTGTTTTGGAAGTGGAAGGAAGCTTCGTGACTCGCTTTTGTTTCCGGCTAACACTGACATGAGTGATAACGGTAAATTGAGAGACTTGTGTCTTGTGGGTGGGGGAAGGAGAGTTTGATGATGAGTGGTCCCACTTCTTCCCCCATGGCCCCCAAATTCTGTGCTAATGAAGCATTTTGTGTATATATTGTAGAATGTAAACTCACAAAATGACTTGGTACTATGAGGAAAAATGTAATATCCATCCCAGTTTAAAAATTTAGTCTGATCTGATCATTTAGTTGTGCCCAGCTTCTATTGACTAAAAATGCTCAGTCTCTCAGATGGTTTCTCTCACTTTTCCTCTCTGAGATGGTATATGGAGTGGAGTGAGGCTTCCACACGTCTTGCGTGGTGGGGAGTTGTTGGGATGCTTAGCAGGGCTCTGATCTTTGGAGGTGACGTCTCTTGTCCGTTGGAAGCTACTCACCTTGCTGGGGCTTCAGCTGAAGCCTCTGTCTGCCTAGGGCCCAGACTGGACCCTATCCTTTCTGAAGCTTAGCTGTGACTCCCACTGGGCTGGGCCTCCACGGTAGCCCTTCAGAGCCACCACATCCCTGCTACTGTGACCTCCTCTGGTCAGCTCCCACCCTGCAGACTTGGTCAATCACTGGGGGTCTTGTATATTGAAGGGGAGCAAAACATAAACCCCAAAATATGCCTCTTTGGTATTAGGACTATCTTGAGTTGGTTATTATTTTTAAGAAATAGCAGACATAGGAAAAATCTCTGAAAAATGGAGTAAAAGTTACTGTTTTGTGAGGGACATTTATAACATTTATAAGGGAAATCACCATTTGTAAGGTTGTCTTTCTCTGTCAGGAAGAAGAGAATAACTAAGTCTCTGGACACTCTTATCAATGGAGAAGGTACTTAAATTTGTGTAACAACCATACCCTTGTTCACCGTGCTTTTCCTGGTCACCTCCCATAACTGGCCTTCCTCTTACCCTAACACCTTCTTTTGTCTCCAACTGGAGATGGTATTAAGGTGGTGGCTTGGGCCATTTTGGGGAGTTACTCAGGTATACATGTTATTAAACTTCTGTTTGTTTTTCTCCTGTAATCTGCCTTTTTATCTGGGGAGCCGAGGCAGTGATGGTGTTATAGCCTAGAACCTAGAAGGGTAGAGGGAAAATTCTTTTTCCTCCCCTACAGCATACCCCACTTGAACTGAGGAAAGCCCACTCAAGATGTGCCCAAAGCCTGCTCACCTGACTATCCTCTGTGGCCACGTTTACCTTTCCATGGCAGGATCCTGGTTTGGTACAGGGAAGCCTGTTACTGTGGTCTTCTTCCAGACCCCCAAATGGGAGGGTAAGACACACCTTTCCTCCTCTTCCTACAGCTCCTCAGAGTGGAGAGGAGGGGTTTTCTTCTCATCTTCTCTTGATCACTATATTAGTTTGCCTGGGCTGCCATAACAAAGTACCACAAACTGGTGGCCTAAAGAACAGAAATGTCTTGTCTCTCAGTTTTGGGGGCTGGAGTCTGAGATCAAGGTGTCAGCAGGCTTGGTTCCTTCTGAGGGCAGTGAGGGAAGACTCTGTCCCAGAACTCTCTTCTTGGCCTGTCGATGACCATCTTTATGTTCATATGGCATTCTGCCCGTATAGCTCTCTGTGTCCAAGTTTCCCCTTTTTATAAGGATGCCAGTCATGTTGAATTAGGGTCCATCCTAATGACTCCAATTTAACTTAATTACCACTGCAAAGCCCTTATCTTCAAATAAGGTCACATTCTGAGGAACTAGGGGTTTAGGACTTCAACATATGTATTTGAGACGGGAGGCAATTCAATTCATACAGTCACATTCTGCTTCTACCGTAGAGGAACTCAGGTCATGGAGTTATCTCTACGATGTGGTTGTCGTGGGCCAGTGGGTTACCGCTTCTTCATTATATGGATGACTGTATGACCCGAATCATCAGGCTTGATAGTTAATATGCCAACGGAGGAGAGAAAGAGGTTTAATCTTTTATTAAAGATTGCAAGACTTATTGCAAGACTATTATTGACTTTGTAGTTAATCCTACTTTACATGTCAAAAGCTGAATATTAATTGTATTTATCTTTATACTTTTTCTGTGACCTGTTTAATCTTCCCCATAAACATCCCCTCCTCCCAATTTGTGCCTGCCCCTAGGAAAATGGATGCTCTGGACCAACTAGGAAGAAGGTCATGCAATGAGAAAGGTAAAAAATCAAATATTCCTAGGTTTTAAAATATTATCCCCATTACAATAAATTGATGGATGAAGCCAGTAACCTTTGGAAGGAAGACACTTTCTTGCTCTCTCATTTGCCAAGCTGATTTTTAATCAAGTATTTATTGAAACCCATGGATCTTGATTTGCCATAATACTGACTGAAGAGAGAATATGGTGTCAGTTTGGAGAGAAATAGATATGAAATCAGAAAACGATAAAATGTAATTCAGGGGAGGAATTGATTCTGGAAGCTAAAGAAGTAAGTTCAATTTAAGACAAAATGTTTAACACAGATTAAAGATGAGGTGGTTGTTAAGTCCTGATCCATTGTCTCTTCTGCCTCCCCCTCCTTCTTTGAGTCTCTTCTCCCCGCCCCTTCTTTCTAATTTTCCTTCTGCGGAGCCTGTCTGCAGGCCCTGCAATTGAGGACAGAACAATTGGTACTTAGATTAACAGCATGTGAGCTGAAAGGGCTTTTATGCATTGGAGTTAACTAAAATTTGTGTTGTTTTTCATTTCCATTTTTATTTAAAAGATATTATTACACCAAAAGGGGGCACCTGGCTGGCTCACTCAGTGGAGCTGATCTCAGGGTTGTAAGTTCGAGCCCCTTATTGGGTGTGGAGATCACTTAAAAATAAAATCTTAAAAAAATATTGCACCATCAAAAGAAAACTTTTGCTCCTATTATTATCCCTTTTATTCCGACCTTACTACAACGAATTTCATTTTTCTGTAACATGCTCTTGGCAGACCCATATACATAAATACTTCCGTGAAATTGTAAGCTCGGGCCACATACCAGATACATCTTCTGATTCATTGTCACAAATCTTTCCCATGTGACAACATAATTGACATCATAATCACTTTTAGTATTTGAATACTGTCACAACACACTGATTTTTCCTAATTTACTTAACCATTTTTCTTTGTGGCACAATTTGATAGTATCTAGTTCTGCATTGTAATGACAAGAACAATCCTTGAACATCTTGGCTTTTCCCACCCAGGCTGAATTGGTGGTGTAGGGCATGTTCCTTGCAGTGGGATTCCGGGGTCAATCGTTATAAACACTTCCATGGCTTCCGATAATTAATTTAATTGGAAAATGAATGCTGAGTTTTCCAAAGAAACTGTCATACAGATAAAATCGTACCATGTTGCTGGTTTTGAAATTGAAGACGAGCTATTCTGAATTATACTCGTACTATATAAATCTATGCTTCTGAGTACATGTATGCCAAATTTGTCAGTCTTCTGATGAATAGTGTGTTCTTAGCTTCAGAGAGCTACAGGATTATGCCTGAGGGCAGGATTTCTGCGCCACCTCTGCTCCCTTTCAGTCCCGGGGACATTCTCAGCCTGCCGGGAACACTGATAAATGCATCTAGCTGGATTCTGCCTGCGTGCGGTAGAGCATGGGAGGAAGGTGGTGTCGCTAGTGTACTAATGTCTTTTTCCAGAATATTTCTGTAGGCGGAAGGAGTAGGTAGTGTTGTCAAGGCCTGAGAAACAGGACCCAGCTGCTTCTCAGAGCTCTCTGAGGAGACCGGAGGTTTCCTTGTGGGCTGCTGTCTTTGCTCTTTCAGATGAAGCCACAGTTTAAATACCTCACTAATGGAGTTCTCTGGAGGAGCAGAGGTTTGGTTTTTCTCGCTACAGCCTGCTGCCAGCTCCCAGATACTTTCAATAGCTGGCAGGGCTGCCAACAAACGTGTCCAGAGATGGATTTGAAAGAGAAGGAAGGTAGAAATGGCTCTTCCTTGCCTTCTTCCCTCCCTCGCTCCCTTCCTTCCTTCGCTTTATATTTTATCTTTCTCTTTTTCTTAAGCATTTGAAAACTCAGAACAGTTTTCTTTATGGGAACAGCCAAGTCTGTGCTGCACACTTTAGAGTAAGACATGTCGTTCTACAAGGGGCAGTGGGAAAGTTCCAGCTTCCAGGCCCCTCCCCGGAGCTGGATGCCGGCAGCTCCCCTCTCTCTCCCAGCCTTTCCCAGCTAAGATTAACCTGACCTGGAAGGCAGCATGGAGCCAGCGAATGATGAAGGCAGGAGCTTGGACTCATGGTATGATACCTGCTTTCTAATTAGCTGTGGAAGGAGAATACTGTTGTTCATCTTTTTTTTTTTTTAAAGATTTTATTTATTTGACAGCGAGAGAGGGAACACAAGCAGCGGGAGTGGGAGAGGGAGAAGCAGGCCTCCCGCGGAGCAGGGAGCCCGATGCGGGGCTCGATCCCAGGACCCTGGGATCATGACCCAAGCTGAAGGCAGACGCTTAACGACTGAGCCACCCAGGCGCCCCCTGTTGTTCATCTTGAAGTGATAGGTAATGAGGCTGGGCTTGGCTCTGTTAAAGAAGCAACGCTGTCTTATTCTGGAAGTGGTTCCAGGTTGGATGTGGATGGCCATATCCCCTGTGTAGACTATAAGCCATATTGAAGTAGGCTTAGAACAGTGCACATAGGAAGTGCTTGATAACAATGAGGCACAATGGAATTCCGTTCAACAATAGGAACAACAAACTAGTAAGACATGCTGCCACATGGAGAAACCTCCAAAACATTATGCTCAGAGAAAAAAAAAAATCCAGACAGGAAAGACCAGATTTCCAAAAAAAGGAAAAAATAGAGATAAAAAGCCTATCAGTGATGACCTCAGGCTGGGATGGGAAGATTGAATACAAATGGTCGCAACAATGCTTTTTCAGGTGATGGAAGTGTTCTAGAACTGGATGGTGGTGATGTTGCACAACTCTGAACATTTATTAAAAATAATGGTAGTAGTATCTGAAAAGATATATGCATTCTGATGTTTACTGCAGCATTATCTACAATAGCTAAGATATGGAAGCAGCCCAAGTGTCCACTGACTGATGAATGGATAAAGAAGATGTGGTATATGTACACAATGGAATATTACTCAGCCATGAAAAAGAATGAAATCTTGCCATTTGCAATGACATGGATGGATCTAGAGCATGTAACACTAAGTGAAATAAGCCAGACAGAGAAAGGCAGATGCTGTATGATTTCACCTATATGTGGAATCTAAAAGCCAAATGAACAAGCAAACAGAGCAAAACAGACTCTGGAATACAAAGAACAAAATGGGTGGTGGCCAGAGGGGAGGTGGAGAGGGAACTGGGAGAAAACAAACTTCCAGTTATAAAATAATTAAGTAACAGAGGTTAAAAGTACAGCATACAGAAAATAGTCAATAATAGAATAATGTTGTATGGTGACAGATGGTCACTATGCTTACTGTGTTGAGCACTGCATAATGTATAGGCTTGTTGAATCACCATATCATACACCTAAAACTAATATGTAACATTGTATGTCAACTACACTTCAATAATAAATTTTTTTAAATTGTAGCATACCATTATAATGAGTGTATTTTTATGGAATCTAAATTACACATCAATCAAACTATCACAAAAACTTAAAAAAAAAAAAGCAAACTTAAAATTCTCGAACGAAGGAGGTGTCACATCCATAAAGCTGTGGATCCTGAAGTGAGAACATGTGACTTTGAAGAAAGGCTATTTGGATACCTTGAAAACAGAAGGCACACGTTTGCAAAAGCAACATCTTTTTCTTTGGCAACACTGGAAGTCAGAACATGAGGGAGGAGGATCTACAAAGTGCCCAGGGGAAGAATGTGAACCGTAATTCTTTATCTGGTCAAATAATTACTTAAGAGTGGGAGTGAAATAAAGACATTTTAAGTCATCTAAGGTCTTTGGAAGGTTATCACCCATAGGTTTTGCCTGGAAAATGACCAGAGGTTGTATTCCAGTTAGCAGCTATGAAAGTCTGGCAGCAAGAAGTATTATACAAGGTGTAATAGTGAGGAAAAGTAAGTAAAATGTACTTTTGTTTAAAAAACATCCTTCTATCGGAAATATCGACCTCAATTTGCAGATAATATCGACGTGGTGTGTAGAGATGAATGACGTGTGCACATCTGTGTGAGGGAGATAAAAAGTGTGTTAAGGATCCTGGGAGATCCTTATGCTGGGGGAGCTGGTTGAACCACATGGAATTACCATCTTCTGTAAATAAGAAATGACCTAATATTGGCAATATTCACATAATATTCACATGGTTCAACCAAATCCGTACTTATTTACTCTATAAAAGTATCCACGAAAAAAGTAGAAATGGAATAGATTTTCAAATCAAGAGAGGGAGAAAGGGGGTGTTTCACAGATAAGGAAGCAGGGATGTTGAGACTGCCTTGGGTTGGAGCCCTGGCCTGGCTGACACCAGGACCCACAATTTCACTGGTGCCAGATGCCCACCCTAGTGGTCCAGGCTGGATGCTGCAAGTTCTTTCCTTCCCACCAGAAATGTATGCAGAGTCCAGATTGAGAAGCCGATACACGTTCTAGCCTCTAGAAGTATCTGGGTGCCGTGGCCTAACCAAGTCCATACATAAAATGAACCCTCACCTCATGGTTGGGGCCTGCTCGACTGGGGAGAGGACAGCGGGAGACTCCGCACAGTCCTTGTGATTCTAGGCCTGCAGCCAGTGGGAGGATGAGATTCTACGCTTCCGAGTCCCGTGGGGGGGCCCCGACATGAATACCCAGGGTACCTGCCTCTGCCCCCCACCGCCTCCCTCCCTGCCTTTTCTGAAATAACACCGTAAATGACCTCTAACCCTGTCGGTCTTAGGAGGTAGTTTGGTGGTGTGTAAAGTCCATAGGATTTGGAGGCAGGCAGACCTGGCTTTCAATCCAGGCTCCACCAGTTAGCAATCATTAAATGGTCTTAAGCAACCAAACCTCTCAAAGAATCACGTTCTTGAAGGGCACCTGGGTGGCTCAGATGGTTAAGCGTCTGCCTTCGGCTCAGGTCATGATCCCAGGGTCCTGGGATCGAGTCCCACATCGGGCTCCCGGCTCAGCGGGGAGTCTGCTTCTCCCTCTGACCCTCTCCCCTCTCATGCTGTTTCTCGCTTGCTTGCTCTCTAAAAAAATAAATAAAATCTTTAAAAAAAAAAAAAAAGAATCACGTTCTTGAAAGTAAATCGAGAGGTTCTAGTGAGGTAACGTGGGTAGGCCCTGGCACATGATAGCAATCAGCAAATACTGGTTCCTCTTCTCATGTGTAAGGCAAGAATAGGGGCACTCTTGGGGCCCAAGGGGGGGTACATGAACATTATTTGGCTGTTTCAAAGCAAACGATAACAAATGGAATTGTTAACTCAGGTGACAAAAAATACTGGTCTTTGGGGATGAATACAATTTCTTTGGATGCTTTGCAATGGTCTGTGTTTCCATGGGATGTGTATACTGGACAGCAGAGAGAATGAATGGAGACCACCAGGTTTATAGGCGAGCTTTGCCCATAAATGGCAGTGTGGCCTCAACTAAGCCACTCTTTGGGGGGACCTCTGTAAAGAGAGGGGGTTGGGCCTTGGTCTTAACTTCCTTTTCAGCTGTAATGTTCCATGATTCTACGTGCCAGTGTTTTGTGTGCAACAAGGTGTGCCATTTTATACTTGGCATCAAGCTGTGTTTAGGAAAGTTACAACGTGATGTGACTCAGCCATGGGACTGCATAACTTACAGCAGGGACGTCAATCGTTCCTGAGAGCAGATGCCTGGTTTTTAATGAATTTCGCCTCTTAGTGCTCTTTTCTTGTGTATTGGTGCCCCCTCTGCTCCCTAACTTCTTTTAGTCTGTACATAATCAGAGCCTAGATTCTATTGACACAAGGCATGCATTTTGAATTCCTCAGAAATTAATTTTTCAGCTTATTTGGAACTTCTGAAGGTTACAAAATTTTTTTTTGCCAGGGGGGGGATCTTGCAGAATCATTTCACTCCCTCCCCAAAATCTTTTCAATTTTTAATTTGAAATCACAAATTCAGCACTATGAAATGGAGGGTGTTTTTCTCCAAGAGAGGAATACCATGCACTTTGTCTTATTTTGTAAGAGTTTAAAATTCATGGGAATTTGAGAGGTCTCTGGTTCTAAAGTAGCCAGGACTCAGCCTCACCCTCCTGTGGCTCCATCTGGCAGTTCCAGGTTGGGACAGGCTGTCTGAGAGAAGGATGTGCCATGGTTCGAGGGAGCCACTCTTTCCCTACATTACTTCTGCTCACATGCTATGCTTCAGAGAGACAATCCCCAGGCCACAGAGTGATGAGCGTGGACACTTAAATCCATGGGCAAATGAGGTGTAGACTCACAGTTGCATCTCTTTCTTCTTCCTTCCATCTCCATTCTCTCTAGAAAAAAGAAACAAAAAACACTGAACTAGTATTTGGAACATCCGACTTCTAGTTTGTACCCTGCTTTCTAACTGACTGGCCTTGAGGATGTCACTCAACTTCTTTAGACATTGGTTTCCTTATGTGCGAATGAGAGCAAGGGACTGATCTGAGAACAGCAAATACACTACCCGCATGTGCCCAATCACCCAACTCATGCGAGGAGCAGGCATCGCTAATGAATGATAGCACTGCTATAGCTACATGGTGATGAACTGATCAGCACAGAAGAGGGCATCTATTTGTCGTCCTTGCGTGGGATGATGTGTAAGGTCTGTGAAGGCAGTTTGTTTGAAATGTCAAAGTGGAATCGGTTGTCAGTGGGCCAGACTTTCATCTACCTAGATTTAGGAAAGTCCCAGTGGAAGAAAGGGGTATGGCTAAAATGACCTTAAAATTCCCCAATGTATCTATGATCCTGTAGCAATTGAACTCAACTAAGCCAACATCTATTAAACATCTACTGTGATCAAAACTCTCTGCTAGGTGGCAGTGAAATGCAAAGATAAATGACAGTCCCTGGCCTTGAGAGACTAAAAATCGACTAGAGGAAGCAGATAGAATGGAAAGGCAGGACCGTCTGAGCATGAATAGCACTCTAAGGAATACGTGGGAAATGATGTCTTCCCCTGTTCTGAAGGCTTTAAATACAAAATCTTGTTTCGTCCTTTCCACAGCTCAATAATGTTGGCTCTATAATGGTTGGTGGGATAAATCATAAGGTACATGCAGTGGGTGATGAGGTTGGAGGCACCACTCCTGTAGGACTGAGAAGATCCATGATTGGCTGATGTTATTTAAGGGTGATAATTCAGGCATTAAGATGGTGAGGGCAGGTAGGAAAGGAGGCTGTAGAGTTTGTCTGGGTCAGAAGAAAGGAGGAGACCCCAAACAAAGTGTCTATGGGACCAAGGGAATGATACAGGCTTATAGGGGGAGCCAGTGAGTGTGGGTGGACAAGCTGAAGACTGCTGTTTGTGGTCTGGGTGATGGGGAAGATCACACACACACACACACACACACACACACACACACACTTCTCTGTCCTGGTCTGACACTGTTCTCAAAATCATTCAATGACTAACTGAAATATGCCTTAGGGCAATGAGATCTGACTCCACAATGTAGTGGCTCATCAGATTTACTAAATAGAAATGGATCCAACCTAATATGACCCTCCAGTTATTGAGTTATGGAAGCAGATAGCGTGTAAAGGTAGGTAGATACATACGGAAACAAAGCAAGAGGGTCATGCCAACCAGGTATCCCATCTAGAAGGTGCAGACCCTTGCCTCTGATCCCAGAGTTGTTGACCTCAAACAGCTCATTTCCAGAGCGTTTGGGGAAAGATTCTATCTGAACACACAGTGGAGGCCAAGAAGCAGTGACACGGTGCAGGGATAAAGGGGATGTGAGAAATGGTCAGAATCTACATCAGGAGCAGAGAAAAACTATTGGCTCAGCAGCCCCAACCAAGTCACCACGCCGAAGTCTGGGTGCTTGTCATGAGAAACCACAACCAGGGCCCAGGATCAGGTTCATCACTGGGACTGGCTTCCTCTGAACACCAGCCTGCCGAGGTGGTCAGATGGGTGTGACATGGACAGGAAGTTCCTGCACCCTTACTTCCCAGCTGTGTGACTTTGGCATCATTCAAGCCCTGTGAACCTCGATTTCTTCATCTGTAACACGGGGATATATTAAGGATCATTCCTCAGAGGTGGCGCAGTTAGCACGTAGTTAGTGCTCAGTAAACATGAGCTATGGTCATCTTACCGTTAGACTTATTTGCAAGTCTGTGTCCACAGAGATTGTGTGCTTTAGATCTCAGACAATTTCAGGTAGAATCTTTATCCGTTAGATTTTGGTTTCTTTGCAGTAGATTCTGGCAGGAATCTTAGAAGTCATTTACTTTCACCTCCAGAAATAATTCAGAGTATAATATATGTGTTTCCATTTGTATTTCTTACACAAAAGCGAAAGCCTCCACACTAGGAGTCGGTGCGTGACACATGGAGAAATCAAGCAAACAGCAAGTCCCAACCAAGCCGCAGGTGGACAGTTTTCAAAATGGCTGCTCATGCCAAGGTGGGTGGTTGTGGTAAGCATGGGAGGCTTGGTGGGGCAGCCTTTCCAGTAACATTCAGGCGACTGTTTATTACCAGGGAGATCTAGGGCAGGAGAAGGAGAGGGGGCGGGTAGGAGCGGTGGAGAGAAGGAGAGATCTTTTACTCCCCTAGCAGAAACAGGTTTGCAGTACAAACATTGAAGATGAGCCATGCCTTCTTCCATTGTGGGATTTTGACAAAAATGTGGTGCTGTACAGTGGAGCAGGGCACATCTAGCCAGAGCTATGGAGATCATGGTGAGGAAAAGTCTAGATTTAGCTTGAAGACCTTCCCCTGGTAGTGAGGCTCTGTTTGCTGGGCTTTCCCTGCTGCTGGCTGTTCTAATGTAGCTCTCTGAGCAGGTTCAGCTCCTTCGCCTCTGGGAGCCAGAGGGGACATGGGGAGGGGAAGTCCTCTCTCAGTAGATGCCTCCGGGCCACAGGGAGGGAGAACAGCGGCTTCCCTCCTCCCTCCTTTCCTTCCTCCATATCTGCTGGAATAGTTGCGGCTACCAGTTTCCAGCCCATTTCCCAGCTGGGCAGGGATCCAGCCCCTCAGCCCAGCCTGGGGGGTTGGGTCCCTGAACTCCTCGGCCAGGTTTTGCCTGTTGCTTCTCTACAGGGTCTGAGCCCTGCTCCCAGCGGTCCTTGCAGCAGTTTGGACAGAACTTTCTGGCTTCTGACCCTTGTTCTTCTGTGGCACCAAGACTCCCTTGGCCACTCACCATGCCTCTTCCCAAATCCGTGGTAGGGCAGGTCTGGGTGTCATCAGCGGCCCCGGGTGTGATTTTAGGTTAGCTACCGCCCTTGGATTCGGTAACGGCAGCTGGCTGCCCCGCTTGACAAAGGGGCCCCCTGTGTTCAGGTTAGTGCCTTCCACTCCATTTTGAAGAATCTTTGGAATAAGTCCTTGTGTGTGCCTTGGATTAATCCAGACCTGGCTTTTGCAAAAAATAAAGTGGGGTCATATTGGTTCAATCGGCAGATGTTCTGCTCCTAGATAAGGCTCTCCCTCAGGTGTGGCGAGGGCTTCAAAGGGGACCAAGACACAGTTCTGACCCCAAAGGGGGTCTCAGTTGTGGGAGAGGTTGCAGTATAAAATTGGGGGGTCAGGGGTGGTTTGGCCCTTTGTTCCCGGGAAAGTCCAGCTTGCACCGGCCGGAGGAAGCTGCATTGTGGCGGAGAGAGAGTGAGGTACCCAGGGTTGACCACAGCAAACTTGGGAAGCCAGAGACATTGTCTTTAGTGCATCTCAATGGAATCGGGTTTGAGTCCAGGCTCTGTAGGTGACCCTGAGCAATTCACCCATCTTTTCTGAGATTCTGGTCCTTCCTCCATGAAATGGAGAATGTATCTCCCTTACACAGTCGTCAGGATAAAATGCGGAATGTGAAAGCACTTTGGAACCATATAATCCTACATAAGTAGCAGATATAAGTGGTATAATGACCTTCCTCCTTCCTGTTCCCGAGCTCTTCCTCCCAATCCATCACACCATTCTTCCCACATGCTCAGCTCCCATAATTCCTTGGGAATTTTCTCCAGACCTTTCCCTTCTTGGGAAGAACCTATTCCTCATTCCAATCCAAACCTCCACTAATTGACAAAGAGCAGAGGATTGGATAAACTAATTTACATTAAGGTGTGTATGAGTCTGCTAGAGTTGCCATAAAAAAATACTGCAGACCGGACGACTTAAACAACAGCACCTTATTTTTTCTCAGTTCTGGAGGCTGGAAGTCCAAGATCAAGGTGCTGGCGGGGTTGGTTTCCTCTGAGGCCCCTCCCTCTCCTTGGTGTGCTGATGGCGGCCCTCCCAGTCTTTTCTCTGTGCTTACACACCCCTGGCATCTCTTTGTGTGTCCAAATGTCCTCTTCTCATGAGGATGCCAGTCGGATTGGATTAGGACCCACCATAAGATGTCATTGAACCTTAATTACTTCTTTAAAGGTCCATTGTCTAAACATGGCCACATTTTGGGCCTCTATGGGTTAGAGCTTCAATGTAAGACTTTTGGAAAACACAGTGCAACCCATAGCAAAGAGTTAAGGATCGACAATCTCCTCCTTCTAAAGTTGCTTGCATTGGTGGTGAGGATGCTGAAGGAGGAATCGTAGAGGAAAGGAGGGCTGGATACAGGATGGTAGATTCTAGCATCTCAGGACCAGTTGGGTGTGGGGGGGCGGATTTTTGGCTGGGGATTTTCTTGGCACCCTTCACAGACCAACATAGAGGCAGCCACCTGCTCTGCCCATGACACATGGCTGGCACTGGGTAGATGGACTGCATTTCATTTTCTTCCCGGATTCCAAAGAAATAAGCCACTCTCACCTCCCTGCCCCTAAGGAACACCAGTATTTTTTAAATAGTTCCTTGGACAGCAGCTGTTTCAGCCCTGCCTGGAGAATTGAGCCGCCAGCTTTGCCAACTGTTGAGTACTACAGGGAGAGGCATTATGTGAGTCTGAGAAAGGAAGAACTCCAAAGTGTTCAGCAGAAGGGCACAGCCCTGAACCAGCCGCTGCTTCTCCAAGTCGGGGAGCCAGCCCTGCTCCAGCTGCAGCCAGCAGTGGAGATAAATTACCTGCTGTGGTTTGTGGGGGGAAGCAAGAGAGAAAGGGGATTTTTTTTTTTTTTTTAGCTTTTTGTAAAAAGAACCCGGCTCTTGCCTTGGGTCACTCAGAGACTCAGTGCTAGAATCTGGCTACATTGTTGGCAGAAAACAGCCAACCGAGCCCAGCAGCGACCAGTGTCCTTCAGAGAGGACGTCAGGACTCCACTTGTCTCCTGGAGAGATGGGGCTTCTCCAAATGATATTTCCGACTCATCCTTCTGTGACTAGGAGGGACAGAAACTTCCATTATCACTCTGCTTGAAGAAAATGTGGTGTGTGTGTGTGTGCGCGCGTGCACGCACACGCACACGCATACACAAACACCTTCACCACTGCAGCCTTTGAATTCAGAGATGTGTCGGAGCTTTTAGAAACAAAATACTCAACAAACGAAAAATAGTTTTACCTTGTGAATCGGGAGGGATTTCCTTATCCCTTGTTAATCTGAGAGGAAGGACCTTTCATATCTAAACACACACACACACACTTGCAGCTGATTTTGTGCATTAAAAACAATAGATGAAGTATTTTGCTCCAGCCTCTCTGTCCTTGTTCGCAGGAAATGAGGCTCACCACATCCAGGCCATCATCATAAGCACTGCTTTCTTCTTAGTTTTCATACAGCTCTCGAGCTATAATCCAAAACCTGTTGTTTGTTTACATTTGCAGCCTGCAAACAGCCTGCTAGGGAATGGCCCAGAATCCGTAAGGAACTGCAGGCTTTGCCAGTGGGAGTCACCTGGTGAATTCCGTGGTCAGACAAGACCTGGGGAAGCTTCTCCATCTGTCTGCAGCGGGAATCAGAGCTCCCGGGGCAGAATGATGGAAGTTCAGAGAAGGCTGGGGGCCTCAGGCCGTCAGAGAGGTGAGGGAGGTAGCTCCTTCCCTAGAACGTGATTTGTAGTCATTTGCTGAGAAACTTCCCTTGCTGTGTTGAGCTGCAGCTGTCGGGATAAAAGGTGCATTCTCAGAGATAAAGAAGGCCACCACCTTCAGCCAAGAGAAAGAGGGAAGAAGAATAGATACAGAGAAGCTAAGGGGAAACTAAGATTCTGTTGCCCGAGAGAAAGAAAGGAAGCAAAGGTCTCCCGGTGCCGGGATTGAAATAGGAAGTAGATGGTGAAAAGCAGACCTGTGCGGGGACACATGGGCGGAGTTACATGCTGGTGACAAAGAGCCCCACTGTTTCCGCAGCTTCAAACAACACAGGTTCATTTCTCAGGCACGCTGATTGTTCCTCGCAGACCAGCAGGAAGCTCTGCGTCTTGTGAACATCCAGGAACTGGGCCCATGGAGGCTCCATCTTGACTTTGAGGCAAGAAGACAAGAACATACATGAAGTTTCTATTGAGCACCGGGTCTTCAAGCTCCCACACAAAATAGATGCGGCTGTCACGTGTCACTACCATGGCAACACTGGCTCACAGCTAACTTCCAATCCTAATGACTACCCCAGCAAGCATCACCGAATGAGAGAAGAATGCAGGAAGAAACAGGGAGTGGTACCCAGGGTCACGCACATCAGAGGAGCTGGGAGGGGGGGCGGGAGTGGGGGGTTGGGTGGGGATCCCTGCATATATCCAGGAGGGTGTAAATCTGGCAGGGATGTAATGTCACCGTGTTCCTACATATAAAATCTTGAGGTCAGTACAACCTTGCTCCTAAAGCTGCTGAATTGTGATGTGGACATGCGTGCGCATGCACACATGAAGTCATCGATTCTCGTCAGTAAAGTAGTATCACTTTGGCCCCATTCTCCGACACAGGTTGGACAACATCAGAACTTTTCACAATGTCTTTTGTCTCTTGTTTTCTTTCTCCATCTTTGAGTCTCTCCTTCATCTCTATTTTTTTCTGGCCTAGCTTCCAGTTTGCATATTTTCTTTTGTGCTCTATCTAATCCGATATTAAACCCATCCAGTGTGGTCTTCATTTCAGTCATGGTATTTTTCCACACCAGAATTTCCATTTGGTTCATCTTTTACAATTTTTAACAGAAATTTCCAGTTATCCATCGAAATCCTTCACCCTTTTATTTCTTAAACATGTTTGTCATGGTTATTTTGAAGTTTGTGTCTGCTTTATTATCTGGACCTGCTGTGGGTCTGTTTCTATTGTCTATTTTTGTCTTCATTTTTGGTCATGTTTTATCTTCTCCATGCCTAATTATGTCTTAATGAGTGCCGGATACTGTATATGAACATCTGCAGAGATCATTTGAGGCTTTTGATGCTGTGATAGTCTTCCAGAGAGGATGCACTTTTGCTTCTGGCAGGCATCTAGGCTACAAACACTCACAATTCCAGATTGCCTTAATTCAATCAAGGATTTAGATTATTTGAAATTGAGCTTCAGACCCTGAGAGGGCTGGTCTGTTGGTTCACACTTATTTCCAAGGCAAATGATAGCCTCGGATATTTTCCTGGGCTTCCCTCCTCTGCTGTTTCTGAAACCCATGGTGTCTCTCTCTCTCTCTGTCTCTCTTTTTATTTGAAGTATAGTTGACACACAATTTGAAGTATAGCACACACAGTTCAGGTATACAACATAGTGATTTGAAAATTCTGTAGGTTATGCTCTGCTCATTACAAGTGAAGCTACCATCTGTCACCATACCACACCATTACAATATCATCGACCATATTCCTTATGCTTGCACCTTTTATTCCCATGATTTATTCATTCCATAACTGGAAGCCTGTATCTCCCACTCCTCTTCACCCATTTCACCCAACGCGCACCCCCCCGCCCCGCCACTCTTCCCTCAGGCAACCATCAGCTGCTTCTCTGTATTTCTAGGTCTGATTCTGCTTTTTGTTTGTTTTTCATTTGGTTCGTTTTTTAGATTCCACATATAAATGGCATGATGAAACCCATAGTCTCTTGCTGTGTGGAGAACTCTGGTCAGTTTTTCAGGCTTTCGGCCTCCACGTTCAGAATTTGCATACGCCTCTGAGGACAAGTTCTCCCAGGCGCCAGGCTCACCCCTGGGCCTCCTTTCTTTCTTAGAACTGCAATTCCTTGCTGCTTTCATAGCTCTCTGGTGCCTCCAAACAGATGTTGTTACAGCTACACCACTCTTCTAGCTGTTCTCGGGGGGAGAACCACTTCCAGAAGTGGAAAATTCGGGAAGTGACACTAGGGTGGAGACCTGAGTGCAAAAGAGCTGGCATCATCAGGATCTGGGAAAGAGTGCCAAGGCCGGGAGGTATATCAAGAACAATCATTTGTGGTGAGTGAAAAGCGTGGCTGTGTTCAAGGAGCAGATAGGCCACTGTGGGTGGGGATTGGTGAGCGAGGAGGAGAACGGTATGGCAAGAGGCCAGCCAGGTAGCAGGGGCCAGATCGTGTGGGTGCTGGAGGCCGTAGAAAGCAACGTAGGTCTTCCCTTAAGGAAGATTCAGAGGGATGTGGACACAGTGCATATGTTTGTGGCATCAGCTGCTGCCATCTTGGCACTGTCGTGACTGTAGGATGGCTCATGGAGGGTGTTCAGTTCACAGGAACTTGAAATAAATGACCTGAAGGTCCTACTTGTAGACCTGAAAACTAACCAAAAGTCCTAAGTTTTTGGTTTATCCATAAACCAGGCAGTTTCCCTACATGAGAGCATGTGGCTATGGAGAGCAAATAGGAACAAACTTGGCAATGCCATTCACTGGCACTGGGGCTCTGCTGGGGCTCCAGGAAAATGGCCGGTTGACTGGATGCTTTCCCCCTCCTCTGTTTACTTTTCCTTCTTCCTCCTTCTTCTCTCCTTTACCATTGCTTTCAGGCCATCCAGTGAGCCAGCCAAAGTCCCCACAATGTCTAGGCCTTCCAGAAAGCTCAAGCCAAGCCTCCCGTTCCCTGAGCTTTATGACTCCGTTTACTTATGGATCTCTGCCTTGGAGGGTAATAAATACGCATTGAATAAACGTGTGACTGAGTGTCTAGGCAAAGTAATTCACAAAAAGGTCTGCTATATTTGACTCTCTCCGGAGAGAAATGTGTTTACCTAACTGAATGTATTATCCCTAGGTGACGTCTCAGAGCTAATTTTGAGCAGAATTTCAAAGTAGTTTTCTTTTCTCAGGAAGCCTTCCAGGGAATAGAAGGCCTTGTCTCAGCACAAAACCCTGATAAGTGATCTCAGGTCCTCTCTCACCATTTGGAAGTGGCTCAGCACAGTCAAGAAACTCAGGGAACAGAGGTTACTGCTTCTGGGGACACGCTTTGGTGTGGGAAGGTAGGTACTAAGACATTCGAAACTGGAGATCATGTTTCCATGAATTCAAGGGACTCACACATCGTGTTCCGTTCATAGGAACTTGAAATCAATGAAATCAAAGTCCTACTTGTAGATCGAAGACCTTATCCAGGGCTGATCTTCTTCTCTGTGCTTGAGGATCTTAATTTCATACAGTCATATGATTGGTCTGAATGCAGGAATGAATAGCTGCAGGGTTATTCCCCCAAGAGAGATCTCTGAAAGAGTGAGAAAAAAAAAAGGAGAAGGAAAATATCTTTCTCTATATTAACATTTTCTCTAATGGCATCTTCTCATACTGTGTTCTTCAGGCACATGTCATCCGTAGTGAAGATTTTCTGGGCTTGTGAATGGGTCTTGGGCAGTAAATCAATCCACTCCATTTAAGGGGTACAGCATGCCTGGTCATGCTCAGCTTGGTGTTTCTTACCTCCTCTCTCTGGCTGATGACGTGCCCTTGATACAGCTGTGTGTGCAATCTACTGTCCTTTCTGGAAGTACTAGTTCATTTGCAATCCGGAGCCCTTCGTAGAAGACATGTCCCCTTGTTTTGTTGTGTCCTGTGACACGTTCGATGAGCTGAGCAGCATTCTGATCGTGTCATACCAGGAAGGTGGCTCAATAGTGAACTCTTTGACAAGAGAATTTAGGGGGGGCGCCTGGGTGGCTCAGTTGGTTAAGCGACTGCCTTCGGCTCAGGTCATGATCCTGGAGTCCTGGGATCGAGTCCCGCATCGGGTTCCCTGCTCAGCAGGGGGTCTGCTTCTCCCTCTGACTCTCCCCCCTCTCGTGTGCTCTCTCTCTCTCATTCTCTCTTTCAAATAAATAAATAAAATCTTAAAAAAAAAAAAAGAATTTAGGGGCAGAAATCTTCAAGAACAACAGCTCTGGGCCCCAGAAATGGTGCTGTTTTCCTGCCCCATAGCTTCAACTCAGGCAGTTAGGATCACCGATGGCAGTGGAACAGAGGGCCCTCCTGGGAGCATTCTTAAATCTGATTCTAGAATAAATAGAGTCATTGCACAGGAAGTGCCTGCAAACAAACGTCTTGCATCCATGCGGATGAGGCTCTGTTTCCCGCCTGACCTGCTTCATTGGCACAGGGCCCATCCATCTGAGCAGAGTTAGGTAAGAAGCATCTCATGGGAAAGAAGTGAGCAATGAGAGACGTGAAGTGATTTACTCGAGATCACAAATCAGTGCCAGATTTTCCTGAGAGAACCTAACTTCCTGTTCCCCAAACTCAAGATATGGAAGCCTGCTGTCAGCCAGCCTGAAGGGTCCAAGGGGCCGAGTATTGATTCGTTGACGCACTCAATGATTTTTTGGGGAGGGGGTACTGGCATTTCTCATAGCTGCCGACAAGCTGATGTGGCCCCACTCTCATAGAACCTTCATTCGGGAGGGAGAGACAGACAATAAATAACAGACAAACAAACAACATTGTGATCAATACTATGATGGAACCACACAGGCTGAGGCTCGGGAATTTCCGAGAGTGGTCAGGGAGGTGCCTCTGAGGAGGGGACGTTCAGGATGCCAAGATCAAAGGAAGAGCTGGAGCCAGCCAAGCCCAGGTGGCGGGACGTGGGGGTGCAAAGTGGGGGAACAGTTTGACATGTTTCAGAAACTATCACGGTATCACTAGCCTGGCAGTGTGATGAGCAAAGGGCAGAGTAGCAAAAGATGATGAGAGACAAGGGAACTGCCAGGCTGGGCTGGACTCTCTCATAGGTTAGGGACTTGAACTTTTCTCTGAGCACCGAGGGCAGCTAGCAAAGCTTTCCAAGCAGGAATGGCCACAGTTTGATTGTACTTTTAAAGGATCAGTCTGGATATATATGGAAAACTTAGACTTTGAGGGACCAGAGTGGCAACAGGAACTTACTGCATCACCAGGAGATGATGGGGGCGTGGACCAGGTGGTGGCCATGGGGTGGCGGGAGTGGGCGGAGTCTCGTTATATTTTGGGTGTAGAATTGGCAGGACATACAAATGGTGGGATGTTGGGGTGGGCAGAATGAGAGGACGGAGGAGCCCAGGGTGTTACCTAGATTCTTGGCTTCAGCAACTAGCTGAGTTGAGAGAGAGAGCAGAACCCACCCTCAGCAAGGTGCCTCTCTCATGGTGGGGAAGACAAGGGGAGGAACAGGTTTGCAGGATAGGAAAGCAGAGTTCTGCTTTGCACATTCTCTCCAAATGCAGAGGTAAAGCAAGCTGTTGAATATATACATCTGGCACTGAGAGGCGTTGTCAGGGTTGAAGATAAGAATTTGCGAGTCGTCAAGATATAGGCGGTATTTAAGGACATTGGAATAAACTAGACTACCAGGGAAGAAAATGTAGCTAGAAAGCAGATGTGAAGCTCTTCTGAGTTTAACTGTCTTATGGGGAAGAGAAGCCCACAGGGTGACTATGCAGGTATATTTGTTTCTTGTCGCGCCACAACCAATACCACAGACGTGGTGGAAAGTCATCTATGCAATGGAGAAAAAATTTGCAAACTGCAAATCCAGTCAGGGGTTAATGTTCCAAATATACAAGGACTCATACAACTCAATAGCAAAAAACCCAAACAATCCAATTAAAAAAAGAACAGAGGAACTGAATAGACATTTTTCCAAAGAAAACATACAACAAATGGCCAACAGGTCTGGGCAAAGATGTTCAACATCGGTAATCACCAGGGAAACATAGATCAAAACCACAATGAGGTGATCACCTTATACCTGTGGGCATGATTGTCATAAAAAAACAGGAGGTAGGGGCACCTGGGTGGCTCAGTTGGTTAGGTGTCCGACTCTCAATTTTGGCTCAGGTCATGATCTCGGGGTCATGAGATCAAGCCCTGTGTCGAGCTTTGCACTGGGCTTGGAGTCTGCTTGAGATTCCTTCTCTCTCTCTGCCCCTTCCCTCTCTGCTCACTCTCTCTCTCTCAAAAGAAAGAAAGAAAAAAGAAAAACAAAAGACAGGTGATAATAAGTGTTGACGAGGGTGTGTACTAAAGGGAACCCTGTGCACTGTTGGGTGGGAATGTGAATTGGTGCAGCCATTGTGGAAAACAGTATGGAGGATCCTCAAAAAATTAAAAATAGAACGACCCTAGGATCCAGCACTGGGACAAGCCATGTGAAAATGTGACTATGCCAGGTCGAGGGAACCTGCAGGACAGAGGCTCTGAGGTTTGAGGAACAGTAAGAAGGCCAGTAGAAACAAGAGGAGTTAGAAAGAGGGAGAGAATGAGGAGATAAGATCAAAAAGAGAGGTGAACCAGATCATAGAGGACCCAGGAGGCCATGATAAGGATTTACCCAGGGTGCGATGTGAATTCCATGGGGGTTTTGAGCAGTAAAATAACAACTTTTGATTTTTAAATGAAATTTTGAAATAATTTCAGGTTAATAGAGGAGTTGTGAGGGCAGTAGGGAGAATTCCTGTATACTCTCTGCTGGTGTCCAGGCCAGCCTTCCCCTCACGTTGGGGTAATTAAGAGGCACACAGGCGGGGGCACCTGGGTGGCTCAGTTGGTTAAGCGACTACCTTCAGCTCAGGTCATGATCCTGGAGTCCCTGGATCGAGTCCCGCATCGGGCTCCCTGCTCGGCAAGGAGCCTGCTTCTCCCTCTAGCCCTACCCCCTCTCATGTACTCTCTCTGTCTCATTCTCGCTCTCTCAAATAAATAAATAAATCTTTAAAAAAAAAAGAGGCGCACAGGCGATGCCTTGGAATTAGGACACGGTGACCCAAGGGATAGTTTAGTGGAGGACCCCACTATGTACAGGTCAGGATTTGTAGGTAGAGAACCAAACTACCTATCTCCCACTGATTTTCAGTTTGCCCAAATTTCCAACAGGAAGGGGCACATCTCTCAGCAGCATCTACCCCACCTGCTGTACTCAGGGACTTTGTTGTCAGGACTCTCTTCCTACAGCCCCAAGACGCCAAGGTTTCAGAAAAGGAGAAGTTTCTTATCATGAATTGTCAGGATTCTCTGGTTCGTGGCACCTTGTAAGAGGTGTTATTCTACTGTGCACTTTTTCTCTTCTGTGTCCAATGACTCCCTGAGATGCTGAATACCCTTCCTTCCTTCCTTCCATCCAACCTTTCTTCCCTCCCTCCTTCCTTCCTTCCTGGAATTCACACACTCAGTGGGATTCTCTCTGCCATCTGCCATTGTGGGTGAGGAGGAGCGAGTGCCCAGCCACTCAGTTGCCTGCCTAGCTCCCTCACCTTGCTGGCAAACAGGGCCCACCATGGCACGCTGGTGGGGAGAGGTCACGGTGACAATAGGAAGAATTTCATTTTCTAGTATCATCCCCCATCTCACTGCTAAGATCAGTGGCCTAGTTTGCTTTCCTGGCTTTTGTCAATCACAAACATTTAGGGCTCTCTCCTCCTTCTTTCTGGTAGAAGAGGGGGAGGCCATGAAAGCTGGGAGGAGGACACCCTGTGTGCCACAAATATAAAAACATAGGCTAAGGGAGGCTAAGGGAGCTGCAAGACGTTCGAAAGTCTCTGAGCAAAGGTTTCAGGAAGCTGGTGGGAGGGAGATAGGGGGCGTCTGGGGAGAGAGAAGGGGCTGAGAACCATGCCAGAATCCTGGCACCAGGGAAGAAGGGGCCAATCGGGAAGGGACAGCTGAGGAGCTCCAAAGGACAGGGATGTCTAACACTCCACTCTAAATTATCTGCTGAACTGGCTTACAATGTAAACCCTTGCCCTAACCCCTAGAATCCTCCGCAAAATCTACCATGTCAATGTGTCAATGGTGTTGGTTGCAAACCAAGGAAAGGGGGTGCTTTTGCTCTCTGCTTCCTCTGTAAAGTTCTCCACCTTCAATTTTCCTGGTTCCGAGAAAGAGAAGGAAGGTGGGTGCCTTGATATGTATCATGCCCTCCATTCTCTCACTCCCATGGAAATTCATCCCATATTAATTTTAAGAGCTTTACGGTTATAGAAGGAAACCACTGCAGTTCAGGTTGTCATTATTTTTTATATCACTTGGTGAGGGAAGAGTTAAAGCTTTGTCAATGAGTATAAAATCAGCAAGTTTTTTGTTCTCAGAGTAGAATCCACTGAAGAGCCCCAGGAAGGGAGAAGGGCTTTGACGTTAGTGATGATTTTGTCGTGAAAAAGCCAGTTAGATGGGAGAAGTGTGGGGGAGGAGGCAGCCCCGTGGTTCAAAAGAATGAAAGTGAGAAAGGGATTTTGAGCTGAGTTTAATGATGCTGCTGCAAAAGTTGGCTTTAGGTCTAGGCTAACTTGACATTTCAAGAAAAAATATCTGAGACGAGATTCAGCAGCACAGTAGGTGTAAGTGGTACTAGATTCAGTGGGGGCCCCACTACTAGGGAGATCAAAGACAGACTGCAGAAAACTGGGATGTTTGGTGGTCAGTGGCCAGTAAATACCAAGAGAGGAGAAAACCACAAAAGCGAATCTAATTGTAAATTCTGTATGGAATGCATTAATGCTTAAAATGTCACTGTGGAGGGGTGTGGGCCCCTGTGGTGGTGATAAATTAGTAAGTTAGGAAGGTTTGCACACACTTTGCATCACAGCTCAAGCACCTAAACTCCTAGAACTTTCTCTAGACCATATTGGATTAGAGAGAAAAGTGCTAGTGGGATTATTTTGAAACTTTGGAGCTCAGATGAGATGAAGGTGCCCTCCTGATATGTATGCCCCCAGTGGCTCAGCAGAAAAGCCTTACTTACCCTGGGGTGCCAGGTGGCACTGTTGGTTAAGCATCCGTCCGACTCTTGCTTTGAGATTTTCAGTCTGCTTTTGTATTATTGAAATGCAACACTGCCCCAGAGCATATAGTTCTTTCCAAAGGTAGGGCACAGAGACCTCTCAAGGAGGCTCCCGACTCGGTGTTCAGTACCCTGTTATCTCAGATCTCTTCCAGGCAAGAACACTCTACTCTGTTCCCACACTCAGTCTCAAAGACCTTTCTGCAGACCCTAGATATGTTCATTGCAAGCCCAGTCTCCGTCCTCCACCCAGTTTACTCCCCTGAAAGAACAGACTCCCAAACAGATTAACTGTTGTCTGGCCACAGAGGCACAACCTAGAGCCCTTGTGGGGGTTACTGGTGTCAACCAAGAAAGATGTGAGCTAGGAAGTGACAGAAAAGGGTGGGTTATGGAAAGACTAAAAGACATAGCAATGGTATGCTGGCCTGTGGGTCCTTGAAGGTGTGGAACACAAGCCAGCATGGATAGCAATTGCTTAGGATGGATGGATGATGGATGGATGGATGGATGGTTGGGAATGATGGCAGGAAGCTCATAATGATCATAGTAATCATAATTACAGCACCTACCACGTGTGGACTTTTAATTATTACTTTACACTATGCTAAGCACTTTACAGGCATGTTCTCAGTTCATCATCAAAACTTCCCATTTTACAGAAGAGAAAACTAAGACTCAGCAAGACTGGGTAATTTAGTCAAGGTCCCCCAGTTAATAAGGCAGAACCAGGCTTGCCACTTAGGTCTGTATAATTCCATAGACTATACTTCTTGGCTCAGGATAAAGAAGACTGCTTTCCTGTGAAAGCTATTGATTTGTTTAGAACATATAACTGACCAATCCAGAGCTTATTGTCTTGATGGACTCTAAGAACCTAGGAAGACCTGTAATGATGTGATACGGACACAATTCATCCACTATCCCCACCGAAGCTCTGAGCTTATTGCTTTTACATCCTGAGAGTTCAAGCTCCTGTGGGCAAACCATCAAATATCCCAAATCACCAAGGAAAGAAGAAACCCATGCCTGCAGAGCTTCTAGAAAATGCTTTTGGCTCTGCAAGCATCCCTTTCCCTATCAGTAAGAGAGTATGAAAATCCTCTTATGGAAGAATAAAATAATACTGCTAAGACTAATACTAATAGAGAAATACATTTATTGGGAAATTACTCACTAGTGTCCTATGGCTGAGGTTCTGGAATATACCAGAACATTTTGTGGTTTTGTCTCTAACTCTGCCTCTGACCTGTTCCTGTAAAAGATCATGTGTCAGAGCTGAGCTTTGAGCTCCTATTTTAGCTTTAGTTGTTAGAAAATGCTTCTATTAAAGAGTAATGGGAGGAGTGAGCCTTTAAAAATGGAAATTAAGGGGTGCCAGGGTGGCTCAGTTGGTTAGGCATACGACTCTTGATTTCTGCTCAGGCCATGATCTCAGGGTCATGAGATCAAGCCCCACTTCAGGCTCTGTGCTGGGCATGTTGCCTGCTTAAAATTCTCTCTCATCAATGGGCAGAAGACATTTCTGCAAATAAGACATCCAAATGGCCAACAGACACGTGAAAAGGTGCTCAACATCACTCAGCATCAGGGAAATCCAAATCAAAACCTCAATGAGATACCACCTCACACCAGTCAGAATGGCTAAAATTAACAAGTCAGGAAATGACAGATGGTGGCAAGGATGCGGAGAAAGGGGAACCCTGCTACACTGTTGGTGAGAATGCAAGCTGGTGCAGCCACTCTGGAAAACCGTATGGAGGTTCCTCAAAAAGTTGAAAATAGAGCTATCCTATGATCCCGCAAGTGCATTACTAGGTAGTGGAGAGAATCTTTTTTTTTTGTCTTTTATGCATGCACTTTAATTCACATAAATGTTGTGTTTTATTTTCTTAATGTTTTTTTATTAACATATAATGTATTATTTGTTTCAGGGGTACAGGTCTGTGATTCATCAGTCTTACACAATTCACAGTGCTCACCATAGCACATACCCTCCCCAGTGTCCATCACCCAGCCATCCCATCCCTCCCACACTCATCCTATATTTCTTCAGAGCATGCCTCTCTTTTGGGCCTAGAACATAGCCTGGCACACCGTGCTCAATACAATCTTGTTGACTAAATAAATGAATGAATGAATAATTAACATATTCACTCTTAATGCTAAACTGGATCCAGGTTGTGCTTATGTTTTCTTCTGAGAAATACCAGTGTGTAATCATCCTACCATAGAAAACAGAGAAATGAAGCAATTACTGATTTTCCACTCCTAGGGACAACTTTTACTTAAATGACCTAGAAAATTGAGATCAAACTATATTTTGACCCAAATAGAACAAGAACTGCTTCAAATTACTTCCTCATTTTGTCAGTGATGGCCACGCCCTAGTTTGCTAAGATAAATTAGATTTTCACCCAATGCAGTCATGGATCACTGGCCTAACTAATGATAAGCAAATGAAGTTTCCACTTTATTTCTTTTTAAAATGAGTCCAACTTACCAATTTTTTAGATTTGACTATGATTTACATTTATAGTTCTTCAGGTACTCCAAACAGACAACTGTTTATGTGCACCAGATTCTTTCAACAGAGAGCTTTTGTTTTAGGGCTGAAATAATCCTATTTATACACTCTACACTTGGTCTAAATATCAAAAGAGCTCCTAGTCATTGCTTATTTGTTGTATATGTGACCCAAGGTCTGCCTCTTCCCTAATTTGAAGGTATTTTTCTCAATTGTATTAAAAAAGAAGAGGTTTGTCTCATGTCCCACCTGAGTCACCTCCTTAGTGGTCATTTTTAAAAAAAGATTTTATTTATTTGAGAGAGAGAGAGAGAGAGAGCACATGAGCAGGGGGAGGGGCAGAGGGAGAGAGAATCCTGAGCTGACTCTGCACTGAGCCCAGAGCTCGACGTGAGGCTCTGTCTCAGGACCCTGAGATTAGGACCTGAGGTGAAACCAAGAGTCGGATGCTCAACTGACTGAGCCACCCAGGCACCCCCTTAGTGGCTATTTCTTTCCACTTCATGCTCTATTCCTTTAATTCAAGATAAAAATAAAATATAAAATATTTTTTAAAAATGAACTGGAGGGATATTTTATGTTCACGGATAGGAAGACAGTATTGTTAAGATGTCACTTCTCCCTTGATTCCATGCAATTTTAATAAAAATCCCGGCAAGTTCTTTTGCGGATTGACAAATTGATTCTACCATTTATGTGAAAAGGGAGAAGACCCAGAACAACCAACACACTCCTGAAAATGGAGACAAAACAGAAGGCTGACTTCTGGATGTCAAGATACACTATAAAGCCACAGTAATTCAGATAGTGTGGTACTGGTGAAGGAATAGACCATTAGATTAGTGGAACAGAAGAGAGAGCCCAGAAATAGACCCGCACAAATGTAGTCAACTTATCTTTGACATAGGAGCAAGGCCAAACAATGGAGAAAAGATATTCTTTTCAATAAATGGTGCTGGAACAAATGCATGACCATATGCAGAAACACACACACACCAAAGAACAAAAGTCTAGACACAGGCCATACAACTTCCATACAAATTAACTCAGAATACATCTTGGACCTAAATACAAAATGCAAAACTAAGGAAGTTCAAGAAGAAAACACAGGAAAAAAATCTAGTGACCTTGGGTTTGGTGATGAGTTTTTGGATACACCAAAAACATGATGCACAGAAGAAAAAAGTTGATAAGCTGGACTCTATTCAAATTCAAAAGAATTTTCTGTAAAAGCTACTGCTAAGGGAATGAAAAGAGAAGACCCAGGGTGGGAGAAAATACTTGCATAAATGACTAGTATCCAAAATATACAAAGAAATCCTAAAACTCAATAAGAAAACAAAGAACCCAACTGAAAGAAACTGGGCAAAATATCTGGACACCTCACCAAAGAAGATCCACAGATGGCAAATAAGCATATGAAAAGCTGCTCAACATTATTCGTCATTAGGGAATTGCAAATTAAAACAAGATACTATCCCACACTTACTAAAATGGCCAAATTCCAAAAAGCTGACAATACCAAATACTGAAGTCTTTCTTAATGTGTATTTAGAATATATTGTTTCTGAGAATAATTGTATATCTATCCTTGTAAGAGATGAGAGAGAGGATATTTGCACCACAAAAAAAATAACCAATAAGATTACTCAAGAATAAGAGAGAATTCCTACATATCAATAGGAAAAAGAAAACAACCCAATATAGAAAAATGAGCAAAAAAACATAAAAATGTATTTATCTAAGACAAACCACATATGGCCGATAAATACATAAAAAGATGGTAAAAGCCTTGAGGGATTGTACAGCATGTGCACAAGTAGACCCTATTTTATACCCATATGATTATAAAAGTTAAATCTGACAATGCTAAATATTAGCAATAAAATGGTCATTGGGATCTCCTCTATATTGCCAGTAGGAAAATAATGTAGCGACCATTTTGTAAAATAATTTGGCATTATCATGTCTATTGCAATACCTACATATTTGCAATTCCACTTCGAGGTAAATACCCAAGAGAATAAGAATCTTTAGCACTTGTGCATTAAGATACATGCAAGACTTTTCATGAAGACATTGAAAACAGCCCGATGTCCTTTGACAAGAAAATAGATAAATTGTGGCATATCCACGCAATGGACTACCACACCACAGTGAAAATAGATTAGTGCCAGCCACATGAGACAACTTGGATGGATCTTTTTTTTTTTTTTTTTAATGATTAAAGTACATTTATTTTTTTATTATTTTTTTAAGATTTTATTTATTTATTTGAGAGAGAGAGAATGAAAGAGAGAGCATGAGAGGGGTGAGGGTCAGAGGGAGAAGCAGACTCCCTGCCGAGCAGGGAGCCCGATGCGGGACTCGATCCCAGGACTCCAGGATCATGACCTGAGCCGAAGGCAGTCGCTTAACCAACTAAGCCACCCAGGCGCCCAACTTGGATGGATCTTAACGGCACTTAAGCTGCTACATGTCTGGAGGATGTTGTTTATCGAGGGGACATGATTCTGGAAAAGATACAAAGTGCACTTGCTGATATTGCGCAGTCACAACTGAAGACAAGCGGTGGTACCCATAGCCAGTCTCTTCCAGACTCATAGTACCGGTATATACCATGTGGCTGAGAAAACTATTTCAGTGCCATTAAGAATTCTGCATCAAATTTAGATGTAAGCCTTACCAACAGTTACAGAAACATTAAGCACTATGACACACATTACCTTTTTAGCTATTTTTTAATAGTCTTCTATTTTCACTCTTGATAAGTAAGCCTCTAAAATTGCGATTGAACCAGCTTTAAACCATCATTATACCATCATTTTTTATTATCGAAATGAAATTATTGAGGCAGATGTTGCATTAATGGTTATAATTAAACAGATGCACTTCAAAATTCAAAAAAAATATATGGGGTAAAACACACACAAAGAGGAAAAAGGATAAGAACGATAAACACAAAATCCAAGGTGTTAACTTGCTACAGGAAGCAGGCGGGGAAGTAGATGAGCACATAGGTGGGTGCATGTCATTGGGAAATTTTTAAGTCTCGGGTGAGGTTGGCTTAGCTGTGTTTGTTATGTAATAAAAATAAATCATGAAAGGAAGAGGGGTTATGTAAGGACCAGTGATGATTATGCGTCATGAACCAAGGATTGCACTTGGTAAAGTTCCATGCACTTAAGGTGCAAAACTAGGGGTGCCTGCGTGGCTCAGCTGGTTAAGTGCCAGGCTCTTGATCTTGGCTCAGGTCTTGATCTCAGGGCTGTGAGTTCAAGCCCCGAGTTGGGCTCCACGCTGGGTGTGGAGCCTAATTAGAAATAAACAAACAAACAAAACCTAAACAAAAAGCTAAGTTGATAACTTCTATGGTAATAAAGGCAAACTATCCAGCCTAATTATGGGAGTAAGAGCCGCATTTGGGGAAAGCCAGATAGAGGGTAGGTGGCAGTATTCCAGGGGGAAGGTCTTTCTCCTCCTCACAGTTTCTCCTCAAGCCCCAGAATCCCCATATGTACCCCGCACCCAGGGCCACGCCCACACTGCCCCGTTCTCTGTCCTAGCCTCCCTGTGTCCGGGGTGGGGGGTAGACCTGCCAGCCCATTGCTAGTCCCCAGTGCCCACAGTTCCCCTCGTCGCATAGTTTTCATATTTTATTTCCACTCCTAAATTCATATATGGTTTTGCTTTTGCCTCAGAGATGTACTCATTACTGTAATTTTAAGAGTGAACCACAATAAAGCAGAGTGAGTGGAAGCAGAGGACGAGGAATCAGGCATGCCCACCACGATGCGCTCAATCCAACCACTGCATCACCCCTAGGCATGTCCCCTTTGTGCCTTTCAGAGAATAACTGGTTTTCATAGCAAATCGCACAAAACAAGGAATCTGGAGATTGGCGGTTCCAGAAGGTGTCGATGCACTGGTTCAACCAAGTCGGGACCCTGGATCAGCACCCGAGCTGCTCTTGGCTTTCCCTTGCCGGGGTGCTAGAGGGCAGCTGTCGTGCCCAGCGCCAGTGGCACCAAGCACCAGCACTCATGTGGCAACACCAAGCAGAGAGAAAGGGGAGGGTGTCTCCTCACGTGCCTTTCTCCTTATGTGAGGGAGGGCTGTCTTTCCCGCAGGGCCAGCCACCCCTCACTGCTTTGCTTTCCTGCAGGGGTCACGAGTCTGCATCAGAGCACATGCTTACTTCAAAGCAGCAAAGAGGGCATGGGATTTCCGTGACCCCTGGATATCAATCATGACCTGTGCCTGTGCAGCAGCCACAAAGCTACCTGCCACCTGAGCACAACTGGGGTTCAGCGAGTAAGGACCGAGGAGGAAGGTAAACGAGGGCGTCTGCCACCCCACTGGTCTCTCGTGTACCTCATAGTCGGTACTGCAGGGTAACAACAACGCTCTACATCGCGTAACACTTCACAGTTTGCAAAGTGTTCACATACATTGTTTCACTGATTCTCGCCAGGAGCTGGAGAAACAGGAGAGCTGTTATTCTCTCTCTTTCACAGAGAGGGGGGCCGAGGATTGTAGGTGGTAAGTGATTCACTCATGATCTTGCAGCTTCTAGAAATAGAACAAGGGCTTCCATCACTAGCGTCCAGGGTCTTCTACTGTCCCCTCAACGGGCACATGGCAGGGTAACTGGCAATGCCTGGACGTGGCTGGACTGTAAGTTCTGTGTGAATTTCCTCTAGGAGCCGATGTCCCATGTGCTCCCAACAGATGTAGCGCGCTGGGTGCTGTCTGGGCATGGGGTAACTGCAGAGAAGGAGTGGGTGGGGAAACAAAATTTTTACACAGACACGTCTTGTGCAAAGTAAGCGATGCTGGAGCAGAGGATGAGGTCCCGCAACCAAGGAGCAGATGTGTGAAGGCTGCCTTCAACCCACGTGGCAGCCAAGAGCTCCAAGAGGCGTCCCTGCGCTCCAACTTGCTGTCAGCGTCAGCTCCTAGATGGGATCCAGCTCCTAGCCTCCTCTTAGTGATTTAAACCAAAGATAGAGGTGATGGCTTTCAGGAAGCGCTTGGGAACATGCACAGAGGACAAGAAAAGCATCTGGTTACTCTTTTAAAACCAAGGACGGAAAGCAGCGAGATCTCCCAGGGTTCTGGCTCTGCCCCTAGGAGGCAGCTGGAAGTTTCTCTGACAAAGCACACTCAGTCATGGCGAGAGACTGTCTCTGCTGGAAGAGTAATTTGGAAATACATATCAAGAAGTATAAGAACGTTAAGTCCACTTAAACCATGGACAACCCACATGAGACCTTCATATTAAGGAAATAACTGAAGGGGAGGGAAAAAGCCATAGATATGATGATGGCTGGTATTTTGTTATACATATATTTTTATACATAGGTGAGTGGAAAGTTGGAAGCAAACACTCGACGGCAGGAAATAACCATGTGATCTACTCAATGGAACCCAAGTAGCCGTTAAAAAGTACAATTGTGAAGATCAGATGTATTCAAAAATAGGTATTGGATGCCTCCAGTATGATGGACGCTGAAACAGTGAGCCGAGCCCACCAAGTTCCTGCTGGTGCTAGTTTGTACTCTGGTGTGCATGGCCCGGACGGACAGATGCAGTAGGGAAAGAATGAGGGTTCAGAATTCAGTGGAAAAGGCAGACTGTAAATACAATCCCTTTCTGTGCAATGCATGTACAAATCCCATAAACAAGGACCGGAAGGCAACAAGGAAAAGTTACACAGCTGATGGGATGATGTGATTATGAACAAGTTCTTTCCTTTATTGTTTCCATGCTTTTAATGCAGCATTGCAAAAAAAAAAAAAAAAAAAAAATCAACGGGGACAGAAATGATCTGATATTTTTAGCAATTACTCCCAGAAGAAGTGGGTTTATCCAATTGTGTAGAAGTCAAAGGCAAACTATAATAAAAACATTTGAGGAAGGAAGGAAGGAAAGGAAAAGGAGGGGAGGAGGAATAGCGAGGAGGAACAGGGCAGAGGAGGGGGGAGAGAGAAGAGCAGATGTACTGTTTGTGTTTGTTTTTGGCTTTAGAAAGACCCCCTTATGTTCATGCTTGTCTCTCGAGGTCCCAGGCCCATGACAATGAGGTGAAAGATCTAAGATGTCCTTCTGACTTAAATTCTAATTTGTTTGGGCAAATAAGAACCTTTATACTGTCCCCCCTGTAGTGGACTAGTGAAATCCAATGAAGGTACGTTCTCTGAACAACGGCAAAACCAGCAAGTACTTGGTGACTACCTGTAGCCAAATTTGGTCACTACCTTGAAATTGCAAGTCTGATTCTAAATATTGGAAACTGTGCTTTCATGAATGTCAGCTGCCTACGTCCCAGCCACCCAGCCCTCTAGACGCAGAGGACTTCGGGAAGACTTTGCTGTTGGTATTGGGTGACTGTGATGTGTATTTTTTTCCAAATATCTCTTTTTTTTCTTGTTTTCTAGATCTGACAGTCATGTGTTCCAGGTTTCAGGCATTTGGGGTCATGCAGGAATCCAGAGGACTTTGCGTACAGAAGCCCTTTTTGGCTCCTCAGTTTCTCCCATCTGCTCCTTGTGTTCTGGCTACTTAGAATCCCACCTGCTGCTCCACTTGCTATGTCATTTGTCTTCAGGTCCTGCCCTGAGCTCCTCCATGCCATTGCCCTGCACTGCAGAACAGATGCTGGTTCAGAGCAGGTTGCATTTCCGTGAGCTGCAAGATGGTCCTCGCAGGTGTCTGGTGCATGAATTTTCAGCTTGCCAAATGCTTCAAGACAGGAAGCTAAAAATATACGTGTGCGTGCGTAGATGCGATTCTTCTTTGTGATTATGAGCAGCGAAGAAAAGTGACAAGGGAATATATGCTGTGGATGGTTCCTGCGCCCTTACCATCATCAAATAACATTTAGTAAGCTTCTTCTGATGGCTGATGTTAAGGGCAACCACTGTCATTGCTGGATAAATGCTGTCATCCACTAACATCCCAGTTGACACACTGCAACAAGAATCATCATGAGAAAGAAAGGAAAGGAATGTTCTACTAGATTTACCAAATCAATGACAAATGAACAAGCATCTGCTTTTGCAGCTGGAAGACCACTACAGAACAGGCTGAGCAGATTTCCAACGGGATAGGCTAAGGAGCAGATTTTTCTAGGCATTGTTTCTGCTGCTTACTCTTTACCACTTCCTAAAGAGCACTGGAGGTTATTTCACAAAGGTGAGTGATATTCTGAGGGGAGACAGATGGCAGTAAAGAAGACAGAGATCCTTAGTTATAGAACTGGCTCTTCCAACCCAAAGAATTTCCTTGGGAAAATTAATTTAGTCCAAATGTGGAAAATCTGGATTTACGTCATCTAAAAATTGAGAGGGCTGGACCACTTGGCACCTAGCCTGTTTTAACAATGCCATGCCATGCCAATTTATGGAATTCCAGAGAGCCTTTTGGTCTGACACTGGCTTTCAGGCTGGAATATTCATGCCTGGTGTGCTCTATTCTGTGGTGAAAAGTCATACTATAAGACTGTGTTGAGCATTATTTGCCAGAAAGTGTTCTCTGGCTTTGTTCTTACGAGAAGTCAAGAGCAGTGAATTGTATTCTGTAGTCCCAGCACTAAGCTTTCTCAGACTTTGATCATGGAGAGGACTCTGGATCTCACTCGCACTCGCACTCTTTCTAGAGAACTGTTCCTTAGGAATTACTGCAGATCTCATAATATTCAATAGCCTTATAGTAGTTATCATCCCTATGGGAACCTGTTATACCATCACACCCCTTTTTGTCCATGAAGCTCTCCCATCCTGTGGCTTTCTGATGCTTTCCCCCTCCTATTATGCTACTTATTCTGGGCCACTCTTTTGCTGTCTCTATGGGTCCCTTTGTGTTCTCCTATCTTCAGAAGCAGACATATCTCAGACTTCTGCCCTTGGCCTTCTTCTCTCCTTTCTCTGTTGTCTCTGTAGGTGAGATTATCCACTCCTACAACTTCAGCTGTTATTTTTGTGTATCTCTTTTCCACAACCCATCTGTACCACTGACCACTTTGTTGAATTCTCAATTTCTAGCCGCTAGCTAACCATTTCACCCCGATGTCCTGCCAAAGTGTTGAAGTCAACATATTCAAAATGGACCTCATCAATGTCCCCAAATCAGTCTTGCTTCCATACCAGTAATGCCCAGGTTATTAAGTTTCCAAATTCGAGAGGCATCCATCAGTTACCCTTGATGCCTCCCTTCCCCTCAGGCCCCCATCCAATTGAGCCTCTACAGTGTCTTGGCAAACCTCTCAACTTCTGGACCTTCTACATACCCACTTAGCTGTATACCCGCAGCTGTCATCCTTCTTTCTCATGCCCATAAATGGAAAGCTTTATTCTTCCTGTGGCTAGTTTCTGTAAAGCTGCTCTAGATTCTATCCCATCAGCTTCTTCAGGGACCCCTCTCCATCCCTTCCTCCATCTGTTTTCTTCTCTCTTCTGTCTTCAAACTTTTATCAGTATTGTAACATCCTTCAAGTTGTTAAAAAAAAGAGTTGTCTATACTCTCTCTTTATCAACACTTCCTCCCATTAATTTTTTCTTAATTGAAATATAATTCACATACCATAAAATTCGCCTGTTTAAAGTGTACAATTCAGTGGTTTTTAGTACATTCACAAGGTTGTGCAACCATCATCCCTGTCTAATTCCAAAACATTTTCATCAACCCAAAAAGAAACCATGAACCCTCCAGTAGTCACTCCCTTCTTTCTTTTCCCCAGCTCCTGGCAAACACTCAGCTGCTTTCTGTCTCTATCAATTTGCCCATTCTAGACATTTCGTATAAATGTGTTGATACAATCTGTGGTCTTTGTGAGTGGCTTCTTCTACTTAACGTAATGTTGTCAAGGTTCATCCCTATTGTAGCATCCCTCTATGTAGCAATAGAATGAAGTTCAGGACTTCATTTCTATTTTATGGATGAATAATATTCCCTTGCATGGATATACCACATCTTTTTTATCCATGTGTTTGTTGATGGACATTTGGATTGTTTCCATCTTTTCATTAATATGAATGATACTACTATAAATATTTTTTTGAACACTTGTTTTCAATTCTTTTATATATATACCTAAAATAGGAGTAGAATTGCTGAGTCTGTGTTCAACTTTCTGAGAAACTTCCAACTGTTTACCAAACTGGCTGTACCATTTTACATTCCTACCATCAATCCCGAGAGCTCCAATTTCTCTACGTTCTGCCAAAACTTGTGTCTTTTTAATTCTAGCCATCCTAGGGGGTGTGAAGTGGTATCTTATTGGGGTTTTGATTTGCATTTGCATTTCCCTAATGACTAATGATGTTCAGTATGTTTTCATGTGATTATTGGCTTTTTAAATATCTTCTTCAGGGTAATATCTATTCAAATTGTTTATCCATTTTTCCCATTAACTTTTTTTTTAAAGTAAAATCTGTTTTATTTTTCTGTTGCTTTTTCCTTTGTATTGAGACATAATTGACATTTAACATTATAGTAACTTCAAGTATACAGTGAAATGATTTTGTTATTTGCATATATAATGAAATGATTACCATGATAAGTCTAGTTAACATCCATTACCACACATAGTTACAATTTTTTGTCTTATGATGAGAACTTTTAAGATCTACTGTCTTAACAACTCTCAAATATACAACACATTATTAACCATGCATTATATCCCTAATATTTATACCTATTTTATTCTGGATCATTTTTAAAAATATAAATTCAGGTTTACTGATTTTCGTCCCTCTGCTCTGTCTAATAAACCCATCAAAAATTATTCATATCTGATATTGTGCTTTCCATTTCTGGCATTTCTGTTTGACTTTTTAAAAATAGTGTCTGTCTCTCTGCTTAAATTAAGTTCATGCATTAGTCCATCTTTTTTACTAGATTCTGTAACATATAATTCACAGTTATTTTCCAGTCCTTGTCTAAGAGTTACAACATCTGGATCATCTCTGAATCTGATTCTATTTATTCCTTTGTCTCTTGACCACATGGGTTGTGTTTTCTTTTGCTTTTCTATGTGTCTTGTAATTTGTTACTGAATGATGGGCATCATTTATAGAACAGTAGAGACTTAGGTAAGCAGTATTTACATCTGGAAATAGAAACTCTATTTCATTTGTTAGGGCGTATGTGTGTGTGTGTGTGGTGGTGGTGATGGTGGTGGGAATGAGTCAATCTAGTTGAGCAAAGTTCGAGTTTTCTTGCTGTTTGTTATCCTCAGTACACCATGGCTTCATATTCCTTCAGGATTGGGCTGCCAGTGGGTTTTTCTCAGTGTTCTCACTCCACTTTCAGCTTTCAGCCATCTTTGTACATCTAAGCAGACAGGTTCTCCATACCCTTTCCTCTTCTCCATTGGTAAACTGCTATTGTTGATTACTTAGTGCTGAATTTATTAGGAAGGGATAGGGAGGTTCTCATGGTCCTATTGGTCTAGCTTCAGTTTTAGGCAGGACTTGTGTGCCTCAGGTGTGAGCTTTCCTAGAATTCCTATCTCTGTTTCCATCACAGGCAAACTTTGCCTTGTATCTATAGAAAGTCTTGGGCAGGAGAGAGCTCCCTGCCTCTCTCCCACAATAGCAAGATGCCTGCTATGTATTGGTGCAGGATCCCAGGGTCAGTGAAGTTTTCCTGCCCCTCCTCTAGGGACAGATGATTGATGCTTCTATCCTTTCTCCAGACACAGTAAATCTTTGGCTCATTCCTAGGGCAAGAAGGAGAGTTTCTACCTCTCCCCTAGAAGCAGAACAGGTTTCATTCCTCTTCCTCAGCAGCCTTAGGGAAAGAAAGATTTGCTGCTGCTTTCCATGGCTTAAAGTTTTTGATTCATGTGTGAAGAACATCTGGGGAAGCAGATGATGTTTTGTGTCTGGCCCCAAAGGCAGCATTCACTTCCCACACATCTGTGTCAATGAGAGGAGCTCTTTCAGGTCCCCTGACCTGCCACCTCCAATCTTTCTTGTGAGCACCAAGTAGAGGTTCATGGAAAAGTCTTGGGGTGAGTGAAAAATTTCTGTGTGACTGGGGCTCCCAGTTCTAAACTGATGGGCTAGCCACACGTGGCCTTTAGGAATTGGTTCACTTTTTAGCTGATTTCATCTTTTTTTTTT
>NC_138374.1:66912927-67005855 GCF_054177405.1 Leptonychotes weddellii
CAACACTCAGTTTGTTTCCTGCGATTAAGAATTCCTCATATCAGTGAGATCATATGATACATGTCTTTCTCTTTTTGACTTATTTCACTCAACATAATACCCTCCAGTTCCATCCACGTCGTTGCAAATGGCAAGATCTCATTCCTTATTAGCTGATTTCATCTTACTCACTTCTACCACAGCCTCTTTTTCCTCCCATGTTCTTCCAATGGTGAAAGAGTTACTATATCCCATTGTCCTTGGAGGGGCTTGTCACTCTTTGGAATTCAGCTCCCTTGATTGCCCTGAAACCACAGCTTTCTGTTGGGTTCAAGACAAGTTAGGATTCTGTGGACTATCCTGCTTTTTCTCATTGTTAGGACAGGAGCAACATTCTCCTGGAGCTCTGCACAATATAGGTGAGAGAAGGACTCCCAGACTCATCTCCTTTTGCTTTCTCCTCTTTACATCTCTTTGCCTCTTCTCCAAGCCTTATTTAAGCAGAACATTCTGTGATGTTGACTCAAGGCCTTGCCATTTCCTCTGCCAAGAATGTCTTGCTCTATCATTACCTTTTGTTTTTATTTTTGTTGTTGCTCTATACCATTTTTTTTTTTTACAATACAGTTTAAAAGCAAATATTTTAAAAGGCTTGCTAATGAAGGCAACACCTCCTGCTACTTCTCTCTCCTTTGAGCCCCTTTCCCAGAAGACAACATGTTAAACACGCTAAACTTTTGGATGGTTATTTCTAGATTTTTTAGCTTTAGATAATTTCAATTTATAGTCCATTATGGAAAATGAATATTTGTCTCTCTTTCATCTTTTCCCCCATTGCAAACATCCACCTATTTGACCCCCCTCCACCAACTTCCAAAAATATTTGCTTATATCATAATTTTGGTAAGATCAATATTTAGAGTTTACTTTAATATGACCTTTTAAACACTGTTCAGAGCTGAGCCACGAAGTAAACTGTAATTATTTTAACTTTCCTGAAAAATATTTTGCTTCCTCTAAAACAGGGTGTTCTTTGCTTATTTGCTCAGTTTCTATCACTAATCCAATACTAATCATTAATTCAACCCCAAACTCTGTGTTAGTGTCTCAGTTTCTTCTCAATACACTTAGATGCAGCAGGTATTCTATTAATTTCATCTTCCTGATGTGGCTCAGTCTGGACTGACTGGCTGTGTCGTATGCCTGGTGCCTTGGTGGTCTTGCTTGAATCTTGCTTCTCTATCAGTTAACCTCTTGAGTTCCCTGTTTCCTGTGCCTTTTTTGTTGTTGTTGTTATTTCATTGTTTTGATGGAGAATATATTCATATAGCTTCCGCAGGTAATTATAATTTCTAAGGTTTTTGTCATGTAGATTTATAAGGCTTTTCACATCTAAATCTGCCTTTATCTTGTTATCAGAGTAATCATTTGATTGGATGTAGTGCTCTACATTGGCAGTAATGCTCCTTTCAAAACTTTAAAACATTTTGACATTGTCCTTTGTTTCTGGTGCCATTTTGACTTCAGCTTTATTGTTTGTCTTTGGTATTCTGAAATTTTATGACATTATCCGGGGCACTTCCTGGGCCCTTTCAAATGGAAACTCATGTCATTTGGTTCTAAGAAATTATATTATTTTGTTGATAATTTTTTCCTTGTCTCTCTTCTCTCTGAATTACTATTTGGGTGTTAGACCTCCTACATTGGTACTTCAAATTTCTTATCATTTCTCTCCTATAATTCATCTCTCTTTCTGTTTCATTTTCCAAGAGAATGTCTCAGTTTTATTTTTCATTGCTTCTGCTTAATTTCTCATTTTTGCTCTCATGTTTTTCTTTTTTTTTAATCCAATTAATTAAGATATAATGTATTATTAGTTTAGAGGTAGAGGTCAGTGATTCATCAGTCTTATATAATACCCAGTGCTCATTATATCATGTGCCCTTAATGTCCATCACCCAGTTACCCCATCCTACCACCCCCCTCCCTTCCAGCAACCCTTAGTTTGTTTCCTAAGATTAAGAGTCTCTTATGGTTTGTCTTCCTCTCTGATTTCATCTTGGTTTATGTTTTCCTCTCTTCCCCTATGATTCTCTGTTTTGTTTCTTAAATTCCACATATGAGTGAGATCATATGATAATTGTCTTTCTCTGATTTAAATGAGTTTCTCTTGGCACAGTACCCTCTAGTTCCATCCACATCATTGCAAATGGCAAGATTTCATGTTTTTGATGGCTGAGTAGTATTCCATTGTGTGTGTGTGTGTGTGTGTGTGTGTTGTGTGTGTGTGTATACCACATCTTCTTTATCCATTCATCTGTCAATGGACATCTGGGTTCTTGTGGACATTGCTGCTATAAACATTGGGTGCAGGTGCCCCTTCAGATCACTACATTTGTATCTTTGGGGTAGATACCTAATAGTGCAATTACTGAGTCCTGGGGTAGCTCTATTTTCAACTTTTTGAGGAACCTCCATACTGTTTTCCAGAGTGACTGCACCAGCTTGCATTCCCACCAACAGTGTAAGAGGGTACCCCTGTCTCTGCATCCTCACCAACATCTGTCATTACCTGACTTCTAATGTTAGCTATTCTGACTGGTGTGAGGTGGTATCTCGTTGTGGTCTTGATTTGTATTTCCCTGATACCCAGTGATGTTGAGCCTTTTTTCATGTGTCTGTTGACCATTTGTATGTCTTCTTTGGAGAAATGTCTGTTCATGTCTTCTGCCCATTTCTTGATTGGATTATTGTTCTTTGGGTGTTGAGTTTGATCAGGTCTTTATAGATTTTGGGTACTAGCTCTTTATCTGATAAGACATTTGCAAATATCTTCTCTCATTCTGTTGGTTGTCTTTTGGTTTTGTCGACTCTTTCCTTTGCTGTGTAGAAGCTTTTTATCGTGATGAAGTCTCAATAGTTCATTTTTGCCTTTGTTCCCCTTTCCTTTGGAGGTGTGTCTAGCAAGAAGTTGCTGCGGCCGAGGTCATAGAGATTGCTGCCTGTGTTCTTCTCTAGGATGTTGATGGATTCCACTTTCACACTTAGGTCTTTCATCCATTTTGAGTCTGTATTTGTGTATGGTGTAAGGAAATGGTCCAGTTTCATTCTTCTGCATGTGGCTGTCCAATTTTCCCAGCACCATTTGTTTAAGAGACTGTCCTTTTTACATTGGATCTTCTTTCCTGCTTTGTCGAAGATTAGTTGACCATAGAGTTGAGGGTCCATTTTTGGGCTCTATATTCAGTTCCATTGATTTATGTGTCTGTTTTTGTGCCAGTACCATACTGTCTTGATGATTACAGCTTTATAATAGAGCTTGAAGTCTGGAATTGTGATGCCACCAATTTTGGTTTTCTTTTTCAACATTCCTCTGGCTATTCGGGGTCTTTTCAGGTCCCATATAAATTTTAAGATTATTTGTTCCAGCTCTGTGAAAAAAGTTGATGGTATTTAGGTAGGGATTGCATTGAATGTATAGATTGTTCTAGGTAGCATAGATATCTTAACAATATTTGGTCTTCTAATTCCTGAGCATGAAATGTTTTTCCATTTCTTTGTGTGTTGCTGGTTATGGGTCTGCTCACGTTTTCTATTTCTTCCTTTTTCAAAAGGTTTTCGTAGTTTATACATCTCTAGAAATGTATCCATTTCTTCCAGATTGCCTAATTTGTTGGCATATAGTTGCTCATAATATGTTCTAATAATTGTTTGTATTTCTTTGGTGTTGGTTGTGATCTCTCCTCTTTCATTCATGCTTCTATTTATTTGGGTCCTTTCTCTTTTCTTTTTGAAAGTTTGGCCAGGGGTTTATTGATCTTATTAACTTTTTTCAAAGAACCAGCTCTTAGTTTCATTGATCTGTTCTACCGTTCTTTTGGTTTCTAGTTCATTGATTTATGCTCTAATTTTTATGATTCTCTTATTTTGCTAGGGTTAAGCTTTATTTGATGTTCTTTCTCCAGCTCCTTTAGGTGTAAGCCTAGGTTGTGTATTTGAGACCTTGTTTCTTGAGAAAGGCTTATATTGCTATATACTTCCCTCTTAGTACCACCTTTGCGGCATCCCAAAGGTTTTGAACAGTTGTGTTTTCATTTTCATTTGTTCTCCTGATGTTTTAAAATTCTTTCATTTCCTGGTTGACCCATTCATTCTTCAGTAGGATGCTCTTTAGCCTCCATGTATTTGAGTTCTTTCCAACTTTCCTCTTGTGATTGAGTTCAAGTTTCAAAGCACTGTGGTCTGAAAATATGCAGGCAATGATCTTAATCTTTTGGTACTGTTTGAGACCTGATTTGTGACCCAGAATGTGATCTATTCTGGAGAATGTTCCATGTGCACTCAAGAAGAATGTGTATTCTGTTGCTTTGGGATGGAATGCTCTGAATATATTGGTGAAGTCCATCTGGTCCAGTGTGTCATTCAAAGCCCTTGTTTCCTTGTTGATCTTCTGCTTAGATGATCTGTCCATTGCAGTGAGTGGGGTGTTAAAGTCTCCTACTATTATTGTATTATTATCAATGTGTTTCTTTAATTTTGTTACTAATTGATGTATACAATTGGCTGCTCCCATGTTAGGGGCATAAATATTTACACTTGTTAGATCTTGTTGGTTAGACCCTTTAATTATGATATAGTGTCCTTCCTCATCTTTTATTACCATTTTTGGTTTAAAATCTAATTTGTCTGATATAAGGATTGCTACCCTAGCTTTCTTTTGATGTCCATTAGCATGATAAATGGTTTTCCATCTCCTCACTTTCAATCTGGAGGTGTCTTTGGGTCTAAAATGAGTCTCTTGCAGACAGCATATCGATGGGTCTTGCTTTTTTATTCAACCTGATACTCTTGTGTCTTTATTGAGGTACTTAGCCCATTTACATTCAGAGTAACTATTGAAAGATATGAATTTAGTGCCATTGTATTACCTGTAAAGTCACTGTTTCTGTATATTGTCTCTGTTCCTTTCTGGTCTATGTTACTTTTGGGCTCTCTCTTCGCTTAAAAGATCCCCTTTAATATTTCTTGCAGAGCTGGTTTAGTTATCACAAATTCTTTTAGTTTCTATTTGTCCTGGAAGCTTTTTATCACTCCTTCTATTTTGAATGACAACTTAGCTGGATAAAGTATTCTTGGCTGCATATTTTCCTCATTTAGCACCCTGAATGTATCACACCAGTCTTTTCTGGCCTGCCAGGTCTCTGTGGATAGGTCTGCTGCCAGGCTAATGTTTCTACCATTGTAGGTTATGGACCACCTCCCCCAAGCTGCTTTCAGGATTTTCTCTTTGTCTTTGACATTTACAAGTTTCATTATTATATGTCAAGGTGTTGACCTATTTTTATTGATTTTGAGGGGGTCATGTTTTTAATTTCCAAGAGTTTTTTTAATTCTCTGTATATTCTTTTTTGAAAAAGCATCTTGTTTTTGTTTTGTGGAAGTAATATCTTCTCTCTCTGGTGCTATTAAAAAAATTGTTGAATTTTCTTTTTATATAGACTTTGTTTCTTTCAAGTTCTTTTTTTACTATTTTAAAAAACATTTTTGGATTCTTGCACCTATTTTAGGGGCTTTTCTCAAATGTTTGGTGATGCTTAGTTGTCTGCTCATATTTTAGAGTACTATATTAAGAGGACATTGGAAGCTCTGAGTTTTTGATGGGGCTTGTGAGACTGTAGGGAATGGAGCTGGGTGTTGCATTGGAAAACTCTGTCAGTAGTGTTAATTCTTCTTTCAGAGCTACTCAGATTCCCAAAGTATCTTCCAATATCACACCTCCCAGCCTGCTGGGAACTGAGTTGGGGAAGGAGGCTATGGATCTGGGCATCTGTAAAATAAATGTTCACTTAATCCCCTTGCTTTCAGTATGGCACTCTCACCCCCAGCTGGCCTGCAATCACTAGAGTAGAGACCCTTTTCAGAATAAGCCTCTAGTCTCTCACTGGGATGGGAAGGGGCATCCACCCATTTGTATGGCGGGAGTTAGGGAGTGGATGGATCTTCTTTGTAAACAATTTAGCACCATTCTACTTGGTCTTGCTTCTCTGTCAGTCAACCTGTTGTAATCCCTGTGTCCCATGCCAGTCTTTTTCTTTTTTGGTTTATTTCATTGTTTTGATGGAAAATAGAGTCATAATATTTATGCCTCCCCCCACTCCCACCACCACACATACTTGTCTTCCAGAGGTAACCAGTTGTGCCAGTTCCTGAGCCTTTGGCCTTTCTCTGATGTAAAGTAGATTGAGTTTTGGCTTTCCCAAATACTGGTTTAGGATTCAGTTTTCTTGGGTCTTCCAGTTAGTTATCACTTCCAATAGCTTGCCAACCATCTGTTTTTTCCCCATTGTCTTATTTTCATGAGAATTTTTGCCTTTAAAACATTTTTCTTTACTTTCATTTGAGATGGGAACAAAAGTAAGTGTATAGGTCCAAGCTGCCATCTTTATGCAGAAGGCTCCAGCCACCTGTTTTTACTTGGGTAACTTCCATTAGTCCTCCCCTTGAGCCTTCTCTGGTTCTTCTCTTTCATCCCTTCTCTGCCATTCCGGGTCACGTGCTTCCAGAATTCTTCCTATGTGCTTCCATGACATCACAGTGCTCTCTGCAGATAGCTCCTTCATTCATCCACTTGGTAAATATTTATTGAGCACCTACTATGGGCCCATGAGGACACTAGGGCTACAGCAATGAATAAAGTACACAGCTGTCATGGAGCTTGCATTCTAGAGGATGAAACAAACAAATATGCAGGTAAACGTACAAACAACCATGACAATTTCAAGTAATGATAAGTGTTATGAAGAAAATAAAACAAGGTAACGAATAAAGAGACTGGGGTGGGAATGGTAGGACCCTTTTATAAGGGGTCTAAGGCATCTTTTCTGAGGTGGTTAACTCACTCTCAATTTGAAAGAATGCAAAGTAATCAGGGTCTTCAGAGCCGAGGGGCAAACAGATACTGGAGAGAAGGGTTTGAAGATATGGAGGAATGTTTTGATGACAGAACACAGTTTCCTTCCAAAGGCCCAGTGGGAGGGTTTGGGTGGAGGAGAAGAACTGAGGACCAGCTTATGTGAGGGAGGTATGAGTAATGCAGCAACAGGAGTTGGGCGATGCTGAACTGGAGGTTTGAGCTTCTTGTGGTGTCTGAAGTAAGCAGGGGGAAGGGCCTGAAGGTGAGGCAGACATCTGCACTACACCCCAATGTATTTGGCCATTATAAGTTCTTTCTTGTAGGAGGAGCAAGCTCCTCAGGGCCCCAGAGCAGACAGGTGTTCTGGGGTCACCAACTCCACTGGAGTCCTCAGTGGGGACTCTCAGGGAGCAGAGATGTCTCCGGAGCGAGCATATGGAGCCACACCAGCTTCCTTGAGGTGCTCTGATGAATGTGTGTGTGGGAGCACAGAGGAGGGAGGTGGGTACTCATTATTCATTATGATTGGTGATAAGGTCTTTGCTAGGCAGAGGTTTGGGTAGAATATTATAAAAATTCCAGATGCTGAGAAAGCAATCTGTGGTCCTTGGTGTCCTTCTGTCCTCCGTGGTTGTCTTTCTGGCCTGGTCAAGTCAGTCACGCTAGTGAGATGTTCTCTTGCCCAACTCCCTTGAATGGAGGCACAGAGAGCTGTTGGTGTCAGGCGTACCCGGCCAGCCGCTCCTGTGGATGTCACCCTGCTCTATGTCCCTTGTCACCCTTCCCCTCCCCTGCTGCTTGCTGACAGGACTGTGCTCACAAGTTTTGGCAAAGCCAACAACGACAGAATAGCTTCTTGTCACTCTGCTGTTGAGGTAACACGTATGCAGGGTGGCCTTTTGTCTCCTTCTTGGCTGTGGCCCTTTTGATAGATTGGTGTCCTCATTTCCCCCACGAATCTGAGGGTCACTGACATTCTGTGTCACTCAGTGATTTCACATGCCACGAGAAGGGGGATGGGGTCAGGCATGCTATATTTTCTCTTATGTTGGGGTTGCCCTTTTACCCCCAGAGCACTTTGTGGAAGGATGGGCTTTTCCCCAGACTCACAGCTGGGGAAGAAAGGAAGAAAACACTACCAGTTAAATAAAAAGGCTCAAAAAGATCCACCAATACAACACCAAGAGTGAACCCTAAGGTAAACTGTGGATTCTGGGCAATAATGATGTGTCAGCATAGGTTCATTAATTGTAACATGTACCACTCCAGTGGGGATATTCCTAATGGGAGAGGCCGTGTGTATGTGGGGACAGGGAGTGTATAGGAACTCTGTCCTTCCCTTTCCATTGTTTTGTGAACCTAAACTGCTCTAAAAAGATAAAGTCTTAAAAAATAAAAGCACTGTAAATTCCCAATGCAGGATTAAAAAAATGGTTTAAATTATAGGACTAAATAAGGTTATCTGACTCTGTGCCTAGAAAATGAGACTGGCTTGGAAGAGCTTTGTTATTATTACCTCATTTGCAAGCCAAGTAGCCTGGGCAGGTCATGGATGTGCCTTGCCGCCCAGAATGCGTGGGGACTGTTGGTTTAGTGCAGGCTGAGGCTTACTGGCTCTGGTTCCTCCCAGGCTCTCCCCAGACACCAGATGGACCCTGAGCAGGATTCCAGTTCTTGTCATGTCTGTCGCTACTCCCAAGGCATAGAGGAAACCAGTGTGCCCAGCGGTCCAGGCAGGGTGAAGGCAGTGGGTGAATCTGGGTGTGCTTCTTTCTCTCTCTCCATTCCCACTTGGGAGGGTTTCCTTTTGAGAGCAAGGAAGTTGGGGTTCCTCTGCAACATGTCACCCCTTGACTGTCTCCCCATTACTTTGTGAGGCCAATGGGACTCCTGATTGTGACCTGTGTCAGCAAAGCCTGTTCAGAGATGGGTCTGAACTAAGACCCTGCCACCAAAATTTGGCTAAATCTCCAAAATTCTGGGCATCCGTTTTCCTCTCTGTCCAGCTGGGGGGAGCTTCCAGGGCCTTGCAGCTCTGAATGTTCTATAGTTCCGCTGGCTCTCTGGCTGTCCATGGGTAATGCACACTTCTGTTTTGCCCTTTGCTGGCAGGAGCTGGGACTTGTATTGATTTGGTTTGGCCTGAGGAGAGAGGAAGCCCGGGCACTCATATTCTCCTCATTAATATTTCATATTCCATGAGCAGCTATTCCTCTCCCACTAGGAGAGGCTGAGCCGCGGACCCTCAGATGCTTTTTAGCATCAGATATAAGCAGAGCTCCCTCACCTACTGGTCACTGAATCCCAGTGGTGTTGGGGGAGGGTGGTGGCGGGGAACACAATGCCTTCCCTTCTGTCTTCTTAGAGATACTGTGGCTGAGAGGAACCGGGGAAGGAGACAGAGAGACAGGGGAGAGGCAGGGCGGGGTGGGTGGGGGGTGGGAGCGGCTGAGTGGGGGCGGGGTATGGCTTGAATAATTAAATTGAAGCTGCCTTCCCCAGGATGTAGCCACTCCTGCCCTCCCTGGGCCCAGAAGTTGGTGGTCATTTCCCAGCCGAGAGTCGCTGGAGCCCAGGGTGGCCCAGTGGCTTCCTCCAAGTAATAAATGGCATGGTTGCAACTTGAATTCCTATTGGTTCCCTTCCCTGAGGCAGAACTGGCTTCTGTCACAAGGGTATGTTTTGACCTTTCCAAATCATCAGTGAAGATAGTAATGTGTGTCACTGTTTGCTGCCAGAGGACTGTGTCTTTCTTAGCAGGGAAGTCCTGTGAGTCATGTTCCAGAGGGCTATGGAGACCTGGTTGGCATGGGGCGCACCTACATTGGTGACCACAACCCTCTTCACACTTTCTTAAAGCATACATCACAGTGGTGGGGATTGTTTGTGCTGAATTCCCCCCACCCCCTGGATTCTGAAAGCTCTAAAGAGAGGAAGTCTGCCTTCTTTGTCTGGTCCCCGGGATCTCGTCCTGAGCCAGGCAAACAGATGTCCATCAAATAGTTGTCCAGTGGGTGGGAAATAAATATGACCCTGGCTTGTAGCTTCCCTGGGAGTCCCAGGCTCTGGCATTTACACTGAATGGTTACCGTTTATGGAAGCTGATTCTGTAAACTGTGGCATCTGAGCACAGGAAAAGGGGGTCAGCCGAATTAAAGCCCTTCAGTGTATTAAAAGCCCTGGCTTCATTTCCAGGCTTTTTGATGTAGCTGGGAAAATCCACATTGAATTTCAGAATGATCTCTTTAGAGAGCATCTAGTACAATTCCCTCGTTTTCTTGAACAAGGAGGTTTGGAGAAAATAAATTTACCAAGCTCTCCATTGGTAAGCACCCCTACTAACTGCCCATTAGGAATCCTGTTTTGTCATCCTATACTCTTTTGACCATATCACTCCGACTCCCTGTTTATTCACTTCTTCTAAGAATAGAAATTGCTTAGAATTTTAAAGAACAGAAATTGGAAAACTGGCATAGTAAACGAGTAGTAAGGAGAATGTTTAGGTGGCTTGCTTCAGAATGCAGATACTCATCTTTGTGTCGTTCATTGGCTATCCACCAGGGACTTGTAGATATATTTGTCTGGATAGGACAAAGGAGACCTAGGTCTATGTCCTAGTATCTCCTCCTTTCTTTCTCTTATGCTTAAGGTTTCCTGGTGAGTTTTTGTTTGTTTGCTTTATTAGGTTTGCTATGTCCCTTTTGAAACATAGAACGTAAACTGATCCTATCTCTCTTTTCTCCATTCATGCCCTGGCTATGCCTCCATTCCCAGGTGAGTGAAGACTGGCTCTGGAGCTACCTTCTTTTTTATTTTATTTTATTTTATTTATTTATTTGAGAGAGAGAGCACAAGCAGGGGGAAGGGGCAGAGGGAGAGGGAGAAGCAGACTCCCTGCTTAGCAGGGAGTCTGATGCGGGGCTCGATCCCAGGACCCAGGGCTCATGACCTGAGCTGAAGGCAGATGCTTAACCGACTGAGCCACCCGGGCGCCCCTGGACCTACATTCTTGGTGGCTTCCCTGCTTCCTCTGACTGCTGGTGAGGACACTGAGGAGGAGGAAGAGGAGAGTAAAGATGAGGAAGAGGACCAGGAGAGGAAAGACAAGAAAACCGACGACCATCCATGTCAGCAAATGAGCAGGCCAGGCTGTCATTGTGGTGACCGTGGATGGAGCCCTCTGGAGGTGCGTGTGCAGTAGTGACAGCCACATTCTATGGGCAGCCTTGAAGTGAATAATCCTGCAACATAGGACATTTTGTCCCAGTAAAGGACAGGACAGTGGGCTACCTTCCACAGAGATCCACCGACGTGCCCCCCTTTTCCTCCTTCTGTGAAGGACTGGGGAAGCTTCAGCCTGGCGCCGTGTCTGGAGACAGCACCCTCAAAGGAGCTACACAGCTCCTTTTGGTTCGGGCATTCAGAATCCACGAGAATTTGACCGATGAGCCCTCCGGGGGCTGTGTTTTAGGGAGCCAGCTCTGCCATGATGACTGAGGCCAGGATGAAAGCTGATACTTACTGAATCCTTTCCCTTATTAACGCTTTAATCCCCACCACACCCCTCCTTCACAAACAAGGAAACTGAGGCAATGTGCACACAGTTGGCAAATCTGATGGGGTGCTCTTCCTATCACAGCCATTTGCTGGGGCACAGGCCTGGCCCCCGCATGGAAAGGGGGTTCTTGTGGCTGCCATCTGGCGGACCTCACACGCCCATTCTTTCCCTCACCAGCTAGACATGGCCTGCTCACTAGCGCCTCTCATGATTCCTCCTCAAAGCCTTGCTCTTTCCGCCGGCCGCATCGTTCATCGTTTCAGCAACCCGGCATATGGGCAGGAGGTTGGAGGCGTTTCCTTTGGGAAGGGCCTGAGGCTCCTTAATCCCATAGAGCCATAGTGCTGTGCTGGCCTATTGACAGGGATGCTATCATCTAGGAACGCCTGGGCCGATATTACTCATAGCGAGCCCCCGCAGACATGCCCCGACCAGAGCCGATGTGGGGGTTGGACCAGCCCTGTGGTTCTTATTTTGGTTGCAGGGTGCACTTCAGCAAGAACTATCAGGAAACTTTGAGGAACAAGATGTATTACTCACAGGTCCTGCAGGGTACATGGTACAGCAAGGTCTAAGTAGAGAGGGAGGATGGACCTGGATTTCTGCCTTTATTAAGGTCTGAGGGTAGGGTGTCTAGTAGAGTTTCTTGAGTTCACTCTTTACTGGCTCATTTAAGGCATAAGAGTGGGAACTGGGGCAACTGGCGGGAGAAGCGGGGTCACTCAAACTGTCATTATGTCGCTTACCCAGGACTTTCTGAGAGGGAATTTCCTGGGTTGGGGTGGCCTGATTCCTTCTCTGGCTAAACATTTTGCCAGGAGCTGTGTCTTATGGCTGGCGATGTGCTTATTGGAGATGGATGTCTTTGCAGGGAACGTCTTGGCAATCAGAAGCCTAATGTCGGGCACCTACATTACAATCATAAAGCTTAATGTCACATGCTTACACTGCATGTATTTTCATCAAATATTTTTGATCAAATATAAAAATATTCAGAGTTGTGTTCCACAAGAGTCCCAACACGCAGGCAGCATGTAAGGTGGATTTTTTTTTTGCCAATGTAGAAAGTAGAAGCGAGAGAGGGGCTTGGGTGGGGGAGGTGGGGGCTGGGTGGTCTCCTGCCCATCCTTCTGTACTGCTGTCTCTCCCAGGGACAGCCTGAGCTCCAGAGGGGAACCTCCCACTCTCCTCCAGGCAGAACTGCATAGAAGAGCTTCCCGCCCACCACGGACCCTCGAGCTGGAGGAAGAAACTCGTTTTTTAGCCAAACTGGATGATCGGTCTTAGTTTCTACTTTATCTTATCTCTTGATAGTTTCTAAATGTTCCTTTCTCTTTTGCAGCCCTGAAATGACATGCCATTCTTTAAGGAATGTCAAATCGAACTGGTGCACAATGGACTATTTCTTACCATTCTGATACACATAAGCTCTTAGGTGTAATTTTATGGCTGTGCTTTCTGACCAGATATTAGTAATAGTCTGAACTGAAAAGCATAAAAGAGAGTTGTTGCCATTGAGATGCTAAATATGCATAAGCACATTTTTAGTCTAGTGATTTTTTTCAGGCTTTTGGGAAGTCTGGCTTGTTGTTTTCTAATTGCAACATAACTGAAGAATAGGTCTGAAATTACGGAAGCATGCCTCAAATAACGCTGTGTTTATTTCATCCTCATTTTTAATGCCATTAATACGACATCATAGAGATTCTAATTTATGTTACAATTGAGTTTCCAGCAACTGAACACAATCTCTAGTCTTCTTTTTAGTTCGGATCTTTGTTTCATGTCTTCTTTAATATAAATACCAGTGCTAGAAAAGAAAACACAATGCACAGTATTTCACACACAGAATGCTTGTTAGCTTAGCTCTGAAGAGCCAGTAAATAGCATGTCGTCCAATGCACAGTTCTGTCCCAGCTCTCTTTTTTTTTTAAGACTTATTTGAGAGAGGGAGAGAAGGAAAGGGTGTGCACGCTAGTGCATGCATGAGTGAGGGAGGGGCAGAGGAAGAGGGAGGGAGAGAATCTTAAGCCGACACTTCACTGATCGGGGAGCCCCACTTGGGGCTCGATCACAGGACCCTGAGATCATGACCTGAGCCGAGATCAGAACCTGAGCCAAAATCAAGAGTGGGCCTCTCCACTAACTGAGCCACCCAGGTACCCCCCCAGCTCTATTTTTTTAAATGCCTTTTTATTTAAGAATAAAAAGGTATCCAGTGAATATTTGTTGAGTGATTAAATAAATGAATGAGTGGATGAATTCAGTGATCCTGATATATAATATTGGGTAAGTGACTTAATTATGAAGCATATTTTTAAGCATCTGTCCATCCCCCCTCACGAGGATGAAGCTGGACTTTTGTCTGCTTTATTCATAGGTATATCCCAAGCACCGAGGACCGTGTCTGGCACACAGAGGCACTCAGTAAATATTTCTTGAACAATTAGTGCATCTGAGACTATAGCTGCAGGCTACACTCCCTCATCTCAGCCAGATGGTTCTCAAATGTTTATCTTTGGTTACAAAGGGAAGTGGGAGAACAATTTTAGATGTGTTCAAGGATCGGAGCAGGTTGCTCTGCTGTTCCTGGTCCTGTTACACAAATGTCATCTACCCACAGGAGTCTTGCTCCAAATGCCTAGAAGGCAGCTGCAGACATCAGTCTGTGTTTATTTCTTTTTAGGAACTCTTCTTCGCTTTACAGTTTCTCACCTGTGATTTTTCACTTTTTGAGTCCTCAAAACAATCACTTCTGGTGACCGCAGGGACTCCAACAGATACTTGTACACCCATGTTCATAACAGCGTTATTCCCAGGCGTCCATCGATGGATGAACGGATAAACAGCGGGATCCAGGGTGGTACACATCCGTACAGTGAATACTATTCAGCCTTGAAAAAGAAGGGAGGGGCGCCTGGGTGGCTCAGCCTGTTAAGCGTCTGCCTTCGGCGTGGGTCCTGGGATCGAGCCCTGAGTCAGGCTCCGTGCTCAGCGGAGACTGCTTCTCTCTCTGCCTCTCTCCCTGCTCGTGCTCGCTCTCTCACTCTACCCCTCAAATAAATAAAATCTTAAAAAAAAAAAACAACAAAACACAAAGGAAGGGAATTCTGACAATGCTACAATATAGATGAACCCTGAAAACATAATGCGGAGTGAAATAAGCCAGTCACAAAAGCATAAAATATTGTATGAATCTACTTTTATGAGGTACCCGGAGTCGTCAAATTCATACAGAAGAAAGCAGCATGGTGGTTCCCCATGTACTGGGAGTTTGGTCCATGATCCCAGAGGAGCCCAGTTTTCCAGCCGTCCCCACCAAAGGACGGAAGCCGTCCTGGGCTCCCTGCTAAGTGAGTTCCGCTGAGAGACCACGTGGACCAGGAGAATTGCCTGGCGAGCCCTTCCTGAATTCCTGACCCACGTGACTGTGACATACTGTAGGAAAATGGTGGTTGTATTAAGCCACGAGGTGTGGGCAATTATATTGCAGTAGATAACAGCTTTGCCACTCAGAATGGTTTTGGTTTTGGAGATTATCTGCTGTTGTTTTAGCTAATGAGGGGCACTTAACGAGGGAGATTGTCCTGCAAAGCTGCCCGGAGTCTTTAAAAATGTCTGCGTGGCTACAGCCAAGCCAAGTGAGCACCATTGCTGTTACCCGGATGATTCGGAAAACCCCACCCTTTCTGCTGCTACTGTCCATGCATTTGAGGTGACCACAGCCTACGGATGCTGGACTGCACCTTTGCTGGTGGAGACCTGAGCAAGAAAATGAATGGAACTGAAAAAACAAAATAAACGGAATAAAATTCCTATTGTATCTTAAAAAAAAAAAATTAAGCCCTTGAACTGTTCTTTTGTTGTTCCTGTTGTTTTGTTTTTGTTTTTAATCAGAGTAGGAGTGGTGAGAGTGGGCACCCTTGTCTCATTCCTGATCTTAGAGGGGAAGCTTTTAATCCTCCTCCATTGACTATGATGTTAACGGTAGCTTTGTCATATATATGCCTTCATCATATTGAGATATGCTTCTTCTATGCCCAAATTGTTGAGAGTTTTTATGGTGAAAGGATATTGAATTTTGTCAAATGATTTTTCTGCATCCTTTGAGTTGATCATATGATTTTTGTCTTTCATTCTATTAATCACCTTTGTTGATTTCCCTATGTCCAATCATCGTTGCTTCCCAGGGAGAAATCCCACTTGATCATAGCGAGTGACCCTTTGAATGTGTTGTTGAATTCAGTTTGCTAGTATTTTGTTGAGAATATTCTCATTTATGATATTGGCCCATAGTTTTCTTTCTTGAAGTGTCCTTGTCTAGCTTTGGTATCAAGGTAATGCTGACCTCATAAGGTGAATTGAGGAGTGTTCCTTCCTTTCCAGTTTTTGGAAAGAGTTTGAGAAGAATTAGTGTTAATTCTTCTTTAAATGTTTGGTAGAATTCATCTGTGAAGCCATCTGATCCCGGACTTTTCTTTGTTGGGAAGTTCTTCATAACTGACTCAATCTCCTACTTGTTATTGGTCTGTTCAGATTTTGTATTTCTTCATGATTCAGTCTTGGTAGGTTCTATGGTTCTAGATATTTATCCATTTTTTTCTAGATTCTCCAATCTGTTGGCATATAATTTTCCTAAGTCTCTTATAATACTTTGTACTTTTGTGGTATCAGTTGTAATGTCTTTTCTTTCATTTGTAACTTTGAGTCCCCCTTTTTTTTCTTAGTAAGTCTAGCTAAAGGTTCATAAATTTTGTTTTAAAAAATCCATTGTTTAGTTTTGTTGATCTTGTCAATTGTTTTTCTGTTCTCTATTTCATTAATTTCTGCTCTAACCTCCTCCCTTCTAACTTTGCACTTAGTTTGTTCTTGTTTTTCTAGTTCCTTGAGTTGTAAAGTTAGGTGGTTTATTTGATTTTTTTTTCTTAATGTAAACATTTATTGCTATATACCTCCTTCTTAGCATTGCCTTTTCTGCATCTCGTAAGTTTTGGTATGCTATGTTTCCATTTTTGTTTCAGTATCTTTTTTTCTCTCATCTTTGACCCATTACTTATTCAGAAGTGTGTTGTTTAATCTCCACATATTTGTGAACTTTCAAGTCTTCCTCCTATTATTGATTTCTAGTGTCATTGTGGTCAGAAAAGGTACTTGGTATGATTTCAATATTTTTAAATTTGCTGACTGTTTTTGTAACCTAACATATGAATGCATGTATGAATGTAACCTAATTTTCTTCTATCCTGGAGAATGTTTCATGTGCCCTTAAGATGAATGTGTATTCTGTTACTGTTAATGGAACATTCTGTATATGTCTGTTTGGTCCATTTAGTCTAAAGTGTAGTTCAAGTCCAGTGTTTCCTTATTGGTTTTCTGTTTGTTAAAAGTGGGGGACATCAAAGCCCCTGCTAATTGTCGTATTGTTGTCTGTTTTACTCTTCAGGTCTGTTAGTATTTGTTTAATATAAGTAGGTGCTCCGATGTTGGTTTCACATATTTTTATAATTTTTATAGCCTCTTGATGAATTGACCCCTTTATCATCACAATTACCTTGTCTCTTATTACAGTTTTTGACTTAAAGTCAATTTTGTTTAATAGAAGGATAGCTACCTCTCTTCTCTTTTGGTTTCCATTTGCATGGACTATTTCTTTCCATCTTTTCTCTTTGAGCCTATGTGTGTCCTTGAAGTTGAAGTGTGCCTCTTGTAGGCAGCATATAGTTGGGTCTTGTGTGTGTTTGTGTGTGTTTTCTCTTTGTTGTTTTTTAAAAAATCTACTCAGCCACTCTGTGCCTTTTTTTTTAAATAAAATTTTTAAAAAGATTTTTATTTCTTTATCTGAGAGAGAGACAGAAAGAAAGAGCATGATTGGGGAGGAGAGGGAGAAGCAGGCTCCCCACTTATCAGGGAGCCTGATGTGGGGCTTGATCCCGGGACCCCCAGGATCATGACCTGAGCCGAAGGCAGACACTTAACGGACTGAGCAACCCAAGCACCCTTCACTCTGTGCCTTTTGATTAGAGAATTTCATCCATGTATACTTAAAGTAATTATTGATAGGTAAAGACTTAGTATTGCCATCTTGTTAATTGTTTTGTAGTTCTTTTGTTCCTTTCTTCCTCTTTTTCTGTCTTCCTTTGTGAATTGATGATTTTCCTGTAGTGGTAGACTTTGATTCCTCTCTCTATCTTGTGTGTATCTACTACAGGTTTTTGTTTTGTGGTTACCCTGTGGTTGACTTGAAACATAGATATAACAGTCTGTTTTAAGCTGATAACATCTTAACTTTGATCACATACAAAAACTCTTTTTACTCCCTCACCTCCACACTCTGTTTTTCATATCAAAATTTATATCTTTTTGTATTGTGTATCCATTAGCAAATTATTGTAGTTATAGTTTTTTTTTGTTTCCGATGCACAATGTAATGATTTGATATTTGTAGATATTGCAAAATGATCACCACAATAACTCTAGTCAACACCCATCACCATACATAGTTAATTTTTTCCCCTTGTAATGAAAGTTCTCCTCTCCTAGCTATTTTGGAATATGCAATATGGTATTATTAACTATAGTCACTGCTGTACATTAATTTGTACTTCCCCCCCCTTTACCCATTTTGCCCACCTGGGGGGTCAGGGCAAACAGCAAGGGCTGAGGCCAACTGTGGGCACCCTGGCAACTTTGGGGACCCTCGATGTTGGTGTGAACTACCATGTGTGCTGGTTCTCACCATGGGTGCAAGGCAATGGAAGCCAGTGTCAGGAGTCAGGCTGGGGGCATGCAGGTGCACAGCTGGAGGGGCTGTCTGCAGGTAAGCCTACTGGTACAGGCCAGCGACAGGAGATAGGGCCAGATCCAGGCCCACAAGCAGCTGCAGGGGCCCTGGCTGTTGGCATGCCCTCCTGTGACTGAAGGCTCTCCCCATGGGTGTACACATGGCAGTGGAGGCCAGGGTTGGGCATCACTGGGATCCTCCATCACTTCCATTGTGTGGCTGCTATTTCTAGTCCCTGCTTTTCTTCCTTGTTCCTAGCCAACTCTCTACATCTGGGTGAGGTGAAATCAAAGCAGGACTTTTGAGCTGTGACCCAAAAAGCTGAGGAAGCTAGTCAGTCACCCCATCCCCCTTTCCTGGTGAGGGAAATTCTTTCTAGCTAGAGAATGCCATCTCGGTGTCCAGCAATGCTGGCTTTGGGGAGGGGATGATGCAGGCAAAAGGAGGCTGTCTTCTCTTCCTGTATGGTTATTCTTGTGTGGTTATTCTTTTTGTTCCATTGTGTTGCTGAAGTTTCTTAAGTGGACTCCAGAGCTGTCTCAGAATTGTTTTCACTCATGGGTGGATGTCAAATTGTTGATCCTGGCTAGGGGCCAGAGGCTGGGGACTCCAATTGCATCATCTTGGTGACATCACTTCCCCCCATCCACTCTTGAAGTTTGGAGCCTCGATGGAAGGAGCTCCCCTACTGGCATTCCATTGCATTTCCTTAATGCAAGTTCTGGATGGTAGATTCCTCCACTCTGGTTTTTCTTTTAACTATTAAATATTCCATACATGTACCATATTCTAGATTTGTCAAAAATTCTGCTTCCTTGATAGCTAACTTTTCCCATTTTTGTTCTATTTTGGGTTTTATTCCATGTGTATCTTTTATTCCCCTTTAAGTGAATGGAATCTCGAAAGAAAAGAGCAGTAGTCATGTATGTTCCATTTGTTCACCGTCTTGAACCCAGAGCAAGGAGTTCACTTTTGAATGTTGTTTTAGTTTAACTCAGGGATCAGCATATTAGAGCTGTTTATTCTGGGTTTTGGGTATCCAGTCAGCATTATTCAGGTCCCCACCGAGGAGAAGTTGAAAAGGTTCATGGAAGCAGAAAACAATCAGTAACTATAGATTATAATTATTGTACTATTAAGGTAGTGTTGCAGATAGGAAGGAAATAAATATTTTAATAGAATACATATACCTATGTACACCACACACCTTTGAGTCTATATATAAATAAGCAGGTGATATGTACATTTGCTTATTGCTAGCTTCTAGCATGTAAGTTTATGGAGGCAGGGATTTTTGTCTGTTTTGTTCATTATTCTATCCCCAGTGCCTGTTACAAATTAGGTGCTCAGTCAACACTGATCAAGTAAATGAATGAGTAAACTTCACACACACACACACGGCCATTGCTGCTGCTGGCTTGTTGCCAAAAATTATGAAATGTATAGAAACTCCAATCTATCAGACCATTTAGCTCTTGATGGGCTTTCCTTCTTCTGGCCAAACCATTACTGTGCACTGTTGTAAATGGTATTTCTGCTCATTCTTTGGAAGGTTGTCTTCATTTCGAGACTATTTTATCATCCAAGTTAATTCTCCTTTTCTACACTGTGTGCATACTTTCAAATTTATGAGCAGGTTGGAAGGTAAATTTTAAGGACGTTAATGACTATGTTTTGAGTATATAAAGTAGAAAAGCACTGAAATTTCCTTGTACAGTCTTTAATGCTTTAGAATTCTCACGGCAATTTAACAATTATTATTTAAGCAGAATACAGAAAGTTATGTAGATGTTTTGGATGTATTGTAATGCAGTAATTATGGGTGTTGGTAATACCAGTTTGTATGCCACACCCATTATTTGTTAAACATTTTATAATTAATTGTGTTTGTTCCCTTTAGGTCATTCCTCTAAGGCATATATGTGACTAATCCTCGTAACATTCTTGGGAGCTAAATATTGTGGCTTGAAGGCAACAAATGTCTCAGATATTAACTGATTTGCCACTAAAGGGAAAGGCTAAACATTCAGGAAGATGGAAGATTATGGTACAAATATTATGAGTTGCTCTGAAAATGCCTGAAATTCTGCCTAGTCCATTTTGTCCAGCAACCATGCTGCATCTTTTCTGTGACTTTAGCTTTTCTTTCAAGACAAGGTGGAGCTAGGTTTTTTTTTTCCCCCCTCAGGCAGTGAGTCCCAGCCTCCTTGAGGACAGGGCGCCCATACTTGGTTTTAAACTCCACGGAGGCTGGGCACTTCCTGAACGCCAAGAGAAAAGAGGGAAAGGTGGAAGTGAGCTCCATCCTTAAATTCCTACTTTAGCCAAAGGGGCTTCTAAGGGCTTAAGCAAAGAGTAAAAAATAAAACTTAATTGGAAATGATATGGGGGGGCAAGAGTTGGATGAGCAGGAAGGAGTTGGGGTGCCACTGACCTCTTTAGATTCCTTATAGCTTTATAGCATCTTACCTCTACATCTTCTTACTCCTTCCCCCCATCACCTCTCTCTTTACAGGCTCCACATCAGCAACAGGAAAGGGAAAGCTGGGCGAGACTGCTGGTGAGGGTTGAGACACCAAAATAGGGGAGGTAGGAGGGGAGGGCTTGCTTCTTACTCCAACTATTCAGTTTCTTCTCCCTCTGCTCCCTTTACTGGTCCATTTCGTTTTTCCACACTGCCAGTCTTTGCAAGTACAGCCACAGAGGCTCTTTCTTTTTCAAGTTTATTTATTTATTTTTTAGTAATCCCTACACCCAACATGGGGCACGAACTCGACCCCAAGATCAAGAGTCACATGCTCTACTGATGGAGCCAGCCAGGCGTCCCACCACAGAGACTCATTAATACGGCATTAAAAAACTAGTTACTAAAAAAAAATGTTACTGAACATCAATTTGTCTGTGCAAACCGGGTATATAAAATAGAGGGGGTGCTCAGTCTCTTAACTACCTGAGGACGATGGGCAAAAAAAGTAGAAATGCCACGGGTCTGCCCTGACATCCAGCATCTGTCACGTGGCAATCCTGGTCCTGCTGGTAAACAGCAGAATTCGACAGAACAACTTGACCTAGCCAGTCAGGGCGAGAGAAGCCCTTTTGAAATTAGGAACCCAAGGCAAAGAGATTAAACTGCAGCTAGAACATGCTCTATACAAAGTAACTGTGGCCTTTGCACGTAAGCAGTGGGGCTGTGGCTTGCGTGTTGGCATTTATTGTTAATATTTCTAAAAATGGTATAATCTAGAGTCAGAGAACAACAGTGTGCATCTGAAATGAATAATAAAGAAATGAAGTCACTACCAACTGGATGGCAGCCCACTGATCAGCAGCTTATTAAGTCAAGCATTTTCTAATTCTTTGTGAGATACAGATTTTAAATGATTTTTAAAACAACTTCTCACTCTTAACAACAATCTTATAAAGTAGGAAGGAAATTATTCACACCCTTATTTGACCAGTGGATCGGCTAAGGGCCCTGCCCTGGTCACCTGACAGCTGGTTCTATCTTTGGGACCAACAATCACCTGCTCACCCAGTGATTCTGAATCATTTAAAGTTTGTCTCCCATTCCTGGGCAATATCTCCCACTTCTTTCAAGATACCCACTTTTCTTCTCCATTCTCACTGGATCCTCACCAGTGTAGTCCGGAATTCCCTAGCTGAGGCCTCTCGCTTCCTACTGGCTTCCCCCCAGCCCCACCTCAATGGCACACTGCCATCATGCCTCCTGATATCAATGTCATTTCCCGGTGTCCCTGCTGTGTCTGGCACGTGGCAGGTGCTCAACAGACTCCTTTCCTACTGTATCGAAACTCTACAGTCTGGCTAACCAGTTCCCTGTGCATGGTCCATTCCCAGGGTCTCCCAGAGCCCAGGTGGGCTCCCACCCCACTCGGACTCCCACCGCATGCTGGCTCCCACCCATGCTCCCTTGCGGGGCTCCTTAACCAGAAGATGCTCTGCTCTTCCCTTTCCCTACCTGCAGCTTCCCTAACAGTACAGGGCCAGCCTGTCTTCTGCCTCCAGATCCCGCGGGCTCTCCCTTTCGAAACCTCATTCCTCCGAACGGTGCACCGCTGTGGAACCTCCTCACAAACTCTCTTACTGGTAGCACTGTACCTTTGGTTTCAATTTTGTGACACCAACTAGATGCTAAATCACTTGAGACAAAGGACCAACCCTCTCTTCTCCCAGAACACTTATTTATTCCAAACTATGCTGCTCAACTACTTGTTGAGTGACTTGTCCAGGGCAGGGGACTGGGACTTGGGTCTTCAATTCTCTGTCCACAAGCCCATTGTTCTGGAAGTTACAGCACGTATGTCCTAACTCTATGATATTTTCTATGTTTTGCCAGATGATGTGGAAGACAGTTCTACTAGTCAAGGCAAGTCAGAATTATATCATCTCACTGGAAGCTAAATAAAACTACTTGCCTTTTGTGGTTCTTTATAACCAATTTGACCATATTTGCAAAAAGCGATTATTTATATTCAAAATCACTTCATATACTTACAGAGATTTGAGTTTTGGTTTTTGTTTTTAAGAAATTGACAAATGGAAACATTTTTCTCTCCTTCTATGATTAAAAAATATTTGAATGTTAATATTGTCTACTTTCTAGATACGATAATCTGCAAGTTGAGGTAATCTGGTCTGGCTTTATTTCATAATTCATATTTTCATTGTAGCGCATGTGGAATATTTTTGAATACTCGTGGAGTCACACCATTCCATACTTAGCTCTTCGGTATATAAATAGAACACTATCTTAAAAATAATTTTAATTTGGTGACTAATCTAACAGAGAGGTGGAACGACTTCTTGTTCGTCCGAGTTGACTTCTCTGAGTTACAGGGGCAACGGCCAAGGGCAGCTTCCTCCCCATGTTGTTGCTGGCCACCCCACTTTTTTCTTTTGCCCGGCTTCCCACATCAGGGCCCTGGACAGTTCTTTTGAAGACCCAACCTAGCTTCTGTTTCCTAACTGACTCATCGTGAATGGTTCTGCCCTTCCTCTATCAGGATTCATAATGAAGACTGTGAGGTGGGGTCCTGAGTGACAACAGAGCCCCTAAAAGAGACCAGCCACTTCCATGCATGGCAACTCCTCCTGCACTCATCACGTTTTCTCCCAGCATTGGAACATTCTATGGAGTAGGTTTTGGCTGATCCCACCCAGGCTGTGTTCTCCGCCCTCTGACAGGGTATCTAGTGTAGTAGTAGAAACCCAGTAAATTGTAGGCTAAGTGGTTGGAGCCAGGGACCCTCCTGAATAGGTCCCAGCTGATGACTGAGTGTTTAGGTTGTCCCTGACCTTGATGATCAGATCATTGTGCGTTCTCTGTTCCAGAAGGCTGGGTCTTAGAAGTTAGCTTCCATAGTCTCTCGGTGTTCCCAGCTCCCGGTTATCCCTGCCAGCGCCATACTGCTGGCAGTAAGACATGGCATGTCTATGCCCATGTCCCAAGTTATGACAAGGGTGGGGCTGAACCTATGAATGATTACAGTTGTGACAATTCCATGTATTGGGTATCAGTGATATGCCAAGACATTATATTAGTGCTCGTCAAACATTTTCTCACTTGACCCTCACAACAAGCCCATGAGGTAAGAATTTCCCCCTTCTTTTTGTGATTGAAGAAACAGAGTCAGTAAATATAGGTAACTTGCCAGGATATATAATGAGTAAGTGAAAGTTGGAATTCAAATCCAGGGCCACATGAAGTCAAACTCATATGCTTAACTAAGTGTAGACTTTCGACAGGATTTTAGATTTTTTTTCCTTCTCGCAACTATTTTCTTTTTAAAAAGACTTACAAGGTAAAATGTGTGAGTCACACAAGCATGAATTTATTGTCTCACTTGTATTTTATCTTTGACCAGAGTAACATAGGTCTTTTTTTTTTTTTTTTTAATATTTCCAAAGTCCTTGGTTCAGTGCTGTGCATGTACTTGGTGCACAGTGGCTAGAAACCAACTAATTTAATGGTAGAGCCATGTTTCCTAAATGTAGAGATACTAGAGATAGTAGGACCCAGCTCAGGCTTTGTCTCAGAATCTGATACCACTGGCAAAATCAAGTCCTTGACAGTGCATTAGCCGCTGTGGACTTGGCAATGCATGTACCTCTTGTCTACGAGTAGTGGTACAACCCATGACTGTCCTTCATGTGCTGACATCTAGCCCTGTATAAACATTTCTTTTTTAGAACGAGTTCTTAAGTCCTACACCCCTCAGTTTATCACTCGTTTCTTGAGAATGTAATCTGTCCAGTCACAGGATGGTGATTCAGGCCAGAGATCTGGGCCATTTTCTGGGCAGTAAGTAGCCGGACTCCTGGCCTTGTCCTGTTAGGACCTGAGCCAGCACATCACAGAGGGGTGCTCCTTCCACCCTCTGCTACTGATGCCAGCCCTTCGGCTCCTTTCCTCCTGCCCACTCTTGCCTTGTGGTTGCCAGAGTAACCATAAAAATATTACTCCACATGCTCTAGGAACAAAATGTCAGTGCACTTTACTATTGTTTTAATTTAAAAAATAACCATGTGAAGATAACTCCAGCCTGGAAGAAATTCTCTTTCTGGCAGACAACTCCCTTTGGAAAGAAGAGATGCAAAATCAGTATGAAGAACTCAGGAGTAGCAGCAATACTTAGGTTTATTAAAAGAACCCAAACTCCTATGTCAAGCACAGTGGTCAATGTGCAATAAATGCGTATTCAGTGAGTGAATGAATGAGTGAAAAATGTGACAAACTTTGCTGAAAAATTTAGGGAAAAATATTGAATTTTTAAGTTAATCTCTGGATGCTATTATAAATTTCAGGTATAGTGGGTTGAGTAGCATCCCCCCCAAAATTGATGTCCACCCAGAACCTCAGAATTGACTTTATTTGGACATAGAGTCTTTGCATATGTAATTAGAGATCTCACCATAGAATCATTCTGGATTTAAGGTGAACCCTAAATCCCAATGACTAATGCCCTTATAAGAAGAGGAGAGGACACAGAGATAGCTATACACAGAGAGGAAGACCATATGAACACCATGTAAAGAGAGGCAGAGATCTGAGGTTTGCTGCCATGAGCCAAGGAACACCAGAAATCAGCAGGAAGTGGAAAACAAAAGGATGGATTCTATTCTAGAGTCTTTGGCAGGAGCATGGCCCGCCGACAGCTTGACTTCACACTTCTGGCCCCCAGAACTGTGAGAGAATAAATTTTTGTTGTTTAACACATCCGGTTTGTGATAGTTTGCTGGCAGCACTAATACAGTGGGGACAGTTGAGGTTAATACTGAGGTTTCCTTATTTACTTAGTCATCAGAGAGCATATCATGACCTCCCAAGGTATGTGGAAAAGTGAACTTATTATAATGATCATGGTAAAGAAAGATAATCTCTTTTCTGCCTATTTTCTGTTCTTTGGCACATCCTTTTTCCATACATTTAGAGTTGCTCAGTGATACAGATGTTATAGGAAGAAAAACAATGGGAATTTTGGGCTGACTAGCTAAGGAGGAAGGTGGGATAGTAAGGGAGGGGATCTTATCGGTCACGAAAGTGAGGCCTTTGGAACCCAGTCTAGATTGTCATTTTTTTAAAAGAAGAGTTACACTGCTTGGCATGAGAAATTGAGAAGAACTTAGAGTTCTTTTAGTTGGCCTCAAAGAAAAGGGGAGGGGATCTTGAAAAAACAGAGAAAAGGTGACATTTGAAGATGTCAAGAGAGAGAATGGGAAAAAAGGTGAGGGGGAGACAGAGAAGAGGTGACTGGAGAGAAATGGAGGTGAGGGACAGAGAGGGGGGAGGTGAGAGAAGGGAGGAGAGGAGAAAATCTCTGGGGGGCAAGGAATGTCAGGGGTGAGGGGGGAAAGAGAAAAAGGTGGTGGGGTAGGAAAAAGAGAGAGGGAGAGAGGATAGAGAGAGAGGTTATTTTATCCAATCTGCCTTTTCATTGAAATGTTTAGACCATTTACATTTAACATAATCAGTAACAAGTTTCTCTTAAATCATCATCTCGCTATTTGTATTGTTGGTCCCATTTGTTCTTTGTTTCTGCTTTCCTCTTTTTTGCCTTCCTTTGGATCAATCAAGGATTTTTATTATTGTATTTTATGTCCTTTTTTTTTTTTTTTGGTATATTAGCTATACCCTTGTTTTACTTATTTTCTGTGGTTGCTTTAGGATTGAAAAGACATATCTTTAACTTTCACAGTTCAGATTGCAAATAATATCACACCACTTCATATCTAGGGTAAGAACCTTGTAACTGTATACTTCCGTTTCTCCCTCCCATCCATTGTGCTATTATTATCAGACATTTTACAAAACATTATAACGTGTTATAAATTTCATAACACATGGTTATTAGTTTTGCTTTAAATAGTCAACTACCACTTAAAGAAATTTAACAATGAGAAAAATAAGAAAAAAATGTTTCTTATTACACACAAAAAAATCAGATCATGTTACTTCCTTGCTTAAAACCTTTCAACAGTTTCCTATCATACCTTGAATTAAATCTAAACTCAACATGGCCCACAGCTTAAATCTAGTTGGGGGGAGGGAACATGTTTTCAGCATCTAGTTCCATGCTCATTTCATGGGAAGTTCCCAAGAAATGATAGCTAGTTTCATTATTAATTTCTATCTCAGTGTAATTTACATACCCCCAAAGAGGAGTCAGTCTAAATGAGTGCCTAGCTATAAAAGCTCCCCCCTTCCCTCTTTCCTTTCTTTCTTCTTCCCCACCCCCCCCCACCTCATTTGCTGTTCTTTCAGAAACCAACACTCTGTCACCTAATCACAAAGGATTTTTGCTGGAGAGTATGACCTTTTGGATTGTCATGTACCTCCTACATTTACCTTGTGTTTTTAATAAGATTGTTTTGAAAATACGGGATTTTCTGCAAGTTATTTGCTCTTTTATCAAAGACTGCTTTCTTCCTTATCAAGGCTCTATATTCTGGTGGAAGGGATTGGCTTGTCCTCTTCTCCAGAACACTGAATTTAATTGTACTGTGATTTCTGTTACACCGAGCTACTCAGCACCCATTTCTCTTAACAGTTCAGTGAATAGCCCAATATATTTCCTTTCCTTGTGGCCTCTAAAATGACTGGTTCTTGTCCAAAACCTCATCTACATCTGCTCCAGAAGAGGCATTCCACCAATCTGTGCATGGGTTATCGAAGTTCTCCATTAACACTAACTGATCCCATTTGACATTTCCCCAGGGCTGCTAGCTTTCCCTGCTCAGTCTGGAGGCTCTGCTCCTGGCATGGTGTTACTCCTCCTGGTTCTGCTTTGTCCCTGACCCCTGTCCTTCTCTGTCTTTCCAGCCCTTCTGACTCTCCGGCTGAACGTAAGAACACAAATATTGACACACAAGACCTCCTCTTTCCAAACAGCCTCCCCATATTACCATTCCAGGAGAGTTCTTTGTTCACTTAGTAGTTCATTCATTCCATCTTTCAGTCAATATCTGCTGACTCCCTCCTACGGGCCAGGCACTGGGAATGGAGGGGGGGTGATTTGAGTACAATGAATTAGGTCGCTCCCAGCAAACTATTGGCTACTCAGGGATTATAAGTGTTCTAATTATGAGAACTGGATAAGGAAGTTTGGGCTAGGTCCTCTCCTCTGACTGTATTGATGATGCTATATGGTAATGATGCCACTGCTTCAAGGTTTTACAGCTCTCACATCAATCTGCCCATCAGTCCTTGTTGTCCCCAGTACTATGGGGGAGGGGGGTGTCTACTGCAACTTAAGGGCACCTTGTTACCAAACAGAAGACACTCCCTTCTTTCAGATAGAGCTCAAAGACAGTGCAGCAAACATTCCTCATGCCACCTCAGACTCTCTACTTGGACACTTCACTTCTGTATTATTGTTTGATAATTTGCTCCCTTTATTTTCTCCATTTTTTTTTTATTCCCATGAGCTTGACGCCGTATCACCTAGATTGAGACTGCAGGCTTTCATCTTTCTCTCCTATTCCATCTGTCTTTTGATTCCACTTATTGGAAAGCTCCTCAGTTTTAACTTACAACACTTGATTGAAATTCTTATTTTGGTTAACATTTGGAATTCCTAAGAACTCTTACTTGTTTTTTTGTTTATTATTTTAAATATATCTTGTAACAAATTGCACTTTTAATGTTTTCTGCTTAAGCAGTATGTCATAATAAGATTGTTCATGTTCTCCCAAAATTCATTGCTGAAATCCTAACCCCGATGTGATGGTATTAGGAGAAGGGGCCTTTGGGAGGTGATTAGGTCCAGAGGGTGGAGCAGTCATGAATGGGATTAGTGCCCTTATATAAGAGAACTCAGATTGCTCCCTCATTCCTTCTGCCCTGGGAGGACCCAGCAAGAAGATGGCCATCAGCAAACCAGGTAGAGGGTGCTCAGAGATCTGCCAGTGCCTTGACCTTGGACTTACCAGCCTCCAGAACTGTGAGAGATCAATGTTTGTGGCTTAAGCCACTCTATCTATGGTATTTTGGTTATAGTGTAGCAGCCCAAATGGACTAAGACAGGCTCAGACTGATTTAGGGATGCAGGGAAGGGACCCAGCATATATATGGGATCAAGTGACTCCTCCTGTTGTTTCCTAAATAATAGGCTTTTGTTGTTGTTCCTCTGGATTGACTTTCAATGTAAGAAGGACCTTAAAAAAAACAAACTAAAAAGTTAAAAAAAAAACTTTTTTTTTCTCTCTATTTTATACTGAACGGATTAAGACTGATGGGCACATAATTAAAATGCATTTTAAGGATATGCAAATCAATTTAGTAGAAGCTGAAAATGAAATATAAAATGAAGCCAGAGCAAAATGACTGGACATTTTTGCCTCCACTTTATTAAGAACAATATAGTAATTTCCATATATGAAGAAAGAGAAACATGTAAAAGGAAAACTAATAGACTAAGCAAAATACTTTCTGGGACATGGAATATAAATGAGAATATTATAGGAATGAAACTAGGACAGTTTACTAGAACCATGAGCAATGCTGACAGTAGGTAAAATGAGAAAACCAAAGCAACATTCAAAGAGGAAAGTTTGAGAAGACTAAATGTTTTACTAATGAAATATATAAACGAAAGTATTTTTGTTCATTAGACACAGAAATCTGATTTTAAGTGATACCTCCGTGGTGGAGACATTTTTTAAAAATTGCCTATCTCCCCATCCAGGTATACATCTCTATTGGAATAGCACCATGTGATTTTACTTTGGAAGTATAAATTGAATCCAAAGTAAGGAAAAAAACTGAGGTGTATATGTCCAGGAGTTTTGGTTATTTACAGTTTTACATATAGAGAAGCATTGGTTCCATTTTAGAGGATGTACAGAGGAGAAGTTTGGACACTAACAAAAACATTAAGTTGCATATTTACAAAAAGAAGAATCTAGATGTCTTCAGACTGACAAACACAACCTCCATGTCAGGAAAGAAGCTGGAAGAAAATAATTGTGAAACCATTTGATAAATATTTGAATAAGAACGGTAGTAAACAGCATGGCTTTAGAAAGAACAAATGCTGTCAGACTAAATTAATCTCCTCCTATGACAGAATGACAGGTCTCTGCATTGAGGGGCAGGTAGTAGGTATTAGCTAACATGACTTCAGCAAGGATTTTGATTTCTTTTTGGGGAGCAAGTAAATAAGTTAATTTCAGGTAGTGGTAACTAGTTGAGAAGGAAATAGAGCAGAATATTGTGAAGGAAATGGTGGATGAAGGCCGGTGCCTTGGACATAGTGGTCGGGGAGGTTTCTTGGAGAGGCTGCTTGAGCAATAACAAGGAGCCCATCATGCAACAGTCCAAGGAGGGGGCAGCTAGTGGATGACCTTTCTCTGTTTGATGGGTAGAGAGAAGGCCAATGGGGTTGAAAGGTAGTGAACAAAGGTGAGATATGGATGACAAGAGGAGTCAGAAAAGACAGAAGATGCTGGAACTTGAGGGTGTGTGAAAAAGGGTACGGATTTTATTTAAGGCCAGTGGGAAGGGGTTTGAGGATTGTAAGCAAGGGAATGACATGATCCACTTTATGTTTGTAAAAGGGCCCTCCTGGCTGCTATGCAGGGTGGACGAAGGTGCGTAACAGGGGAAGTGGAGAGAGGCCATGGAAGTAAAGCAGAGGGCAAAGCCTTGGACTAGGATGCTGTGGCTGTGGGCATAGTTCAGAGGGCCAGGTCTGGAACATCATTTGAGGTGGAATTTGCCAATGGATTACACGCAGGGAGTGAGAAAAGAGAGATGACCCAAGGACGATGCGTGGGTCTTTGGCTTGATCCACTGTGCACCACTGGCTGAGATGGGAGAAGACTCAAGAAGGAGGGATTTGGGGAAGAAATTTGGGTGTTGTCAGTTCTGTTTGGGATATTTCGTGTCTGACTGCCTGCCCTCCATCCACATGGAGGGGTTGAGTAGGTAGTGGGACACTTTCACCAACTATTCCGGAGGTCAGGCAGAAAGGTTAGAGTTGGAGATAGACCATTTATAAGTCGCAGCATGGAGATGATATTGAGATGACCTCATTTGGGTCCTCATGGGTTCTCTGTGTGGTAGTTACAAACAACAGTAGGTGAGTAGCAGGTATGTAGAGGTCCAGATGTGACCAGGGGTGTCTGTAGAACTCAAAATCCAGGAAGAACAAGAGCAACGAGGAGGACAGACTACATCAGTAAGAGGGATTCCAGGGCCAATCTCTGTCCCACGAGTATAGCTTTACCAGATTTAGCAAATCAAAACATCGCATGGGACAGTCTTACACTAAACAGATTTATTCATTATTTATCTGAAATTAAAGTGTAAGTGGATGTTGAGCATTTTTATTTGGCAACCCTCGTTGAACATTGCGTATATCTTCCTCTTCTCCATCCCATACATCCCACAGTTGTGGTTCTCTTTTTTAGTACATTGGGTTATAGTGGCTGTAAACCTCTTTTCCCTCTTAGAATTTGTATGCTTCCTTCTACAAGCTTGTACAACTGTTACATTGAAAGACTAGAGCTGAGTAGAGACATTCAGAAAGCAACTTTATTCTTTCCTGTCACTGACCCTTTAAAACCACTTAAAGGCCTCTTTTGTTTGTTTTTCCCTGTTCCACAAATGAAATCTCAGGCCTCTCATTTAGAGGACACTCCTGTCCCTTTTAGTCACAAGCGTGGTCTTGGTTCAATGCTAGAATGTTGAGTCCAGTTTCATAGTCCGGACTTTAACCTTTCTCCTCTCCTGGAGCCTGGAAGCATCTGGCAGGGAATCCTAAAGCTGGGGGACCACGTGGTCCGCTTCTCTCTTATTTCCTACTTTGATGCTCTCCTCCTCCCCCCGCCCCCCAACCCATCACACTTGGTCAGGGTCACTGGGAGGGAGGAAGAACTGGAAGGAAGAGCGAGTGAAGTTGCTCCCATTTGGCAGATCCTTAAAGGTGATTCTTTCTCTCCGGGCAGTCTTCACGGGCTTTTCAGAGGGCCCAGCCCTCCCTACCTCTGCTCCCTATAATCAACGATGCATCTCCCTACTGCCCCCTCTCCTCCCAACTTCTGCATCCATCTCCAGCCTCTGTGCTGAGGTTGCCCTGCCCCAGCAGGAAGCCCTCTTGAATAGGGTGCCTTAAAAAAAAAAACCAAAAACAAAAAAAACGATCCTAAATTGTAGGAAAATGCCTCTACTTGTGCTAAACGCGGCTGGCTGCTGGTGTGGCTGGCTGTGTCTCTTCCCCAGAGAATGCCTCTCACTGTTTGCCTTTCTCAGGCATGAATCAGATTGAATTTCCAGGGGACCCACCTCACGCTTTCTGTGTCCCCTCACTGACTTTGAGTGGGGGGCACACACTCTCCTCTCCTCCCCCAGACGGAGTGGTAGCTCCAGGAATCTGGCAGCACTCCAACCTTCTCCAGAGAAATCGGCTCCCTCAGCCACGGTAAACTCTACCCTTTTATATCCCCAAGGACTAAGGACTTCAAAGTCAGTTTCAAGCACCTTCTCTGCAAGTCCTACATGGGTGTTCTGGAACTTCTCTTTAGAATGTGGGAGTCTTTGCCACCTATTTTGTCGATTTTGGCTTTGGTGCCTTAGCTGCAGCTGAGACAATAGACTACAGTCTTACCATCTTTTGTTATGTTTGTATTTTTAGCCCCTAGCTGAGTGCCTGGTGTATAGTGGACACCCAATACCTGTTTTCGGAACCAATTAATTATTAACAAGAAAGCACAGTTAGGAAAGGAGGTTGGCAGTTCCCAATCCAGATAATCCATCAGTCTAGCACACACAAAATATTTCCCTGAACCCTGAGATTTCACAACTAAAGTGAGATAAGACTTGAGGGAATTTAGAGTGTCTGCTCAATTCCTGACTCCCCTAAGCACAGTATGAAAGAACATCAGTAACAGGCTCTTATGTAATGTGTTGGCCCATTTCAGTTCAAGCGGAAGCTCTTGGGAGGGTGCTGCTGTTTTTCAGCTTCTGAGGTTCAACCCTGAGATCTCTTCTCTGCCTTGGTCCTTCTTGTGCTCCTCAATCATGAGGACCATTGCTCTTCCTGTGTCTACCCGTCCCCCAAATCTGACATCTCCTTACCATTCAGCTTACAAATCACTTTCTCCTTATTGTCCTTATCAGCCTGTCCCCCAACACTCCTCATCCTAAATACCTGTCACAGCACTTACCTTTTTGCATTGTATACCCCTGGAAGCTCCAGGAAGGCCAGCATTGGATCATTCACTCTGCATTCCAAGAAGAGAGCACAGAACCAGGCAGTAAGTAAGAATGAATGAATGAATGAATAAATGAATGCATTGCTGCCAGAGTATCAGTTGTAAAGGCTCATAGGTTGGGTTTCAGGGGTAGGTCTGTCCTGGCCTATGGCCTTCAGCTCTCATTAGAGCCCAACATATATCAAAGGGAGGGTGCTGGTTTGGGAAACCTCATCCTTTATGGCTCTCATTAGCGGCTCAGTGCACCTGCTAACTGAAGTGTAAGTATAGAATTGTGCCCAGGAATTGTATCACAGAGCTTGATCAATTACTTTCCTCTTGAGGTTTATAGCTCCTTTTCTCAAACTCACATTCTTTAGTCCATCATCTTTAGAACTGTCACTGTGATCATGACATCCAATGGCAAATTAAAAAAAAACATAATTCTGTTCATATCATAACACTGTTATTCAGTTCATATGCAGGTAAGCATTGTAGAAATCAGTGTCAGAATTCTCCTGGACTGGGGTGTCTGGGTAGCTCAATTACTTAACGGCCGACTCTTGATTTTGGCTCAGGTCATGATCTCAGGGTCCTGGGATTGAGCCCTGTGTCAGGCTCCGTGCTCAGCAGGGAGCCTGCTTAAGGATTCTCTCTCCCTCTCCCTCTGCCCCTTCCCCCACTGGGGGACCACGTGGTCCGCTTCTCTCTTATTTCCTACTTTGATGCTCTCCTCCTCCCCCCGCCCCCCAACCGTGCATGTGTGCTCTCTCTCGCAAATAAATAAATAAATAAATAAATAAATAAATAAATAAATATTTTAAAAAATCCTCCTGGGGGCGCCTGGGTGGCTCAGATGGTTGGGCGTCTGCCTTTGGCTCAGGTCATGATCCCAGGGTCCTGGGATCGAGTCCTGCATCGGGCTCCCTGCTCCTTGGGAGCCTGCTTCTCCCTCTGTTTCTCTCTCTCTCTGTTTATCATGAATAAATAAATAAAATCTTTAAAAAAAAAAAATAAAAAAAAATAAAAAATCCTCCTGGACTTTCTACTCTTGTTCCAAAAGTATTACAGTGTTGGATGTGTGTGTCACCTTGTCTTTTCCCAGCACCAGACAAATGGATCTCTTATTGTCAAATCAAGTTAAAGCTAGAATATGGTAAGAACTTGTGGCTAAAAAAAAATTCAATATATTATATGGAGAAGAAAATTAGTATGTGTGACAGGAGCATCTGATGAAACTGAAGATGAAAACAGGCAGGAAGCTATTTTAGTAAATTACATAATTAATTTTCTTAGGTTTGGGGGAATGCCTAAAGTATTTCCATTTGGGAATTAAGCAAATGGATGTCCTGATTTGATGACATAAAATATATTTCTTTTCTTAAGGGATTGCAGATGTTCTTGAGACCACCCTCTTAACCATAAACTTGTAAAATTATGTACATACCTCCTATGAAAAGACAATTGTAAGAAGGTTGAGGTCAAATCTGCTGGTTGTCTACCCAATGTTCACGTTCATTTTCTTTCTTATCAACAGAGTCCTGATTTACTTGAGGCTTTAATGTAACCAATTAGAACTTGTATTTCGTAGCCTCTCATATGAAGAGATAATGACTCAATTCTGGCCAATGAGATAGAAGTTAAGGTTATTGGGGAATTCTAAGAAAGCTCCTTACATGGTGGGTTAGCTCATATGGCATGTGACCTTTTGTCCCACCATACATCCCTTATTCCCGTCTGGAACTTGGACCTGACATCTGGTGCTGCAGCGACAATGAGGCTTGATTCCATGACCTAAGGATGATGGAACTGAAAGATACAAGGACAATGGTACATTGGTAACACCATGGAGCCACTGTGCCCATTTTGGCTTGCCTACTTTTAAATTTGTCAGTTTCAGGCACGTTTCATGAGAGAAATGATTGCCTATGTTGTTTAGGTCCCTGTTTTTGTTGCCTGTAACCAAAAAAATTCTGAAAGACAATGGTGTGTTTATGGGAAAGTAGTTCATGTGTGTTCTGCTTGAGAACTTACCAGAGAAACTCTTCTCATATTAATCATCATGAAAAAATTAGAAACATTTTTATTTTTGAAGTTGTTGCACTGAACATACCATCTGATTGATTTTATTTTCAGAGAATATAAATACTTTTGGTTCTAAATTTAAATTACACACACACACACACACACCCAAAATTCAGTGAGTGTGTCCATATTCCATATTCTGCAAGTTATATTCATTTATCTCATTTAATGTTCATGGCAAGCCTGTGAGGTATTATTCTTATGCTTGTCTTATATGTGGGGACATAGAGGTTGAGACAAATAAGTAACTTCATATTAAGTGGCAAAGAAAGGCCTAGAACTGAGTTTGTTTAGCCTCAAAGCCCACATTGATGATTACTACCTTGTCCTAGTTCCTGGGACACGAACAGATGAGCATGAGCCCCTGTGTTTTAATCCTTTGTCAATTCAACAGCAAGAATGGTATAATGCAGGGTGCTTTGGAATAACAATAAATACACATAATCCATCAACTTGTACCTCCTAGCAAAATACAACAGATAAAGAGAATTTGTACTCAGATGGATGATTTCTAATACCCAGGAATTTGACACGTATAGAGCATGGAGATTCTGGTTAGATGTTAAAGTATGTAGTCAACTGGGTCTAGTTTAAACCAGACTGAGCATACTAGGGCCTTTTCCTGGAAAAACAAAACAAAACAAAACAAAACAACAACAACAACAAAACCACACGAAAAAAATGGTGGGTGTTCCCACTTGGAATGGGACAGGATATGTACCGTGTTCACTGCCTTCCTGGCCTCATTGCCCACCACCCTCTCACTCCCTTGCTCTGTGCACTATACTGCTCTCCTTGCTGTCCTACAAACATGCCAGTGCACCTCAAAGCTTTTACACACACTAGTTCCTCTGCCTGGAATGCTCTTCCTCTAGATAACCTTGAGGCGCATTCCTTTACTTGATTCAAGTCACTGCTATGTGACTGCTTCAGCCTTCCCTGACCATTTATCTGCAAAATGGTCCCTTCTGTTGCTCTCTATCTCCTTGTCTTGCTTTATATTTCTTCACAGCATTGAATGCATCTGATAATCTAGAAAGGGCAAAGAAAAGGCAGGGTTGGCTAATGCCCACATTTTGTCTGAGGAAGAGTATAGCTTGGTTTGGAACCAACACAAGAGAGTACTTGAAAGTAAATATTGAAAGGAACATGAAAGGCTTTATTGTGGAGGGTCTCAAATGCCAGACTGAGGGGTTTGAATGTACTGTGGTAGGTGTCTGGGAGTCATTCTTCAAAGGCTCCAATTCTTACTGCACAAGGAAGTAACTCGTTGGAAATATTGTTGTAGGAGATTATTTTGGTGGAGTCTGGAAGATGGCTCACGGTAGAAAAGAGAAAAGCCCAGGAAGACTAGTTACAAAGTTAGTGAAATAATTGGGGACCTAAAGACAAGAATCAGGATGATGTCTTTTTACCCATAAAAGGACACCGATGTTGGGTGGTGAAGGTCAGTGATGTCCTAGTCTGCTCCGGCTGCGTTAACAAAATCCCACTAACTGGGCAGGCAGCTTAAGCAAGAGAATTTTATTTCTAGAGGTTCTGGAGGTGCTCCCAAGGTAGGTTTCATTCTGGTGCCTGTTTTGGCTTGTAGGCAGCTGCCATCTCACTGTGTGCTCACAGAACCTTCTTTTTGTCTGTTCCTCTTCTTATAACGGCATTAATCTCATCATGGGGGCCCCACTCTCTTGACCTGATCCAAATGTAATCACCTCCCAAAGGCCCCACCTCCAATACCATCACATTGGAGGCTAGGCTTCAGAGTATGAATTTGGCGGGGGGGCACAAACGTTCACTCTATAATAGGGAAGAATCAAAGAGGGTGATTAGCTTTTGGATCCTAGTTGTGGTACAATAGGTATGGGCAAAACCAGGAGGAAGAACCCCTTGGGGAGTGTGTGGCAGCCATAATTATCAAATTGTGAAGGCACTGAAACAATTTGGGGTGGCAATGTGTTTGGGGAGCCCATACGTCCTCAGGAACACCTTTCTCAGTAGAGAAGGTGATTACTTAGCAAACTTTTAGTCATGTAGGGTCAGCCCTCTCTGTGATGTCAAGGGCTCTATCTCCCCAAGAGATAGATCATGTTCATTTTTATCATCTATATGCAGTTCTGTTCTGACCCTGGATACCCGAATACTAATTATAGTTTGGGGTTTCACAATTTTTAGCTCAATTTATGGAACTGATAAGATAGTGATGAATAACTTTCAAATCCTGAAAAGCTGATTTCCCCTAAGAACCCAAACTACAGAGGAAGGCATAAGTTAGATTGTATTTCCTATCATATAATAATCCCTGTTTCCTTCTCCAGAACTCACTCACTTGGCATTCTGTGAGCTAGCAGGACCCCTAGGGTTGGCTTTAAATCAGGAATAAATCTCCTGGGGCTGCCAGAGCCTTTTTTAGTTTGTTAGTCCAGACTCTTCTTGTGCTTTCCATGCTGGGATGGGGGAGGGCCAATAGCATGAAACAGTGAGAGATTGCTCCGGTCTGGAAACCTCTGACCCCAGCCTCACCACTCAGCAGCTGTGTAATCTCAGTCTTCACTTAGCTTCTCTAAGCCCTGGTCTCCTTTTCTCTAAAATGGCAGTGCTGTATAGATGGAAAAAGCAATAAAAATTAAGTGCCTGGAGCACAGTAAATGCTCAGTAAATGAACCTTTATCATCACCATCAGCATCACCATCATCACCATCACCATCAACACCATCATCATCACCATCATCACCACTATCACCATCACCATCAACACCATCATCATCACCATCATCACCATCATCATCACCATCATCACCATCAGCATCACCATCATCACCATCATCACCATCAGCATCACCATCATCACCATCACCATCAACACCATCATCACCACCATCATCACCATCATCATCATCACCATCATCATCACCATCACCATCATCACCATCACCATCATCATCACCATCATCACCATCAGCATCACCATCATCACCATCATCACCATCAGCATCACCATCATCACCATCACCATCAACACCATCATCACCACCACCATCACCACCAACATCATCACCATCACCATCATCACCATCATCATCACCATCAACACCATCATCACCACCATCATCACCACCAACATCATCAGCATCACCATCATCACCATCACCATCAACACCATCATTATCACCATCAGCATCACCATCATCACCATCACCATCAACACCATCATCATCACCATCATCACCACCATCATCATCACCAACACCATCATCATTAGCATCACGATCATCACCACCATCATCACCATCCTCATCACCATCATCATCCTTATCACCACCATCATTCCAACACCATTCCTGACCATCTTGCATTAATGGAGACCCAGAGATTCAGGCTATGCTCTCCAAGGATCTACTGGAGTTTATTTTTAGTTCAGGTCCACATCAGAAATGTACTATTTTAGGATACACATAATAAAGACGGAAATACCAATGGACATTTTCTAAAATATTGGTTTGTTAACTTCTGAAACAGGATCAGAAGAAATGCTGTGAAAACTTCCTTAGGTATTGAAATTGGAAATCTGAGTTGATAAGCAATAGGCTCAATCTCTAGATATTGGGGCCTTTCCAACCCTAATTTTATAATGATGTAATGACAATTCCAGATGCTTTCACCTCAGCATTAGGATCTTTAATTTATGCGATCTTAACTGGAAGAAGCTGAATTAAAATGATAACACTGAGTATTTTAGCTCATTTTCTGTAGAGATCTTCAGCAAGAAGTTATTTTTTCTAATGCCCATGTACATCATTGGTGAGATCAGTAAGTTGGAAGTGTAAATGAAAAATCTTATATCTGTCTTAATTTTTTCTTCTTTAAGGATGTCTAGAGTCCTACCAAGTGAACAGTGGGCCACATTGCCTCACTTTGAATTAGATGGCTGTAGAAAAATTCTAATTGAAAACAAAAAAGGAAATACGTTTTTTTTCTATCACTTGCAGGATATAACATTGGTCATAAAGTAAAACACTTTCCAGGTTTAGACTAAAACGTATGGAAATATCATCCTCTAAATTATTTTATAATTAATGAAGTCCTAAAATGGAGTGTTATAGGAAGGAAACACATATATTTCTTTTTTTTTTTTGGAAACACATATATTTCTATAAGTACAAAGATTCCAATAAAGCAATATTAAGATGACAAATTTCAGTAACAAAAAGCAAAATAAACTATTATATGTAATATGCATATAGGAAAAAGGAAACATTTTTATAAGAACTACAAAAACCAGAGATATTAAGATCAGATGCCTATGAAATTTCTAAATAAAATCTTTTTTTCTATTTCATGAACTGTAGTTTTGTACCTGTGAAAATATGTACTTGCCGACTCCTTATAGTTTAAGTCTACAATAAGAATGAAAGACATTGAGGGGTGCTTGCGTGGCTTGGTCAGTTAAGTGTCAGACTCTTGATTTGGGCTCAGGTCATGATCTCAGGATCGTGAGGCTGAGCCCTGCATCGGGCTCTGAGCTGAGCATGGAGCCTGCTTAAAGATTCTCCTTCTTTCTCTGCCCCTCCCCATGCTCCCCCCTCACATGTGCTTACTCTCTCTCTAAGAAAAATACACTGAATATAAACTTTAAGCTGTAACCAAAATTATTTTTTTCTCAATTAAAATTATATTATATTTTATTTTATTTTTTTAAAGATTTTATTTATTTATTTGACAGAGACGTAGCGAGAGAGGGAACACAAGTAGGGGAGTGAGAGAGGGAGAAGCAGGCTTCCCGCCGAGCAGGGAGCCCAATGCGGGGCTCGATCCTAGGACCCTGGGATCATGACCTGAGCCGAAGGCAGACGCTTAACCGACTGAGCCACCCAGGCGCCCCTAAAATTATATTTTAAATGGAGATTAGTTTTCGTCCTATCATTCTATGATATTTCCAGTCAAAACCAGTTTTTCTTACTGTGATAGTTCACCAGAAGAAACTAGGAAATCATACGTGAACTAAACAAACTGAAACAGATTTTTTTTTTAAAGTTTTTATTTAAATTCCAGTTAGTTAACATACAGTGTAATATTAGTTTCAGGTGTACAATATAGTGATTCAACACTTCCATAGTTTACCAACCGTGCCAACCGAAGTGCTTATCATGACAAGTGTGCTCCTTAATCTCCATCACCTATTTCCCCCATCCCCCTACCCACCTCCCCTGTGGGAACCATCAGTTTGTTCTCTGTAGCTTAAGAGTATGTTTCTTGGTTTGCCTCATTCTCTTTTTCCCTATGATCATTTGTTTGGGTTCTTAAATTCCACATATGAGTGAAATCATATGGTATTTGTCTTTCTCTGACTGACTTATTTCGCTTAGCATAACACCCTCTAGCTCCATCCACGTCGTTGCAAAGGCAAGATTCCATTCTTTTTTATGGCTGAGCAATATTCCACTGTGTGTGTGTGTGTGTGTGTGTGTGTGTGTGTACATACCACATCTTCTTTGGGCTGTTTCCATAATTTGACTATTGTAGATAATGCTGCTATAAACATTAGGAAGTATGCATTCCTTTGAATTAGTATTTTTGTATTCTTTGGGTAAATACCTAGTAGTGCAATTGCTGGATCATAGGGTAGCTCTATTTTTAAGTTTTTGAGGAACCTCCATACTGTTTTCCACAGTGGCTGCACCAGTTTGCATTCCCACCAACAGTGCACGAGGATTCCCCTTTCTCCACCTGCTCGCCAACACCTGCTGTTTCTTGTGTTGTTTATTTTAGCCATTCTGACAGGTGTGAGGTGATATCTCATTGTAGTTTTGATTTGTATTTCCCTGATGATGAGTAATGTTGAGCAACTTTTCATGTGTCGAAACAGCTGATTTTTAAAAATACTGTAAGGAAAAAATTCCCATAGCTTTTAGTAACTTTAGTAGTTTTCTTATAAAAACTATCTCAATTTTTATAATTATGAAATATAGAAAACATATCAAAGTACCAAAAATAATATTACACCCATATACTCACCACCAATATTAAACCACTTGCTGTATTTCCTTCAGTTCTTTTAAAAATAAATATGATGTGTCATTCTCCAACATGTTTTTATACTTTTAGTACAGATTAGAGATCTATAAACCTCATAGTATTGTATTTTTGTGTTAAAGTCTGCATAAATGGTTTTACAAAAATCCTCTGCTCTGTTTGCCGTTGAAGACTTATTATATGCTGAATATTGAGTACTCAGGCCATTTAGCATTGTATCACTTATGTTGAGAGAATTAAAGAAATCATAAATATAATGCTTGTTAGAAAAATGTGTAGCTTAGCTAATATGCCAAAAAGAAAAAGTAGTGAATTAGAGTTTTTATATTTTACCTACTGTATGAGTAGAATGGAGTAGTTCCCAAACATATAGTATGTATGTTTGCTTTAGCAGCAATGTCCACAATAGCCAAACTATGGAAAGAGCCCAGATGTCCATGTCCATCGACAGATGAATGGATAAAGAAGATGTTTTACACACACACACACACACACACACGTAGGAATATTACACAACCATCAAAAAATGAAATCTTGCCATTTGCAACGACATGGATGGTACTAGAGGGTATTATGCTAAGCGAAATAAGTCAATAAGAGAAAAGCAATTATCATATGATGTCACTGATACGTGGAATTTAAGAAACAAGGCAGAGGATCATAGGGGAAGAGAGGAAAAAATAAAACAAGATGAAATCAAAGAGGGAGACAAACCATAAGAGACTCTTAATCTTAGGAAACAAACTGAGGGTTGCTGGAGGGGAAAAGGGTGGGGGGATTGCGGAACGGGCTGATAGACATTGGGGAGTGTATGTGTTGTTATTGAGCACTGGGTATTATATGAGACTGATGAATCACAGACCTGTACCCTTGAAACAAATAATACATTAACATTAATTAAAAAAAAAGAAATTGTCTATGTATGCATAGTTCTGCATAAAATACAGAAAAGCTCAATTTGATATGTCATAAATTTGGAAGATCAGATTACTTAACATAAAATTATGAGCCAATTTCAGAATATAGTCATCCCTCATGGAGGACTTCTATCTTTTGTGAGAACTCTGCTCATTTAGAAGCTCCTAGGAGTAAAAATTCACCTAAATTGTGATGGTTTAAGAATTAGTTGTCATGGATCACTATCCAGGAACATGTCAAGTACTTAGGTAAGATGACTAGTATCATTAAATAGAACAGAGCATTACTAGCCTTACCAGGGAGGGAAGTATTTATATTCTTTTTGGTATTAATTCTACTGGAAATACGCAAAACTAACTCAGCAAGTATAAAGTTGATAAAAGCTGCAAAGAAAATGTAAGCTGCATAGAACTTACTGGTAGATTTTAGAAACTAATTAAATGAGGCAAAATGTGTGATGTTAAACCTTCACTTTACAGTTTCATCTTTGTAGGATTTACATTTGGAAACTTTGCATATACTTATTGTTGAGTATCTTGTTTTTTGTTTTTTAAGATCTTATTTGAGAGATCACGAGCGGATGGGGGGGAGGGGTAGAGGGTGAAGCAGACTCCCCCGTGAGTGGGGAGCCTGATGCGGGACTCCGTCCCAGGTCCTGGGATTATGACCTGAGCTAAAGGCAGATGCTTAACCCACTGAGCCACCCAGGCGCCCTATTGCTGAGTATCTTAAGTGGAAGAGCTGTGGACCAGGAATAAGAGATTAGTGTTTCTTGTCCAAATTGTCTCAGACCCTGCATTTTGTTAGTCACAGCCCTTTGTCAAATGAGATGTGGTGAGCTACTGCATGGATTTGCGTGAGGTAGATATTCTTTTTTTAAAGATTTTATTTATTTATTTGAGAGAGAGAGAATGAGAGACAGAGAGCATGAGAGGGAGGAGGGTCAGAGGGAGAAGCAGACTCCCTGCCGAGCAGGGAGCCCGATGCGGGACTCGATCCTGGGACTCCAGGATCATGACCTGAGCCGAAGGCAGTCACTTAACCAACTGAGCCACCCAGGCGCCCTAGATATTCTTATTTATGCTCGGATTTCTTCAGAAATAAATGGCTTCCTGGTGAGGATAATGGGTACCAAAGTCTGTTTAGCTCATCAGTGATTCAAATTTATTTTATCCCCTCCTGTATTGCAATTCGTCGTTGATTTAAAGTTTACACTTCTAACTCCTATCTGTCTTGTACCACAGGTGTCTGGCATAGGCACTCATCATATATTTGCTGAAAGAATTTGTTAAAGTTCTGTGCACCGTGCACTTTGTATAGATGACCAGCAAAAAGCACGGTACACGGAGACTAGATACTGCAGAATTCTCTTGTTGGTCAGGAATAGAGGAAATCCAAGTTTAAAATCCCCTGTGTTGGGTAATTTAATTTTAGATTGCCCACTCCGTGCATCCGGGTGACAGATGATTCTTGCGTACCAACCGAAGTACTCCGGCACTTAGCGTCGAAGCCCCCTCCGGGAGGAACGAACGCTGAGCCCTGGGTTTCGCCCAAGGTCTGAGGGGCTGGCGCAAGAGCCCCGGGGCTCCAGACCCGCGCGGGTGGACCGCTGAGCGCTCGTTGGTGCTCTAGGGCTCCGATACCCAGCGCAGCCAGTAAGCGGCGCTGGGCCTCGGGTTTGGCGGGCCGGAGCGGCGTGCTGCGGATTACCTGCAGCAGGGGGGAGCCGGCGAGCTCCTCCCCGCCCGCCGCCCCCAATCCCCGCCCCCACCGCGGCAGCAGCCCGGGCTCGGCGGGCTCGGCGCACTCGCTCGCTGGAGCCGGGGCCAAGCAGTCCGCGGCGGCAGGCAGGGAGCGCGAGGCCGGCGCGGCTGGGCTGCGGGGTCGCCCTCCTCCCGCACAGTGCGGCGCAAGGAGGCTCCCGCCTCGGCCTCCCCCGCCCACGCCTCCTCCCCCAGCTCTGCAGGCGGGGACCGCCCGGCGCTCGCACCCGGCCGCCGCGGCCCCCTCCGCCCCCGGCTCCGGGCAGCGCAGCGGCAGCAGCAGCAGCGTCAGGAGGCAGCGCGAGGGGCCGCCGCCACCGCCGCCGGGCTCCACGGGGCTCGGGGGCCAGCCCCGGCGAGAAGGCGCGGAGCCATGGCCGATGGGGGCGAGGGCGAGGACGAGATCCAGTTCCTGCGAACTGTAAGCGGCGCATATCCCGTGTTTCCCCCCGGGGCCGGGCCGCCGGCGCATCCACCGGCCGGGGCCGGGCAGAGCGACGGCGGCAGCGGGGGCGCGCGGGCGGGGCGGGGTGCCCCGGGGGCTCCGGAGGAGCCGTGTGGGGGCGACGGGAGGGAAGGGTGCGTGCCCGTGCGCGCGTGGTGGAAGCCGGGGCCGGAGCGCGGCGGGAGCGCTGCGAGCGGGCGGGAGGCGCGCAGCCTGGGTCCCGGGGCGCCTCGGAGCGGCGCCTCGGAGCCGCGGGAGTCCGGGAGGAGGGGGCCGTCCGGCCTGACCTGTGGCGGGGCTGGCGCCTTCGGGATCGCCGCGGGGGAGGGTGCGAACCGGGTGGCCCGCGGGGCTCGGGGCCGGCGGGGACGCGGGCTGTCGCCGGGAATTCCGCCTCGGCGCGGTTTCTCTGGCTTGCGGGCCAGACCCGCGCGCTGTCGCGCAACCCGGGGACTCGCCTACTTGGCGTAGAGCGCGCCGCGGCCGGCTAGTCCCGGGGGGGGGGGGGAGGGGGTGCGGGACGCGGGTCCCAGAGCTCCCCCAAATCTGGGTGCTGCGTAGGGGAGGGGGAGTCGCCCCCGTGGTCACCGCGGTTCCCCGGCGCTGGGACCGTGGTGCTTCGACCGCTTGCAGAACGTGGAAGGGATGGGAGACGGGAGAGAGAGAGAGAGAGAGAGAGTGTGTGTGTGTGTGTGTGTGTATGTGCGCGCGCGCGTGGGGGTGCGGGGACATTGTGAACGTGTCGTTCTCTAAATGCTGGCTTATTGAATGCCTAGTGCAGCAAAGTGTGTGTGCGTGTATGTATGCGTGTGTATGTGTGTGTGTAAGGGCAGGGTGGCTGCCCGGAATTTCCACACTGGGTGGCAGCAGGGAAAGGTTGGCTCCACACTAATACAATTTTTTCTCCTTAAGTACCTCTTGGCACTGCTCCTTCCTCTCGCTGATTTGTTCGAACGCTGCAGATACTTCCCAGGCTGAGGCATTGCTCACCTCAAAGCTGGGACTGGAGAGCCTCTTGGCAAAAGAAAATGCCGTAACTTCACTTTAAGAATAACCTAGTTAGCATTTGCAGCATCCTTTCCATCCTTTTCCTGCACTTGTCTCGGAAAGATATTCCCTTCCAGGATTCCCCCACCCCCGCCCGAGGACTGCAGCTTCTGCTGTCACTTCTTTCCTCAACAGTGCAAAAGAGATCACTTCCAATTACCTCCATAGTTACGCAAATCACAGAGATGCTGAAATTTTGAAATATTAACCAGACAGTAACTTTTAGGTGTGAAAATAGTGTAGGTGATGTATCTGGGAGCTGAACAAGTGAAAAGGGTAAATTTGTCGGAGAACATTGTAAGTGACCGTTTTTGTTTTTGTTTTTTCCTTTTGCTCTTCTTATTGTTTTAAGGCATTCATTTTCCCTTAATATTTAGGGTGGGGGCGGAAAGCCTTTGGAAAGGACAAAATCCAGGGTCTGCATAAGATGGAGAATGATCTGAAGGAATGGCTGCATGTTACGTACCATTACATATGCTGTTAGAAGTACTACTGGCCCCAAATTCAGCTCTGAAGAGCCTGTATGCTAAAACCTTGCTCATGGGCAATGTTTTAAGCCTACTAGTCATACAGGTTATTTTTTTTAAGTGAAAAACTGTCTATAAGGTTTTAAAAAAATAAGAGGCACATGGAAATATTTTTCTCCAAACCGCGAGATCTTTTGTTCAGGTGGACAAAATATTTAGTTGCTGGGTAATTTTTAAATTCAGTTTTTTCCTTCAAACTCTATAGGGTTAAAATCAGCTAGAAAATTTTGGAAGGCTTCAGGCACTCAAGGGCTTCCTGCAGGCTTAAATGTTAAGCCAAGCTGGTTGGAGATGGTGTTATCAGAATACTTAATAGAGACGGGGGTAATGTGCTTGCTGATGGGGTTCTGCACATATAAAGTAATGTTAACTCTGCGCCACTCAACAGTGCCCGTCAGCCTGAGCAACACCTTTGATAAGTGGGTCCTGTGTAGAGATCTGGCAGTCCTAGGCTGGGATTTTTCTTTTAATAAAACATCTGTAGGTTGTGCTGATGATAAATGACCTTGAAAGAGATGGCACAGTGGAGCAGGGGAATTTTTTTTTTTTTTTTTTTTTTTGGTGTAGCTTAACATCTAAAAGGAAGACATGTCTTTTCCTCTAAGTTTTACAATTTCATATGGAAATCCTTTACCAGCTCCTCTGCCTTCTGCCCTGGCTCCTTTCCATTTTATTCTCTCTTTTTTTTTTTTTAAAGATTTTATTTATTTGACACAGAGAGAGATAGCGAGAGCAGGAACACAAGCAGGGGGAGTGGGAGAGGGAGAAGCAGGCTTCCTGCCAAGCAGGGAGCCCGATGTGGGACTCGATCCCAGGACCCTGGGATCATGACCTGAGCCGAAGGCAGACGCTTAACGACTGAGCCACCCAGGCGCCTTCCATTTTATTCTCTTAACCTGAGTATGCGAATGGCTCAGAAATGGTAAATGGAGTTAGTAACGGAGAGAATGTCATTCTTATAGTAAATTCATCTCTTTTTTATTTTTTCTGGGGCATTTCTTTGTAGTGTGCAATCTTGCAATCTTGTCATTAGGAGTTTCTTTTCACTCTTTCTTTTCTTTCTTTCTTTCTCTCTCTCTCTCTTTCTTTCTTTCCTCTTTCTTTCAAGCTAATGATCCAGGGAGTATTAACAATTTATATATTGGATAAAATAGTTAGGAATTATGGACAAAGCTATGTGTTTTAAAAAAAAAAAGTCAAACAGATAGTCATTAGGAGTCCTTAATTGTGAAGCTGACTGATCATTTCCTGTATCTGATTAGAGCACTTTAAGTATTATCTTGGATTTTTATTCAAGCACTGTAGCTCATTGACGCATCCTTGGCATCCTTCTGTCCATGAAGCTTTTTTTCTTCTATTTCTAGAAGAGGTTTGTGATCACTGTTAAGGGAACCAGAGGTGAAATCTTTAATGAACTGTGTCCATGAGTTATGGCCACTGCTATGAATTAATTCCTCATCTGTGAAGGGGAGTTTTGTCACTGGTTAGTCTGTGCCAGGCCCTCTCCCATCTCTTTTCCATTATGCGATTGGGAGTTTGCTAACATTTCAAGTGCTTATGTAGTTGGAAGATCAGCTTTGATTCAGTGGCTGCCCCACCAGCTGGAAGCATACCCACTCTGATGTGTTTATCTTTGAGAGAAATTGAGAATGTGGATGCGTAAACTCTGGATGTGCTGGAACAGAATCCTGTAATAAAATGAGCCCTCAGCCCATAATGGATTTGTTCACTGTCATATCCCAACATGCCCGTGATTTGGAATGTGTGGTTTATTTTATTGTAAAATTTTCATTAACTTCCTTGTGTGTCAGCGAGCTGTAATTTGGTATTTAAAACCATGGATCTTCGTGGTGATGCTCCTCTCTCTTTTTCAAGCAATGTTACAAAAGTGTAGAGAAGGAGTCCTTGACTTGGAGAAAATCTATGATGTAAAATGACCTTGGTCAAGGGTTGATTTTTCCAAGTACTTCACCTTTCTTTCATTTGCATAGACAAGTTGAGTAACCCTTGGTGTACACCGTGACATCTACTTTTGTACTTAGGCATAGACTGAGATTGAAAACTGAATTGGGGCTGCAAAAATTACTCCAATGGGAATGCGCGAGCTTTCCTCCGGCTTTCCTTTGCAGAATGAACACTGTGGATTTCTTCACAGTGCGTGTCCATCTTGTGGATAATGGTAAGCATTTTAGAAAGTACTCAGCGATTAATAATAAGAATCATAAAGTATAAACACCAGTGCCCGATGGTATAATAGAGATTGGGCTGGAATATTTAGCCCCGTTTGGAGAGGTATAGGAAGGTTAACTGTACAGAGTCAGGGACTCAACAGTGCAGAACTAAGACTAAAACTCAGATCTTAGGCTCGTGTCCTTTCCAGCAGAGAAGGGCTGCTTATCGGCAGTTCAAGTCTGTTTTAGCTTTGCAGCAAACAGGATACCCAGTCACTTTTGTCAGCTGTAGGAATGTCACAGAGTACAAAGGAAAAGACTCTGAGTGAGCGGTGGGAATTTGCACCTTTTCCTCCCTTGATAATGAAGGCATGAGGAGCTTTAGATAGATATGCACTGTGGTATTTTTTTTTTTTTAAGGATCTGCTGGAAATCACACCCAGGCTTACATAATTGGACTTTTTTTTTTTTTTACTCAAAAATTGGTGTGTACACATTCACAGGAAGGGCAGACTCTGGAACAATTAGGGCACTAATTTATTTGACATTCAGTCTTATTTGTACTTGGGCTTCAGATAAGTGTTTTTATCAAGGCTGAATTCACTGAGAAAAGATTGCAACTTCTGGGGACCGTGCTCCTGTAGATATAGCCCTTGGTGGGAGTGAGAGGCGCTGAAGCACACATTTGTCTCCTGAAACTGTGACATTTTGGACATTTTGTTAATTCAGAGAAACATTTGTTGAACACCTTCTGTATGCACGGTGTGATATTTGGTGTTAAGGAAGCATCCAAAATAAGGAGAGATGTGGTTTGCAATTATAATCGCAAAGAAAAGATTTAGGGGCTGGCATGGAACAATCAGGAGGAAAAAAACACATGCAAAAATTCTAGGATATTAGGGTAGGAGGAGACCTTTAGAAAACATCACCTGGTCTACCTCTGCCCCTGCCCCCCCCCATCATTTTGCAGATAAGGAAGCTAAAGCACAGAGAGCTGAGATGCTTTGGCCCAGTGTCATCCTCCAAATTAGGGGCTCTCTTGGTCACGCTGCTATAACAATACCATAGACTTGGTGGCTTCAACAGCAAACATTTATTTTGTCACCGTTCTAGAGGTCGGGGAATCCAAGATCAATGTGCTGGCAGGTGCAATGTATGACCTCTTCCTGGTTTGCAGATGGTCATCTTGTTGTATCCTCATATGGCTGAGAGAGAAAAATCATCTCTCCTGTGTTTCTTCTTCTAAGGGCATGAATCCATTCATAAGGGTCCCAGCCTCCTGACCTGCTGACCTCCTACAGGCCCCACATCCTACTAGCTTCCCACTGGGAGTTAGCATTTCAGTGTATGACTTTTAGGGGGATGCAGACATTCAGTGGCATAGAGTAACACAGAAGGTGTGAAAATCTCTGAAGAATGTCAGAAAGGTCATTTACAGAATACCATACTTCCTTACAGAGTAGATTTAAACCATTTATCCTTCTCTTCCCCTTCCCAGGGTTCACCGTCCAAATCGGCTCTTGCCTTTCTAGCCACTGACAAGGAAGCTTCTTTCCTTCTCTCTAAAGTTGCGGGTTCTCTAGACCCCAGCGCTTGCCCCCTGGTCCAGGGCGGGACTCTCGTACACATTTTCCATCCTTTCTTTGCCTCCCTCACCACTGTTCCTTCTGGTGGATCTTGAGCACAGTCATTTCTTTTCGTTGTTTTTTTTTTTTTTTTTCCGGTCATTTCTCCCACCTCACAATGTCTGGGTTTGACCCCCCGCCTCATATTGCTGCTCAGCTCTTCCCAATGTGGTCTCCACCCAGTATTTGTCTCTTCCCCTGCTTGTAATTGCTATCTAGCTTCTTTTACCCGTCGGAACCACTCTGCTGGATGTTTCCAGTAACCTCCTCCATGCCAAATAGAAATGCTCCCCTCCACCCCTGTTCCTTTAGAACGCCTCACAGTCTGCTAACTTCACCCTCCCTCCGGAAGCTCCTCTGTTTGCCTTTGGACACACGGCACATTTGGAGTCATTTTTATACATTTCGGTTCATGCTTTTTGGGGCTCTTTTTGCTTCTTGATCTCCAAGTCTGTGATTATCCCCAAAGATTCTCTCCCATTTCCTATTCTGTCTCTTCTGCCTTCATGATCTTATCTGTGCCACAAAGTCTGGGATCCTGGGAGTAAGAGTTTGAAAAGACTTAACAATAACCTCATCCAACTCTGAGAGCAAGAGAAATTATAGGAACTTTCTCAAGGTCATTCCTTCCTGTAGGAGAACCACCCCCCCGCCAGATCTGAGGGTCCTCAGCCCCTTATTTTCAGCTCTTGTGGCCTCTGTTTTGACTCCCCTCCTACCTCCGGATACACCATCCTGAGCTCATGTGTATTCGGTCCCCTGAGTGGCTCTTCTTCCTGGTGGCTCTGTTGGCCAATGTCACTGCCATTTTAAGTTCTGACTCAGAAACACCAGTGTGGTCCTAACCTTCAGAAGACCTGGGTCTGAGGCCTTTCTCCACCAACACCTAGCTTAGGTACCTGGGAAAAATTTAAGAAATTTTTCTTAAACCATAAAGATCATATTAAGCATCTTAGAGGGATTTTTAAAGGTCACGTGATAGGATTCTTGGGAAAACCTATTGCAGTGCCTGGCTTATGGTAGGCGCCCCATGCATTGGTTGAGCTCTTTTTTCCTCCCCTCGTATCTCATTTGACATCATCCCCTGTGGTGTTTTCCTTGGCATCTAGCTCAGATTTAGATTTCTCTCCTATCCCAGTACTTGTTCTGACCTTCATCGGCCCTCCGCCCCCACCAGCCATTAGCAACCCACCTTGAATTCTCCTGCCGTCTGAATCCTCCTAAAACCCCGTGTTCATGCCACCCCTGCCCAGTTCCAGATTCCTGTCACATCCGGTGTAACTGCTCTCCTTGGCTCATGACCCTTCATGATCTGACTTTTGACACCTTACTTAGGTTCCCCATCCTGCTGGAGCTTTTGGATTGCTCCAGCCAGTTCTGACTTTACCTTTCTCGGACCTTCTCTTGAGCGTCCCAGTTCCACACATTTTATCACTTATTCGTGGCCCTAATTTTGGTTCCCTGGTGCTCTGTGGGAGGGTTGCAACTGTGTTGGTGGGGGGGGCGGGGTGGGCATTCATTTCCCATGATGCTTAGCACAGTGTTACCTACAAGGACAGGTTTGAGAGGAATTGTATGGCAATGGAAGATCAGGACAAGAGAAAAGTTCCACCCTCTCTCCTCCCCTGATTAAATGTGAAAATCACGTGAATGTGTTCAAGTGCAGAAAGAAGGAATCTGTGATGAGGGGAGTAGGCAAACAGTGGGGGCGGGAGAGCATTAGTAAGATCCCTCCTAGAGGCAGAAGAGTAGGAGGTAGGCGGTTAGGTTTTGAGAGGAGGAGAGAGGAGGTGTGTGGGTGAGACAGGCATGATGGTTGGCTTGGTTGGCTGTGGGAGGGCTGCAGGGGCTCCTGGGCCAGGTCGGGGGGGCATCTGGCGTGTGAGGAGCATTTGAGAGAAGGAAGTTACGGAGACAGGTAACCTAAGGAGAGAGAATAAATGAAGACTTAAGTAGGTCTGAGTGATTGAGGCTGCTCAAGAGAGACCCTGGGTCCCTGTCAGAATTTGTATTTCAAGTGAGAAGTTTCTAGATGGTGAAATGACTTCCAGGGCACTGCAGGGGCATCAAGTGGAGCAGCTTCATCCACTTATTTTCATCTCTGTTAATCATGGGAAGAACATTGGAACATGAGGGGTTGTGGAACTTTGGGGTTGGAGGTGTCCTATAAAAATTCGTCTGGGGAAGATCAAACAGGGACTTAGCTCTGAGGTGCCCTCTGAGGTTGTTTCTTGTTGCCATGTTGAGTTCCTGGGGTCAGCCAAACTCAGATCATTTAGAAGGATGGCTATAATAAAAAAAACAACAACAACAACCGTGCCCTTGTGCTGGAAATGCATACTTTCAGTGATTTGGGGATCCCTGGAAATTCTCATCCTGGTAGATCACAGGGTTGGTCAGTCACCGAACTCCTAATGAACTTCTTTGCTAATCTCCTCTACTGTCTCAGCTTTGAAGGGCTTCTCTGGCTTGCTGGTACTTGGGTTGTGAACAAGTGGCCCATATTTCTGGGGTTTCCTAAAACATGACAGTTGGCCTCAAAGCCCAGATGGAAGGTGTATTTCCTGGTTCCTGTGGCCCAGCATAAGTTCTATAGTGATGTTTTTTTTGCAGTGAAACAGAAATTGGAAAGTTTTCCCTGCCACTAACTTGGAGTGTCCAGGGCACCTGCCTGTCATTGCCTCCACGCTCACTAACCAAGCCGGGTTCTTGCCAGAGTAAGGGACCGAGAGAGCCAGAGCCATTGGCTGCCCAGGTGAGACCTCCCCTAGGTGGCTGTGCACAGTGACCAACTGATGATGAGCATTTGCTGGTGTACTGGAAGAAAACCTTAATCTAGCTGAGGAGCTATGCGGATGCAGGGCAAAGTGACCAAAACAGCAGAACGTGCTGTAGGAACTCGCAGGACGATGGGGCCTTGCTGGGTCTGAGGAGGGCAGAGGTAGGAGTTACCCAGGGGGTGCTTTGAGCACACACTTGTTCACAAGGACACACACTTCTTAATGTGCGCGTGGGAAATTCGCGTGTGATTGGTGAGGGAGGGACACAGGTTCATACACCCCCATCAACATGGCCAGAGTAACAACTCACTGTGGCCAATTTATTTTGTCCACTACAGCAAGCACTTTTTTTTCTTACAAAAGTTTAAGATTTAAAAAACTTTTTGCACACTCATTCCACTTCTAACGAAACTTTAATATATTTTATTTCCCTCTGAATTTAGAATCTGACTCCTAATGTTCATGTGACCCCATGAATTTCATTCATATTTTAATACATAACCAAAGATACAAAGTAGAAGATATGTTTTTGGAGGACAAAAAAAAAAAGAGAGACAAGAAAACGGAAAAATTACAGGAAAAATCAAATCCCTGGGTGTTGAGGGAGTTGGGACATTGTTAAAGTCAGTCACACTGACTTCATAGCCATTAAAAGTTGTGCTCACTTGTTTTCCACAGTGGGTTTCTGGTTATCACACTAAAAGGAATTATGATTTAACTTCTTTGAGATTTCACTGGAGTTTGTATTTCTTTCACATTCAAAGAAATTTTCATTAAGAAATTTTGGTCTCTCACACACACAAAACACACTCTACTGAGAGAAAGATAGCACTCCATATTTCTTTTCCTTCCTTCCTTCCCTCCTTCCTTCCTTCCACCTACCAAATTTTGACCCTAAAGTGAAATTCCATTAGATTAATTCATGGGTGGCAAGGAGATGTTGGTCTCTGGTGCTGCTTCTAGTACTTTCAAGGTCTTGTTTCTGTTTTTTGAGGGGAGAGGAGACAGGGTCCATGGGGGTGCTGGCTGTGAGAGATGCCATTTTGATGGTGTCAGGGCCAGAGACACACCAGCACTATCCCACATGTCTTTTTGAGGTTGGGGAAATTCTTCAACAACCCGACAGTTCTAGAGGCTGACAGAAATCATCTGAAGTATGGTGGCAGCCCTGAAGGGGTAGCCTTCTCTCTGGGGTGGTTGGGGGGCTGCAGCTATTTTATATAGTTACCCACCTATGCTGTTGGTGACTTTTTTTCTGGCAGGTTCATTTTTTTATTATTATGTTCAGTTAGTCAGCATATAGTCCATCATTAGTTTTTGATGTAGTGTTCAACGATTCATTAGTTGTATGTAACACCCAGTGCTCATCACATCACATGCCCTCCTTGTACCCATCACCCTGTTACCCCCTCCCCCCACCCCCTCCCTTCTGTAACCCTCAGTTTGTTTCCCGGAGTCCAGAGTCTCTCATGGTTTGTCTCCCTCTCTGATTTCTTCCCATTCAGTTTTCTCTCCCTTCCCCTAATGTCCTCCGTGCTATTCCTTGTTCCACATATGAGTTAAACCATAGGATAATTGTCTTTCTCTGCTTATTTCACTTAGCACAATCCCCTCCAGTTCCATCCATGTTGATGCAAATGGTGGGTATTCATCCTTTCTGATGGCTGAGTAACATTCCATTGTATATATGGACCACATCTTCTTTATCCATTCATCTGCTGAAGGGCATCTCGGCTCTTTCCACAGTTTGGCTATTGCGGACATTGCTGCTATGAACATTGGGGTGCACATGGCCCTTCTTTTCACTACATCTGTATCTTTGTGGTAAATACCTAGTGGTGCAATTGCTGGATCACAGGGTAGCTCTGTTTTTAACATCTTGAGGAACCTCCACACTGTTTTCCAAAGTGGCCGTACCAACTTGCATTCCCACCAACAGTGTAAGAGGGTTCCCCTTTCTCCACATCCTCGCCAACATTTGTTGTTTCCTGACTTGTTAATTTTCAGCAGGTTCTTTTATATGCCCTTTCCAGAACGTCTGCTGTAAGTATCTTACATGTATTTTCTCATGAAATCCTTACAAAAGTCCCTCAGAGGCAGGGACGAAGAAATTCAGTCACCTGTCCCCTGTTGGCAGGTCCAGGCCAGGGGCTGTAGAACCCGTAACTCAAAGACTCTCTGGGGTCCCTTTCTGCTGTGGATTAATGTGTTTTCACACAGGAGGGAAACCTGATGCCATGCTTTTCTCTGTGGGAATGTACTTTATAATATCGAGTGTGAATTTCTTAAACTACCAGCGCCTCTCACAGCATCCGTGCCACATGACAGGCTCTCATTAAATGTTTGTGGAATTGAATGGAATGGGTTCGGGGAGCCAATACTTTGATAATAAATACAGAATAGAGTAATTGTATGCAGAGTTGACTAGGTTATCCTAATTTAGGATGCATGCATTGGGAACTGTGTTTGTTCACAGCGTAATACCAGGTATGTGGGAGATACTTGGGAAGAAGAAGAAGACAGTCCTGTACGGCTGAGGTGTCAGAACCGCGGGGCCTTGTACACGTCAGCTTGGGAGCAGTCAGCTCATGGTCCCGGAGGCTTGTGGTCTGTGTAAATTCAGAGGGGACAAAGGTGAAGAGGTGAGGAACGTGGCCATAATGGTGGGGAGGGGGGGGCTCAAAGACTCCACCTCCATGAGGTGTGGGCTAAGTGGCGGTAAAAACAGATGAGATTTTACATAAGATGTGAAAATAACACAAAAGGCCGCATCTAGAATGTAGGACAACACTTAAGGTGGGAATTCAAACTTAAAGAAAATGCTGCAGAGATCTCTGAAAATGCCCCCAAATCCCACTTGTAGAGTTTCTGAAAATTTTGATTCATTTTATTTTTGGAACAAGTTGAAATTTGGGGGGATAGGCTAAGGGGTGAAAATACACATCAAAGTGCCTTTTGGGGTTATTTATTTATTTTTAAAGATTTTATTTATTTATTTGAGAAAGAGAGAACAAGTGAGAGGCAGAGGGAGAAGCAGGCTCCCCACTGAGCTGGGAGCCCAGGCTGGGACTCGATCCCAGGACCCCGGGATCATGACCTGAGCCAAAGGCAGATGCTTAACCAACTGAGCCACCCAGGTGCCCCTCAGAGTGCCTTTTTGGAAAAGGAAAGACAATATTTTAAAGAATTGTACTTCAGGGACAAGTATAGGTATGAGCCTAATAGGCAGAACATAATTCTTTTTCTCTTAGAGAATAGCAGCATATTGAAGGATGATGGAGGCACTTGAAAAATTTAGCAGACGCACACACACGCACGCACACACACACAGACACATTCATGTACACATACGCAGGCACACACTGGATTTAATCCTCGATGCCATTTTGCTTTCTTCCTTATTCTCTTTTAGAATATCCCTTCCATCCCCTCTGGTCCTGGACGCATCTGACATGAGTTGTCTTCAGGGACAGTGCCCGTGGTTGGCTGTCTTGATCAGCTTACAAGTTCTGACTTGTAGGTTCAGTGAAACATCAGGAGAACATTTCTTCCTGAGTCACAGACAAATGAAAAGCTGAGATGAATACTTTCTGACTGATGGCTGTCAGGGCAGCTGAAAGCATACTGTTCTGCTGGTGTCCTCTTTGTGACAGTAAAGGGGGCCACCATCTGGAGGAGAGGTGTCATTATTGAGTATAAAGGTCCCGCTGCTGCTGATGTAGAGAATGGCGTCCCTCAGGAAAGCCTGCAGAATCGGCCTAACTTAAGTCCTATTTATGCAAAAGAGGAGACAGAAATTGGTAAAGGAGAAGGCGGTTTTACCCCTTCTGGCTCCAGTGCCCTGTCTTGTCTTTTCTTCCCACCACAGACAGGACTGCTTTAGTATGCATGTATGTGTTTTTGTATATTTTATTTATTTGAGATACAGTTGACATATAACATTACATTAATTTCAGGCGTACAACATAATGATTTGATAGTTGTACATATTGTGAAATGATCACCATTAACGGTAACAGGTCTCGTTAACATCCATCACCATGCAGAGCTACAAAATATTTTTTTCTCGAGATGAGGAATTTTTTTTTAAAGATTTTACCTATTTATTTGACAGAGAGAGACACAGTGAGAGAGGAAACACAAGCAGGGGGAGTGGGAGAGGGAAAAGCAGACTCCCTGCCAAGCAGGGAGCCCGATGCGGGGCTCGATCCCAGGACCCTGGGATCATGACCTGAGCCGACAGCAGACGTTTAATGACTGAGCCACCCAGGCGTCCCTCGAGATGAGGAAATTTTAAGAGCAAGTTTCAAAGAGACAATACAGTATTATTATCTGTAGTCACCATTCTGTACATTACATTCCCAGGTCTTAACTTGTTTTATAACTGGAAGTTTGTCCCTTCTGATGCCCTTTCCCCATATTACCCACCCTCCCATCCCCCACCCCTGGCCACCAGCTATCTGTTCCCTGTATCTGTGAGTTTGGTTTTTTGGTTTTGCTTTTGTTTTTAGATTCCACATATAACTGAGACCGTACTGTATTTGTTTTTGTCTGACTTATTTCACTTGATATAATGCCCTTGAGGTCCACCTATATTGTCACAAATGGCAAGATTTCATTCTTTTTCTATGGCTGAATAATATTCCATTGTATGTATATATACCCCACATCTTCTTTATCCATTCATCCATCTGTGGACACTTAGGTTGCGTCCATGTCTTGGCTGTTGTAAATATCTGCAGTGAACATGGGGTGCATATACCTTTCTCAGTTAGTGTTTTCGTTTCATTCAGTTAAATACCTAGAAGTGGTATTGCTGGATCTCATGGTAGTTCCGTTTTTAATTTCTTGAAGAACCGCCATACTGTCTTCTGCAGTGGCCGCACCAATTTCCATTCCTATTAACAGTGCACAAGGGTTCCTTTTTTCCTGAACACTTGTTACTTGTTGTCTTTTTGATCATAGCCATTCTAACAGGTGTGAGGTGATAGCTCATTGTGGTTTGACCGGTCTTTTCTTTTAGTTCATTTTTTTTTTTTTTTAAAGATTTTTATTTATTTGACACAGAGATAGACAGAAGAGCACAAGCAGAGGGAGTGGCAGAGGGAGAGGGAGAAGCAGGCTCTGCACTGAGCAGGGAACCCGATGCGGGACTCGATCCCAGGACCCTGGGATCATGACCTGAGCCGAAGGCAGACGCTTAACCATCTGAGCCACCCAGGCGCCCTTCTTTTAGTTCATTTTGAAATGTTTGTTGATTACCTACTGTGTGCCAGGTGCCATGCTGGGGGCTGGGACTCAAATTGATCTGAGCCTGTTCTGCTTGATGGAGTTTATTCTGTCTCTGATGAGAGGGATGGGCAATAGGAAAAAGCAAATGTCCTACTACAGATAACTGGATTTTGGGGTGGGAGGGATCCGTGTCTGATAATTATGGTTGTCCAAGGCTTCCTGGAGGAGGCAGCATTTATAGTCACAGAATTTTCGGACTCATAAGGAACGTCAGGTCTAACTCCAGGATTTCACAGTGGAGGGACGTGAAAGTTCCTCAAGTGTTCTGATTACCATTTATTTAGCTCAGACAGGATAGCCGCCATTCATTTGACTCCTGTAGCAATTCATTTAGTCCCTAGGGCATTTGATTGCTTTTGTGCACATCAGGAAGTGGTGACAGAGACGTGACATGACTTGCTCAAGGGCATCAAGGGACTATGCGATGGTGGTGAGCCCAAGGTCCTTGCGGTGCCAGAGCCCTTTCTTATCGTTCCCTCTTTCCCTCCTTCCATCCTTTCCTTCCTTCTTTCCTTCCAACGGTCAGGAAAAGTTATAGAAGACTGTGAACACGGCCAATAAAAAGAGAACTGTGGGGGGGCGCCTGGGTGGCTCAGTTGGTTGGGCGACTGCCTTCGGCTCGGATCATGGTCCTGGAGTCCCAGGATTGAGTCCCGCATCGGGCTCCCTGCTCAGCAGGGAGTCTGCTTCTCACTCTGACCCTCCCCCCTCTCATGCGCTCTCTCTCTCTCTCTCTCATTCTCTCTCTCAAATAAATAAATAAAATCTTTAAAAAAAAAAAAAAGAGAACTGTGGGTGTCCCATCTGCCTCGCTCACCCATTTGGAGTTATCTCTGCCTTTCATTTGTCTTTGAGCTATTTTACGGTTCTGTAAGTTGTGGGAAACATGTAGCCGTGATTCTGGAGTGTGTGGTTCTTGATCACAGAAAATGCACAGGTGTCTGGTGGAATGTGCTTGTTGATGCTCGGTGGTTTTGCACGCAGCAAGCAAATTCCTGTCAGTTTTCCTGGTGGACTTTCATATGTGCACATTCTTTGGATTCTCTATTGAACTTTTTTTTTTTTCTTTGAGAGAGAGTGTGAGAGCAGGAAAGGGGGAGGGAGAGGGGGAGAGAATCCCAAGCAGGCTTCCCACTCAACTCAGCGCCCGAAGCAGGGCTCCATCTCATGAGCCTGAGATCATGACCTGAGACAAAATCAAGAGTCTGACGCTCAACCAACTGAGTCACCCAGGTGCCCCTGGATGCTCTTTTGAACCTGCTGTAACATAATATTGGTTCTTTCATTACTTAGGAATTTAATAAAATCTCAGACATGTGCTCATTTTATATTTAAGTCGTGTTCTTACCTTTTTAAAAGCAATGTTCAATGTCACCAATCTGCCTTTTAAAGAGGGTAGGTTTTGATGAAGTGGGTGAGGAGGGTGGGCAGACAGGATCCCTGGTGAAAGGGAATGTGAGTGGAGGCGGGGTGTGGGTGTTCTCTGTTTTCCCATCCCTGACACATTTCCCCCTCATTTCTGCCCTGCTCTGTGTCCAGGACACAGGTGTTCTCCCTGAGCCCTGGGAATACTTTACTCCCCTTGCTGCCCCAGACACAGGGCTGGTAACAGTTCCCCACTGTTGCTGCTCCGTCTCTGTTGGACCCTGTCACCCTCCCTACACACTCCTTGCTCCCTTCATTAAATACCTACAGTGAAGAACTCTTTGCAAGTGTCTCTTTTCTTGACAGGACCCAAACTGAGACAGCCAGGAGACACCCGGGGCCATGGTTGGGAAAGGGGCTATATGAGGGTGTGAGCTGTGGTACTCCTGGGAGGATGGGGAGCCTTGAGACCACCAGGGGCAGGGATTTATTCTGAATTCATAAGGTAAGAAGGGCCTTTGAAGTTATTCGTCTGTTTTCATTTTCTTTTTTTCCCCTCTCTGGGGAGGGAACTGGGTCAGAGCTGTCTGTTAGGAAAATTAATGTGGCAGCAATTTATAAGATGAATTGGTATAGAGAGAGATCAGACAGAGACTGCAGGTTGGAAGCCTATTAGGGGACAGTCGCCATGCAGTTGGTGCAAGATAATTTGGCCTAAATTTGTGTGGTGGTTGTGGGAATGAAGAGGAGGAGAGAAGTTTAGGAGATGCTGTAGAAGAAGGGTAATTGATAAGGAGAAGAATGAGACAAAAATGAGTTTAGGAGACTCCAAGAAACGTGGTCCAAGTGAAGGTTTCAGGGGAGGGCGGTGGGGTTAGTTTTGGACATACTGAATTTGAGGTACGTTATGTACTGATTTGTGTCCTCCCTGAAACAATACATTGGAGTCCTAACCCTCAGTACCTCCGAATGTGATCTTATTTGGAGATAGGGTCTTTAAGGAGGTGATCAAGTTAAAATAAGGTCATTAGGGTTCGCCCTAATCCAAGATGATTGGTGTCCTTATACAAGGGACGTTTGGACTCAGACACGTGCAGAGGGAAGATGATGTGAAGACACACAGGGAGAACGCCATATGAAGACAGGATTGGGGCCATGCACTTGTGCGCCAAGGAGTGCCTGGGGCCACCAGAACCAGGAGAGAGACCTCACAGCTCTCTGAGGGACCCAACCCTGCTGACCCTTTGATCTTGGACATATGGCGTCTGGAGCGGGGAGATGACAAATTTCTGAACCACCCAGTTGTGATTCTTTGTGCTGGCAGCCCTAGGAAGCTGACAGGGGTGCAATATTGGAAACGTGCATTTAGTGGTTTGGAGAGGTTGGGCCTAAGGAGATACCGTTAGTATGATAGTGAAGCCATGAAAATGATGGTGTCAGATCAGGAGCACGTAGAGCACTTTGTTGCAAAGGTTGAGCGGAAGGTGACCAGAAGTACCTTTGACGTGGTGTCCAAGAGGAAGGTGAAAGCAGACGCCAGGCTGCAGGAAAGAGGTGAGGGTGGCAGGAAGCCGAGGTAGATGACAGAGATGACCTTTTCATCCCAGACACTGATGAGGAGGAGGAGGAGGAGGAGGGAGAGGAGGTGTTAGCTTGAGGGGGAAGCGAGCTTGACAGAGTTATTGATTACTTTGTTCCCATGAGAGAGACCATCATCTAAGTTATGGAGGAGGAGGGGTAATTGATGGAGCAGGGGTGTAGGTACAGGACGGGAGAGAGACAGAGACAGCCCTCCACCTGCTTCCGTAGCTGGGCCCACAAAGACACTGACGCACCCCCTTTGTTACAGAGGCGTCATTGGTACTTTCCCCAATTCGAGAGCGCACACTTATTTTCATTTGGCTTTAGGTTAGCTTTGCATAATTTCATTTTCTGCTGGGGACCTTTTGGGAAGCAATTAAAGGTAGAGCTTCGTTGGTTCTACACTGGGCATGTTTTGTTTGGATGTTGCATGGTGTTGGAGATCGAATAATCCACCTAGGCTTGAAGCAAGCATATCTCATTAGGATGTGTGGAAGTTTATATTGGTGGTGTTCTAAAAAATTTTTTCCTTTAGCTACTGACTCAAAAAGATGATAGGGTTTGGATAGGTATTCACAAATAATTTTTAGCCAATGGACAGCCTAGGAATATATTAGAACAACTCTCTGACAGTTTGGATCAGGGGAACACATCGAAATATCTTAGAAAACAAAGTGATTGTGTTGATAGCAACTGCCGTTGGCATTCCTATGATAAATAGCTTAGCTGGCTAAACAAACTTCAGTACTTTTTCAGAAAATTAAGCGATTTACATTTTCTTTTTTTTTTTTTTTAAAGATTTTATTTTTTTGAGAGAGAGAGCATGAGAGGGGGGAGGGTCAGAGGGAGAAGCAGACTCCCTGCTGAGCAGGGAGCCCGATGCGGGACTCGATCCCGGGACTCCAGGATCATGACCTGAGCCGAAGGCAGTTGCTTAACCAACTGAGCCACCCAGGCGCCCGCAATTTACATTTTCTGAGATATTTTAATTTCTATAAAAATTACATTTTTATGTAATTGGCACTATACTGCAGATATAATTTATAGCTTGCAAAGCTGTTTTTTTTTTTTAAATCTAAGCAGTAAATGCATATAGCATTTAAGTGTGCACATCCCAATTTGTCTTAGAGTTAACACCAGTAATGTAAAAGTAAAAGCTTTCAGCCAATGTCTGTAGTTAACAACAAAAGAATGTATCTTAATCTCTTTATTGCCCTCAATCACTGCCTGCAATACTTTCTTCAAAAGAAACTGCTTTTGAGATGATGATTATTATAGGATCTGCCCAAACCTAGCCAAACCGCATGCTCACCATGCAGCCATACAACATTAAGATAAAAGTCTGTTACATTTTGCCCCTATTAAATTAGATACAATACGTCTTACCTTGTCTAATGTATAAAGATATGTCATGTATGTGTAATATATATGTATATATGTATACGTGTATGCCAAATGTCAAATTTATATACTCTGTAACATTTTATTTATTTATTTGAGAGAGAGAGAGAGGGAGCAGGGGAAGGGACAGAGAGGGAGGGATAGAGGAGAGGAAAGAATCTCAAGCTGACTCTGTGCTGAGCATGGAGCCTGATGAGGGGCTCGATCTCACAACCTTGACATCATGACCTGGGCTGAACTTAAGAGTCGGATGCTTAACCGACTGAGCCACCCAGGTGCCCCTACTCTGTAACTTTTTAAGAACTTTCTTCAATCAGTAACCTCCTAGAAGTATTCAGACACATTGTCTGTCCTTTGGGTCTTGCAGGGATATACCTGGGGATGCCAGCATTACCTACATAAACCGAGGTCCTCACAGTTCGAAGGTCAAAGACTCTACCTTTTCATGTGCCAGATTTAAATTTTAGAATGAGCCTCAGACTCAGACTTACCAAACCACACATATCCAGTTCTCATTTCTTTCTTAGAAAATGAAAATCACTCTTTGTGCAAATGTCAAAGAGAGTTTGGGCATGCCGCAGGGGGAAAAAGAGAGGCTGGACCAGATGATCTAGAGGCTTCTTCCTGCCGATCCCTGGGACTCTGACATCTTTTCATCTGGTTACAGTGCTTATGGATGCTGATCCAGAGAAGGGGGATGAGGAAGACGGTAACACTCCAGCACAAATTAGAAGGTGGGAGATAGCTACCCAACATTTTCATTATAGAGTGAAAAGAAACTGCCGTATCTACTGTTAGAACATTTTCTCATTCCGGTCCTGCCAAGGACATTTTCTACAGAACAAAATTTTGAGTATTTCACAGGATTGGCTGAGCAAGAAACATGGTATAAGTTGTATCAAACAAAAATATTGCTCTGGGAAGGCCTAAAGCAAGGACCTGAATGTCCGTGGAGGGTGGTACCAGTGATCCCATAAATCACACCGGTGTCCTGCAGTCATACGGTAGGGATGGGCCAGAGAGACCCCTTCTCCATTGCCTCTACAGGGGGGCAGCCTGCAGCCCAGACTTCTGTAAGAAGGGGCATGTCTGTAGATAGCCCGATGACTCCGGGTATGGCAATGGGCTTTAAAATCTCAGCGTTAACAATGATGCTTCTATTGCCTTCTGCTATGAATAATGGAGCAAACTAAAACCTGATCCAAAGGGAGTCTGGTAAATAAATCATGGAGAAGGACCTGCAGATCTTTGCATCAGAGAGAAAATGAGTAATGGCACCCTCTTTTGCTTGTTCAGACCATCAGGAATCACCGTAATTTAATGGTAAAACTTCCAAGATGGGGCCAATATTGTGGATAAATGGAGTCGATTTTTAAGGTTAGATAAATTCAGCCTATTTTTATGGGCAGAGGAAAATTATCGCTGACGTGTTTTTGATAAGATTCTTTGATGCTGTAAACTGAACTACTGAGAGCATAACGGTTTTTCACATGAGTGATGGAGAGGGAAGAAAAATTATAACTTATAGGAGACTAAGGCTCTGTTTATATTTGGGCACTGAATTAATACATTTTTGGGCATTCATTTTTATTTAACTACACGACTGGCTTTGTGGTGGCCCCGGTTCATTATGAATGCCATAAATATCGGATTGGCCATTTTTTAGGCTGATGTTCTTACTGAATGGTGATATTATGGATATACTGAATGGGAGGGACCGTGATTATAGGTTTGTGTGTTTCTGCATTCAACAAGAATGTATTCACTACCTCCCACCTGGCAGGTATTTGTGGGGTGCCGTGGGCTTATCCTCAAGCTTCCTTCTTCATTGGTATTTTTAAATAATATTTCCATAGAGTCGCTGATGAGTCTCCTAAATAGGAAAGGGCTGAGGCTAGAATCCAGTGGCCAACCTAAGATTTCCTTGTAAGTCAGTGTCAAATCAGTTCAACATTACCATCAAACAGTCTGCATTTTTTCCATTTTGTCCAAGGAGAAATTAACGAGGATAATCAAATGCTGGCTGGAAGCCTTCGTATTTGTATCCATAGAAATAGAAATTACACGTAAATTTATATATTATTATTATTATTAATTATTATATTCTTAGCATTTCTAAATACCTGTTATATGCAAGACATTCTGCTTGACTCCATGGACATAATGAGATATATAAGACATAGTTCTTGCCTGTAAGTGACTATTCCTAAGACTAATTTACTTGCCTCTCATAGACTTTTTTCCTGTTGAATTTTTCTTAAGTAAATTAAAAAATTTTTTTAAAAATCCAAGTGTAATTAGAACATACTTATAGTAAAGCATGTAAATCTTTTTTAAGTTGGTTTAGTGCATTTTTTATTTAAAAAAATTTTTTTTAGTATAGTTGACACACAATGTTACATTAGTTTCAGGTGTACCACTTAGAGATTTGCCAAGTTTACATGCTATGCTATGTTTACCACAAGCACAACTACGTCTGTCCCATTACATGGCTATTATAATGTCATTGACCATAAATCTTAAGTGTATTACTTGATGAATTTCTGTAGCATGAACACACCCGTGTAACTACCACACAGATCAATGTGTAAAATGTTGTGTGCACTTGGAAGCCTCCCTTTTACCCCCTCCCAGTGATTACCTGCCTCTCCAAAGGTAACCGCAATTCTGACTTCTAGCAAAATAGATTAGTTCTGCCTGTTTTTGCATTTTATGTAAAATGGAATAATATAATATATGCTCTTTTGTGTTTTGTTTCTTTACTTAATATTATGTCTGTGAGATGTGTTCATCTTCTTGTATCAAGTGGTGGATCATTATTGTCATTGTTTTATGCCACAATTTGATGAGTCATGTGGTTGATAGACATTGAGTTGTTTCCAGTTTTTACTTGTTATGAATAGAGCTGGTGTTATGAATAATGCTAGCGTTCTCAAATATTAAATGTTGACTGATACCCTGAAATACTGGTATGTGTACATTTCTCTTGGATGTGCAACTATGATTGGAATTACTGACCAGGGGATACTTAGGCTCAGCCTCTAAACTCGTTTCTAAGTGGTTGCGCCAGTCAGTGCTCCCACCAACAGGACTTCGTTAATGTTAGTTTCTAAAAAAATTAATCACCATGGTGTATTTCATTGTGATTTTATTTTGCACTTCATCAAACTCATCATATTGAACTCCTTTTTGTATCTTTAAGGACCATTTGGACATTCTCTTGTGAAGTACCTATTCAAGTTTTGACCCATTTTTAAGTAAATTATCTTTTTTCTCATTAATTTGTTGAGAGTTTTTATCTATTCTACATATGAGCCTTTTGTCAGATATGTCTATTGCAAATCTGTTCTCCAACACGGTTGCTGTCCGCTCTTAGCGGCATTTTGTTCTTGTGGTGGGTGGTTAAGCAGCAGTTTCTCGTGTCAGCGAATTTCAAGTGATCGGGTCTTTCATGCATGATTTGTGCATTTTGTACCCTGTTTAAGAAATCTTTGCTTCCCAAAGGCCATGAAGATTTTCTCCCATGTTTTCTTCTAGAGCTTATATTATTTTAATGTTGACCTTGATGTCTATAATCCATCTAGAGTTGATTTTCCATTATAGTCTGAGTTAGAGTTCAGTATCCCACCTGCACTCCCATGGATGTCCCGATCCAGCACCAGTTATTACAAAGACCACTTTCCCCCCATTTTTTGCTCTAATCCTGTGACTGTTAAATTGCTCTAGTTTTGCGTTGACTTGTTATATGTTGGTGTTAGTCCTTTGACTCTGCTCTCATTCTTCAAAATTTTCTTCGGTACTCTTGGCTTCTTTCATTTCAGCTTAAATTTTGGAATTAGCTTGTAAATTCCAACAAAATAAACTGCTAGGATTTTTTTTTTTTGAAGATTTTATTTATTTATTTGAGAGAGAGCATGAGAGGGGAGAGGGTCAGAGGGTGAAGCAGACTCCCTGCTGAGCAGGGAGCCCGAGTCCCGACTCCCCGCTGAGCGGGGAGCCCGATGAGGGACTCGATCCTGGCACTCCAGGATCATGACCTGAGCTGAAGGCAGTCGCTTAACCAACTGAGCCACCCAGGCACCCAAACTGCTGGGATTTTTAATGAGATGGCACTGAATCTATAGACTAATTTGGGAAGAACTGGCATCTTCACAGTATTAAGTCTCCCAGTCCTAAGAACATGAATTCTTCTGTTTAAATTTAGCTATTCTTAAATTTCTCTCAGGAATTACACGTAGTTTACTATGAAGTGTTTTGCATATTTTTTGGATCAGATTTATTCCACGGTACTTGATACTTACTGATATTAATGTAAATGTTATCATTTAAAAATTATTTTCTAGTGAGGCACCTGGGTGGCTCAGTGGGTTGAATGTTTGACTCTTAATTTCGGCTTGGTTCACAATCTCAGGGTCATGAGATTGAGCCCTGCATTGGGCTCCGCCCTCAGTGGGGGAGTCTGCTTGGGATTCTCTCTCTCCCTCTTCCTCTGCCCCTCCCCCCACTCATGTGGGTGCCCGCTCTCCCATTCTCTAATAAAAAAATAAATAAAATCTTTTAAAAAATAAAAATTATTTTCTAGAATGTAAAAATATAGTTGGCTTTACCTAATGATCTTGTATCCAGCAACCTTGCCAAGTTCACTTATTAATTCTAATAGATTATCTGTCGATTCTTTAGGATTTTCTGTGTACCCAGTTATGTCCTCTATGCATAATGATCGTTTTATTTTTTGCCTCTACCCAGCGTTCCTGGGTATGGGAATTTTTTTAAGAAAGTTCTACTCTGTGGGGCGCCTGGGTGGCTCAGTTGTTAAGCGTCTGCCTTCGGCTCAGGTCATGATCCCAGGGTCCTGGGATCGAGTCCCACATTGGGCTCCCGGCTCCGCGGGAAGCCTGCTTCTCCCTCTCCCACTCCCCCTGCTTGTGTTCCCTCTCTCGCTGTGTCTCTCTCTGTCAAATAAATAAAATCTTTAAAAAAAAAGAAAGTTCTACTCTGTTATGATGGAAGGGAATATTGAAATGAATTCTTATTTACCAAAATCCATTTTCACTTTGAGCTTAAATAGTTTCACGGACTCTCTTTTCTGGCTTTTGATGTATACTATGACCTTTCTGTTACTATTTTTAGAATCTCCCTCTACTGTGGCTTTTAACTGACATTGTCTTCCAACCTGCTCCTAGGTGAGCCAGTTGAGAAACGATACCTGCAGTGGAGACATTGTACTGGGGAAAAATCTCTTGTATCTCTTAAAGTTTGGCATGATTGTAGTAACTCCAGGTAACTGCCTTTTTCCGAAAAGAGCTTGTTATAGTATGGAAAGTTTAATGATGGATGGGGGGAAAACGGCTCTTCAGGACGTTATGATCTTGAGCTGCTGATATATATATATATTTTAAATATTTTATTTATTTATTTAATTGACACAGAGAGAGAGAGACAGTGAGAGAGGGAACACAAGCATGGGGCGTGGGAGAGGAAGAAGCAGACTTCCAGCTGAGCAGGGAGTCTGAAGTGGGGCTCGATCCCAGGACCCTGGGATCATGACCCGAGCTGAAGGCAGTCACCTAACCAGCTGAGCCACCCAGGCGCCCCTCGAGCTGCTGATATTTTTTAAATGGAATTAAGGTCTTCTCTTTAGTAGTTGCTCTGGACGAATGTTGGTGAATGTATTGTAGGCCCACGGAACATTGACGTGATATATTTGCAGCTTATCCCGGTTACGCATCGTTTACTGATAATCTGGCTGTCTTGCGATAAGAGAGAGTGAGGGAAATATCGAGGAAACCGCTCAGATGTTTAACACTAGAATTTAAAGGGAGTGATTTTAAAGATTTTATTTATTTATATGAGAGAGAGAGAATGAGAGAGAGCACATGAGAGGGGATAGGGTCAGAGGGAGAAGCAGACTCCCTGCCGAGCAGGGAGCCCGATGCGGGACTCTATCCAGGGACTCCAGGATCATGACCTGAGCCGAAGGTAGTCGCTTAACCAACTGAGCCACCCAGGAGCCCTAAAGGGAGTGATTTTAAAAGGGTAATTTTCTCTTGTATATTGATACACAAACTTTTTATGGGATTTAATAGCTTAAAAATTATTTGTATCTAGTATAAGTAATGCATTTCAGAGTGGGTACAGCAAGTTGGACATTTATAGCTTGTATGATGGGTACAGAGCGGACTTTAGTACTGGACTTAATTATTAATGTCTGTCATCTGGATGGCTAAAAGTAGTCCAAAGAAATCAGGAATGTTTATAGAACATTTAACTTAAGAGAGAAATATTTCCCAAGGAAAATCCTTGATGATGCTTTTTATCAGCCAGTGTTATTGCTTTTCACAGTTTTTTTTTTTTTTTTAACTTAAGAGAAGTCCTGAATTATTGGGAGTGAATAATTTCCTTCTATATTTTGAGAAAGTCCATTTTTTTTTTGTCTTGTAAATAGGGTTAGCTGAATTTGGACATTTTTTTTAGACGTTTTATTTTCAAAGTTATTTACTTCAGCTCATTTTTATGAGGCCATCTCTCAAGGAATATGTTTTGCTTGATTATTTTTCACTTCAATACTGGTTTCCCCCTAAGCATTGCTTTTATCAGGAAGTTTCTTTAAAAAAAAATTCTACTTGAAATTGAAATCCACATGGAGTGTGGCCTGGTGTTAACAAACATTTTCCTTTATTCTCCTCACCCTAAATTTTTAATTGTTTTCCAGGCTTCATCATATTATCCTAAACTCATCACCCACTGTTAAGAAGGACATGTTTGCCCAGGGAAGGTGTTGCGGGGTGGTTTGACATGCTTACGTGTGCATCCAACTTTTTCCTTTTCCATTTTTTTTAACGTTGCATGCCGACCTGAAGCAGAATTGGCTGCACATTCTGTTCATCTGCTTAGTCAAAAACAAGTCGCTCCAGGGAATTCGAAGCAGCAGGACATACAGGCCCTGCACTCAGGGATCCTCCAGTGTAGGAGCGGAGAAAGCTGGTTACCTAACCTTGTGTGTATAATCGATGCCAAGAGAATTGTGCAGCTTTTGAGCTCAGGTGGAGTTTGGGAAGTTCTTCTTCCCACCAGTCAGGACGGGCTTCCTGGCATCGTAGATGAGCGTATTGGGTGAGGGAGGGAGGGTGAAGGGGGTACAACCAGCCGTGAGTTGTGACCAGCTGCCACTCGGCAGCCGGGGCTGCTCGGGGTATTTTTGTCTGTGTGCCAGCCAGCGAGATGGGAGCACATGCCGACTGGAGTGGCTGGAGGTCTGCTCGTGTCCGTTTTAATGCTGCTCGCTGTAAGCACAGAATATATTTAGAGACTCGTATTTAATCTTAACAACTGGTTGGGGTTTTCGATTTCTCTTTCAGGATGTGTCAGAGCATTTTGATATAAAAATATTTTAAAATACTCAGCAGGTGGTTTAACTGGTGCTCTGGGAAGATGTAGCATGTTCACTCTGTGACCTTTTACGACCTTCACCCACTTGCATGCCGGAATAGACATCTGGGGCCTCGAGTGGAGGCTTTGCAGATAGGAAGGTGGGAGAATGAAAGGCAAAAGCTGAATGTCGTTTTAAGGAATTTGCATTTTATCTTGGAGTACTTAATTCACGGACTGTTTAGCAAACGTTTACTGGATGTCTAATTTGTGGTAGGCGTTGACAGTACCAGTTTGGCTCCTACTTTAGGTGGGCCCCTACCTTGAGCAAGTAAGTCAGATCATGTTAGGTGGATTAATTCAGCGGCAACACAGAACATGGGTAGTGAGGGTGGGCCCGGGCCAGAGTGAGAGAACTTGCAGTCAGAGGACCACGTAGCAAGTTAGTGGCAGGGTCTGTATTCAAAATAATCATTAGTGTGTTTGATGTCCAGTATGGTAGCCACTTGCCACGTGTGGCTGTTGAACACTTGAAACGTGACTAGGGGGAACTGAGATGTGCTGTAATGTGTAAAACACACACCAGTTGTCAAAGACTTAGTGTGGCAAAAAAATGTAATATATCTCATTAATACTTTTTCAATAGGGATTGCACATTGAAATGATGCTTTGGACGTATTAGATTACATAAAGTCTATGGTTAAAATTAACTTCACCTTTTTCTTTTCATCTTTTTTTTTTAGCATGGCTGTATTATATATGTGGCTTGCAATATATATATATATATTTTTTTTTTTTTGAGAGAGAGAGAGCACACAAGTTGGGGGAAGAGGGCAGAAGGAGAGGGAGAGAGAGAATCTCAAGCAGGCTCCACATCCATTGCAGAGCCCAGTGCAGGGCTCGGTCTCATGACCCTGAGATCATGACCTGAGCTGAAATCAAGAGTCTGACGCTTAACTGACTGAACCACCCAGGTGCCACTTGCATTATATTTGATCAGACAGTGCTCCCTAAGCCATGTGACAGCCGTGGGCACAGGAAGAATGGATGGATCCTTGGGGAGGAAGATGTGGCAGTGGTAGGAGACAGATGAGTCTTCTTTAAACTGTAGGGGCCTCGAGCAGGATTCACCATGAGGTCATTTGCATGCATCCAGAGTCACCTGCTTCTTTTTTTTTTTTTTATTTAAAGATTTTATTTGACAGAGAGAGACACAGCGAGAGAGGGAACACAAGCAGGGGGAGTGGGAGAGGGAGAAGCGGGCTTCCCGCTGAGCGGGGAGCCCGATGTGGGGCTCGATCCCAGGACCCTGGGACCATGACCTGAGCCGAAGGCAGACACTTAATGACTGAGCCACCCAGGTGCCCCCACCTGCTTCTTTTTACATAACCTGTTTCAAATGGTCTGCCATTGCCCCAACTTCTCCCTGCTCAGACATATTTATGCTGTTATTTTATGACTAGTCATTCACCGTGGGTATAATATATATTCAAATGCAGCATCACCTATGACCAGTGTTGAGCCAAGGTGGCCACCTTCTTTGTCCTGTGTAGAGTCTGGCCCATGCCTGGTCACTAAGGGTCGGGGAAAGCCGTCCATCAGCAATGACTCAAGAGGTTTTATGTTTGTGTGATTGGAGCTATGCTTGTCTTAATAATAGAGGTTGCAGGTGAGGGTGATGAGTCAGTGACGTTTAAGCTGGAATGTGTCTTCAGTAGAAATACTGTAGTGTATGTGGCTGGAATTTTGTGTCTGGGCCTTGAGGGAGGGGTCAGGGCTGACACCACATGTTTGGGAGCCCTATCCATAGAGACAATGGCATGTGGGAGTCACCCCGTTGTTAGGAGAAGAGAGACTCAAGAACTGAACCCACCCTGATTTAGATGCCAGTGCTGTGATTTTAAAATCTGAGGCTCTAAAACAAAATTTTGGGAAGCCTGTTTCATACTTTTGCTTCTTCAGGGTTTTCCACCTTTTCTGCCCTTGTATTTTTTTTCTACCTTCAGAAGAGGGTAAAATGTGGGAAGCAGGGGCACCTGGGTGGCTCAGTCATTAAGTGTCTGCCTTCGGCTCAGGTCATGATCCCAGGGTCCTGGGATCGAGCCCCGCATCGGGCTCCCTGCTCAGCGGGGAGTCTGCTTCTCCCTCTGACACTCCCCCGCTCTCATGCTCTTTCTCTGTCTTTCTTTCTCTCTCAAATAAATAAATAAAATCTTTAAAAAAAAAAAAAATCGTGGGAAGCAAGTTTGTGGGAAAGGATGTCAACAAAAGTTCTGAGCCACAGACGTGATGTATCTACATTTGCTCTGGTTCAGGGTGCTCGGGTTTGTTCCTTAGTCCCCATGTGTGGACACCCAGCACCCACATTTCAAGGATGGACTGTAAGTTACGAAGGGACAGCCTGCACCTATGAGAGGTCTCTCCCTTTGTACATAGACACACACACATATGCATCTCCATACGTATACGCACCTATATACATACATACACGTCTGTGTTTGTATATATGTGCTTGAAGTTAGTTACCAGATAAAATTCCTCATGACAACTTAGAAATTTCTTGATGAGTTTATGCATAAGATAGGTTACCTGTGTCACCCATCTCTTGCCACAGTATCGTACCCCCCAGTGACCCATCCAGATTGAAAGATGGTGTTACTGGCGATTTTCTGGAAACTTGCTTTTGTCGGTAGGAGACAGCCGCCCAAGGGCTAACCCAAACCTTCACTCCTGAGAAGTCCTCGGTTTCTTCCCACAGCTGCTCCTCTCCTGGCTGCCATCACTGGACTCTTTTTTTTTTTCGTTTAAATACTCCCTGGAGGGCAGGCATTATCAGGACCTTCATGAAGGGAAAAACTAACAGCTCCAAAAATCACTGTGTGTGTTTGATGGGGAGAGGAAGAAGTGAGGGCAAAAACTTCTTCAGAGGTGGAGCTTTCTGGCCCCGTCACACACGGGTTGTGTCTGTGAGGTCACCCCCTGGAATCCTGGCTTGCTCCGATGAGGTTCTCATACGCGTTAACAGATTAAAATGCCGGCTGACATTATAGAGCAGCATATGATTAACTCCTTTTTAACTGAGGCATGGGGAGGTTAAACACACAGTTCATCATTTCCGGGCCAGTACTCAAGACCAGTGCCAGAGTCTGCATGTGGACAACTATCCGAGACAGCTTTCAAGCAAAGGTATTTTGTAGGAGCCGTCAGTGAGCTAAGGTGCTAACTCTTTCTAGTGGTCTGGAGGTGACATATTAAAAATGTTATTGTCAGGGCACCTTTGTATTAATTTGTTGGTGCCGCTTTTATGCATTGCCCCGTTCTCTTGTGGAATGGAAACCCTGGTATTATGTTTCTTCGACTGGGAAGAAAATTATGTATGTGTTGTACCAAAGAGATGATTGCCTCTCCTAGCTGCCCCTGCAGCAATTCTGTACCAGGTTCTTAGTACCATAAGATTAACCGTCAGGTGCTTCGATAAGCAGATGTGTGTGGGCTTCTCTGTGAGTTTCTTCTATATGTAAAAAGTGTCAAATTGGATGCTGCTATGGCTATAGTTCATCATTTGAGGCATTTAATAATAAGGGAAATAAAGGGAAAGTTTGTAATTTGCACAATTTACATGTGAAATGAATGTTTCCATCCACACCTGGAGTGTCAGGTGACCTTAATTCTCGTGTCTCTTTGCTGTTCTTATAAAATACTAGAGAAATCACAGAGGCATGAATAAGGTCTAGATTCAATTCCTGGTTCCATTCCACCCATTTGGAAAAGTTACTTTAATCTCTCCGAGTTCCTTTCCTTTTGCATAAAATAAAATCTACCTCATAAGATGAAATTCTTCACTTGCTCAGTAAATGTCAATGTCCTCTCTGCTGTTCTGGAAGCTGGAGGGGACAGAAGGCAGCCACTGGGTATTCAGCAGCTGTACTTTGGAAACACTGTAAGTGTGTGTGTGTGTGTGTGTGTGTTGTTTGTTTTTTTCTTGGATTTTTAAAAATTGAAATATAGTTGACAATGTTCCCTTAGTTTCAGGTGTACAACATAGTGATTCAGCAATTCTGTACGTTAATGCACGTGTGTGTGTTTAATCAGATTGCTTTTCTTTTCTTTTTTTTAAAGATTTTATTTATATGAGAGAGAGAGAGCACGCACAAGTAGGGGGAGCGGCAGAAGGAGACTCCCCGCTGAGCAGGGAGCCCACTGAGGGGCTTAATCCCAGGACCCTGGGTTCATGACCTGAGGTGAAGGCAGATGCTTAGCCATCTGAGCCACCCAGGCACCCCAATCAGCTTGCTTTTCTAATATCAAGAGCCAGGAGTGTTTGGAGGGAAATGTTCCATTACCTGATTTCAGGTGTGGGGGGGCAGAATGAAGACCCAGGTTCCTGGGGACTCAAGGGAGCATCAGGGGGCAGACTGCTGTGTAGACAGGGCAGGAAGAGCACCAGGCAACTTTGGACACTAATCCACGCACGGCCTGTTCCTTCCTGTGGTCGTCGGCTGGGGCGGCCATAACGAAGCACCACAGGCTGGGGGCCTAAACGAGATGTTTGATTTTCTCACGGTTCTGGAAGCTGGAAGGCCAGGAGCAAGGCGTCGGGAGGTTTGGCTTCCCCGGAGGCTCCTCTTCCCGGCTTGTAGAGGGCTGTCTTCCCACTGGGGCTCCACACTGTCTCTCCTCGGTGTGTGTCCGCGGCCTCATTTTCTCTTCTTCTCAGGACACCAGTCAGATTGGATTAGGGCCACCCTCATGGCCTCATTTTCCCTTAATTACCTCTTCGTAGAGTCGATTTCCAAATATGGTCACATTCTGAGCTACTGGTAGTTAGGGCTTCAGCAGATACATTTTGGGAGAGCACAGTTCCGTCCCTAACACTTCTAGGGACCAAGATATTTTTTTTAAAGATTTAATTTTATTTATTTATTTATTTATTTATTTATTTATTTATTTATTTATTTATTTATTTGTCAGAGAGAGAGAGAGAGTACAAGCAGGGGGAGGGACAGGCAGAGGGAGAAGCAGACTCCCTTGCTGAGCAGGGAGCCCGACGTGGGGCTCGATCCCAGGACACTGAGATCATGACCTGAGCCTAAGGCAGACGCTTCACCGACGGAACCAGCCACGTGCCCCGCGACCAAGATTTTTTTTTTAAACTCTTCCGTGTTCTGGATTCACTCTTTCCTCCGTCCCCTTCTCTTACTAAGATATCTCTGTGGGGCAGAAAGGAGGGGAGCTGACCTCCACGGGGAGTTTAAAAGCAGGTTGATTAATTCACGCCAGGGCATGCTCAGGGCACTCTTGATTCCTCCAATATCATTGGTATTCGGGGCGGGGGGGGTGGCAGGGAGCCCTGATCGGGGCCCATCGTCTTGCTCTGGGAGGCTGGGAGCAGCGGGGCCCTGGGAAGACAGGCCCCCGGCAGTGTTAAGGGCTTCAGTGTGCAAAGATACAGGACCTTCATCCTCTAGCTGCGGCGGACCCCCTGGCAGTAAAAACTATGCTTTTCTATGAGATAGACCTGATGACGGTGGGCAGGTGCATGCTAAGCCTGAAGGAGTAGGAAGTGGCCGTGTTTGTGTGTCTGCATACCTGTGCCTCTCACATCACAGTGCTACGGCCGGCCGTGGCGTGGATTCCCTCTGCAGACGGCACAGTGTATCTTCACGGCCCGTGGCCAGGAGGAAACGTCTCCACGTGGACGTGTGAGAGATAGGAGGGCGGCTTTCACAGGAGAGCTTGAATCCCCCTGCAGGACGGACTGCTTTAGGGAGAACTTGCATATCGCCAACTGGTTGCTGTAGCTTTTTCCAGCAACCCCTGAACTAGCCTCTGGGCTGAGAGAAGAATGTACTTAACCTGTCTTCCTTCACCAGGCCAGGTTTTTATAGTGTACTCCTAGTGGGGTGTACTCTGGTAAGTACTGTTTTGCTTTTAGGCACGATCCTAGGCTTAAGATACACTGCTTTTTTGGCTTTTCTCCTCTCCTTCCTTCTCTCCCACCTCCCCCTCCTCTCCCACTTTTTTTTTTTTTTTAATTTTACTAACCTGGTTACCTGCCTGTGATGAATCATCTGGTTTTATAGTCTAGCAAAGTCAGGATAAAAAATGTAATAAATGTTTTTGTTTAAATGGAGATGCAAAGTGTGAGAACTGTAATGAGTCTGATTCACTCTTCCAGTACCATGTGTGGATGTAGATTTATTCCTAATACCAGATGCACCAGGACACATTTTTTTTTTCTCTTCAGCCCACAGAGATGTCAAGAAGCAGAAAATGGCGTTCGCGCATTTTCTTTCAGACGCCGAGTGTACAGAACTGAAACTGACTGGATCTCACCACATTCTTGGACTTGAGATGTTGACAGAATTGATGTCCCTCTTTGCGTCTGGGTGGCCATCTTCAGTTTCTCTTGTCACATTCCTCCTACCACAGTGGGCTTGGGTGTGTTTCTAAAATGAGCCTTAATAAAAACTTGAGATCTCTGTTCAGCTTTTTGTGGTTTTCATCTCAGAAACCCTTCTCATTATTGAGAATAGAGAAAGCATTCTGGATCACTTTTTTTTTTTTTAAAGATTTTATTTATTTATTTGACAGAGAGAGACACAGCGAGAGAGGGAACACAAGCAGGGGGGGTGGGAGAGGGAGAAGCAGGCTTCCCGCTGAGCAGGGAGCCCGACGCGGGACTCGATCCCAGGACCCTGGGACCATGACCTGAGCTGAAGGCAGACGCTTAACGACTGAGCCACCCAGGCGCCCCTGGACCACTTTTAAAAGACAGTAGTCACTGCCATTATTTCTCTGTGAATGTTGGCGGGAGTCCCTGGTGGAGGTGCCACCCGATTGGTATCTGCCAGCATCAGCCGAGACTGGTGTCCAGTAACACCTTCAAATCTAGACATGGAATGATGGCTACATGTGCTATTGCTGTCTTTCAGAGAATGCTGGAAATTGACATAAATAGATGGAAGAAATGATACTCACTGAATTTCCCCTCCCCTCCCCCCCAATTCCAAGTTGCTTGGGTGTAGCTACCTACACAAAGACGTGCCTGGCATGTGTGCATTCATGGATTGGCAGCCTTTGGTGTTTGGGCAAAATGCAGGTTAAGGTTAGTGAGGTCCTCCTGGCCACCACCACACTCTATGACCATGACTCCTGAGTCTCAGTGGCTGGTCAGGAGCAATGGGAAGCAAGTTCTTGTCCTGTGCTTTCCTGCTTGTCTTTTCCTTGCAAGAGTGGATCCTGTTCAAGAAATGTGCAAATGTATGTTGGGTGTCTGCTCCGTGTTGGGCAACAGGGTAAATGCTTTTCATGACCTGTCAGCCCAGACACCTATGACGTATGAGACAGAACCAAAGCCAAAACTAAGCCAGGGGCATTGATGTTGTCCCAGACTTCCCTCAGGTTGTTCATCTATGGTTTATCATCCTGTGTTTTTGGGTTCTGTTACTGTGTAAAAGATTAAACTAGGGACTCACCAATTAGCCTGTATTGGTTTTATGTTTTTGAAGAAAATATTCAAGGGGTAAAATAAGTTTTCTACCCATCAGGTTAATTCTTTCCCTCCTTGTTTCTGTAGTATTAAGGTAGTATTTTTTCTGTAGGACTTAACATGTTTAGATGAAGTTCTCACATGAAGGATACAAACTATGGCTTGTAATATGTTGCCTTCAAAAGAGGTGACAGGTCAGTATTCTGAGACATAGCATTTTATTGAATTTCAGTTAAGTGTTTGTATTATTTATAAAGCCAAAATAACCCTTTCTTGACCAAGTGTTTACTCTTAACAGAAAAAAGGCTCTTGTTCCTAAACAGCATTCAAAGCTGTTTCCTCGCATCCTTGGGTTCAAAAGTGCTCCAAACTCACAGAGAGGCACCCTGTAGTTTCTTGACCTTTTTGCTGCTGAGTGCTACCTTTTAAGTATTTCAGACCTCTCAGGAGATGTCTGCTCATCCCATCCTTTTCATCTGCCTCCATATTAATCTGTTCCTAATGGAGTGGCTTTATTCCCTCATTGATCTCAGACCAGTTTTTCTGAGGTATAAATGAAGAAAGCTGACATTTTGGTAGGCACGTCTGAGAATAAGCAGAACCCGTTCTTCCCATTCCTTTGTTGGATTTTTAGATGCATTTCCAAATAAGATAGTGGTGTTCAAAAGAATAACCATTCCTTTATCTCAAAGACTTTTATTATTGGAAATCGTTTTTTTGTTCAGCCTAGGACTAGTTCAGATTTGTCACTATGAGGTAGTGAATGAATAAGAAGTAACCAAAAGCCACATGGTTCTATTTTTTAAATTTTTTAAAAAAGATTTTATTTGTCAGAGAGGAAGAGAGAGACAGCGCACAGGCATGGGGAGCGTCAGGCAGAGGGAGAAGCAGGCTCCCTGCTGAGCAGGGAGCCCGATATGGGACTCGATCCCAGCACCCTGGGATCATGACCTGACTCAAAGTCAGATGCTTAGCCGACTAAGCCACCCAGGCATCCCCAAAGCCACATGATTTTAAAGAAGTAAGCTACTACACTGTATCATGTCGGGTTTATATGTGACCTCACATTTTATCACCAAAATCCCTCAAAGGATTCAATGGAATCCCCACTAGTTTTGACAAGTGAAAATTACCTATTAGTTTAAGAAATATGAAAAGGTAAATAGTCTATAGTTTAGAAAAATAATTCACATTGTTTAACTATTCCCAGTGTGTCCCGTGTGATAGTGAAGTGCATAATGCAAGTATAAAACTTCAGTTGGTGAGACTACATATAATGAATTTTTAATTAATCCCTGGTACTTTAGAAGATTCTTCTTAATCAGGTAGTTCATGGAGATAAGTTTATAAGGCTGGTGTGCTAGACAGAATAATGCCCCCTTCCCCCCCCCGCCCCCAAATCCATGTCTTAATCTATGGAACCTGTGAATGTTATCGTACAAGGCCACAGGGATTTTGCAGATGTGATTAAATTAAGGATCTGAGATGGGAAGATTATCCTGGATTATTTGGGTGGATCCAACATAATTACAGGGTTCTGAGAAGAGGGGGGCAGGAAGGAGGGCCAGAGGTAGAGAAGATGCGATGGAGGGGGCAGAGGTCAGACAGAGAGATTGGAAGATGCTACACTGCAGGCTTTGAAGCTGGAGGAAGGGGTTATAGGGCAACAGATTAGCCCTCAGAGTCTTGAGAAGGAATTCAGCCTTGCCAACCCATTTTAGACCTCCAGCCTCCAGAACCATAAGAGGATAAATTTGCACTATTTTAAGCAACTCTGTTTGTGGTAATTGGTTACGTCAGCGATAGGAAACTAATACAGTTGGGTGTAGACGTAGGGTTTCATAACAGGCACCCTTGGTGCAGTCTGCTTGGATGGTGTGAGGCTTTGTGTACCCTTGGTTATAAATGACCGACTGTCCTCTCTGATCTGTAAGGGAAGTGTAGTCTTGTGATTTGATTACTAAATGTGAAATTTTTTTCAGTTTCAGAAAGCTCACCACAAGGTCTTTCGACTTGGCCAAGTGTTTTAGGAGGAAGGTCCAGTTTTAAGAAGAAAGTTTGGTGATGGAACCAAAAGGGTCAGGTTATAGCACGGTGTTATGGTTACAGTGCAGGGACTTGAGAACCGTGCATTACAACTTCGAGCTAAACAGAGTATGTACTTGCGTTTGGTCTTAGACATTTATTCTTGAAAAAATCTTCACGTGTTTGTATAGCCTAAGGGTTTTGGTTGGTGAAGGAGTGTTCTTGTTCTGGAGGAAGGTATTAATATTGAGTTTGAAAATGTGGCTTGGCAAATGGGTGGACCGGAAAGAAATCTGAGACCAACCACCCGTGGTAACTATTGGGGGGGCTCTAGGAACATGTAGAAAAAGTGGGTAGCCACTGTAGGATGATATGATATGCTGTTCTTCTGAGACCTGTTCTTCAAATCCTAAACCATGGCCGAACCTGAGCTCCTACTTTTGCTTCCTCTGAGTCCCACCCTTGCCCTTGAAATTCTAGATCAGTGTCAGAGTACTGTTATATGAACGGCAGAGAGTCAACAGGGGATGGGTTATAAAGGGAGGTATGTTTTTGATATGATACATTCTTTTATCTTTTATTTGGTCCTTTTTTCCCCAGCCCTCTCTGGTCTTGATTTGACATTGAGTACAGCTGAAAGGACAGTTGCCTGATCGACATGCCCTGGAGCACCTTTTCAATACCGCTCTCAGAGGACAGGAGTCTTCACAGAGAACTTGTTGTATAATAGGATGTAGTCTGTCCGCATCTGGCTTAGTAATGGGTCAGCGTTACCTGGTAGCAGTGTAGAGAGTTGTTAAGGTAAAGAAAGGAATGTAAAAACAGGTCAGAATATGCTTAGACAGCATCTACAGGGCTTTTTGGATACTTTTTAAAAGCCCCTCAAATTAAAGAATGTTTGTTTCCTTGAGAGAGAATGTCCGCTGACTTCCCAGGCTTTGTATTTTCTCCTGTGTGTCTTTGCATATGCCGTTCTGTCCCATGAAATGTTACCCCTTTCTTTTTTTTTTAATTTAATTTAATTTATTTATTTGAGAGAGAGAATGAGATAGAGAGCACGAGAGGGGGGAGGGTCAGAGGGAGAAGCAGACTCCCTGCTGAGCAGGGAGCCCGATGCGGGACTCGATCCAGGGACTCCAGGATCATGACCTGAGCTGAAGGCAGTCGCTTAACCAACTGAGCCACCCAGGTGCCCGAAATGTTACCCCTTTCGAAACGGTGTTATTTAAAACATACGTAATGTCTATTTTCCATTCCTTGTACATGCAAAATACTGTACAGTATAAGGCCGTGTCTTCATGATTCCAAAACCTCGTTCAAAACTGGCTTCCTTCATGACATTGCTTGGATACATTCCCTCTGTGTGCCCAACCTTGCTGACCTGTGGCCAGAGCAGCAGATATTGGGTATAAATCAGTGCCTTGTAAGAGCACTGTCCCAGAGAACTCTCCATGATGATGGGCATGTTTATCTTCACGATCCAATACTGTAGCCGCTAGGTGCATGTGGCCATTAAGTCCCTGACATGTGGCTAGTGCCACCGAGGAGTGGAGTTTATCATTTTATTTAATTTGAATTTATTTGAATGTAAAAAGTCACGTGAGGCTAAGGGCTACCGTATTGGACAGCACTGCTTGATATGATCATTTGATTAGAGAGAGTGACCAGAAGCTGAGCGCCTACGTGAGAGGCTCTTTGAGGGGTGTGTAGCAACTTTGGACTGGACATTCGAGTGGAGCCCAGGATGATGGCACTCTGGGGGGGAAGAGCCAAGGAGAAACTGAGACTTTAAGGGAACGCTGAATATAAAAAGATGGAGGTTGATTCATTCATGACGTGAGCTGCCTAGGCATTCAACCAGGAAGGAGATGAAGGACACAGGAGATCAGGGCGGCCCACAGGGACTGTGGTATGAGCGGCAGCTCAGAGAGCTTCTGTAGGGGTCCAGGCTGACACCAGCAGAGAGCAGTGCCAGCCCCGAGGACATGGGCTCATAGAGAAACCCCTCTCTTTTGCTAGGATCATGGACTCTGGGGAATTGCCCCCAGCCGTGGAGGTGGACATGAGTGTTGGGGTCCCAGCAGGGAGGAGGAGGGACGGAGTGACTCTTAGGGATCGGAGCTTCGAGGGCAGCCAGAGTATTAGAAGGCGTGGAATCTCAGTGGCAAAGAAATGAATCGATTCTGCTGTCAGGTGCCGTTGATGGTGGTGATTTCCCTGTTTTGTGTATGGCCCATGTCTCCTGAGGTTCTCCGCACACTACAGCACAGTAGGTCCCGTTAAACACCCGACTCAGCACTTTAGACCAGAGTAGGGTGGGTGCAGGGTGTGGGCAGGGATGCCACAGGGGAAGCAGGAAGCTTGGATATTTGGAGGGTGGATCTGTGAACTCCAAGCAGGGACAATGGAAGAGGTCTAGTAGGTTGTAGGGAGGGCAGGCTGGGGAGCCTCAGTCTGGAGGGGCTGGTGGGGCAGGGAGCTGGGCCACCCTTCTACATTTTCACGTCTATGTTTTTGCATGGATACTTCTGGCTTTATAGATAGGGGTATTCCTGAAATGCTGAGTCGAATGATAAGAGAAAGTCAACGTACAGCTTAAATGTACTTGGGGGAGGCTTGCTGCGTACAACAACTCTGAAAAATTCTTTTTTTCTTGCAAATAATTGCCGCCTCATATTGTTTGTGCTCTACTGTTGGTGCTTTAGCTTCCTCCCTATGCACGATCTCCAAATGCTCTCATATGCTTTTTTTCCCTCTTTATTCTCTCTCTCTTTTTTTTTCTCTCGTGCTTTTTAAGGGTATTCCATGCATCACCGACCTACTAGGGAATGAAATCCTTATGAGCAAGCAACATAGGTATCTTTTTTTCTTCTTTGGGGGAGTGTTAGAGGGTACTGTTTCTTGATAGAATTCTTAAATGTGAGAGTCTTAGTCCATTCTGGCTGTGATAACAGAACACCACAGACTGAGTGGCTTACAAACAACAGACATTTATTTCTCACCGTTCTGGAGCTGGGAAGTCCAAGATCAAGGCATCAGCAGGTTTGGTGTCTGGTGAGGACCTGCTTTCTGGTTCATAGATGGAAACTACTCACTTGCTGTGTTGTCACGGGGTGAGGGAACGTTCTAGGGTCTCTGCTCATGACCTGTTCACCGCTCAAAGTCCCCACCTCCCAACACTATCACCTTCGGGGGTTGGGATGTCAGCATCCAAATCTGGGGGGAGCACAAACAGTCAGACCAGACCAGTGAAGGTGTTCAATAAATATTGACAGAGTGACTTAATTTTAGCAAGCATCCTGTAGTTCTGCAAATGCGAACATTTGTTTTGTCTTTCCAAACAGTAGTGGCAGATAACCTACATGTTGTGTTTTGAGTACTTCTCAGGTGCCTTGTGCTAAGTGCCTTATATGGCTTATATGTCCAGAAACCTGGACAGCCTTATGAGGTAAGCATTATCCTCATTTTGTAGATGGGACTTCTGAGGCTCAGGGAGCTTAAGCACCGTCTTCAGGCTCCAGCTGCCAGTTGAGATATTGGAAATATTATTAGATTTCTCTGTTCGCTAATTTCTCCCCCAAATTCTAGAGGAAGGATAAGACAGGTAGAAAGTTGCAGGTTGTTGAGTTGGGGTTCCCCCATGCCTGCCTTACTCCCCAGTCCTTATTTTTCCTGCCACCTTGTGGATTCGTGGACTGGCGGGGCAGTTTTCTTGGCTGGTGGGGCAGGAGGGAAAGGAAGCAGAGTGATGGTTCATCTCTCCTTAGGTTGGAGAGCAGCAGAATGGAGTGGGTTAGGGGCCCACCCGCTGGGGGCCAGCTGACAGCACTGGGTAAGGGAAGATGTGGGGGGGGGTGCAAGAGAGACCCCGCCATGAGACTGGGGCTGTGCACACAGTGGAGACAGCGAGTTAGCTGGGGTTGCCGCTAGACCACACGCCTTTAGGAAATTGCAGTCTTAAAAATCACATCATACACATAGCAACCTTCTCTCCCTTCAGCTATTTTTCCTTAAATTTTTTAGAGACAACAGCGGGCACAGGGCATGTCAAGAGTATCTGAGATACAATTTGTAAACTTAATCACTTTGCCCGGTGAAGGGAAGCCTTGGCTTCAACTTCGAAACTTGGATTACGTAAGCCAGAGTTGGCCACCGCATATTTCTAGAATTTGGTCTTCAACTAGAATACTATAAATACTCCCAAGTACGTACCACATACTTCTTCTTCTGTTGGGCAGTGCAGCACTCTTCCAACAACGATGATGCAGAAGTTACAGGATGACTGTCCTGCTGTGCGGGTAGGAAAAGTGTCGCATTTTACCAGGACTTTGTCTGAAACCACTCTGTAGTCTGAATGTGCTACGCAAAAGAAGAGGGTTATTTATCATCATTTTAGCTGACTGCAAGGCTGCTGACACCTCTTTCTCACTCAAGGGAAATGCCCTCCTGGCAAACTGTAGTGCATCCTCCTAGCCTGGTCGCTGGAGATCAAGGAGCTAACTGTTTGTGTGTCATCTGTGAGGGGGATTTGCTTTGGGAAGCATTACCCAGCAGCAATCGCCACGCAGTGCTCCCAGCTGGGGAGAAGTTATTTGCAAAGGAAATCAGTGAGAAAACGAGATGGCCTGCAATAGGCATGGTATGAACTACTTATTGCTGGCTCAACCTGGCTCAGGCGACGACCCAGACAAGAGGAATCAGCAAGAGCTATCCGCTGGTTATACAGGGAAGTAGACTTAGGGTTGACTTTGAACTCTGGACATGGCAGGCAGGAGGGACAGCATGAGCCCTGAGAAAACTTGGTTTCACTTGAATTGTTCTACTAGAATAGTTTTCCTTTTTTCATGCAGAGGTCTGAGTCTTCCAGTAAATTATTGTGACAAGTTGGACTTATAAACTGTCACAGGAAAATGGTGAAGGTCGTGGCCCCTGGGATCCTGAAAATTATTTTGTGTTTTCATAGACTTTCACAGCCCTGGATTTATGGGAAGGAGGAATAAAAACTGGATTTGACAGTCTTTTCCTTCAACAGGAGGGACATGCCTTTAGGTTTATGACATTAAACAATGCCCTATTTCAAATACCTTCCACGGAAAAAAGAGTGCCCTTTGCTGTTCAACTGCCAGTCTGGGAAATCTCTCCCTGGACTTGTTTTGTTAGGGATTAAATCACATGCAACTCCTCTCTCCATCTCTTGCCATTGTACTTGAGACACTCCTACTTCCTCCCTATGTGATTTTTTTTTTAAATCAGAAATTAGCACTTCTAGTTCATGGTTACTAGGAGAATCGTTTCTATACAGCACCATGTGGAAGATAACAAGACTTAAAACTTAAAGTCCTTGGAACCACATATTTTTCAGTTCTCGTTTCCCTGATCAGCTTTACCTTTTGGCAAGGGAATAGACCCTGGTATCTTATTTTTCTAACCCCGGTAATGGTATTTGGGGATAGCGTTGACTTTTATGCTGGTTATTCCGTTATTGGTGACCTGCTTCAGAAAAAAAATCTGAAGATCCTTCACTGTAAAATTAAGTAACTGTAAAATTACTCGGACAAGAGATGAAAAGTTCCACAAGAGTACAAAGTGAGCTCTCCAGTGTTTGGAACGTGTCTTCTGGGACCTAGCCGCTAGAGGGCAATAGCTCATGCCCACTTTCAGTCTGTGGGGGTGTGTTCCAGAAAGCCTTTCTCCTAATTTGTATTGAATTAGGCGCTGGGGTGAAAGTCCTGCCCCCCTTCTCCCCCCGGTGGGCTGTGGGAGTAGAGTCCCCAGTGAAAGCTGTTCAGTCGCACTTGTGATTTTAGTCTATTTTTGTCTAGCCTGTTTGTTCAAAACCTTACTAAAATTGGAATTGACTAATGGCCTTCTTTTAAAATCGGATTGAGTTTAGCTTGAGTATATATTTTCTTTTCTTTCTCAACTTCTGGATGGCTCATATTCCAACTGGTATGATTCAAATATTCCAGTGCAGTAAAGGATCCAAACTATGTCCCTTAGGTAGATAAATAAATAGAGAGTGGAATTCTTTAGAGCTGCCAGACTGACCTTTTCCATCAGTGCTAAACTCTGAAAAATGGTACACAGATTTAAAGCCTGGACTTAGAGGGGGGAAGAGACCGAGCTATTTGAGTTAAGGAACCCAGAACACTCTATCCTGTTGGGTTCTTCATGCTCACGTATTAATGATTTTTCTTCTGCTCAGCGGGCACATTTATTAGCATTAAACGCAAGACGTGTTAGGACCCCAGGAAGCCACGCCCACAAGGTTGCAGGGTCCCTACCAGAGACCTCCACTTCCTGGACCAGCTGGTTTGTGAGCATTTCTAGCTGCGGCAGGTTCCACTCATTGATGCTAACCGGCTGCTAATTTTTGATAAGGAAGTGAACCCCAGATGACAGAACGGATTTTCTTTTATTGGGTGACTGTTGAGATCTGTTCCGTTGCTTAAATCAGGTTAAATAAGAAAGATGTTTTGGTAAGCCTGGCCTCTGGGTCCCTGGTATATGTACAAAGATTTCTACTTACAACCTATTTCTGTTTCTTAGGGATCCTCGTGACACCACCCTCTAACTATAAGAGATTGAAAGGATAAGACAAAAGGAAAATATCTTTTATAATACAGTGAAAGCAACTTTAATTTTTTTTTTTGGCAGGGAGGATGTGGGGCTTATGTAAAAGACTTCATTTCATTCCTTCTGGGGATTTATTTTCTTTTAACCAAGTATATACTCCATGTTTATCCATTAGCAGTGACGTCAGTGATCATTTGGGCTGGAAACTTGGAGACACCAAACCCTGCATTCTGTGATGTTTGGGCAAGCAAATGCCCCCAGTCCTGTTGGCTTTTGTGTTGCTGGGGTTTCATTGGTGCACGTTTGTATCTTAGATAAATATATTGGGTCATGATTGGAATTTCCAATTGCATTTCCTTTACCAGTTTCTTTCTTAAAAGGTATGCATTAAAATGTTTGTACTTCAGATAAAAACCAAGATCAGCTCCGATGGTCTCTTTGGCTCCCTATTCATTTCCCATAGGAATGGTAAACATTTAATTATTCATGTAGGAAGATGGCATTTAAGACCTTGAAAGTGGAGACTAGTTGGAAAGGAAAGTGTCTTGTGCCATAAGATTTCTGAACAGAGAAGAAAGGCCCGTGGTGCGTCCTTGACCTCACGAGAGGGCCAGGAGACCTGGAGCGGACCCTGCTATCAGGGAATGGAGATGACAGCTCGCCTCTCAGGGCCTGACCCGGCCTCCCCCTCCCCCATGGCTCCCTCCTTGTCTCTGCTGCAGTCACATGCCCTGTGTCCACTACGTGTGATACACAAGGAACCTGACAGCCACCCGGGTTCCTTGTGTGCACGGACTCTTGAGTCCCACTACCCGTCTGACAAATGAATGGTCTTCACAGTCATCTTTACAATGAGAACATAGTGTGAACGTTAAGAAAAAAAAAAGACAACTCAGACAATGTAGTATCAATGTAAAGACAGTATTTAGGTCAATTCAGCCCAGCTGGTCAGCAGAGATGGCTGTTCTCCCCACATTCCAGAACCACGGATGGCCAGCCAGCCTCAGTGGCTTCTTCTGCAAGTCTATGCCATCGGTTACAGGATGCATCCAGGGACAGGGCATACAGGTGAGGACAAATTCTAAATTAATACTCCTACTCTGTTTTGCATACCCTGTGGTGGATCAGTAGAACTTTCTTTTGCTGTGATAAACATTGCATTTTGAAACAAATGTTTAGGTATTTGTTTGGGGGGCTAATGAAAGGAGGAAGAGGTGAGTATTTAGTGCCAGTCACTACTCTAAGTACTTAATTTTTTCCAAAAATATGATCAAGTAAGCACTTTTTTTTTTTTCTGTTTTACAAATATGGAAACCGAGGCAGAGAGGACTTTTTGTAACTTTCCCCAGGGTAAGCAGCCAGTTAGAAGCAGAGCTGGCCATGGAGGCCCGCTCTCAAGCTCAAGTGCGCTGTTCCCCAATTCCTGGGGAGAGGGAAGCTGTCACCTCCATTCCCTCCACCCGCCCCTCCCTGGGCCGTCCCACATGCCCTCGTGAACAGCTTAGGTTAGAAATGGGGTGGTTTCCATTTCTCTTGGGTCCCCATTGGGGCCAGTTTGGAGATTTTCAAGGAACACTTACTGAAAAAATAAGGGGCCAGGAGAGGATGTGACATGAGAGAGAGGACAATGGAAAAGCAGAGAAGTAGATAAGGAGAAAGAGAATGAACTTCTTTCCCTCCTCCTTACATCCTGCACTCAGTCTCTCCTGCATGTCTGGGCTTTCAAGGGGTTCCCCAGCTAAAACCAAACGGGCAGCTGATTAGAGCAGTAGGGTGAGAAAGGTGTTGTGTACCTGGAATTCTTGGGGATTTTGAGACAGCCACTGACACTTACCTTTTCGTGCGGCCCTTTGGGGTCCTTCTGACGTTATCCTGGCCCCTGAGGATGGAAGATACTTCCTCACCTGGCACCGACCCACCACTTCCCTCCCTGCTGCTCTCACCTCCTGGTCACCCCTTCCGTCCTATCCGTCCAGACCGCAAAGTCTCCCCTCACCCCAGACCCATTCTCCGTCCTGCTTGGTCCATCCAGAGGGGATTGTTTGCATGGCCTGAGTTGGCCACCAGCTCTTCTAAGCTGACAGAGGGGACCCATCGAGGCTGCTAACTCAGTGCTGCATGACGGTGCTTCCTTTCAGGGTCCAGAAGCTTCTCTTTTGGTGTCTGGCCTACTGCCTAATGGCCCTGTTCTGTCTGAGGGACAGCTCTCCCTTTGAGCTCACTGGCCGAGCCGGCCTGACTTCTAGGTCCGCAGCTCTGGCCATTTTGTTCTCTTAGACTCATTCATTTGTCGCCTCCAGGGCAGTTACCTCCCAGATTCAACTTCAATGAAACCTCACCAAAAAAGCTCATTTTCTTTTGGGTAGGGGCAACCACGTGTGGTCTCACCATTAGTCAGGGAAGCAATCTCATTTCTGTTTTCTGTTCTTTTAGCTAATCAGTCAGTTACCTATTTATTGAGCACTCACTAGGTTCTGTAGAGGTCAAAAATACACAGAGCGAGAGAGCAAATTCCTGCTTCTATAATGTTTTCAACCTTGTTTAAAGCATGTATTCACAGAAGAGGCTAATGAATAGTATAAGGCGAGTGCCAAATTGGTGTCCCGTACCACACAAACCTTTATTTGTACAAAAGCAAAAGCAAGCACCCCATTGTTAATAGGGGATTTATTGCCCCTTACAACCCAGGAAGCTCTGAAAGAATTACACTTTTTTAAAATCTGTTTTGCACCTTTTATCGGTTTTTTATCTTTTTCACTACTTCTGGTTTTCCCATTTTAAGCAGACGGGGGCTGAGGTGAGCCCTCAGAGCTTAGACAGGATGTTGGCAGGTAGATGGGGACCAGGAACTGCAGGTGGGAAGAACACCCAAAGAAGACAAAGAATGGGAGCGGGGATACACCAGTCTGCCCAGAGTCGAGGGTTCGTTTAGGGGAGAGGTGGTGCTTTTTTGCCTGCAGAAACACCCAGAAAGGTCAAGAACAGATTTCCGTCCCCAACCCCAACCCTGCATGCAAGCACGCACACACATACACACACCAACGATCCTTCCGCAGTCTTCCTTCCTTCCTTCCTTCCTTCCTTCCTTCCTTCTGCCTCTTCCTTCCAAATCCAAAATCCATGTCCTGCTCACTTAGTAAAGTAGTCACCTAACAGGGAGAGAGGCTGGCTGCCCAGGGCATGGACCTGGCCTCACACAACCCGCTAAACTCTGGCCTGGGACTCGGAGCCTGAAGTCAGTGATGTGAGGAACCAGGGGACAGGTAGAGCCCACTCCGGTGTGGGTGCTGGGGGATCCTAACTGCTCCCATGTGGCTCTTGGCTGTGGGCCTTGTTCTGGCCACCAGCTTCCTTGGGTTCCTTCTGAGCTGCCTGTTCCATTGCCCCCATCAACGTGTGAGCTCCCCTCAGCATTCCAGCTCAGTGAACTGTTTTCTCATTTGCAACCAGGAGTTCTGGCTCTCTCTGGTCTGGTTGTCTGTGGTCACCCAGGCCTTTCTTGGTCCATATCACCCCAGGCTGAAGAGCCTCAGGGGGGTTTCCCCATCTCTTGTGGCTGTAACTCCATCTTTATGGCCCGCACAGTAGGCCAGCCCTTCGTCATTTCTCACCTGGACCAGGATGAGGCTCCCCGTCTCCAGCCCATCTCCTCCCCTTTTTGTGTGTAGTAGGACCTGGAGGGGGCCACGGTAACCTCTCATCCCTGGCAGGTTTCTGCTGGAGGCTTGGACTGTGGGATTTGGGTCCCTCTCGCATTCCATTTGGCGCTCAGGAACTCCCCTCCGAGGTCACCAGCTTTGCATCATGCTCTGGGCTGTTTTCTTTTATTCCACCAAAGTGTGTGACTTCTCCCACTTCCCTGAGTCTTCCTAGGTGGTTGGCTAGATAATTCCAGCTCATAAATCCCTCCTCGTTGCTCCAGCCTTGGTTCCGGCGTACCTGGTTTCTCCCTCGGACTCCCATGACGGCCCTTTCATTCGGGCTCTGCTAGTGTGGTCTCTTCCCTCCAACACCCCCTCCTGCCTGCCCCTGGCTCCCCCCTATCCCCCCCACCCCCAGTATCTGTAGAGGCCCCATCAAAGGTCTCCTTGATATGCTAATTTCAGGCACTCTGGCCTACTGTTGGGAGAGAAACTTTGGTACACAAGGGCCTTCTGGAACCTTGCAAGTAAGACCTCAGGTAAGGGGGCGCCTGGGTGGCTCAGATGGTTAAGCGTCTGCCTTCGGCTCAGGTCATGATCCCGGGGTCCTGGGATTAAGTCCCGCATCGGACTCCCTGTTCCTTGGGACCCTGCTTCTCCCTGTGCTTCTCTCTCTCTGTCTCTCATGAATAAATAAATAAAATCTTTAAAAAAAAAAAAAAGACCTCAGGTAAGGGTGGCTGCTTCCTGCATGTGGGTCATGCCTCCTCCTGAGAGAAGGCTCCCTATCCGGCAAACGTGGTTGGGCCAAGTGGCGCAGAACACCATGGTAGCTCAGCCCCTTCCTTCAGGTTGTGCTTGGGGAAGATGCTGGGGTTTAGGGAGCACCTGCTACATTCTAGGTGACTGAGATACACTGTTGAATAAACACTGTGCCCTCTTGGAGCTTAGATTCTGGTGGGGGACACAGAATAATAAATAAACCTGTTAAGTGAATTGCATGGTATGTTAGAAGGTACTGTGGGGAAAAAAAAAATGAGAAGTAGAACAGGGTAAGGGGGCTGAAGGAGCGAATGACTATGATTTTAAATACATGGTCATCAGGATGGGTCTTCTTTAAATGGTGCCGCTTGAGCCAACTTGGAGGATGCCAGTCCAGGGCCTCCTGGAGGAAGGATTGGCCAAGCACAAAGACCCAGGTGGGAGTGGGCCTGGAGAGTCCACATAGGAGCAGGAGAACAGGAAAGAGGACCCGGCTTCTTGTGAGTAGCAACCAGGGAATCACTGCAGGGCTTTGAGCAGAGGGATGATTCGTTCCCTGCCATTCTGGAAGGACCAGTCTAGCTGCTGGGATGAGAAGAGAGGGTGGAGAGGTGAGGGGGGCAGGGAGACCAGCTTCCCTGGAGCAGCAGGTGGAAGTGGTGCAAAGTGGCAGGACTCTGGAGGCCTTCGGGACCTCGAGGGGGCAGGATTTCCTGGTGGTTCTGATGTGGGCTGTGAGCGAAAAGGAGGGGTCAGGGATCTCTGTGTGGTTCTGGCGGGTGGTGTTGCTGTCGTGTGAGATGGGCTGACAGGAGTGCGGCTGGGAGGTTGGTTTTGGACACGTGGATGTTTTCCACAGCTGCTGGGAGTCAGGGGGAGCTGCTGGGAAGTGGTTGATATGGGGGTTCAGGGGAGAGGTCTGGAGATACAAACTTGCCCTTGGGGAAATGGATTTCAAAGTGCAGTGTATGTACAGTATCCCTTCCTCAAACGTGCGGAGGTTAGATTGGAATAAGAAATCTAAGGTCATGTGGGATAGGCAGGGTTGGAGGACTGAAGTCAGGAGTGAACCAGTGAAGTCTCTAATAACCATTATTATGTTTCTTAAAACAGACTGGCGTGTTAGAGAATGATATCAAGATGTCAGTGACAATGGGGCCTGACTGCACAATGCTCTGTCCTTAACTTAGAGGTCATGGGTGCTGTGCTGTGAATCCCCAATTATGATTCCTTGCTTAGTAGAAAACATTCCCTGCGATTGTAGTTTTTCTGAGATGCTTAGAAACACGCCTGGGTGGCTCAGTGGGTTAAGCATCTGTCTTCGGCTCAGGTCATGATCTCAGGGTCCTGGGATCGAGCCCCGCATTGGGCTCCCTGCTCAGCGGGGAGCCTGCTTCTCCCTTTCCTTCTCCCTCTGCCCCTGGCTTGTGTTCTCCTGCTGTCTCGCCCCCACACAGATAAATAAAATCTTAAAAAACAACCAAAAAAACACAGCAACAAACCACACCTTGCCCTGTTACAGGTAATGGGTGTCACACTGCTGATTTCTGGCTCAGCGCTGGTGACTTCCGTCCCTGATGTCCTGCCCCCGAGCACACTCGGGCTCTGACGTGGCCACAGAGATGCATAGAGCTGCGGGGTTTGGGGTGGACGACACTTGGGGAGCCCCTGTCTCCACAGCACAGCTCTCCCCACCCTCTCCACGGCCCTGGACACTCTCAAAGGCTGAACTTGACTTTCCCTAGCCTTCCCTTGGAGCTGTCATTGGAAAACCTCCTCCTCTTCTCTGCTGGGCTAGGCTGCCCTACCTCCCGGCAAAAAGCTTCCAGCCCGGGTCTCAGTTTCTCTGATTTCCCCCGTGGGGGTGGTTTGGGCCAAACTCCTCAATATGCTGTAAACCTTGGTGAAGCTGGCTCATATATACCCAAATTTTACATAACAGGTAAACTCAATACTAGAATGTTCTTTTGGACAGTATTTCCCCAACTTTCCAGATAACAAGAATCTCCTGGGTTTTTCTGAAAGCATCAGGTTCGGATTCAGACTTACCTAAAAGCAGCACCCATGGTGGGGGAGATGGGGGGGAAGAGTCTGCATCATTCGACCACATCTAGGGGGGAGGTCTTTGAGGGGCCCAAGGTCCACAAGTCTTCTTTCCTGCCCAAACCCTGAGCAAACTGAGAAGAAAAACAGTGAGTAGGACAAAAGGGAGGTCAAAATGTCCGTCTGGCCTAATAGAAGCTTGGCGGGAGGGTGTTAAGTCAGCTAGCCTCAGAGCCTGCTGATTGAATTCTTGGAATGAAGTTTATTTGCCTGGAGTCCTGAGTGCCACTACCCCTTCCTCTGGCAGGCTGCAGAAGCTCACTTCCAAAGGGGGAAGGGGACCTGAGCTGAGCTGAGCAGGGTGGGCCATTCCCCCCAGATCTGTCAGTCCGAGAAGTTACTTTTCCCTGCAGGAGCAGAGGAAGGGGAGAGACTGAGAGAGTCCAGGAGTGTGCTTGGGGCAGATACCCACTCCCGGCAGTCAGGAGTGGGGAAAACCCTTCTCCCTCCAAACCCCAGGTGATTTGCATGATCAGGAAAACCTGGGAAGCGGGTCCTAGGATTCCTACAATATTGTCTCTTGCCTCTGTGATTTTTCACTGGAACCCTCCACTTTTACACTTTCAGCATCTTTGAGCTACCTCAACTGCTGTGTTTTGGGGTGCTGGCTCCCCAGGGCAGCTAGGGCGTGCACCTGATGGTGTTTAGACGGGGACCTACCTCCCTGGTTTATCTCTTGATGGCCACGCTGGTGATGCCCCTGTTTCACACAGACCTGAGCAAATGGGTTTAATTTTGAAACCACCAAAAAAATTTTGGCTTGTGAGTGCTTGCCCATGTGTATGTAACAGAATAAGCTGGGGGAAAACCTAACTCTCTCTCTCAACTTTATATATAAACTTTATTTTGAAATAACTATGGATTCATGGAGGTTGCAAGCAAATGTGCAGGAAAGTGCCACGTACCCCTCCAATTTAACTTTTTACAATTTTTTATTTATTTTTTAGTTTTATGATTTTATGATTTTATGAGCGAGAATTTTCATTCCAAT
>NC_138374.1:67005955-67019403 GCF_054177405.1 Leptonychotes weddellii
TTTTTTTTAAAGATTTTATTTATTTATTTGAGAGAGAGAATGAGACAGAGAGAGAGAGCATGAGAGGGGGGAGGATCAGAGGGAGAAGCAGACCCCCTGCTGAGCAAGGAGCCCGATATGGGACTCGATCCCGGGACTCCAGGATCATGACCTGAGCCGAAGGCAGTTGCTTAACCAACTGAGCCACCCAGGCGCCCCCCTAATTTAACCTTTTTAAATTCAAAAACAATTTTTTTTTAAAGCTGGCAAAGGAACGTGCAGTGAAATTCAGGCAGGGAGTTACTCAGAAAAGGGACTTGCAAAGGAAGAACTTTTTCTTGCATTGATTTTCATCAACCCTAAGATGACTTTTCTGGGGGAGGTTGAAAGTGCAATTAGATTATGTGTTAAGTCCTGGTTTGGGGATTTGGCCCAAAGGATGCCATTTTGGGCCTGGGTTTTCTTTTCAACACTGCGAAGTCTTTCTCTGGACATTTGCATCTTGTATGAGGAATTGGAGGGTGGAGTACTAAGATTAAATACGTATTATGAGTATTTATTTTGCATGTGTATTTGGTGAAGATTCTGACGCCGCTGTGTTAGGCTGCTGCAGGGAACAAACTTGGTTAGAGAGATGTTCACAGCCCTCTCCTTGTTGAAGGAGTTGTAGGATTATCCATCCTAACTGTTCTATTTTGCTGTTCTTCCTCTCAAAAGCAGCAGAGGATGGAGGATAACTTACTGTATTTGCTTCCGGGAGGAGATGATTGTACTTCACTCCTTCCCGCTGCCGACTTCCCACAATGCCTTTCACGTGTGACCCGAGCAATTCCGTGGTCCTAGGCGGTGGCCACTGCTGTGAGGATGTGGCTTTTCAAATAGTTCTTGAGAGCAGGTAGAAGTTGGAAGTCCTGAGTGTGAAGTGTGCCTCAGGATAGGGCCTGAAAATAGAAATGGAAAATACCAAGTGGAAGATTCTGCCACCTTGGGGATTCTGTTTAGTTTTTGCTCCTTTTTGCCTCTCTGGTCAGTGGCCATAAAGGGTCACAGAAAGCACATGAATTTGAGGTCCTGTAAACCTGCGTGGTCTATGCCCTGGTTCTGCCCCATGAGAGCTCTACCACAGGCTCCCGGGTGCGTTGTAGGGTTGGATGTCTCGGGCTGTGAAACTGGGTTGATAAAGTGTAACTCGTCTCCGTGGAAGTAGGCGCTGCATTCGTTCACTACCCTGGTGGCATCCCCCGTCCCACCCAGCAGCCTTCAAATGGGCACCTGGTAGGGGATTTGGTCAGTGGGTGGGGGGAGGGCCTGGCCCCAGTGGCTGGTCAGGAGGAGTGAGTGAGGTCATGGGTGTGTGGAGGGAAGTATCCCTGTGACTAGTACTTTCCTTGTCGTCCCCATCTCTGGTTCCTTTTAAAAATTTGTTTACGTTTTCCACTAACATTTAAAATTTTTTTTTTACTTATTTTCATTTATTTTTTTTAGAGCGAGCACTCACGGGGGTGGGGGTTGGGCAGAGGGAAAGGTTGAGAGAATCTTAAGCAGGCTCCATGCCCAGCCTGAGGTAGGGCTCGATCCCACGACCCTGAGATCGTGACCTGAGCCGAAATCAAGAGTCAGTTGCTTAACCCACTGGGCCACCCAGGAGCCTGTCTGCTAATGCTTTTTTGCCTAGCCTATGCCTTAGCCAAGGAGAAGTCCAACCCAACCTCTTTTTCTAAACTGCACCATTTAAAAAAAAATTAGGTAATGGCTCAACCCTTCCAGGCAAACTTCTAGGATTCAGTGGCTTAATGTTCCCTTCCTCTGACACAAAGCCTCCCCTTTCCAGCCTACATGTGGTAATCATTATAGTTTTACATTTCTGGGGGTCCACGTGTGTTTGATTTATCTCCCTATGAGGATGTAAGCCTCTTTAGGAATGGGGCCCACGATGCCTTCATGACACGGGGCTGACTTTTAAAATGACAGTTGAGTTTCTGGCTCCTATTTAGTTTATGCTTCACTGTGTAATTTGCTGTCATTCTTGTGTTTAGCTGGTTTATCCTTAATCCCGTGTCTTGGTTGTTGGCTTTTTTTTTTTTTTTATCCCTAAGTGCCCTACCTCACAGAGCCTCAGCGTTCTATAAACATTTATTAAATAAGCTTCCCAGAATCTTCCCAGGGCTGTATTCACTTATCTCCACGGTATGCTCCTTCCCACGTGTGCTCGGCACTTTCTGCGCCCTAGACACAGTACTCTGCACAATGGAAAATCAACCCCTGCTCTGTGGGTGTTGAGAATTTCTGAGGTTCAACTTTTTCCCTCCAACTGGCAGTAGGACCATGCTGGTTCCTCTGTTACAGGACTCTGTCCCGTGGTCATTTAAGGACCTTGGAGGTCAGGGGCCTCTTGTCCTAATGTGTCTACCAGCACCTTGCATAGTCTCTGGTCTGGAGAGGGCACCTCATAAATGTTGAGTGGAATTGCAACTGTCACGGGATAGGATAGAGAAGCACGCAGCACACGTGTGCGGAAAGGGAGATGACCAGAATTTTGCAGGCAGAGGAGTAGAGAGAGCTAGAAGGTGGGATTCTGTAGGCTAACACCTGGGTGGTAGAGAGATGAATTCCAGTTACCTGTCTTTCAGTATCTCGGGGTGCAATATTTTTAAAGATCACATGAGAATAAATACTTCTTAAAACTATAGCACTGATAGGCTGGTTCACGCTTCTTTGTTGAAGTGAATGAAAAATCTCAGGAGGGCCCTAGGCTCACGCGGAGCAGGTGGCCTTGGCATGACACCTGCTTGTTGTCTTTCTTGTTCCAAACAGGCGCGCAACTTGCTTCTTTCTCAGCCGTTTGCCCAACTAACACAAGGTCAACCAGGCACTCCTTTGTGAAGGGAGCAGAGACTTCTATTTCACAAATAGAGTCTTTAAAAAATGTCCTTGGGAAACCTAATCCAGCTGATAGAAATTCACATCTGAATTGTGCAGAAGTGATTCTTTTTGGTTAGACATTTTCACAGGGCGTGTGGAGAGAGGGAAAGGTCAGGAGGCCAGGGCCCCCCAAGACAGACCTGGTCTGTTCACTATGACAAAGGCTGACCTTGGTGCTGACCATTCTTTTTATTTAGTCTTATATTTTCTTATTTATCAAAAATCTTAAATTTGGTATGTAAAATGTTTTCTTAAAATTTTAACGAGCATAGATAACTTTATGTAAAAAGTCTCAGATTAACAGAAAACTTTCTACCACGTGAAAGTTTTCAAAAATAATGAAACTGAAGACCTCTGCACCTTTTGGCAAGTGATCCTGAATTATAGAAGTTCCTATTCTGGAATGTAAGTGAGATATGTGAGTTTGGACACTGCAGCTCTGTCAGAACTTGTAAATACTTATTTTTAGAAGCTGTGATTCTTCTATCTACACCACTGGGAGATTCTTTTAGGAGCCACGCTCTTAAGGGAGAAAGACCTAGATTAGACTTAGATTATGTGTTAAGTCCTGGTTTGGGGATTTGGCCCAAAGGATGCCATTTTGGGCCTGGGTTTTCTTTTCAACACCGCGAAGTCTTTCTCTAGACATTTGTATCTTGTATGAGGAATTGGAGGGTGGAGTGCTAAGATTAAATATGTATTATGAGTATTTATTTTGCATGTGTATTTGGTGAAGATTCTGACGCCGCTGTGTTAGGCTGCTGCAGGGAATAAACAAAGCCACGCTCCTAAGGGAGAAAGACCTAGGGTGGATGGAGCATGACTCCACTGAGAAATGTTAGTTTAGGAAAGTAATGGGAGCCAGGAGTGGTCTACCCTAGAGGGTAAAAGCCCATGCTCTGGAGACAGATTGCCTGGCTTCAAGTCCCAGCCCACCACCTTTCAACTGGTACAGTGGCCTTGGACGCATCACTCGGCCTCTCTGACCCTCGGTACCTTCTTCCTCTGTAAAATGGGAATAGGAATAGTATTTGCCCGCGAGGGCTGTTGGGAGGATTACTTGAGTTAATGCAGGTAAAGGTATGTAATGTAATGACAGTGTCTTGAACTGTGGGCTCTTGGTGGTAAAGCTTATGCAGGAAACCAGAAAGGGTAAGGTAGTCATCCCCAAGGGCTAGGACTTGGGGAGGGTTCCCAGTCTTGGAGACCAAATTCAAAGGGGTGGGGAAGGAAAGGAGGGCCAGACGAGATGAGGACTCTGGGCCAGCTGGCAGCCCTCTGCTCTTGGGGGTCAGTCTGCTTCCCTGGCACTGTCCCTTGTCTCTGACAGATGTGGAGGAGAATTCCTCTTCAGTGTCTGGATCACAGAGAGCAGCACCACAAGGCTAATTCCTGGAAACAAGAGCCCCCAGCTCAGCTTGACTGTAGTAGCACAAAGGAATACTCAGGGTGGTTAAAAAAAGGAATGGGCAGTTTTGTTAAGCCTTTCTTTAGAAAATGTGATAGACTAACTTTCCTTGTGGGGACGAAAGTGTTCTTTTTGGAAATGAAGTTGATTTTTGTAGCAACTACTCCTAAAGACAAAGGTTCATTTTCACACAGAAAATGTGAGGCCTCAAATACTAGAACTCAGCTTTGGTGACTGAAAGAGGTGTGAAGGTCCCTGTGCCTCTGGGTGAGAACAAGCTTGTAGGTTGTAGTGCTTTCAAAGGTGTGAAATGTTATTCTTCAAGAGCTGTAAAGCTAACTTAATAAACTATCAAACTGTGCTCCAAGTTGTTCGTTTTGTTGTTGTTGTTGTTTGTTTTTTAAATCAACTTTAGATGGGAAGGTTGAATGTGGTATCAGTGTGAACATATTGCCCTTTTTGGTTTTTGTGGATCATATAGTTCTGTACTTTGAACAAGACATTTCTTGTGTAGTCTTGTCTATGGCTGAAAGCTGAAAGAATGTGTGGGCCCATAAGAAAAGAGAAGAGGGACACCTGGGTGGCTCAGTCGGTTGAGTATCAGACTCTTAATTTTGGCTCAGGTCATGATCTCCGGGTCCTGGGATCGAGCCCCATGTCAGGCTCTGCTCTCAGCGTGGAGTCTGTTTGGGATTCTTTCTTCTGTTCCTTCCCTCACTTGCGCACGTGCACTCTCTCTCTCTCTCAAAAAAGATCGAGGACAGTTTAATAGGGTCAAAAGATGATTTCAGTTGATCTTAAAGCCTGCAATTAAGATATCAGAATCTGAATACCTTCTGTTGAACTAGGATTCTTTCAGAGTGATTTTTGTAAGCCTTCTGTGTTGATCCTTGTAAGGAGTCTGTAAAGAAAGGTTAGGTTTGATCATGGTCCTCGTTTTGCAAGTGAAGGTGAGCCAGGCTAAGTGACCTGCTCAGCACCCCACCCAGCTTGCATGGACTTGTCCCCGAGGGAGAGAAGAAGCAAGTGGGAGATTTGTTCCTGCCCTTTCTTCGTCGGGGACCTATTCCATGTCAGAAATGTGGCTAGGCCTTGGAGACTGCCCCTGGCCAAGGCACCTCACTTGCACTCTGGGAGTCTGGTCCAGAGGAGAAGGCAGACATCTTGGGAGACACTGATCTGGTAGGGGCGTGAGCAGATGGTCTGTGGTCCCAGACTGTGGGGGCATATCTCCATGCATGTGAATCAAGGAAGACCCAGATCATGGGAAGCTGCCTCTAGAAGGGTAAATAAAAGCTGCTCAAATAAAGAAGGTGATGAAGAAGAAGGAAGACAGAACATCAAATATAAAAGTGGAGAGATAAGTTCGGAGAGAGTTTTAGAAAACAGTGAGCAGTAGAATATTAAGTACTGCTGGGGCAGGTTGGAGGGGTTAGGTCGGGTTCACATCACAGGAGACCTTCTTTGTTACACTGAGGGCTTCTGACCTGTTCCTGCAGGCAGTGGAGGTCAGCGGAGGTTTGTAAATAGAGGAGAAACCTCAGGTTGTGTTATTAGGAAGATAAATGTGGTAGCAGTGTGGAGGATGGACAGTTTGCCTGGAGGGACTTCTTTTTCTGTTTGATCCTCTACCTAAATTGGGTATTTTTGGATTCCCTCAATGAAGTTAAGGAAGGCCTCACGCCAAGGCTGGGATGTTGGTCATCCTTAGGAAGAGTTGGAGTCTGCTACTGGTTGGCTATTGTTTTAATCCATTTTTAGCCTTTATGAATTTACAGCATATACACATAGACCTGCAAATATCCTTTCTCCCATTTCAGAAGAACTTAGAGGAATATGCACACATGTAGGTACATTTTAAATGGGAGTTGATTGGAATTTTTTTTTTTTTTTAAGAAATTTTAACACGGGGCTTGAACTCACGACCCTGAGATCAAGACCTGAGCTGACAGGCACCTGGGTGGCTCAGTCATTAGGCGTCTGCCTTTGGCTCAAGTCATGATCCCAGGGTCCTGGGTTCGAGCCTTGCGTCGGGCTCCCTGCTCGGCGGGGAGTCTGCTTCTCCCTTCTGCCTCTGCTTGTGTTCTCTCTCTCACTGTGTCTCTCTCTGTCAAATAAATAAAATCTTTCCGGGGGTGGGGGGGCAGATAGACCTGAGCTGAGCTCAAGAGTTGGACTCTTAACCAACGAGCCACCCAGGGGCCCCTAAAGAAATTTCTTGAATTAGACTCCCAGGTGCATCTGAAACCATGGCTGGGAACTACCACCATGGAGGATGATCGTCCTTCCCACCGAGTTGACACAAAGTGATTTTCCACATCGTGGAGGCCACATAATGGGAGTCACAGACATTTCCCAGATGTAACAAAACAACTGCTGTTTTCATCGTTCAGTAATTTGTTTCAGCTACGTCCTTGGATGCTGTGCCTGGCCCTGGGGAAACAAAAATAAAATTATTCATGGTCACTGCCTCCAGGGGACAGGCTCTTTAGTCAAAAGGACTTACTCTGTAGTCAAATTAATAGAGATAGAAAGTAGAACGGTGGTTGCCAGGGACTGGGGGAGGAGGAGATGAAGAGTCCTTGTTTGATGGGTGGAGTTTCAGTTTTGCAAGATGAGCAGAGTGCTGGAGGTTGGTTGTACAAGAGTGTGGATGTACCTAACAGGGCACACTGTACACTTAGAAATGGTTAAGATGGCAAATTTTATATGGTGTGGATTTTAACCACAGTTAAAACAAAAGCTTTGTGTATATGTGTGCATGTAACTTAATTATTTTTTTTTAAAGATTTATTAGAGCATGTGTGCGTGTGCGAGCACAAGCAGGGGGAGGGGCAGAGGGAGAGGGACAAGTAGACTCCCCACGGATCAGGGAGCCCAACACGGGGCTCAATCCCAGGGCCCTGGGATCATGACCTGAGCTGAAGGCAGACACTTCAGGTGCCCCAGTAACTTAATTATTTTCAAAGCAGGTTTTGAATATATTGGTTATAAGTACTTGAGAAGGACTTAGCCTCTTCACTTCTTAGATGAGAGAATACTTTGTCTCAGAGACTTGGAGTGTCTACACCACGATCACACAGCCAAGTCAAAAGAGACAAGATTAAAACTTTTTCTCTTCTAAACTTTTAAAAAGCTGACAATAGCAATAGATTCCCTTACCCTTCTTGAGATAATTTTGGTGTGCATCCCTATGCCTATACTATGTATGAATATACTTTATTTTTAAAATTGGCCTCCTTTTGAACATACGGTTTTGTAACTCACATTTTTTACTTAATAGGTTATGAATTTTTTCAGCCCTAAACATTCTTCCACTACATGATTTTTCATGGCTGTATAAGTTGCCAACATAATTTAATCAATTATTTAAATGTTGGACATTTTAGGGTTTCTACAGGTTGCTAGAATAAAGGATGATAGGATGAGCTTTCTTTTATATAAAAAATGTTCAGAGTATATCTAGACAAGTGGAGTTGTTGGGTCAAAGGGATGATATATTTTTAACGATTTTTTTCTGTCTACTTATTAACATTATTCAAGTAGTTATGGCTAAATATTTAAAGGAACCTGTTAATTTTTTGGACCTAATTCATGTGAAAAAGGAAAAAAGTTTTTTATAAAAAATGAACATGGAATGCAGTTGTTCGGACTATTGTAAAGAAGTTTATTTTTAATGTGGCTGTTATGGGCTGAATTTGGTGGCCCCAAAATTCGTATGTTGGAGTTCTAACACCCAACACCTCAGAATGTGACTGGACACAGGGCCTTTAAAGAGTCAGTTAAATTAGAATGAGGTCATTAGAGTGGATCCTAACCCAGTATAACTGTTGTCTATGTAGGAAGAGATTAAGATAGGACACAGAGGACCATGTGAAGGCACAGGGTGACAGTGTCCATCTCTAAGCCGAGGACAAGAGGCCTCAGAAGAGACCAACCCTGTTGACCCCTTTCATCTCTGGCTTCTGGTCCCCAGGACTTAAATAATTTCTCTTGTTTAAGCTAGCTGTGTATAGTACTCGGCTACAACAGGCCTAGCCAACTGAGACAGTCCTTGCTAACATTGCATGTGTGTGTGCGCTCCCATCTTGATACACCTGAGTGAGCACTGGATGCTGGGCTGGTCAGAACAGCCTGGACTCCAGGTGTCCAGAGACAGACCTGCAGGTGCGGTGGCAGATGGGCCAGCCAGGCTCCAGTGGGTCCCTCTTTGTGTGGTGGTCCCTTTGTTTGGGGGATCCACACACAGTTGATGAATGGAAGGAAAGCCTAGGTTGGCCCCAGTGGGCATGGGGCTGCTTTGCTGTTCATGTTTTATCGGTGGAAGTCAGGGCTGGAAAAACGGACTGTAGTAAGGGAAGGGCCTGCCGTCTGTTATCCTTTCAGTACCAGGGACACCGGGAGGAAAGGCCTGTTCACCTGGGTCTCTAAAGTTTGTCTGTTGGAACCACATCTCACTGGATCTCATCTGCGATGACTATTACTCATTGTTTTGGGCTTCGTCCACAACATGTATGCTGTTAAGTGATAAATTATTTATCCTAACACGGGTTATTAAAGGATCGAGCAGTCCCCTTTCCCTGAGTACAAACAAATACTTTAGGCCAAATATCTGGGTGCTTGTTCTTAAAAGCAGAGGTAATGTAGTGTGAGGTTTATTTTTATGGTCTCTGGTGTTCGACCACTTGGTTTTGACTCCTGTCTCCCCTGTACATTTTGTATCCTTTAGCAAATCAGTAAGCTTCTCTGACCCTCAGTCTCCTCATCTATAAAATGGTTTAATAGTAGTTTTTTTAAATCCTAGGGGCATTGGGAGGATTAGTGAGGTAATTTATTTGTGGTCCGTGTTACATTGCCTGACACCCAGTAAGAAAGAGACTGATAAATGCTGGCTACTATTATCGTAGTATTTAAACACCCCATCAAAAACTACCTCAGGATTTGCAGTGGTTGGGAAATGATCTTTGAATTCCAACAAGCCTGGACTACTTGGCTCCCCTTAAATTTGTGTCAGAAATATAGTAGATTTGATGTAGCTGACTCATCTTTAAGATACAGTTGTTTTGGGACGCCTGGGTGGCTCAGTCGGTTAAGCGTCTGCCTTCAGCTCAGGTCATGATCCCAGGGTCCTGGGATCGAGTCCCACATCGGGCTCCCTGCTCCGCGGGGAGCCTGCTTCTCCCTCTGCCTCTGCCTCTCTTATCTCTCATGAATAAATAAATAAAAAAAAAAATCTTAAAAAAAAAAAAAGATACAGTTGTTTTGAGTCTGAGAGGGGACAGTGTGTGCAAAAGTGTCTAACACGTGCCTGGGATCTTGTAAGTGCCCAAGAAATGTTGACCCAATGTGTACAGAGTGGAGTCACGGTGGGTCTGGGCTTGGTTTGGGTCCTGCTCTTCTACTAAGGAGTTTTGTGCCAGGCAAGTCTCTTAATGCCTTAGAGCCTCATTGGTCTCCTCGTTGGTAAAGTGTTAATAGTAGAACCTACCTTATTAGGCTGATTAGAGGCTAAATGTGCTTCATGGAGCTTTGTATTACTATTTTTGCTGCTGTCATTGATGCTTTCCCTGATCTCCCCGCTGTCTTAAATATATTACGGCTAACGAGGGGTAAGGGCCTTTTAAAGCGGAGTTCCGAGCAGCTGTGAGAAGAGTCAGCTGCTTGCCAGGTGATCTGGAGATCTCCCTTCATGCCATGCGCATCCCCCCGGAGGCTGTGGGCTGCATCCAAGAAGATGACCTTTCTAGACAGGAGGGCAGCTCTGCAGGCAAAGAAGGAGGAACTTCCTTCTCCTGTTAGAACCCTCAGATCTGTTAGAACGGCAGGTGTAAGCTGTGGACTGTGTGTGCACGTGTGTGTTTAGTCAGACCTCTGACGCAGGTGATGTCCGTAGAAGGCATGGTACTGACTCGTAAGGGCCAACAGAAAGGATAACTATCTCCCTGAGAGGTGAGGCTCATGCAATTTGCAGAATGCAGACAAACCAGCAGACGCCATCTTTTTGGGGTTGTATTTAGGTCAAGGAGAAAAATGAAAAAGGGTTACTCTGGCTCCTGGGGAAATCGGGGAGGGAAGACAGCAAATGTTTTTGCGTAGCAACTTAGTGCCAAGCATTGTGGCTGGTACTGTACAAAAATTCTCTCCTTCCGCTTAAGCGTAACCGAGGATAGAACACTCAACTCCTTCCTTGGCTTGTGTTTTCTTGGTCAAGGAGAAGGCTGAAAAAGCTTACTTGTAAGCGAACTGAAGCCCAGGAAAGATAAACTCCAGATAAGTTGGTTTCTTGATCCAACTAATTCCTAATTGGGACTAATTTCTTCCTAGGATTTTTATAGAATCTGTGGTGAAGCTGCTGAACCACTGTCATTGGTCATTGAGGTGCTGTGGAAGGCGAGGTAGTGCAAGACTGAGAACGGAATCTTACAAACTTGAGATTGGGGATTTTGATGTTAGTCTCAGATGATGACGTTCTGGCCTGATTGTCAAATCTGTGTCCTGTGAGAAAGGGAAGCAGTAACCAACAGAGCCCGTCATGGTTTTGCTCAAACCACCATGGTGGATTCCTAAATAGTACCACTACACTGGAAACTGTAGCTGACTGTTGTAACTGTGGGATATATAGATTGAGACATGGTGCCCTTGATAAAGTCTCTCTTGGTATCCTTGTGGAAAAGGGAGTTGAGGTATAAGAGGAAGTATAGTGGATGATGGTTCACTTATGTGGAGACAAAACTAGTTCAATTGCAGTTTTCTCAAACTATTAGTTGGTGGGTTTGGGTCTCCCCCCGAGGGGAAGTCTGCTTTAGCTGCTTTGGGTTCGGCTGTTCATCAGTGCCTTGAATGATGATAGACTTACCGGGTTTATGGAACATTGAATGTTAGTTAATGTGAGCTGCCGGAAAAATGGGATTGCAGTCCCATTTTTGGGGATGCTGATGGGAGTGATCCAGTTAAGGGGGTAGTAATTGAGAGGTGTGGGTCCTATTTTAGCAGTGAGGTACCTTCACATAAACTTTACTGATTTGAAATGAAAAATGGATTTCTTTTTTTTCCCATTCAATATGTGCCCTCTTTAATACCCATCAGCAGGCTAACGCATCCCCCCACTCCCCTCCCCTCTAGAACCCTCAGTTTGTTTCTTAGAGTCCATAGTCTCTCATGGTTCGTCTCCCCCTCCGATTTCTCTTCCTTCAGAAAAATGGGTTTCTAAATAAGGAAAGACTTAACAGAATTATGACTTTTTCTTTTCAAAAGCTGAAAGGGACATGCACAGAAATGATGGCACATGTAGGATGAATAAAGGTTTATTCAGCAAATTCTCTGATCCTCATTAAGAGATAGAAGGAGTTAGCTCACTTTCAGGCATGCTACCTGATTTTTTTTTTTTTTAAAGATTTTATTTATTTGACAAAGAGAGAAAGACAGCTAGAGAGGGAACACAAGCAGGGGGAATGGGAGAGGGAGAAGCAGGCTTCCCGCCGAGCAGGGAGCCTGATGCGGGGCTCGATCCCAGGACCCTGGGATCATGACCTGAGCCGAAGGCAGACGCTTAACAACTGAGCCACCCAGGTGCCCCACTACCTGATTTTTGTTAGGGATTGCAGAAGGACTGTTTGATTGTGTACAAGGGTAAGCCACGTGTAAATGTACCGTCACCCTCTGCAAATAGCTTTCATTAAACGGTGTACACATTTTGTCTTCAAAAAATTTTTCAGACAAACCTTACCTACAAGGGCCAAGATGAATTTTCCAGAGACTGGGATGGAAAGATGTTTATATCTTCCTTGAAGTTAATTAATGAACAAGTGTCAGTGTTCTAGCTGTTGTGAGTGATGCAACTCTGTTACACACACAAATCCAAGATGGTGTTTGCCTTTTATTCTAAATGATGTGTTCCTATCTTTTCCACTACAGGGGCTTTCAAACTTTTTGGGGCTGTGACTTACAATAAGAACTATATTTTGGGGCGCCTGGGTGACTCAGTTAGTTAAGCGACTGCCTTCGGCTCAGGTCATGATCCCAGGGTCCTGGGATCGAGTCCCGCATCGGGCTCCCTGCTCGGCGGGGAGTCTGCTTCTCCCTCTGACCCTCCCCCCCTCATGCTGTCTCTCTCTATCTCATTCTCTCTCTCAAATAAATAAATAAAATCTTAAAAAAAAAAAAGAACTACATTTTGCATGGTGATCAACGTGTATACGACAGGCGCTCACACACGCTGCTGAAATAAAAATTCACGAAATAATACCCTGTGTTGGATACTTTCTCATATTTTCTGCCTTGTTTAAATCTATCCTGTATTAATCCTGGTGAAGACCTCCTTTATTGATTTTTTTTTCAATCTCACTATTTTAAAAGTAGTTCTAGCAGAACCTCAATATGTTTAAAAACCGTAGTTGTTCCTTTCTTCTGAGGAGAAATCTTTATATTATTGTCTTAGTATTACTATGAAGGATGTCAGGCGAAATGCTTCTAGATAGCTGGGAGTTTGTTTTACAGATGGAGGGCGGTTCCAGTGACCAGTTGCCATAGTCAGGAAAGAAACTGGAGTCTGATCATTGGTTTATGGCCCATTTTGGGATGACTTGCCTCAAACCTGTCAGCTACCTCATGTTAGGAAATTAGGAGAAAATATTAACTTACAAATTGTCAAAATTGGAAGGGGTTGTGGAAGTCCATTATAACTTGTTGCTCAGTTGAGGGGTCACTTTTGTGGTGTCCTCACTGTTGACCAGCATCTGCTTGATTACCTTTAAAAACATGCAGCTCACTGCTTTAGTTTTCTATTGCTTCTGTAATAAATTACCACAAATTCAGTGGCTTAAAAAACACAAATTTATTATCTTGCTGGTTTGTAATTCAGAGGTCTGAAATGGGTCTCGTGGACTAAAATCAAGGTGGTGTCAGGGCTGCATTTTCTTCTGCAGATCCTAGGAAAGAATCTTTTTTTTTTAAAGATTTTATTTATTTATTTGAGAGAGAATGAGAGAGAGCACATGAGAGGGGGGAGGGTCAGAGGGAGAAGCAGACTCCCCGCCGAGCAGGGAGCCCGATGCGGGACTCGATCCCGGGACTCCAGGATCAGGACCTGAGCCGAAGGCAGTCGCTTAACCGACTGAGCCACCCAGGTGCCCGAGAATCT
>NC_138374.1:67019503-67037973 GCF_054177405.1 Leptonychotes weddellii
CTGTGCGTCTTTGGGGGCCATTACTGTGCCTGCGACACTCAAGGTCTTCTGAGCTAGTCCCTATTGTCTGTTGATTCTAACGTTGGGAAGCACGTGTAGGTTGCCTTAGGACAAGGATTTGTAACAGGTGATTTTTGAAAGTGGACTAAGGAAACTTCAAGAAAACCAGCAGCGTTGAACGCTGGGAGGGAGGAAAAACTATGGTGGAACCGGATTCCTAGGAAGTATGGTTTCTCTCTGTTGGCTCTGATGGTACTCTGTGCATTTTGAAGAGAGCAGTATTTGCTTGGTGTTTGCCAGAAAGAGGAGAAACCATGAATCTTGAATTAAGAGCCCAGAAGAATCTAAGGCATTGGGCTGGTCACTATCTTAGATGCACTGTTCTACTTGGCTGAGGTTGGAAAGTCCTTTTTAAGGTGGCTGCCACCAGGCCCAGGGGGCGGTGGGTTGTGAGTGATTGTAGAGGATTCTTGGACAGTTCTGACTTTGTTAGAGATTATAATCTGCTGAGCCATGGGAGCTTGGTCTGCTCTGGGGGGCACTTGGCCACAGAGGGGAAATAACTCAGCAAAGTGATGAGTTAGTAAAGGCTGTTTAAAAACAAAATAAACTCCCCCCCCCAAAAAAAAACCACCCTGTGATTTAGTGCTTCATTCTGTTAACATTGAAATTACAACAGCTGAGTAACCCTTGAAGGTATTCTACTCTGATGGGAATGGCTTCATTTTGGAGAGATTAAAATTTAATTACAGACTGAAAACTGATAAGTTAAGTGATATAAAAGTGTTAGCAACACTGTTAAGTTCCTCAAGCGGCATTTAGAAAGTTATCAAACAATGAAAAATCAGTTTAGACAGTTTTTTTCAAATGAAGATCCTTTGTGACAAGAAAAATAAGCGTAATAAATGGAATTCTACTTTTTTCTTTGCTGATTTCAGTTTTAATTTAACATGGGCAAGAAGAGACCTTTGTTACTCATAAATGAAAACCTCTCTTTTCAAAATGTTATTTTCTCTAATGTACAGAATAAAATGTTGGCAGAAAGCACGTGGTAGCCGTGGACGTCTGCTGACACTCCTTGTTCCCCCTCCGCCCCCCTTCCGGAACCTGCTGGGAAGGAATAGTGGGTGACAGACAGCTTTCAACTGCTGGACCTTCAGATGTGCTCTGGGTCATGCCAAGCCCACTCTCTCCCTGGCCTGCTTCCATCCAAGGACGGAGTCTGGCAGACCAGAGCTGGGCTGTTCCCACCCTGAGCAGGACTCTTCTGATAGGCAGTCTTCCCTCTCCCATCCTTTACCCCTAACTGGCCTTGCCAGGACTTGCTCAGAGTTGCACTCCAGCCTGAGGCCTTGGCCTCCCAGTCCTCCCTCCTTCTCCCGCCCCTTTCACAGATGTCAGATCTGTAACTGGGTCTGCACCTTCTCCCTGCCTACTTTGGCCTCATTTCCCCTTCGTCTTTCCATGGGTGTCTCCCCTGAAAATTTCTTGCACGTCTAAATCTTCCTTAGTGTCAGTTGTTTGGAGGCCCCAAAGTGTTACATGTGTAAAGAATCCTTGAATGATTAAAAAAAATATTTTTAAAGATTTTATGTATATTTGAGACAGCATGAGCGAGGTGAGGGGCAGAGGGAGAAGCAGACTCCTCACTGAGCAGGGAGCCTGATGCGGGGCTCGATCCCCAGACTCCAGGATCATAACCTGAGCTGAAAGCAGATGCTTAACTGACTGAGCCATCCAGGCGCCCCCAATCATTGAATGAATTTTAAGATCGCTTCAGGATGTTGTTGACTGTCCCCTTACCAAGCTTGGGGTACAGTTGACCCAACTCATCCAGGTCTGCCTGAGACCTTCTGGGTTTTAGCACTGAAAGTCCCGTGTTTTATGAACCTCATCCTGGGTAAGCTGTGATAGCTGTCCACCCCAGTGGTGGTATGTGCACATGTATCTGTTGATTGACATTTTCAGTTATTTCCCCCAAAGGGTTTGGAGTAGCTCTCAATCAAGGACTTACATAAGTTAATGTTAAAACATTTATAGAATCAGGATTGAGCAGAGGAGGAAGCAAATATGCTTACCATAAGCACTAATCTATTTTGGAGAAACACTGTTTTTCTTGGCATTAAATTTTTAAAGGAATTTCCTACATGGTATTTCATAGAAGGATACTAAGCATAAATATTGTCCTTGTCAGTAGTTCTTCAGTAAAATCAAATGTTTTCATGTGGCCCTTTCCTTTGATGTTTGATGAAAACCAAGGGTTTGCTACTTAGGTGTGTCTTGGCAGTGTTGATTTCATGAGGTTCTTAACTAATGAAATATAAATATACAGTGTTCTCATCTAGAGCTATCCAAAGAAAAAGCTTTGAATTCCAGGAGAAGTAGATGCATAGATCGTCTTATACCTTAGAAAAGTAGCTCTCAGAGATGAAGAAACAGGCTCAAAATTTGTTCCTACTAAATATATCTAGTTAATGTCCTTGAAATTTACCATGAATGACAAATGTGATAGACTAGTTGAAAATAGACAAATACCTGTTTTAGGTAGGAAGGGGCTTTTTGTTTCTCTCCATGCACAAGACCCCAGAACTTTGAAAGGATGATTTATGGAGTGCAAGATCAAAAATAGGGAAGTTTAAAGACCACCACATTCATTCATTCAACAAATATTTATTTGTTGGATTCTGGTCAGGGTACTGGAGATACAATGAACAAAATTTCTTATGTGGAGCCTATATCCTGGTGGGGGCTGCTAGGCATGAATAAGTTAACTAATAAAATGTATGTCAGATGTCAAAAAGTGCTGGGGAGAAAAACTAAGGAAGAAAGTTTTCAGTAGGATCCTTGGGGAAGACCTCATTGAGAAGGTTCTTTTAGGAAAAGAGCTGGGAGCAAGCCAGATGACCAGACCTTGCCCTCTGCTTGGTCACATGTTCTGAGGAAAGCCATCCTTCTACGTGATGAAGACACACAAGCAATCCGTAGAGGGGCCATGTGAAGAGGAACCATGGTTTTCTACCCATAACCAGCACTATGTAAGTAAGTCATCTTGGGAGCAGATCCTGCAGCTTCATCCAGTCCTTCAGATGACCCCAGTGTTGGATGACCTTGATACAGCCTCCTGAGAGGAGGATATCAACTAAGGTATTTTTAATTTCTGATTCACAGAAACCATGTTTTAAGCCACTTAATTTTGGGTTAATTTACTATACAATAATGGATAACTCCTATAGATGGGCTTATAAACAGGCTGGACACTTCAGAGGACAGAGTCTGTGAACTTGAATATGGGTCAATAAAAGTTAAACCAGAACACAAAAAATGAGAAGGATGGAAGAACAGAACAAAGTAACAGTACATATCTCATATGTGGGTCAAATATCAAATACATGCATTTGGGTTCCCAGAAGGAAAAGAGATAAAGGTATAGGAGAAATGTGTTTAAAAGTAATGGGTAAGGACTTTTCAGAGTTAATGAAAGACCACAAACCTCAGATCCAACAATTTAGAGCACTGCAAGCAGGATAAATACATAGAAAAACATACCTAGGCACATAGTAGTCAAATTGTTGAGAACCAAAGATAAAGAGAAAATTTTGAACATACAGAAAAAAATGGAACTATTACAGAGGAATAAAGTAATAGTGATGTCTGTCTTCTCATAAACTATCCAAGTCAGGACAATGGCGTGCTATATTTAAAGTGCTGAAAGAAAAAAAAAGTCAACCTAGATGTTTTACCTAGACAAAAATATCTTTCAAAAATGAAGATAAAAAAGAAAACCTTTTCAGACAAGTGAAATCTGAGCAACCTCCTTGCCAACAGACTAAGAGTATATGGACTTTTAAATGAAGTTCATCAGGCAGATGGAAGATGTACACAGAGGAGTGAAGAGTGCTGGAAATGGTAACAATGTCAAAAAATAAGAACAGACCTTTTTCTCTAATTTTTGATCTCCTTTAATAATTGGCTATCTAAAGAAAAGTGTATTGTGGAGTTTATAACCTATGAACATGTGACAATAGCATGAAAGGCAGGAAGTTGCAAACACAAGTAAGCCTGTACCTTATGTGAGGTAGACAGTGATGTTAATGTATATTACAAACTCTGGAGTAATAACAAACAAAGGAAGGGATATAGTTAATAGCCAATTCATAGAGATAAGAATACTTAAAAAAGGGAAAGAAAGGTAGGACAAATAAAAAATGAAGAGCAAAATGGTAAATACACATTGAGCATATTGATAATTATATTTAATGTAAACATTTTAAATACTTAAAAGGTAGAGGTTGTTAGCTTGGATAATAAAGCAGGAACCCAACTATATGCTTTCCATAGGAAATCCACTTTAAATAGAAAGATATAAATAGGTATTGAAAAAATATTCAAACACTAAAAGAAAATTGGAATTCTAGATAAATCTTTGTTTACATTCTAGATGAAGAAATATTACAAGGAATAAAGAATATTACATGAGAAAGGCATCAATTCATCAAGAAAACAATTTTAGGTGTACATTAATAACAGAACTTAACAATACATAAAAAACAATTGAAAAATCAACAAATTCACAATTAGTATTGGATACTTCAACACTCCTATCTCAATGAATAGAAGAAATAGAGAAGCTTTAAGGATACAGAAGATTTCAACAGCATTATCCATCAACAACAATTACAGAACACTCAGTGCAGCTCAGTAGCACTTTTCAAATACTCCTGGGTATTCATCAAGGCTGACCATATTCTGGATCCTTAAAATAAACAAAAAAATCCCTCAAATTTAAGAGAATTGAAATCCCAAAGTATGTTCCCCTGTTCAAAATAGAATTAAACTAGAAATCAATACAATAAAGGTATCTACAAAATACCCAAATATTTGGAATTAACACTTTTGAAAACCCATGGACTAAAGAAGAAATGACAAGGGAAATTAGATTTGTATTCAGTTAAAAAGATTTTCTAACAATAAATCTTCCAAATCATTTCAAAAGAAGGCAACAAAGGAGGGAAGTGGAGATGGGACAAAAAGCAAATGGAAAGATGGTCTATTTAAACCCAAACATATCAGTAATTGCATTGAATGGAAATCTTCTAAAATTGCCAGTTGAAAGACCAGGATTGTCGGCCGGGATAAATGAATGAAACTCAAATATATACTGTTCAGAAGAGACACGTTCACAACATAAGGACACAAATAGTGAAAAACTGGAGAAAGTTATACTATATAAACACTTATTTATTTTTAAAAGATTTTATTTGGGAGCCAACATGGGGTGGGAGGCGGAGAAGCAGAGGGAGAAGGAGAAGCAGACTCCCCGCCGAGCAGGGAGCCCGATGTGGGGCTCGATCCCAGGACCCTGGGATCATGACCTGAGCTGAAGGCAGACGCTTAACGACTGAGCCACCCACTATGGCTCTGAAGGTAAGGAGAAAAATGGGATGACAGCTGGATTGGGGATCAAAGTCCAGAGAATTTCAGTATGGGAGGAATAAAAGCCTAGGAGTCTGTTGCTGTGAAGGATCCAATTGAGAGGAAGTATTTGATGATGCAGGAGAGAGAGAGGAGAGTCATGTCTTTGAACATGAGAAAGGCAGGGTTAGGACCTGGTGCCTCTAGTGAAGGGTGGGGCTTAGCCAGGAGCTAAGCTAGTCATCCATTTAAATAGGAGAGAAGGCAGAGCCTGTGGGCACAGTTGCACTTAGGTGAGGGAGTGGGTGTGAGCTTGTGCAATTTTTCTGATTGCTTCTGTTTTCCTTGTGAAATAAGAGTCCTGGGCTTCGACTGACCGTAGGAATTGGGGAGATGTTGAGTTTGCAGGAGAGAGGAAAAATTGAAGTAGCCTAGGATGGTGTGAGATTGAACAGGGAAAAGACCAAGGATTCCCTGTGGTCTCACTTAGTTTAGCGCTCAGGTGGAATTGGACTATTACCAGGGATGATTTTGTCAGGCAAGTGGAGGGAAGGAAGAGAAGACAGGAAATGGGGGTGGGGTGCATGCCAGGGAGTGATGCCACGATGGCTTGTACTTAAGCTGAGTGAAGAGGGAAGGGAGGACTTTGGAGGAGTGGGGATGGGAGTTGGAGGCCGGTGGCTCGTGGCAGGATCAGGGATTGTGGGGTTCAGGGTGTCAGATAAATCATGCAGACAAGGGACTAACAAGAATGTGAGTCAGATGCTTGAAAGTGAGCTTGCTGGAGGAGTTAACCCTTAGTGAGGTCTGGGCCATGACCTTAAATATGAGGGGTGGTGATCCGGTGGAGAACAAGATCATTGGAAGAGAAGAAATCACTGGAAGAGAAGTGCTAGGCCACTTGCTTGGAATTGCGATTAGATCATTGGTTTAGAATGTGCATCCCTGACTGCTTTTCTTCCCTGGGATTTGGTAGGAGTTAGTAAACAATTTGTCTAGGCTGATAAAGACCAGAATATTTTGCTTGCAGCCAGTTCAAACAGGAGGTAGGTTGTACCCTCTTATGGAAATCAAGTGGCCTCATGTTCACGCCCATTCCAAATGCCTTTGTTAGAACGTAGGCCCAAGAAGAAAGTGTGTTGAGCGGTGGGTATCTCAGCCTTTTAATACTGGATGTTCAGGGCTGGACTGCCTCTCAAAGGGCAAGTAGACCTTCCCCAGTTGTTTATAGGGAGTGAGCGGTGGTGTGGGGGGCCCTGTGAAGGTGGTGATCATCCCTTAGTCAGGAAAAGCAAGAAGGCACGTGCTCTGTTGGTTGCCCACATTTCTGTTTGTAGCTGTTGGAGGTGCTTCCTTGGATTTGAAGTACTGTGCTTACTGGGATGACTTTTGCAGGATTCAGCCACTGATCGGATTGAGTCAGCGTTTGGGATGCATCAAGCATATTGGGCTGCTTCTGGGACCCCATGGTGGGGGAGGCCCATGACGTTCCTGGCCCCAAATATTACTCTGGACACCATCGATAGCTTGGCAGACTCTGAGCCGGTCCAGCCCTGCGGTGGGCCCCTCCCTCGGAAAGAGCAACAACTGATTTTTGGTGTTGAGTTATTTTTCAACTGGGTTGTCTGATGTTCTCCTTAACTATAATGTATGTGTAAAATAGAATTTAATATTTCCTTTCAAAGAAAGTGGTCAAGGTACTGTCAGCATTTTTGATTCTGTAATAATGATATAATCCTAAACAGCTGTAGAAGGTGCCAGGGACTGTTGTAAATGCTCAGTTTATTAGCTCCTTTCATCCATGGACCACTTTGTTGTTAGTATCTCGTCCATTCTACAGGTGGGAAAACCGAGTCCCAGAGCTAGTAAGTGGCAGGGCTGGACTTCAAAGCCAGATTGTTGGGCTCTAAACGCTTTGCCTTACTCGCTATCCTGTGTTCTCACGATGGCAGAAAATAGGGGGAGATGATGGAGCACAACCAAGTCAGCCACTTGAAAGTGGAGGCTGAGTCCAGAAACCCGAAAACTGGGATCCCTTCTAGTGAACAAGTCGGCCGTTTGTAACATATTCAGTATGTGAGTTCTTGGGGCTAGATGACTCAGGCCTTGAGTTCCATTTCGTTTATTTTCAGGTGTCTTCAAGAAATCTTAGCCACAGCAACCAAGGATGGTTTAGCATCACTCTTCATTTATCTTCGCGATAGAATACCATGAAGCAAGTGAAGAAAGTTCCCGTAATAGAATTTCGTGGGGAGCAAAGTTTTCTTGATATTCTTGTGGCTTAGAAATTCTAGTCCCACACTCCAGCTTCTCCCAGGTTCTTCTTACTGCTTGTGTTTTACACCAAGTTTTGATATATGGCTCTTGAGCATCCTTAATTTTGAGACCTTTGTCTCTTGTACAACCTTCCATTTCCTACATCCTATCTGTGTGGATCCCTTGGGAGGGTCTTTCCAGTGATGGATGAAGTCTTTCAAGTTGATAACACGCAACAGAGAGAAAGGGCCGAGCCTCCCCCGTGGGGGTGGGCATGCAGGTGTATTACCTTGTGACCACATCTCCACCTGGTCACAGGGTCCTTGGGAAGAAGCACAAGCTGCCCCAGCCCAAGGGATGGGCAGCAGAAGCCCCACTCAGTTCCTGTTGCTGTGCTCCTTACTAGTTCTTGGTAAAGAAAGACGAGTGTAATTCACTTACTACCATAACTCCAGTGTCCATGACAAACTGCCCTCTTACCCTGACCTAAACGATCAGCTTTGCCAGTTGAATTTCATGAATGTTATTTGATGTCCGAACAAAGTAGGAGCAATACTCTGTTCCCTGCTCGCAATGCACTTGCCATGTAAAGAAAGTAATGTGGAGTACGATATTGCTACAATACGGAGATTCTTGGAAAAATAGCTAGTGCAGAGCAGAAGGGTGTAAGGTGCTAAATAACCATGGGTTATTCTTACTGTGAACAGTCCCATGCCCTCTTTCCTGTAGTCACCTGCCTGGGCTGGGTGACAGCATGCATGCTGGGTAGGAGGGCTTCTGAGGGCTCCAACTGATGCAGGGCCAGGTCCATCCTTTCTCTCTCACCTTTCTCCACCGTATGGGTTGTCAGACTCCCAGCACGCTTACAGAGAGCACACCCTGCTTCCTCCAGCAGGTCCCGGGCAGGCTTGCCATCTTGCACAGTGATGATTATTGAGGAGGTGTGCTCAATGCATTGGATCTTTCTAGAGCAGACTGTGTGTGGGAGGGACAAGTACGGGGGGCGAGGCAGAGGGTGGCCTGTTCAAATACACGGCAATGTGAAAGCAAAGTTACCGTTCTTAGTACATCAGAGGTTACAGCTTGGGGGTTAAAAAAGAATCCTGAAGAAAATATTGTAGATCCCTCTAGCCAGTGGTCTCAAACTTAATGTTCATGGCGTGTACTAGGGACCTTGCAAAATTTTACTTTGCTTCGTGAATCCCCAAGTAATACAATTGTGTGTACGTGCACACGCACCCCACTGCAACCATTAATTTCACTTTCTTTAATGAAAGATTCTTTGCCAATGCTAGGAGTCTGAGTCAGCGAGAGTGGGGAGCATTACTTACCCTGTCATTGTCTCTAGCACCTTGTTGCATGTGTTTGGTCTGCTGGGCTGACCTCGAATTCCCCAGCTCTAAAATAATTTGCTAGAGAGCAGGCTCGGGGCTGCCAAGCAGTGTAAATATTAAGGCTTTTAGTATCTAATGCGAGAGGTCCTTACTGCTGCTAATAATTTCCTGTGAAGAGGAAGAGCAGGTGTGACCATTGGGTTGTGCTTGGTTGAGAGTTGTCGAGCGTGTCAGGGATTTTATGATGTTGCAATCAATGTAATATTCAGTGCATAGACAGCAAATGATGTTTATTAAAGGGGAGTCACTTTGAAAAATGGGTTCTCTTTGAAGGTGAGGCTTCTGTTTATCTGTAGAGAATAAATTGAGATGTGCAATGTGGTCTCCATTCAAATAAGGATGAGAGATGGAAGGGAGATAATTCTCATCTTTTAATTGTCAGCTTTGGATGGATTTTAAGCAGTTTCTTTTGTAAAGCAAAATCTCCCACTTATCTTTAAGTTTGCATGAGTCAGAATTTATTTTTAAACTTTTTTATTGTGAAATACAGTGTCCATACATCTACAAACAGTTAAATAAATAAGTGAATACTTGTTTAATCACGACCCGACATAGCACATTGTCAGCACCATGGAAACTTAAAACATGTTTGCCCTTCTAGAATGACCACTATCCTGACTTTTTCGATAATCATTTGCTTTACTTTCTAGTATCACTACTTTTATGCTGGGCATATTATACAATGTATCTTTAAGATTTTTTTTTTTATTAATTTTGTTCTTGTTCATCTTCTGTTAGAGCTGTAGTCTGGAAAATAAGAAACTTGCTTTTTATTGGTTACTTATTTATTTACTTGCTTACTTCTTATTTCCCCTTTCCTTTAGCCCTCCAACCCAATCTAGTTTTTTCATTTAGAATCTCTGGGATTATTTTCTTAAATGTGGAAAAAACAAAAGAGATTTGGTTAGATTAGTGGTTTCATGCTGTTTGTTTTGTTTTTTTGGTAAGATGTTGTTTATGAAACTCTAATATAAAAGCAAATACATTAGTATTAGGTAAGTTTGGATTTATAAAACTTAGTCATTATAAAATCAATGAGAACACATTAGCACTTGGCAGTATTCAACGTGTTAAACTTTGTCATCTGGAGGTCCCCAAATTTGGAGTAATCCCATTTTCAAGGTGTGTAAAAGTTGAAAATGCCGTAGCCAATAAGCACATAGAAAGATACTTCACATCATTAGTTATTAGGGAAATGCAAATCAAAACCACAGTGAGATACTACACACCTACTAGGAGGACTATAATAAAAAAGACAAGTATTGGTGACAATGTTAAGAAATTGGGACCCTCCTACTCTGCCCATGACCATGGAAGATGGTATAGCCTGGCATTCCTTAAATGGTTAAACACAGAGTTATCCGATGACCCAGCAGTTCTACTCTTAGGTTTTCCTTTGGCTTGGATATATAGCTAGGTCCACATAAAAACTTGCACACAAATGATAATAGCGGTGTTATTCATAACAACCTGCAAAAAGTAGGATCAAGGCAAATATCCATCAACTCACGTGTGGGTAAACAAAATGTATCTGTATGCAGTGGAATATTATTTGGTTGCTGCAACATGGATGATTGTTGAAAACATAAGAATGAAAGAAGCCAGACACACAAGACCACATGTTGTGTGATTTAATTTATATGAAATGTCCAGAATAGGCAAATCTTTAGAGATGGAAAGTAGATTAGTGGGTGCCAGGGCTTGAGAATGCCGGCAAGATTTGGGGGGTGGCCTCTAAAGGGTGCAGAGGTTCTTTTCGTGATGAAAATATTCTAAAACAGATCATGGTGATGGTTGCACAACTCTGTGGACATACTGAAAACTACTCAGTGGTCCATTGGAAATGGATGAATCCTAGCTCAGTGGAACCATCATGAAAAGGTTGAATGTGCCAAATTGAGATAATGATCTGCATGATACACAGTAGGAAACAGAAAAAGGACTCTGAGAGTAAAACTCTGAGGTAAAATCCCTATGAGCAGCTGTGATCTGTATCCAGCAGGTCCACCTTTCCCCACTAACCGTGACTTAGAGACCTCTCACCTGGCATGCCTAGTGCCTAACGACTTTCTTTGCCTCCATTATCACTAGACGTTGCATCAAAATATTAATTTATATTCATGTTTTTATAAATGGTAAGAGCAAGATGCAGGAACAGTTTCAGGTAATTTCATAAACACTATGTTACTTTGTTTCATCAGTAGGGGGATGTTAACAGAATGGAGTTACTGATTGGCAGGGACTGCTTGGTGATGGGATTGCCCAAAATGTACAAAGATGCACGCAAGTTCAAACTCAAGGATGAGAAGGTGACGTGTATATTTAAGTGAGGTTTTTCAAAAGCGGAACATAAAGTTGATGACAGAGTACAATTTGCATTTGAATATTTAGGCTTCTTTAAGTTTGAAATCTCTGAGGAGAAGTCAGAATCAAATGGTCATGGAACCTTGAAGCACTGTTGTAGAACATAGTTTGTAAACCACTGGATTAGTTACTATTTTTCAGCTTTCATGTTTTGTTATTTTATTCAGTTTACATATGAATATCTATCTACCTCCATCCCAAGGACTTGATGGATTGACTTTTTTAATACGTGCCAAGTAAGTAGATAATCCTTTGTGCTTGATTATTTGCATGGTAGAGTTTAAAATTATTTTTAGTGGTATTGCATAACAAACTTTTAAAAAAATAATAAGGACATGGAAATTTATTATTAAGCTGGTTATCACAAGTTAGATTGTGATGAATTGTTCTCCACACTGCCCTGTTAAACTGAATTTTATCTCAAAAAACTTAAAACACTGATGTCCTGAGGGTGTCTGAAAAACCCCAGCACAAAAGCTGTTTATGTATAGCTTTATTTATATTCTTATAGGAGACGAGAGGCTGTTAGAGATGATCTTGTCCAACTTTCTATTTCCAAACAAACAGTTTGAAATTAGGCACTTCTGGTTGATGGCATTTCTTGGTGAAGTCTATAGGATAATATTAGAGATCTGAATTTAAGGTACATTTAAAAAATTTAAATAGAAAAGCTCTGGAAACCTGTGGAATTTCTGTATCCAGACCATGTTTGTGCTTCCGGAAGTGGGTTAATTATTATCAGGTGGCTTTGAACTATGACAGCCGAGTTCGCTCACTTTGGGCCATGGGCTATCTTTGGATTATCTGCATAAAAGTATGTAGAGTACCAGGACTCAGCCTCACCTTTCTCAGCCCCTCCGTGTCCCCTAGATATGCAGAGTTAGGCTGAGTGTGCTTTTTCTCTATCAGCAGCTGTGGGCTAAGCAGTGTACCTGCTCTGTTCTAGTCCCTTGTAGAAACATATTACAATTTTTTAAACAAATTTTCCTGTTGGTGGACATTTAGATTGTTCCCTTTTAACAATTCCTGCTTACAAAACAGTTCTGCAAGGCACAATCTTGTGCATATATCCTTGTGTGCAGTGTGAGAATGTCTTCCAGACATACTTAGGGATGGATGGCTGAGTGATAGAGCATAGGCCTGTTTTATTTCTTTTTATTATCTGACTGTGCCTTCTAGAATTTCTAGCACCATGGGTAATGAAATGGTGTTGGTGGGTGTCCTTGTCTTGTTCCTGACTTTAAAGGGGATTTCTGATGTTTCACCATTAAGATGTTTGCTGTAGGTTTTTGGTAGACAACTCTGTCGGGTCAGGTAAAGGAAATTCTCTTATTCCTTGTTTGAAAAGATTTTTTTTTTTTTAAAAGATTTTCTTTATTTTTAATTGAGGGAGAGGGAGAGAGAAAAGCAGGCTCCCTGAGCAGGGAGCCTGACTCAGGACTCGATCCCAGGACCCTGGGATCACGAGCTGAAGACAGACATTTAACCGACTGAGCCACCCAGGCGCCCCGGAAAGATTTTTTTTTTCTTTTTAAATTATAAGTGGTGGCTGAATTTTATCAAATTCCTTTTAGCCACCTTTGTTTTAATCTAGTCTTCCAACTTCAAATGGGGCATCCTTCCAATTTCCTAATGTCTCCTATTTATGGGGTAGTCTGGGGGCCTCCAGTCACCTAAATTTAGTCTTTATATCTTGGGGAGGAGTCCTATAACTTTCATTTAGTCACAGTCTTCCAGGAACCCTACTCCCCCATTCCCTTAGAGCATTTGTAGGATTTATCAACAGATTGTTCCTTAAAACCAGCCAGTTATATGTATTCTTAAAAAGCTTCTCCCTGGAGACACCTTCTGGTCGGGAGGGGCCCCATATTGCACTGATTTGTTGGGTCCTGTCCTCCGTCTTTGGGAGTACAGGGTGATTCCAGTAACCCTCAGGGGAGGTGTGCACCCTAAGGGGTCTGAGCGCCCCTCCCTTCTATTTGTTACACTCTTGCGCAGTTGGACAGTTTACCGGGCGCTTGTATGAAACGAAAGTGCGGGAGTCTCTTGCTCATGGACAAAAAGGGAAATGCTGTATATTTCATAACCTTTTATGCTTCTGTTGCATGTCCTATTGGCTCTACAGGAAAGTCCAACAAGGCTGGGAGCTGGAGCTGTGAGTTAAAACAGCCACGTTTCATTTAGCCTAGGTAAACGTGAATAATCATTCTGGGCATCGACCCCAGGGAGGGAAGCAATCTGGTAGGATTAAGACAAATACTTGGAAATGTGAAGCGTTCCACAGAGGTGTGGAGGAAAAGAGAGTGGAACATCATTGCTAGCAGTACTGCTAGAGGTCCTGCTACCCTGTGAGAACTGTCAGCTAGGAGGAACACAGGGATCTCTTGGAATAAAGAAATTTTCCATGCTGGGGGTCTCTGATCTCCTCTGCAAAATGAACTCAAGGTCAGGTGCGCAGAGGGTGCTCTGATTGCCAGAGCACAGCGCGGTGCTCCCTATTGACAGTTTATTTTATTTTATCCTCTCCTTGTTTTGCTGGAAGCTGTGAATGGGTGGGAGAGTGTCAGGCATCTCACGGCTCAGTCCTCTCCCTTACAGATGGAAACCAGTTCTGCAGGTGATCTCTGCCTTTCCAGCTGCATGTCACAGCTCCCTGCTGGTAGAGGGAGCCCATCAGCTCCCTGCCTGAAACACTGGCTGGCTCCAAGTAGTGTGAGACTATCTTCCAGATTCCTTCTTCCTTAGGGAAGGAAGGTTCAATAGTTCCTCTGTGTTTTTAAATTTAACGTTCGCAGTTTGGTGAGTTACTCCTACTAAAGTTTGTGACAGGTATTTGTAAATTTGCCGAGGCTATTTCCCTGTTGTTTCGTGGCTCTGATTTGATGGTGCAGAAGTGGAAATTATTGTGCCAAACCTAAGTCAAGCCATTCCTTTCAAGTTCCCTAGTAGCTTCCCAGTGCATTCAGGATAAACCCCAAGCTCCCTCACATGGGCTAACATACCTCTAGCCTCAGGGTCCTGTCTGGCTCATGACCTTTCTATAAAATCTTATTCTGGAGAGTACGCTTCTCAATGCAGACCCACACAGCTCTTCCTTGGAAGAGATTCCTTTACCTGTTGTACATACTTGCTTTGCTTACAGCAGCTGGTGCTAGTGAATTTATGTCCCTGGCCATCCCCTAGCTCTCCCTAACTGTTCATGGGGACTTCTTGCTGAGGCACAACTTACACCCCAGAGTTCCCCCTGTGGAATCAGGAACTTCAGCTGCCATAGCTTCTTTGCTTGGCTTTGCCCCCACCCTGCCCTCACCACCCCCAGACTCCATCCCTAAGCCCTTACCACCTTCCTGGGAGCATTTCCCTGCTAATCATCCTGCATGCAACTCTTCTAGGGTCTGCTTCATGGGAATCCAGCCTAAGACCCAATTTCAGTAACCTCTCTCCAACCACTCTTGGGGACATGAAATTAAAAACTAAACCTTCACAATATAGAAATGTCCTTCCAATCCAGAAATCCTCTCTACAGAAGTAGTAGAGAAAAAATAGTTCTATTATTGAATAAGCATTAAACCAAAATGTGATGGGCACATGGGCCATCTGCTCCGATAGCAAAGACCGAGAAATCTCCCCTTTTTATACAGTGAAGTAGACAAAGCCCACTGCATGCATGTTCTCAATCAGACAAGAACTAGTCCCCAGGGAAGATGACTTGACAGCACCATTTATTAAACACCGTTCATTCCAGATTCACCAGGCCATTGGGGTGATCACCAGTGTTAATTGGTTTTATACAAAGAAAAATTTTATTTTTCCTATCTTTAGGACAGGGGATACTCTTGCAACTGGAGCCAGCCACAGCCCACCAAGTGGGGCTCCTCCCCTCCCACAGAGACTGGGAGATGGTGGTGCTACCTCCCTTGGATGCTAACATTCCAAAGAGTTGGTTCTCAGGTCCTTGAGAAAGACCCAACTGGGTTATAAAGCTGGTAGAGCCTTATTTAGCTGTAAAATACTTTCCACATATTTCAAAGAGACAAGAAAAAAATCTGTAATTACAAATTTTCTAAAGCCAATACTCAAAAGGGAGCTAGGACTTCACTTCCCTTATTTTCAGCAGTGGGAATTAAGCTTATTTTAAATGTGTATTTGCCTTGACACCATGTTTCAGTCCTAGCTGCCCTAGAGACTCTAGCCTATCCCTCCCTCCTGTTACTTTCTTTAGAGCTTTGTGAATGTAAAATCTGATATATAATATGTAACACCTAGCTAAGGTGGAAGGCTAGTAATAAAGTGAACACTCATGAACCTAGCACCCGGCTTGAGAACTAAACCTTGGGGATCCTCTGTTCTACCCTTCGACTCCCTTCCAGAGACTTCCTAACCTGAATTTTCTGTTTATTATTTCCTTGTTTGTACCACCTATTGCATGCTTCCCTAACCACTAATTCTAAACTAATTCACTAATTTAGCTCTGCTTGGTTTTGCACTTAAAAAAAAAAAAAAGTACGCTGTAGGTGGTCTTTGGGGACTAGTCTTTCTCAATTAGCATTATGTTTCTAAGACTCACCTTATTCCTGCAGCTGTGTACATTTTTGCCAGTCTCTGATCCTCCATGATGTGCGTATATAAGCATTTATCCATTTTCCTGTCTGTGGACAACTGGGTTGATTGCCTCTTCCGTGAGAATCTAGGAACATTCTCATGGTACCTCCTGGTACCATATGCAGGAGTTACTGATGTGTACTAGCGGGGGAATGATGAGGCACCTGGTCTGTTTTCCTTCTAGCGCGGATGCCTCTGAAGATGCCTTGTTCATCTGTTTGTTTCCTTGCTTATTGTCTGTCTCCTCCCCTCCTGCTTCAGTGTGAGCTCTGTTAGAGCGGGCCTGTGTCTCAGTCTGTTGTGTGTACACGTCGGGTCTAGTCCTGCTCTACATGTGAACACCAGTGACCCGAGTCGAATCCTGATGGCTTTTTCTAAATATTCTCTCCAGAGAATACCAACTCTCCATTCTGGTGAAGGCAGTGAAGAAAAAAAAAAAGGAACAAGAGGAAACTGATGGTTGCTAGCCCAAAAATAGAAGTTTTAAGGGAGAAATGATATGCCTTGGCTGTCTCTTTAAATGTAGGGGTTTCTGACTGTCAAGATCTGTTATTAAAGTTGAAAGGGTTTTCTCTTTCAGCTGCCACTGTGTTGGAGTAAACAATCCTGTTTAAAGCATTGACGTCTCAGTGAATAGAGCAGTAATGTAAGTATTAGTAAGAATGTTAGGGTAAATTTTGCCAAGAGGTAGGTATGCTGATAATAGATACTGAGGAGGGATTCTGGATTAGCATCCACTTGGATAAGAAATTTGATAGGTGGCGTTGTCTTTGGTATCATGAAAACAGAATCAGCTGTCGAATTTCTCTTAAAAAGCCGTCTTTTTAGAAGGAGTGGAAAAACTTCATCAGGTGGCAGGGTTTGGAAACTTAGGGAGATGTCCAAGTAGGATTTAAAATCTGACTTCATTGATTTCCCTATTTTTAATCCCACATTCTAATTTGGTGCCTGGTATCTATGGGCTGTAAGAAAGCTATCTGGAGAACATGCCTGTCTTGGAAAGAGGTGCTGCTGAATTCAGTGTGTGGTTTGTGTCTTTGAGAAAGTTGTTCAGTTGACATGGAGAGGAATGCCTGAGAGAACTGTCCCGAGGGTCACTGACACGGCTCTCCTGGGAACCCACTTCAACTATGCAGATAATATGGCGGCCTGCATTCCAGGAGGAAACCGTTCCCACCGTGGGTAGGATAGGTTTCTTCTTATAGCCCTTTGCTATGTTGCCAGCAGTTTTCCCTGACTAGTTCATTTGTGGCAATTTAAATCCTTCTTAAAATTCATTTTCTTTTTTACCGGTTTCTGTCCACTAGTAAAAATACTTCCTAGCCCTACTGGGAGTTGGGCTTTTGTGAATTGTCATTTTGCCAGGTTTTTTTTTCTTTCACTTGGCGAATATGTTAATCTATTTCCAGAATGCATTTTATGTATTGCCCTCATTTATTCTAGTGGTTTAAGTTTTGAATTTTAAACTCCCAGATTCATCCTCCTGTTGAATCTTTGAACAAAGAGACTGTGGTTTGGAGACGTAGCTTCTTTTGGAGTTTTTTTTTTTCTTTCCCCACTTAAAATCTAGAATAATCACCCATTTGTAATTCGTTTAGCAGTAAACATAATACCTTTCAAAATCTAAATTTGCCCTTAATTTTATGCCAGCTTTAAAATTTGGGGGGCTGTAAATTCCCTTTAATTCTGGACTGGGGATGATGAATGCCTAAACAAATCTCTTAGAGTCTTGGGGGGGGTCAACCAGAGAACTTGAAAATAGGGGTTTGAAGTAACAGGAAACTCTTTTTACCTAAACATATTGAGTGCCAGAAAAGATCAAGGATACCATGCTGAATTCTATATTTACGTTAAGAGGGACTGAGAAACCTTTCTTTCTGATTAAAAGCTAAAAGGACTTTTAGAGCATTTTTAGTTTAGCTTAATAATTAAGCCAGCACCTTGTTAGTCTTGCTAACTTTGATAAATTCCCCTATTACCGTTATTTTAAGAGGGAAAGGGTCTGTGGCCGTTTTGGTAACCTTAGCAATAACCCAATGAAATAGAGCATTTCCACGGGGCAGCAAGGGCGGGATATACACACAATGATCTGCTTAGGGTAAACTTCCTTCAATATTTTCACTTAAACTTTTCCTCCTCACTAATCCATCCTCCTCCTGCACGAATGATGAGCATTGTACACCTTCAGCAATTTGAATTTGTCTAACCCAACCAGTGGGGCTTGCTAACTGTAATTATCTGAAAATTGGATGGTACAATAGTTCTCTAGCAAACTGTGTTCCACCACAAGCTGGGGAGATCACAGGGGCTTGTACATGGGCTTTGGCTGAAGTGTCCAGGGCCTAATTAACATCAGACGGTGGGATAAATAGTTAATTAAAAAAGAACAACACACACCTTTCCTTCCCAATCTCCCTTTCCTTAGGAGGTGGTTTTTCCTCA
>NC_138374.1:67038473-67117789 GCF_054177405.1 Leptonychotes weddellii
GAATGAATGAATGAATGAATGAATGAAGAAAAGAATGGGTGGAGCTCTGTGTATCTAAGACTGAGGCTAAGGATTTCTCATGAATTTGTGAAGTGCTAGGTGGTTGCCAGTATTAGAAAACAAGTCCTTTCTTTGGGAGTTAATGCGATGGGATGGAGCAGCATGCTTGTGATACATACATACTATGTAATCCAGGTTATCCACTGGTGTTAGAAAGGCCTGAGACAAAGCAAGAAGAGAAACGGAAACTGATTCATAGTCTCGTTAGGTCCAGGAGAGGGTATGGTCTGTGGGGAGTGCATCTAGGGAGGAACAGTGATTGAGTGGACAGGAGAGTCCTGTTAAATGTGTGAATTGCTTTGATGACAAATACACTTATATTTTCATGGCACTTGTGATTCAGCTCATTAAATGCTTGATTTAAATGTGTACTCAGCAAGGAGCTGGGAATCAGAGGGATACAAAGACCTTATGGTAGATTGGTCCTTTGGGAAATTTTCAGTTTTATAGAGAATACATACAAGTTTTGAGCTAGCTTTTAAGGCCTGTATCACCATCTCATCCATAACATCATCCTCAGTGAACTCAGAATCCTATGAAATTATTAATGTGCAATTGGAAACTTAATTTTGTGTCCTATTATTTACTAATTGCTTCCTATATGGGTATTAGTTTTATTTTCTCCTCCAGATTGAATATTGGAGGTCAGGGACCATGAGTTACTAATGGAATGAGGAATAACGCATGTTACTAGAACAATCTTACATGAGTCCTAAAGACTCTGACAATCAATATTTGACAAACACATACTATATTAGTAGTGGAATCTTTGTATTATCTTAACACTAAAGAATAATTTAATATTGGGATAAAGTCATTCAATTTATAAAACAAGTTTCTATGTACTATTCATATTAATTGCATTAGGGTCTGGAGTATACGCCTTAGTAATATTTTTTAGAAACAAAAGATTGTCAGTTTTTAGACCAAATGCCAATATAGTCAACAATTTTATCATGATCTTCAATTTCATTTTACTGCTTCTTTCTTTCTTTTTTTTTTTTTAAAGATTTTATTTATTTATTTGACAGAGAGAGACACAGCGAGAGAGGGAGCACAAGCAGGGGGAGTGGGAGAGGGAGAAGCAGGCTTCCCGCAGAGCAGGGAGCCCGGTACTGCTTATTTCTGAAATATTGTTTGTAATTCTTAAATTCTACTGATCACTAATATGAAGTGATGCTCTTTTCTATTCGGTTATCTAGATTTTGCCATCTTGAAAGACAGTGAAATCTAATTTTTTTTTTTTCTGATCTGAGTCCTTGTTTTGAACTTGAAACAAATGTTTGTGTGTTTTGTTTTTTTTTTTTTTTTTAATGGAAGGGATGTTTGAGAGTGTAGTCCTGAGTGTCTGAATCTATCTTCATCCTATTGTTAATGGAGTGGTCCATTTTACTAATGTCTACTGACAACCTGTCATTGATCTTTATAGATATTTTCTGGGAAGGTAAGATTTTACAAGCTCAAGGTGACTGGTCTAAACTAGGGATTTCCATGTGCTGCCCACCCCCGCCCCCCATGATAAAGCAAAACAAGAAACTAAGAATTGATTCTGGAAACTGATAAAGAATTATTCTTGGTAACTTAATTCTAAACCATTACAGTTTATATGTTGTTAATTATTTGCACATATAGAAACATAGTAAGACTGCAGGGGGCTTATGCACATTCCTGGATGTTAGACTCATGATGGGATTTTTGTTGAGAGTTTTATTGTCCAGTGCAGGTGTTTTCTTGAGAGGCATTTATGAAATCCTCTGATTTAAACTTGCTTAGTGGATAACTAAGTTCCACATTGCATGGAGTGCTGTATTAGGAGATTCTGATTTTTAAAGATTAGGAATCATTTGTTTGAGCTGTGGAATATGCATGCGGATGTTAGAAATAAAGAGGCTAAGCATCTGAAAACCAAGTGCGACCAGATGGATTGCTGGTTATACTATGTATTTGATTAGGATTTTACTTTATTGTTACAAACAAGATGAATTTGAAGCATCCTCTGGGCTTATGAGGAGTGTTGGCCATTTTGTCACTCCTTAGTATCCTACTGTGTCTAAATTGGTTTTCCAAACTGGTATACAGCTTCTTCTGGGGAAGATGGGGTGAGGAAGCGGGTTACCCAGCTTATTCTTTTTGTGGATCACTTATGAGGCTGGCATTTGTAACTGGATATAGTATGTTGATACAGAATAATCATGCCATCACATAATGACATAATACATTCAAGAAATCTTTATGGGACTTCAGTGTCATGTAACATTCCCCCACTGCCAGGAGTAACCTTAAAGTCTGTCATCAAGGTGCTTAAAAAAAGGCTAAATAGAGATAATTAGGGATGTGAGGACTGAAACCCTCTTCAAATTTAACTAACACAGTTAATTTAAACTTAACGAATATCTGATGACCAAAAGCATGTTTAGACTTGATGAACATTAGCCAGTAGGTTCTGATTATCAGTTGCTCTTGTTTTCCTTTAATAAAATATTTGGATTATATGAAAAAAATGTTTGAGTACTAGAATTTTGATAGGAAATGAAATCACACATTACAGGAAAATGCCAACATAACTGTTCTCAAACATCTAAAATGCTCAAGTACCATGATACATGATTATCTGAGTATCCTAGCCATATGAGGGACTCTTGACATGGATAACTTAATTTTTTCCACATTTAAAGCAGTGGCGTCATTAGTTGCTTTTACTATAAAATAAAAGGTCTTAAATGTAATTGGCCCCAGCCTTAACCTTTTTAGCTCTGTTTGGTACTTGTATTATATAAGTATGGTAGAAAAGTCACATTGCCGTTTCAAAAATAGAACCTCATAAAGATATAATTCTTTAAAATCCTTTTTTGTTGTTGTTGTGGTTTGTTTTTCTGAAGAGAAAAGGAGGGTAAGGGAACTAGCATTTGATGCCTCTCTGTTTTGCAGACACACTTGGTCTTAAAGACGTAGAAATGCCAGTAGGCTAATTTTTTGGACTAGGTGATGCCAATGAGCAGGCTTCACTTAGTTGGCTCTAGAGTTGTTCTAAGTCAGTGGTTCTTCAAGTGGTTCTTTTTTATGCTAAGAAATTGAAGGTTTTGAAGAGGTTTTGTTTATGTGAATTACAGTTACCAATATTTACTATGTTAGAAAATAAAAGAGATATTAATCATTTTAAACAGTTAAAATCATATTAACATAAGTAACATTTCTTTTTTTTTTTAAGATTTTATTTATTTGACAGAGAGAAAGACAGAGAGGGAACACAGCAGGGGGAGTGGGAGAGGGAGAAGCTGGCTTTCTGCTGAGCAGAGAGCCTGATGGGGGGCTTGATCCCAGGACCCTGGGATCATGACCTAGCTGAAGGCAGACACTTAACGACCGAGCCACCCAGGCACCCGTAAGTAACATATCTCTTAATGAAACAATTAAAAATAGTGAGAAGAATAACATTATTTTAGAACTTTGTTAATTTCTAATGTTTGGCTTGAGAGAAGACAACTGGATCTTAGATCTGCTTTTTGTGTTCAGTCTCTTGTGGTATGCTACTTAAGGTACTTGAAGTATTTGAAGAAAATATAGCCTCACATAAACACGTGGTTGGAAAAGAGATGATGTGTGGAGCCCTGGGGTTCCCTTGGGGTCCTCACATCACATGTTGGGAAACCATGATTCACCTCTTAAATTGCTGAGTTCTTACCATTTCTGGTACTTAATTTGATCAAAGGTTGCCACCCCTAAAGGCTCCAGGCTTAGTATATCCACAGAACATCATGAATTGAATCCATTTACTATTTAGTAGGTATCGAGGTAGCATAGACTACAGTTCCAGAATCTCCCTTTTTTTTCCACTTATCTAGTAAAAACGGAGTTAGTTGTATGTTGAGTGTAACTCAGGGCTCTTTTAAATGAGGGAAACAGGACTATTGTAAAGCAGAAGGGTACTTACCCTATTGTATAGTGGAACAGTGTTTCAGTAGGATGGTTATGCCAGTTGGAAAAATAAAGTGCAACGAACATCTCATTATCTAAACCATCTGTAGGTAGGGTGACAGTTTTCTCCAGGAGTCTAATCTGGCTGTTACAAGGGTGTGGCTGAGAAGTAGTTCTAGCACATCCAAGGAGCAGAGGGTTCATCTGGTGTAAAGTATTTATTTCTACAACTGTTACTTCAGTGGAAACAGGGGTCAGCCAGAAATGCTCCGTCTTGTTTATCCAGTGGTAAACCCAGGGGTATTTGATATTAGGGTTATTATTTATGCCTTTTACTTGACAGAGGCAGAGATGGGGCAACAGTAGACTCTGGCCTGAGATCTGTTCCTCTTTCAGCTTTTCAGTGGGAACACGCAAGCACCCATACCAAGGCTCTCCACCAACAGAGACTTCTAAATACCTTTAACCACACACCTACACTCAGAGTTATCGTGTGGTTCCTTCTTTTTATCCACTTAAAGGATATGCCATGCCACATTTCCATTAATAGCATTCCTTAGAAGCTGTAGAAGAGATTACAGTGGGCAAACCACCCCCCGACCCCTGCCCCTGTCAAGTGTTTTCCAGAAAGCACAAGGTGTGCATGGGCAAGCTCCAGACCCCTTGGGTTTCCCTTGGGAATTACTGACCTAAACACCGCAGGTTTTATGACTGTACTTGGACTATGTCCATGCATACATTGGTGCCTCCCTTCATGTGTAAGTAAGTAATTCTCTTTTCCCTTTTTATTTATTATTTATTTTTTATTATGTTAATCACCATACATTACATCATTAATTTTTGATGTTGGTGAATTGGTCTTTCCGTTTGAAAACCAGACAAAAGAGGGACCTGGAGTACCAACTATTTGCTTGTTAACTCCCGAGTGTGTTAGCTTACCACAAAGATTTGATTCACATTTGACAGGTCAGGAATTGGGTATCTGCTTCAGCCACTGGATGTAAGATAAAACCATTTGTCTGTGTGCACGTTGATAGGCTCAAAGGTGGAGGAGGCCAGCAAAGGGGCAGAGGGCCTGCCTTTGTGAGTCACCTGCCCCCCAGGTTGCTGATGGAGGCGGGTGGGAGTGGAGGTCCGGCTTTGCCTCTTGCAGGATCTGAAAAATAATTTTATGAGTGTCCTGGAGTGAATCAGATTCACTGCCTCACATTCAGAAAGCTCACAAAACTGAGGAATGCCATCAGAGCATTGACTTGTTAACTGTCATGGAGAAATGTTACCATCAGCTGGACTGGATATTTGCAGCTGCCCAGCTGTGGACTCGGCAAGCCACATGATCAAACAATTTTAGGCTCTTTGGGTACACTGTGAACAGGACCCACATTGTAGGGTGTGCCGAGAGGGAGGCCGGGTGAGGGCGCAGAGACAGGCAACACATAAATAAAAGGCCAAGAGAACTATCAGATAATGACATGTGCCGCATAGAAGGTGACAGTCAGAGGCCATGACATCGAGTGGCCGGATTGCTGGCCTACACCATGCTGGTCAGCTGAAGCCTTTCTGGCAGTTAAGCCAAAGGGTGCTTGGTGGGTTTGGAATCAAGGACTCCGGGACTCCTTTACCTTTTTGACAGGCTTTCTGTAGTTAAGTTTATAAATACAATCTAGTTCAGGCCAAAGGGCTTTTAAGTTGATTTTTGCTTATCTTTTTTTTTTTTTTAACTATTTTCTTCTACTCTGTGTGCTAACTCTCAAAAGGCAGTTCCCCACATCTCCACACCCCCCTTCTTCCCCCGCCAGAATCCTCAGAGCTCTGTTTAGCTCCTGTCCATACCCCCTGTGCCTGTTACAATTGATTGAAAATCATGAAATAATCTGGCCCTGTGTCAGAATATGTTTCAGAAAATTATTTGCCATGTTACTGCTTTAGGTCTCATGTTACTTATTATTCATTTTGCTTTTCATTCCTGGAATGAGCATACTGATGGGCAAGGCAGGACAGTGAGGGGAAGTGCTATATGGTTGAAAATCGGTAACATGATAGAAATGAATTTATTTTCAGGAGAATCTTAAGTATCTTTAACAAATTCATGTACAAATTCCTGTTGAATAGAGATGAAACCTCTTAAAATGGATCAACATCTCTTTGCTTCTGACTAGCTTCATTTGAAAGCACCATAGAAACAGATTTGTGAATTACAAATTTTGAGACTATCAAAGATAGGGCTCTGGGCTTCTTAAGGTTGGGGTAAATTATGAACTGCCTATCCCCACATTACTCAGTATTAATATATTTTAAATAATATTCTTTTATTATTAAAACTTCAAAATGGGAAACTGTGTGAGGGTGATCTTCATGCCACACCTCCCACAGAAGTGTGGGTGTCCCTTGTGGGCCCCACTTCGCTTGTCAGCGTGTGATTTTATGGGGCCGGCCATTTTGATCCTGGGAGCTTAGCTTCCTAGGTCCAGGTGCCAGTCACCTCACCTAGAACACCTGGGTGTTTTGCCATCTTCCCCTGGATTACCTGATATTATTTGTGAACAGTCTTTTGAAAATTGTATTAGACGACACCAGCAATAAAACAGATACTTTAGGCATGAATGTTTTTGGAGGCAGAAAGATGAGCCAATTAAGCATTTTGTTTTCTGATGCATATGAAACATTTGTACACATGGATGGTCTTTTTTGAAATTTGTGATTTGCCACTGTTGACAATGGTATTCAGACTGAAGTCTGTCAGGGATGGAACCCAGGTTTTTAAATTATTTGGAAGATTTTTTTTTTTTTTTTTAAGTGCAAAACTCTAAGTGAAATTAGCCCTGTATTCTAAAATGAGTGAACAGGGTCGACTGTTGAGAGGCAGGTAAAATCTAACTATGTAGGTTTTTTAGACGGGTTACGTTACTGAATCATGTTAACGAGTATTTAAGAAAATGGTAATTCTGTGGCACACCTGGATTTCATGTTGCCAGCTGGGCATAAGAGAGCATTTGTGACTGTAGTTACAGATTGTACTGCAGTGCAGAAGGTCTGTGGAGCTTAGAGCATTTGCTGCCTCAGCCTCACGTATCAGTTCAGAGATGAGAAAAGAAAAACATCAGGGTGTGCTGGTTAGGTTCTGGAGCCTCGGGTTCAGTCTCTGTATAGCAGGACTTAACGAGAAAATCAGTAGTCACCAGAGCCTGTGCTTGACATTAAATTACACGCGATGAAGCTAAATGTCTTTATCTGGGTTTGAACAAAAACATACTGAAAAGTAATGATGCAACAAATACACTAAAACAAAACCATCCTCGTCACCGCGGACTGGCTGTTAGCACTCAGCATTCTAAGATGGTCCAAAGAAGCTGTAACCAAAGCTGTCTTGTTTGATTTCCAAAGCCTGCTTTGTTGAATATTTGATGAAACAGACTGCGGATATCTGCAGTGGTGTTTTGGTGAATCCCTGCTGGCAGCTTTAGGAGTCTGTCCTTCTGGAGATTGCCAGGGGTTGACTCTCCATCTGGGAAAGAGAGGAGAGAAGCGTGATTGTTAACCATCACGAGAGAGCACCAGAACGATGTGTAAACCCTCACAATTCCCATCTTCCAGTAAAAAGTCGACATACGGTTCGAGTAGGGGCCTCCCATTGAACAGAAGAGTGGTCCAGCTTTTCTTAGAGGAACAAAGCCTGCATTAGCAGCTTGTCTCCAGTGAGGACAGTTTTGCTGAGTGATATCTCTGGGCACAAGGGTGAGGATCCTTTGGTGTGCTATAACTTTTTTCGATTTGATGAATTGTGATAGCTTGATCCTTCTTGCCTGGAAGACCAGGAGTAAGCAATGCAGTCTGTCAGTAGTCGTTTTCTCTAAATCAGGGCATCTGTGTAGTTCTGTAATATCGGTTTGCATAGAGGGAGCCCATGGTGATTGCTTTTTGAAAGCTGTACTTTTTTCTTTTTTTTTTGAAAGCTGTGATTCTAGGTACAGGCTGACTTTCTTGCTCTTAAAACAAAAAACCACAAGAATAGTTCTTTTCCTGGATACCCCCCAGCTAAAGGGAAACTGCATTGGGATACTGACATTAGGAGACCAGGAGTCCTGGCGACTGGGGCGGGCTGAAGCCGGTAGCTGGCACAGTGTGTAAGGAGAGGCTTGGTGTTCACTCAGTTGACCTGTAGGTGGTCTGTGTGCATCCCGCCTGGATGGGAACCTGGCCAGTTGCCGAGCAGAGGGTGGATGTTAGCCCCACTCTGGGCCAGTGCTGTCCTTCTCAGGTTCCTCTGGGATGACTCATGAAATATTTCATTAGGGATGAAGCTTTATGAAAAATGGGTCTGATCTTGATAGATTTCCAAAGACGACTTCTCCTCTACATCACCTTTTCTTCAGCCTTTCTGTGAGAGAACTATCAGTGCCTTATGAGGATGGAGGTGAAAATATGTGTAGTGCATAAGACTTGATTATAGTTCGGGGAAAAACTTACATGGGGTAATCCGAAATCTCTAGATTTCAATGATCTGTCTTTGCTAATTTTGTTTGCCAATGCAAGGAACAGCAGAGCTGACTGCCATTCAATTTGTCCTGTTTTCCGATGTTAAATGCTCTGTACTAGCTCTAGATTTAATTTGATGGTTAAAAGTGATTTTGCCTTTTGATATTTTAGGATGCTAATTTAAATATACTGGGATGTAAGTACCGGATATCTAAGTCTATTCAGTTCTCTCCTCCCCATGGTGCCCAGACCATTGGAAAAAATTTGGCTATTGATTATTCTGTTTTTGTTTTATTCTTTAGTCCTCCAAAAAGAGCAGAGTTGATTAAATGTTTCATTTGAGATAGTTTATGACTTTTTTTTTTCCCAAATCTTTGGGTCTTCCATAATAAGAATGGAAATTTTAAGTACCTTTGATACGCCATGGTGATTTCTTTTTTCTTTTGATAATGATAGACTGAGCTGTCTGTTATTGCATAAAATATTAAACTGTTATTAAATTATAGTTAGGATGAACATGCATTCATCACTTTCTAAATGTCATCTAATCAGATTTCTAATTTAATTTCCCCCCACACACCAAAATATCATTTTGTTTTTGCCTTGGCTGCTTATGATACAAATGGGCTTCTGTGTGCAGTTGCTTTTTTTTACCAGGTGAAATATACTTCTAATTTCTTGCTGGGTTTTTAAAGTAAATATGAATGGAATTTTACTTTCACGTTTCTGAATGCATAACGTAATTGTAATATTTTAAGCACAAAATGATCAAGTAAGCAGATCTGCTTGGAGTCTTAGAAATAATTGTACCATTTGCACGTAGGTAGATTTTTGTTGTAAGGATAATTCACCTACTAAAGGTATGAATATGCTTTTTAGTGAAAATTGTAAGAGTGAATGCTACTTAAAATCCTACCTTTTGTTAACTGTTAGACACCACATAAAACTTCATATCTAAAAATTCCTCTAAAATAGCTGTTTAATATTGATTTAGCTATAGTTCGGACTTTCCCCTTTATACATTGATTGAGTGCTTTTTGGGTCAAGTCATTATTCTAGATGCTGGGATTAGATTCAGTGGGTGAAGAAAATAGACAGACACCCTTCTCCATGGGAAGCCTACCTTGGAAGATGGGAAGATTCTGACAATGAACAGAATAAGTGCACAAGAGAATTGAAGGTGGGGATATTGTTTTGAAGAACAACAGAGTAATGAGAGAAAGAGCAACATGGAGTTTGGGGGTAAGAGGAGGATGGCATTGTAGGCAGGTTGATCCATTCATTCATTTCTATGGAGGTGCTATTTGAGTTGAGTCATGAGTGATGAAAAAGAGCCAGCCCTGAAAATATCTAAGGGAAGAGCCTTCCACACAGAGAAGCAGCAAATGCCAAGCTGTCAGGTGGGAAGAAGCTTGGCAGGTCGGAGGGCATTGTTGTAGAAGTATATCCAGTGTGTTCAAGCCACTCCAATGAGGACTTGAACTGTTACAACACTTAGAGCAGTTAAGTCTCCTCAGCCTCAGCAGGTGGTCTGGGGGTTGTCAATGGCTTGCAGAAGACTGGTTGGGCTAATTATAAAATGTGACTAAAGAGAAACAACTTTGTAGGTAATAAAAGTATATATTTCATCTCATTTCACCCTCATAAGAGGCTGATTTTTGTTTAAAAAAAATCTTGTTAAAGTGCTTTGTAAAGAGACAAATTAGGAAGCAAAAGAGGTTATTATCCTCTGGATAGAGAAAATCTTTCAAAACAGTGATTATAACTTAGAGTCACATGTTGAGTTCCTGTGTTGCAAAGCTGGATGAAGATACAGCTGATGTAAAAACACAACCTGCCTGAACTTGAAAGTGGTTCTGGGAAACAGAGTAGTGTAAGCCTATGTGTAGGAGCAGGTATAACTGAAGGTGTAGATGTAGAAGCGGGTGCAGGTGTGGGTGTGGGCGCAGGTGTGGGTGTCGGGGAAGGAGGGTGGTATGCATGTCACCTGTGATTTTAATCTGTGTTCTAAGTAGTTGTGGGATTTCTTGGAGGTTCCTGGAGGGATATTGGTTATGGTAGAGAGGAGGGGGAGCCAAATGGGTGAACTTTTCTTGAAAATAGGTCCTCCTATTAAGAAAAAAAAAGTTTTAAAATACTCTGCTCTAGAATGTCCATCTTTGGCATGAAGTAATTCCCATATGAGTGAAACAGAATAATGTTTATGGACATAGAGGATTTTTCTTATTTTTAAGCACACATTTGGCCACACATTTACAACTCACTGAGCCTGTCCTGTTGATGACCACCTCCAGAGGAAACATGGGAGTGATGGTAACATCTGGATCAGGATGCCTACGATTGATTTTTATCTCCCTTCCATGTACTCATTTCCTTCCTAGGTGTTAGAAACCTTCGTAGCTCGGTGTCCTAGGTAACCCACCTGTTGATACTCTGGCTGTTAGCCTTTTGTACTACCAAAATATTATCAGATATTATCTAGGGACCAGCAAAAACCTCTAGGAAGACTTGTCTAGAACTTACTATTCAAAACCTGCGTTCATCAGAGTTTCTCTAATTAGACAGAGCAGTGGTTTAGAAAAAGGCTGTGGTAGATTCATCTCTCCTTCCCCCATGGCTTCCGAGTTTGATTTAGCACAATCAGTGGTACTGTGCTTTTGCTTCCCAAGTTGAAGATCACAGAGCTCAATGCAAACAGAAGTCACTTTGTCATTGGAATATCCATGCTTTCACTTCCGGGGTTCTCTGCTTTGCTCCCATGAGGTTAAAAGCACTTTCCATTCTTCTCAACACTGCGTGTCCTGGACCTTGGCTCTATTTGCCTTGACGTCCGTGTCTGCTAAGCAGCAGGCTGGCTAGGCTCTGCCTTTACAACTGGAGACCTTTGAGAAGAGCATAGAGAGCTCATCAGTCTGGCTTTAATGGTCTCCATGTTGAGCACTAATATTGGGGCGTCATGAAAGCACTGTGGATTTTGTTCTGTTGGAAGAGATCTCGTTCCTCTTTAAGTTCTTAAAGTATAGCTATAAAAGATGAATTTAATCAGTAAGCTCTTTCACTAGACTTGGGCTTTTATTTGTGGTTGGGTAGGTGAAACTCCTTTTGCTTCTCAGGCGTGGATCCAGACACAGCTTTCTGTTGTTAACCTAGCCTCCATTGGTGGATCAAGGTGAATACAGGTTAGTATCTGTGGGAGGCATGATTTCAGAGGTCATAGGTGAGATTCAAGTGTTCATAGGCCAGTGTGCACAGGAAACAAAAGAGGTGATGATTTAAAAAAAATTTTTTTAAGATTTTATTTATTCACTTGAGACAGAGATACAGAGAGAGAGAGAAAGCATGAGCAGGGAGAGAGGCAGAGGGAGAGGGAGAAGCAAGCTCCCCGCTGAGCCAGGAGCCCGATGCGGGGCTTGATGCGGGGCTCGATCCCAGGACCCCGGGATCATGACCTGAGCCGAAGGCAGACGCCCAACCATCTGAGCCACCCAGGCGCCCCAAGAGCTGATGATTTTAAAACTGCTTTCATTCTAAACACCTATTCTGATTTCTCTTTGGAAAGAGGAAGACCAGTGCTCCAATGAGTACAGCATCCTCCTAAAGCCAGTGAAGCCAGAATAGAATACTTCGATTAGGAGGGGTAATAAGAGATGTGAAAAGCAAAAAAAAAAAAAAATCATAAGTTTACCAAATCTCCTTTTGCCCTGGAATGCTTCTGGGAAGACCGGTTTTACTGACTTATTTAAGTGCTCATTGTAGAATGTTGGAGCAGGAGGAACGACCCCATCATCTAGGTATAAATGTGACTATGGGGCCCTAGGGAGGTTCCCGAGGAATCCCCATTTCCCCTTACTGGGATAGTCATTTGCAGCATGCCATGCTGTATACACGGAATGATAGACTTGATAGATAGATAGATAGAATGATAGACTTGCATCCTAGGTAAGATTCTTCACTGTGTTCAAGGTCGTGGGAGATCCAATGTCAGAGAGCTGCTTATAGGGGCTGTAGGCTGGTTTTGTGCATCAAAGTAATCTTCTTGCCCACTTAATCCTCATGGTAACTTTCACAAGGTTATTATTACCACTAAGGTATTAATATTTTTTTAAAAGATTTTATTTATTTGAAAGAGAGCACATAAGCATGAGCGGGGGCACAGGGTGGGGGGACAGAGGGAAGACTCCCTGCCAAGCAGGGAGCCCAATACAGGACTCGATCCCAGGACATCAGGATCATGACCTGAGCTGAAGGCAGATGCTTAACCGACTGAGCCACCCAGGTGCCCCTACCACCAAGGTATTATTGACCTGACTTTTCAGATGAAGTTCAGCAAGACCAACTTGAAACCAGGTGCCTTGCTATAGATAATTAGATTCAACTAATGACTCTACTTAGCAGCTCAGTGTACCCAGACCGGGTTAGATGCGGTTCTGAGAAGAAAAAGGAAGCATTACCACAGTTTTCTAGTGTCTTGCTTCATGGCTGACTGCTCCTACTGGGGTTTGAGACTGAAGACCATTGGTCTGGGGCCTGGCACTTTTGCTATTAGCTGTGTGTCTTGGGCACATTACTTAATCTCTCCAAACCTTAATGTCCCCGTTTGTAAAACAAGAATGAGTAGAATAGAACCCATCTCCCTGGGCAGTGGTGAGTTACAGGTGGTATGTGTGACGTGAGGTCCTGCACGAAGCCTGCTCTCCAGGACTGTCAGCTCCTAATGTTGCTGTGGTTACTTCTTTGACAACACACACTGACCGTGAGTCAAGAGGAGTTGCAGGAGAGAGTAGCAGGGTCAGGTGGCAGTCGTCCACCTCGGGAGTTACTGGTTTCTTTCTCTGTAGAGGGCACAGGCAGCTTTTATGCATGATTCTTTTTTTTTTTTTTTGAGATTTTATTTGACACAGAGAGAGACAGCGGGAGAGGGAACACAAGCAGGGGGAGTGGGAGAGGGAGAAGCAGGCCTCCCGCCGAGCAGGGACCCCGATGTGGGGCTCGATCCCAGGACCCCGGGACCATGACCCGAGCTGAAGGCAGACGCTCAACCGATGAGCCACCCAGGTGCCCCATTTATTCATGATTCTTTTCGTTTTAAATTTTTAGCTAAATTCCAGGTAACATACAGTGTTAAATTAGTTTCAGGTGTAGAATTGAGTGATTCAGCACTTCCATCGGACACCCTGTGTTCATCACAAGTGCCCTCCTTAATCTCATCACCTATTTAAAACGTCCCCCATCCCTACCCCTCTGGTAATCATCAGTTTGTTCTCTGTAGTTAAGAGTCTGTTCCTTGGTTTGCCTCTTTCTGTTTTTTTTTTTTCCCTTTGATTGTTTTGTTTCTTAAATTCCACATATGAGTGAAATCATATGTATTTGTCTTTCTCTGACTTATTTCACTTAGCATTATACTCTCTGGCTCCATCCACGTCATTGCAAATGGCAAGATTTCATTCTTTTTATGGCTGAGTAATAATCCACTGTGTGTGTGTGTGTGTGTACACGCATGCCCACACACACATCTTTATCCATCAGTCGATGGACACCCCAGCTGTTTCCATAATTTGGCTATTGTAGATAATATGCATGATTCTTAATTGCTGTGTAGGCATTAGAGAATTGGACAGACTCATTAAGAGAGAGTCGACCTTTGTGGTAAAAGATTAACAATTTCAGAGATCATTCCAAGGATACTTGATTATGGTAGAGTGTTCAGCATCTTGAGAATTAAAAATGTTTCATTTTTTATCATTCAATGTAGTTTAAGCAGAAGGTTTTTAATGGGTTAAACCATGAGTGGAGCCTTTATAATAAAGCAGTGTGGCTCGGAGTTTCCCTCAAGTATTTTGAGTTTTAATCTGTCCTCAGGTTAGTGGTAGTATTAAAAGATTGTAAACAGCCAGTATATTCTTGCTAATATTGAGCTGGCTCATAACGCTGTTGGTGATCTGGTTTCTGTCTAGCTATAAGGCATCATCTTTAGTCCTTGCTTCTAAACAAGGTTCCCTTTAAACTGAACTTTGAGTTCAAATGCACCTACTCTCTCTCTCTCTCTCTCTGTTGGTCTTTCATACTTAGGAACCTCCCTTCACCACCCGCCCACCTGCTGTACCTACCCCTGCTCTCAGCCTTTGCTGACCCCACTTGCGGTTCATCTCCCTCCCCCAGCTGTGGTGCTTCGCTGTGCTAGCACTCAGGAGAATGAACAGCACTTACCTACCTAGTTCTTTATTTTAACATTAGACTGAATCTGAAATTTACCAATCTCATGCTCTAATCTACCTGCTGCTTTTTCGCCGACAGCCGAGTGGGGAAGATGCATTTAATTTGTACTAAATAGTTAGGAGTAATCTCATAATGGGGCTCTTTTAGACCATGCTGTTAGAAATACTCTAATGATGATACAGGATGGGGATTAAGTAGCATTTGTAAAATCTTTTTTTTTAAAGATTTTATTTATTTGAGAGAGAGAGAGAGAATCTGAAGCAGACTCTGCACTGAGCACAGAGCCCGAGGCCGGACTAGATCCCACAAAAGCGAAATAATGACCTGAGCCAAAATCAAGAGTTGAACGTTAAACCAGATGAGCCCCCCAGGTGCCCCACATTTATAAAATCTTTGACTAGTAAGGGAAAGGGTAGCCTCCACTTAAAAAGAACCAAGTCACTGACTTACCTAAGTTAATCACTGAAGGTTAAAAAAACTGTCTTAGTTAAGGTTTTCTGTTTGCAACATTTCTTAACAAATATTTTTCTTCAGATTTTAAGTATAGGATCATGAGTCAGCCTTTATGATTGCAAAGCCTTCGTCTTATTAATAATGTATCATCACTTCTACATGAATCATGTGCTGATGCACAGCATTTGAATATGCAAGTCTTATAATACTCCTAATCTGAGGGCTCCTATTTTTATTTAAAAAATGTTATGTCTCGTTTGCTTTACATTTTATAGACATATTATCTACCGTATAATCTCACATACCACATTCAATCCAGATAGTGTCCCCTGGGGCACCTTAATTATATGCTCTAGTTCTTGAATTTTTCATATATTTTTCAGAAATAATTTTTTCTTTATTTTCCTTATGGTGGATCTTAAAATAGCAAATGTGGTTCCTCTGGAACCTGCTGTGATACATGCCAGTCTGTTGGAAGCGTTCCAGGTTTATTTTCTCATTTGGCCTTTAGAACATTTAGTATTTAGAGTCCTGCCCGTAACCCACGTAGGTATTTTTTTGCTTGGTGTGTATCTGTCTCTCTATACCTCCCTCCTTTACACCCATGCTCACATGTGCATCTATAATATATTCGAACTGGTTGTGTCGTACTTGTTCTAGTAGGGAGAATGGAACCGTTGATGTGAATTCTTTTGGAATATAAAGCAGCATTCTTAATGCCTGTGACATAGCTTCTGTATAATTTTGAATGACTTTGAACATAACTTTAAGATCAAATTTGCCATTATATCATGTCCTAAACCATAGAGCAATCTAGAGCAGACAGCTTTCTTGTGTAGTAGCCATTTTGGAAGGACCTGGGCAAAGATCTTGCCAGCAAGAGAGCAGAGCAGTCTATTCCAGCAGTCCTCAAAACCAGAATAAATATTTTGAAGCTAAAATTATTTTGTATTCCAAGCAGAGTGCCCTGGTAACTAAGACAGCCCCAGCCAGCACAACAAAAGGGCCTCTTAATAGGATCTCTTTCCTGTATTGACAGTTGTAATTTCGAAAGCCCATCGTGGGTCTTCTCCTTTTGGGCTCTGTAGCATTATCACTGTCAGTATCAGGCACATTGTAGATATGATAGGTTGGGAAGTTAATTTTTGAATGATAATGATTTCCTGTTGACTCAGATAAATGGCAAGTGTTACTTCACTCACATTCAGGTTATAAAATTTTCTCAGATAATTTTGTCTAATTACAATTGACAGTGGTTCCTGCTTTAAAATCTATCCTGGGGGCACCTGGGTGGCTCAGTCCGTTAAGTGTCTGCCTTCAGCTCAGGTCACGATCCCGTAGTTCTGAGAACGAGGCCCGAGTTGGGCTCCTTGCTCATCAGGAAGCCTGCTTCTCCCTCTGCATGCCGCTCCACACTGCTTGTTCTCTCTCTTTCTCTCACTCTTGCTCTATCTCAAATAAGTAAAATCTTAAACAAAAATATACTATCCTATATAAATAGTTATGGTTCTCCTTTTACGAAAATCACAGAAGTGGCTGCAAGGTGATTCTATTGGATTCTGTCACTTAGTTACACTGAGTATTATTTGAAATAAGTAAACCCTAGGTTTTGAGACATGCAAGTCTTGCTATTTTGAAAAACAAACTTTAATATCACAGGTTTTTTTTAGAGTATTACTTTATAATTTCAGTTAACTATCCAGTTTGTCCCATTCCTGATCAAACCATTAATACTTTCTGTATCTGGGGAACTACGGGTTTTTAAAAGAGTTAGAAGTCTTTAACACTGCAGGGTGTTAACTTTTTGCTTGGGATCCCAGGAAAAATATGGACATTTGATACAGTTGGTTGCACACCCTTATTTTGTATTTGACTGCCGTGGGTCTCATGAAGATGTTACTGAAATTTGCATGAGAGTGTCGTAGAAGGTTCAAGAACACACAGTATTTCAGGAAAAGTGTGTCTGACACAAGTTAATGGTGGGAATAGATGTGTGTCAGATGTTTAATTATAGGGGAAGAAATAATATTTTGATATTTATTGAGATCACCAGAGCTTTTTGCAATTAACTAGATCTCTTTGTAAATAAGAAGATAGGCTTCAGTATATGTTATGCTATCCTTTCAAAATAGTACCTCCTCATCAACCTCAAAGCATGGAGCCTGGTTTGGGAGCCTGTTAGAGTATTGCTTTGCTCTCCTTCTGACAGTATCTGCCTGAGTCCTTCTGATGTGGCTACTACACAATGAAGTCAGCTGTCTGCTTTGGGTTGCTCTGTGATTTGGGGACATGATACGAATAGCAAATTGGATCTTAAAATTCTTTTCAGAATTATTAAGCTTTACATATTCAAAATAATGCCACAGATATGTAAATTATAAAAGCTAGCAGTAAGTTGAAAATGTGTGAGCACACCCACCAATTTAAGAAGCATTGCCTGCTCCCCCTGGGAGCTTTTTCCTGATGGAAATTCTCATTTTCCAATGGATAATATCTAGCCTGAATTTTTTTTTTCTCATTTTCTTGCTTTTCCCATTTTTTTAAAACCATGTTATGTATGTGTTACTTGCTTGTTTCTGAGCTTTAAAAAGGATTTCTCATGCTATAAATGTATTCTGTTGCAACTTGTTAATTTCACTTAACATTGTTTCTCATTGATTCACACCAGTGTTGGTTGCTATAGGTCATTTATTTGCACAAGTGTATAGTACTTCATTTTGTAAACAAATAAACTATTGCCCATCATTAGATTGTTCTTTTTTTTTTTAAGTAGCTGCTATGAACAGTCTCATAAATGTCATCTTAGGTACATGTGCAAGAGTTTCTTTAGGATCTATACCTAGAAAGGAACTTAGTGGGTTGTAGAGTATGGGAGTGGTCATGTTCACAAGATAATGCCAAACTGTTTCCCAGCAGATTCTCTCACCAGTGCTGTGTAAGAATTCTGCTTCCTCTATGTCTTTATCGTACTTGACATTGTCAGACACTAATTTTTTTGCCAAGTTGAGGGATGTAACATAAAATCTCACTGTAGCTTTAATTACCCTTTCTCTGATTCCTCACATGCTTGAATATCTTTTCACATGGCTATTGGCTGTTGATCTTTCTTTTGGAAATAGTTCTTGTCTATTCAGTTGTCATTTTTCTTGTTTGTATGTTCAGTTATTTGTCAGTGACATGGACCATGAACATCTCTCTTCCTCCAATTACTGGCTTGTCTTTTCTACTCTCTTTGGAGTTTTATAGTGAATAGGCATTCTTAATTCTTACAGTAGAATTTCTATTTTTCTATTAGTTAGGACTCTTCTGTGTTTGAGGAAATCCTTCTCTCCTCCAAGGTCATAGGTTTAAAAAATTTCCATCTAAAAAATCTCAACGTTTTACTTGCTCTCCTTTAGGTTCTTAATAACCATTTAAAAAATGTCCAGTGTATGGTGTGAAGTATATATCCAGTGTTGTTTTTAAAAATCTGTATAAATGATGGTCCCAGTACCGTTTATTGAATAGGTCCTCTTTGCCCATTGCCACCTCTTGTCATATATGTGTTTCTGAGTTCTCTATTCTGTAGATTTGTCTGTCCTTCTGCCAACACTCTCCTGCCTGAATTACAGTAGCTGCTGTAAGAAGTTTGGTATCTTTCTGGGCAATCTTGCTCTTCTTCAAGAGTGTCCTGATTAGCAAGTTTTATCGCCATCATGTGACAGGTCACAGTGACACAGAAATAGTACTAGGACGTCTACGTTGCTTTCACTCATTTTCAGAAATATTTCAGATGGTTGAGAGACCTCCTCGTGGAGCTTATTGGACAAAGATTCACTAAAACTACCATCTGCTGATAAGGTTGATCACACCATAACTCTGCCTTTATTATATATATATATATATATGTATGTGTGTGTGTATATATATATGAGAAAATTTATATAATTTTTTTTTTAACAGGCAAGCTTGAAGATTTAGCAAGAAATTTAGAAGCTGGTATTATATTCTAGAATCCCCAGGAAATTCTTTTTGGAGACTAGGAATGCCTTCAGAATCTTATGTGACAATTCTCTGGAAGTGGGGGTGGGAAGGGAGGAGGAAGCGAAGGGAAGAGCTAATATACGTTGGAACTGTGGCCTTCAGCTACTCCCTTAAACTCTTTATATGCATTATTGCATTTACCTTCCTAGCACCTTTGTGATGGGATCATGCCTCTTGTCCTATGGCTGAGAAAACAGACTTGGAGCATGTGGAGGAACTGCGCGGAAGTCCCACAGCTCACAGGTGTCTGATCAGGGCTCCATTCCCCTTCTGTCCTCACCCAGAACCTGCGTGGTCTCTCTCATACCTGCTGCCCAGTGGCACCTGCTCACTGCCGACTGGGTTCTGGGATTAGACACAGAGGGATGTATGGAGGGGTGGGGGCAGCCATCCAGATTCGGTCTGCGTTCTATGACTGTCCTTGCAGAGCTCCATGCTGGGACTGGGTGCTGCTTGACTGACCAAGAGGAAGGAAAGAGTCAAGTGGGTTGGTGTGCCCTCTGTGAGCCTGGCGGGTAGAGCAAGGTGCCAAAGGGACCCTGGCTTTCTGACCAAACTGCAGGTCCGTGGCACTGAGCGATAAGGCTTTGACCCTGGGTGTGTGGTTGATGGGAGGTCCAACCTACTGAACCACGTCCTTGTCATCTGCGGGGGGTGCCATGCAGTTCGAGGGCAGGTCAAGATGCCTAGCAGTGATAGTCTGGGATGGTGAATGCTGCATTTCGGTCCCTGGGTCTGGAGAGTGAGGCTTCTGGGGGGGCTAGGGGGCAAGCCCAGCACTGGTGGCCAGTGACCATGGATTTCAGGCTGTCCATCCCCAACTTAGTCTGTCCTCCCTTCCCTTTCAGTGGGAGACCCTGGACCACCATGTAGCCTGCATTTCACATTCTTTTCTTTTTGGACCTGACCTTGGTTTCTCTCTTGTTTGTTCTCTGGTTACTGACCCTCTGGCTGCTTCATTTCTAACACATGATATCACTTTATGTCTCTCTGAGACTTCGCTGACTTTTGATCATTCAGTGCAACCTCTGTTTTTATGCTTTGTCTTTCTGGTCAGCTCAGATAATAATAATATTACCTCTAGTCAGCTCCGATAACAGTTTCTGGTCAGCTTGGATAATTACCATATGCTACTCCTCACTGAGCATATTCAGCCATTGCTCTAGGTGCATTATCTAATCTTTATGACAGCCCAAGTAAGAGGTTCCAATGATTATTTTCATTTTAAGTCCTTTACTCAAGGTCAAGCTTGTGGGTGAGTCGGGAGCCACGATTGGAACTCAGGGAGCTCTTTAACATGTAAGCATCCCGCAAGTCCGGGAGACGTCAGAACTGCTCAGGGCATGTCAGGCGACGGGGACAGAGCTGGGGACTCCTGGGACTCAAGGTCACACAGTTGGCTCTGGGCTGAGGTTCACTCGTGCCTCAACTAGAAATAAAGCAGTATGAAGGGTACAGAACCAGCCAACCCATCAGCCTCCGTCTCCTAGGAAAATAACCAGTGCACGATGGCTGCTAAAGGGAATCGCAGGTCTCCTAAATATGCCGAACGAGTGCAAAGTAGGGTCCGTGTATAAAGGGTTAAGAAACTGCACAATAGAGTTTTGAAAACGGGAAGGATTAGTGGTGACATAATTTTATTCCAATCTGCAATTCCTGTAACAGCCGACTTGTTATGCAGTGGTTAATCCAGGAGGTCTAGGATCTTGGCAGCAGAGAGCAGCTGGGGCAGGGAGAATTGAATTACAGTTTGGTTGCAGGCAGCCATGGTGTGGCACAGCAAATTTGGTCTTAAATTGCTTTTTAAATTATGAAACACTGGGTACATATGAAAGAATTATGTTACATGTATATATAGGGTATGTGGCTTAAACAGAATATGTAGTTTCCTGGAGCCATCCCATGGCTCACCTCCCTCTCCTGGAAACTGCTACCATCCTGTACTGAGTTTCTCATTCTCTTGCTTTCCTTTATTTTTGCCACAAGAATCAGAAGGTATTCCTAACTAATACATTTTTAGATTTGCTTGCTTTTGAGTTTTGTAGAGATGGTATCACATACTATCCCATATATTCTTCAGGGATTTGATGGATACTCTTCTGTGTGAACATACACATTCTAGTTTTTCTGGCTTTGGACTTTGGATCCAGGGGGGCATATTTGAGGGACCTACAAAAAGAAGGTCAGGAAGACCAAACCCTTTGGCATTACAGACCAGCATAAGGAATGTAGATTTTATTCTAAATATAGTGAGATTCCATCAAGATGTTCCAAGTAGGGACCTGAATATGACAGAACTGATAATGAATAACCTCCTATTTATATTTTAGGATATGCCACTTCTCTGAGGAAACAACCATGAAAACAGAGAACTCTGGTGTAGTGTGATAAGTGAACACTGGAGTAGGACAGCCAGACTGCAGTTCAATTTACCGGGTTCTAGCTCTGCCAAGATCCTGACTCTGGTCCTTCTGGACTAACCACCATTTAACAAGTGGGCTGTACAGGCATTGTAGATTTGGATGGAGTTAGAAGGCACCTCTGTGTGTAAAGGAGGCAGTGACCAGCAGGATCAAATGAAGTCTTTTAGGGTAGAAACTTCCTATAGTCTGTGGATCAACCAGTTGGGGGGCCATGGGTGACCTTTCGATAGCAGTTTTAGGAAAGATGAAGGGGTAGAAGCCACTGGGTACCTAATGAAGGAAAGTGTATTTAAATGTTAATATGACCTATTCAGGAGAGGAGAAAGAATTTCCAGGTAGTAAAAATAAGGAATGTACATAGAAATGAGTTTTGGGGACTCTTTTAAGTTCACCTTGGGGGGGAAACAAAAAAGCAAAATGTTACAGTTAAAATTTAGGCTAATGGAGAAAGACGGGGATGGACTAGGGGACCTTTCAGTGCCTTTCCCAAATGTTGACGCGATATTATGTCTCCTCCTTTGTTCCATTTTAGAGACTAAAATACCAGTGACATGGGACAAGGGTAGAAGAGCAGGGAGGGCTTTTCTCTGTAAACGAGGGCAACTGCTACTAATTCGATTTTTTTCCGTGACCCCTTTCGGTTCATCTGAAGACTAAAGACCTAGCTTCCTATTGCTTATCGCTTTTCTGGGTAAGTCGGTGGTCAGAAGCCTGAAACCCCATTTACTTAGGGGAAGGAGGCTCCTTACACTGGAAGGTCTTGCTGTGAATTGGTCAGGATTTATGACCAATCCTTTCCACATCATTGACTGCTTTAGGAAGCTGCCTGTGTCCCCATCCACTTCTGGGAGTACCTATGTTGCTGTTGATGGGTAACCTTTGAATGGGGTGCGCTGGGCATCGAGGTGGCAGAACGTCAGGGTCACAGGAGTAGATGGGGAGTAGACGGGGCTGGTGCAGCGTGTGGGGCCTCTGGGAGCACCTTGCCTCCCCCAGAAGAGCTTATTTTTCAAGCCTCAGGGTGGCTGTGAACAAGGATGTTGGGTGCCAAGCAGGGGAGGGGGCTGGAATAGGGAGGAGACTAAAGAATGAATTCTCACTGCAATCCTAGGAGGACATCTGGCTCCTGCCCTTTCTCTGAATTCGGGGATGGGAAGATACTGACTCAGCTTTATCTGCTCGAGATGATGCAGGTTTTCTCAAATTATGGAATATAATTTACAAGAAAAGAACTACTTTCCAGGAACCATTAATTTAATCAAGAGTGTATTTTTCGGAGGCTTACATAATTTATTTTCTGTTAAATAATGGGCATAATTGCGTGACTTGTAAGTTCTTGGCAGAATAGCTAGTTTTTGACAAAAATAATACTTATATGGTCTGCTTTTACTTAAAAATTAGATCATGATTGACTTCAGCTAATTACTGAAGTGGTGGGTGGGGTATGTTGGTAGTTTGTAAATGATCTGGGATGTTCACGGTCTAGCTTTTGTAAATTAATGTTGATCAGATGATAATGCATCTAGGATGATAAATTTCTGGGTTTTTGTATTTTTTTATTAAAAGTTTATGGAACCTCCTGTAGTCTCACTGAATGCCAGTTTCTTCTTCAATTGAGTTGAAGGATATCTGTCCCATCTGAAGGAGTCTTTATATAGAAAAAAAAGTCCCAAGCATCACTGTTACATGGATATATTTAGCATAACGTATTTAGATTTTGGCATGTTTTTTCAGGTTTACTTGAGTTAGGTTTTGTGCTCTGTTATGGACTGAACATTTGTGTCCTCTTCCAAATTGGTATGTGGAAACTTTGCTCCTAAGCTGATGGTGTTAGGAGGTGGGGTCTTTGGGAGGTGATTAGGTCATGAGGGTGGAGCCCTCCTGATGAATGGGATTCCTGCCCTTACAGATGAGCCCTGGATTACTCCCTGTGCTCCCCGCTGTGCAAGGACGTAGCGAGAAGTAAACAGTCCGAGGCCTGGAAGAGAGTTTTCACCAGAACCCGACTGTGCTGTCCTTGTCACCTTGGACTGCCCTCCTCTAGACCCGTGAAAGTCTGTTGTCTACAAGCCATCCCTTGTGTGGTATGTTTCAGTGGCAGCCCGAACAGACTAAGCAGTGCCCCATATATCGAAAGCAGAGCTCATTATCTTTGCTCAGAACAAGGGAATCCACAGATTCCCCAGTACCAGCCCCTTCACCTGTGCTCTTTACTTTGGGACCCCTTGGGTTCAAACCGGGTAGCTCAGTCTTTCTCCGTCTTTGTGCCTTCAGTCTAATAACTAAGAGCAAACTTCTGAGCGCTCACTTATTATGTACCGCGGGGATAGGACTATGGAGAAGACTAATCCCCTTGCTCCATAGCCTCATGGGCAGTTTGGGAAGGTCAGGGATGCACGTGGCTGTGCATGCTCAGGAGAGGGGAGTGCAAGTTCCTGTGCAGTTGTCAGGGTTCGTCTCTGTGGGACCATTAGACCCGCGTGGTTAACATGTGAGGCCAAGGCCACCGAAAGCCCAGGAAGCACAAACTTTTGCCTCTCCTTTTGCTGCTCTGTGCACCACAGTTGGAACACAACACGGCTCCCAGAACTTCTGGTGTACAATTCCCTTGGGAAACCATAGAACTTGTTCCCTTAGGAGCGTGGTAAAGGGTTGTATTGCTGGGATTGTATTGGCACCATCTATCTCTGGGTCTCAGGCCCTTGATTTCTTGGGTTGTAGGGGTCCGAGGGCTGTGACTCCAGGACCTCCTGGAGGTCTGCAATCTGCCGTTCCCCCCCTCTCCGCCCCATGAAATCTCAAGCCCTCTTTAGGTAAATGAAGCATCTTGATTCATGAGAGATGAGATCTTGTCCTGCGGGGCTTTCTAGTTGTGAACTAGGAAAACACTTTTCTCTCTCCTTCTCTTTCCCGGTTTGCAATTTCCAGACCTAATTACCGCCTGTGGCAAAGTCTCCCCATTAGTACAGAGAGTACACATTTGGAGCTATTTTAATGCAAGCATTATGGTTATGTTTGATTCTTTTATAATACACAGTTGCATATGCAAGAACAAATACATGGTCCTAGGAGATGCTTAGTATAGGGAGAAGTCTGGTTTCCACCATCAGGCTGTTGTGGTGGTGTCTAGTTTCAGCTCAACTGGACAAAATTGAACATGTATGAATCTGAGTATCGAAGTCGCTTTAATTTTTTTTGACTTTTAAGGTGTCCATGATCCTGAATTTTTGATTCACATTGGTCTTTTTCTCCACTTTGATGACCAAGCTCGAAAAGAAGATGCTGGAGGTTGATTCTGGGCATTCCTCCTAACAGGACAACAGAAACAGAATAAGATCTGGTTGTGTAACGGGCCACATCACTGCCTGAAAGTACAGGCTGTCCTTTCTGGTAGGTCCCCCGAAATCCCATTGTCTTGATTTACTGTGGAAAGTAGAGAAGGCCTTTAAAAAAAAATAATTACTGGCTTTTCCCTTTGGTGGTGTCGCTGAAGCCTGCAGTAAGTTTTCAGCATCTGGATGTATTTGTGTCAAACGGCTGCAGAGGATTCAGCCCACGTTGCGTGGCCTCCAGGGAGTCTTGCTCTGATGGCTGTGCCTCGTTCCACTGCAGCATTTTGAGGAGGAGCTCTGTGGTCTGCTCCGCTGGTGAAGGCGACCCGAGGAACAAGACCAGCTTTCTGCCACATTCAGAGCTCCCTGCAGCCTTGCTGAATGAAACCTGGCTCTTGGTTAGGTTCACAAAGTAAATCCGTGGCATTCACATTATAGTAGAAATGTAGCGGTAAGAATGGTGTATAGACTAGTCATGAAGTTGCTCTCTTGGCCAGGGCAGGGCGTGGAATGGCGCAGTCTTCTGTGGACGAACAGCCGGGATTATTTTAAGAACTGGAGGTCCTCCCCAAACTCCCTCTATCAGAGCAGGGATTTCTTGTACTTGATTTTTGAGTTGCAATGTGCATCTTGGTGGTTATGCGCATGAAAAATCTTTGCCCTTTGCTGTCCGTCATGTTATGCGTACTTTGAAACCATCCCCTCTTTTCGTAGTTGCGTTTAACCTGTTCTCTTGGCTCAGATCACTAAAGCCGTGAGACCCGCCAGCAGCCTTAGCTGCGTCTCTCAGTCCCCAGGCCTTGAGCAGCTAGTTTGAGATGAGAGAACTGAAATTGATCTGGTCTCATTGACTCTGTTCTTCGTGAAGGAACGTAATAATATATGCCTGCTATGGTTTTGCTGTCCAGGGTCAGTGGATGAGCATGCTTCAGCTGTCAATTGGCTGTCCCTAGGGGGTTTTCTAGCATTTATAAATTTAGGTCAAAAAGAAAGGAGCAGAGTGAAGGACTCCTTATGTGGAGTTAGCTATTGGAGGCTCTATGATAAAAAAGAGAAATTGACATGGGCACCTCTATTCCATTTTCCCAAGCCCAGAATTTCTTGTTGGCTATTGATTTCTGTTTTATTAGGAAAAGATGGCATCAGTGATGGGTTTCATTCTCTGGCCCCGATAAGTGTTTAATTGGAGAAGCTATTAGACCAAGCAACATGCAGCATCACACTCATCAGTAGGGGCTGGGAGTCATGCAGCTCCTACCAGAATGTGACCTCTCTAAGCCTCAATATTTGTATAAATTGGGGATGATAATTCTGATCTTACTATTGGGATTGTTAACTGAGAAAAGGCATGTAAATCTCTTAGCACTGTGTCTCGCATATGTGTTCACTAAACGTTAGTAGTCATCATTACGTCATTTAGAATGGATTCTTAGGTGACTTTATCTGGGGAGTCCAATGTTGCAGTACTATTTTGTAGACTCGATATTAACATCCTTAAATTTTTTTTTTTTTAAGATTTTATTTATTTATTTGACAGAGAGAGATAGCGAGAGCAGGAACACAAGCAGGGGGAGTGGGAGAAGCAGAAGCAGGCTTCCCGCTGAGCAGGGAGCCTGATGCAGGGCTCGATCCCCGGACCCTGGAATCATGACCTGAGCTGAAGGCAGACGCCTAATGACTGAGCCACCCACGCACCCCATATCCTTAAATTTTTTTAAAAGGCTTTTTGTTTTGTGTCTTTTCTTAAATATGGTAATAAACACATAATATTAAAATTTCCATCTTCAAATGTATAGTTCATTAATATATTTACATTGTGCAGACAGGTCTCAAGAACGTCATCTTGCAAAACTGAAGCTCAGTACCCATTAAGCCCTAATTCTTTTTTTTTTTCTCCTTCTCCAGCCCTTGGCAACCACCTCTATACTTCCAGTTGCTATGATTTTAATGACATTATTCCACTCCATAGGAGTGGAATAATGTAGTATTTGCCCTTCTGTGACTGGCTTACTTTGCCTAGGATAATGTCTTCTAGGCTTACAGATGTTGTAGAATGTGACAGGATTTTCTTTTCTTTTCTTTTTTTTTTTTTAAAGATTTTATTTATTTATTTCAGAGAGAGAGAATGAGAGAGAGCACACGAGAGGGGGGAGGGGCAGAGGGAGAAGCAGACTCCCCGCCGAGCAGGGAGCCCGATGTGGGACTCGATCCCGGGACTCCAGGATCATGACCTGAGCCGAAGGCAGTCGCTTAACCAACTGAGCCACCCAGGCGCCCAGGATTTTCTTTTTTTTAAGGCTGCATAATATTCCACTGTATGTAGAAACCACATTTTCTTTATCTCTTTATCTGTTCATGGATATTTGGGTTGCTTCCATGCTTGTATAGTGAGTAATGCTGCAGTGGATATGTGTGCAAATAGCTCTTCAAGATCCTGCTTTGAATTTTTTCTTTTTGAGTGAATACCCAGAAGTGGAATTGCTCATCATATGGTAATGCTCCTTTTCACTTTCGGAGGCCCCTCCATGCTGTTTTCCCATAACGGCTGCACCATTTTTCTGCCAGCATTGCCCAGGTTTCCTGTCACTCTGCATTCTTACCAACACTTGTTCTTTTCTCTTCTGTGAGGTGATATTTCTTTGTGGTTTTGATTGGCATTTCTCTTATGGTTAGTGGTGTTTGAGCATCTTTTCATTTGCTTGTTGACCATTTGTATATCTCTGGAGAATTGCCTGTTCAAGTCTTTGGCCCGTTTTTAAATTGGACCATTATTTTTTCATGTTGACATGTGGAGGCTACTTAGATATTCTAGATATTAAAAGATAGATGATTTCTAAATATTTAACCCCATTATACAGGTTGACTTTTCAGTCTGTTGAATGTTTCCTTTGATGTGGAGTTTTTAAGTTTGATGTAGTCCCTTTTATCTGTTTTTTTTTTTTTTCTTGCCTATGCTTTTGGGGTCCTATCCAAGAAATCATGGCTAAATCCATTGTCCTGAAGTTGTGTTTTTTGTTTGTTTTTTAGTTTTAGTTTTTAGCTTTCCTCCTGTTTTCCTCTAGGAGACTTTTTAGTTTCAGGTCTTAAGTTTAGGTCTTTAATCCATTTTCAGTTAATTTTGTATTTTGTGTAAGGCAGGAGCCCAGCTTCATTCTTCTGCATGGGGGTATCCAGTTTCCCCAACATCATTTGTTGTCCTTTCCCCATAGTGTGGTCTTGGCGCTCTTGTTGATAATCATTGGGCCGTATGAGCAAAGGTTTTCTTCTGGACTCTATTCTGTTTCACTGGGCAGTTTATCTGTCTTGATGCTAGTACCACACCATCTCGATTACCCTTGCAATGTGGTATGTCTTCGAATCAGGGAGTGTGAGTCTTCCAATTTCGGTCTTCCTTTTGCAAGCTTGTCCTGAAACAATCTCAAGACCTGTGAGGTTCTGTATGAATTTTAGGATTTTTTTTCTCTTTCTGCAGAGGATATTATTGGAATATTGATAGGAATTGTGTTGAATCTTGACTGCCTTAGATTTTATCAGACAAAACTGTCATCACAATTGGCAAGAAAAGTGAGCTGTAGGCTACAAAACTTTTCTTTTGCTGTAAGGTGGTCTGTGTTGTGTTCTGACTGGGGCCAGATGAGAGAAAAGAGCAGCACCCCCAAACCATGCAGGCCAATCTGTAGACAAATGTTCTCTCACTCTAAATGATGAAGAGACGATTTTAGCAACTTTTTGACTTAATGGTATGAGCAATGAGCATTTATTATTCTTGCAGACAAATATATTTTGTGTTGAAAAACTCTGAATTAACTGTTATTATTTTTTAAAAATTTATTTTAGCATGCATGTGAGCGTGAGCATGTGTGAGGAGGGGGAGGGCCAGAAGAACAGGGAGAGAGAATCTTTTTCTTTCCTTTTCTTCTTTTTTTATTTTAAGATTTTATTTGTCAGAGAGAGAGAGAGCACGAGCAGGGGGAGCGGCAGGCAGAGGGAGGAGCAGGCTTCCCGCTGAGCAAAGGGCCCTGTGGGACTCAATCCCAGGATCCTGGGATCATGACCTGAGCCGAAGGCAGATTCTTCACTGACTGAGCCATCCAGACATCCCAGGAGAGCATATCTTAAGCAGACTCCCTGCGGAGTGTGGAATTGGATGCTGGGCTTGATCTCATGACCCTGAGATCATGACCTGTGCTGAAATCGAGTCGATGCCTAACCCACTGACCCACCCAGGTGCCTCTCAATTAACTATTGAAAATAGAAGATGACTCATGGAAATGTTTTAGGGAGGAAGACGTAGGTGATAGTTTTCTATTGTTGCTGTCATTGTTATTGTCACTTGCTGAGTAATATTTTCCATATGTTTGGGTCACATCCCTTAAGTAAGAAGAGGTGGGTTTTATATGTTTAAGACCCACCTTTGAACACATTTTTAAATTTCTTCCACGGCCCCATCCCAACACCTATAGTGGGATGGACAAAACAGGATTTTCTAGAAAATACTCAGTGTGAGGAGGGAGACATAGCTAGCTCAGAGGCGTTAGGTCACGTGTCCAAGGCTTGATGGGCCCTAGGGGCATTGCCAGGACTTGACTCCATGCTCTGTGACACCAGGGCTGTTCTGTTCCTAACAAAATCATTTCAGGTGGCATTTGGCCAATAGTAGTAATCTCAAATTTGGTGAACTCTCTTACCTAATAGAGACCCTGCATTCAACTACTAGGCCAGTTAATTAGCCTTTGGACAGTGCCTTTATATGGGGTCAAAGATCATGGGAGACATTAATCATTTTAAATTTTAAGGAAGGGAAGAAGCAAGAGGGCATTTATTTTCAGCTCACAACTTTGGAATCAGAGGCATATGACTGTTAAATATGACTTACTAAAAGCCAATTTTCTTGAATTTTTTAATTTTTTTTTTATTTTACTCCTCTTAAATGTGCTGCTTCAAGTTGAGAGTAACTGAATAGTGATCGATCATGCATTATCTATAATAGTATTCTAGATATTATATGTAGTTAACTCAGTTGATGTTATTTAGAAGCCAAACATAATGACACAGATAAAGCAGGCATACCAGTCAGTGCCCTCTCAAATCCAAACACAGTGGGTCCCGTGATGCCTGTTGGGAGTTTCTCTGAAAATTACCTTTTTCTGCCTTTGAAAAATATCCTGAATGTTTTTTTAGAGGCTTCTAACTGGTTAACATCGTCACTGGGACAAAATAAAATGATTAATCCAGGGGGAATTCATTGCCCTCCATAGATAGGTATCCTTACCCCGCCCCCCCAACACTAGCCGTTCCATATTGCTTTTTTGGGGAAGACGCTATTGTCAATAATAGATTAATTTGGATCTCATTCTTATGTAACTCACATTTCTTCTTTTTTATCAACTCAGAACTTTGTGGAAATGAGATATGCACATTTTCTACTAATGTCAAAACTGAGAAGTCCTTATAAAGAGACTTACTATAAAAGGCTCTCCAACAAAATTGGAGGTATCAGGACATTGACCAAATTCAAGAAGAATATATTTGTTGTTTTTCTCACTGCATTTCTAGTAGCTTAATAAAAAACTCAAAGGGGAGATGGTCTCTGTCTTGAGTCAAACATTGCCTCATCACTGCCATGCCATCTTTACCTTCTCTTTTTTCCCTCAAAACTTTGAGGAAGCAGGATCCTTTTGATGTCTTTGAGCACTTGCCATTGATTGGAGCACTTGAAAAGAAATTCTGCTTGGAAATGTCTTTCTTCTGCATTCTCGAGCATTTCCTTTGCATAAATGCATTTAATTTCTTCTCTTGACCTTGATGTAGTTGCTGGCAGCATACAGATATGATTTTATAGTTCCTTAGCATTCACTGATTTCCTTTTCTTCTTCTAGACACACTGGCAGGGTGGAGGGACCTGGAATAGAAATCCAGAGAAGAAAATAGATCTTTCGGCTCTCATACTTGTGTCAGGGACAAAGTCAAGATCATTAATGAATTAATTATTCTGAAGCCCTTTGTTGAACCCCAGTGTGTACTGTACGTGAATAAAACATGGCCCTCAAGTGCTAATGATCCAGTCCCTGAGATTGTTGCGCAGGAGAGGTACCTCTGGAAGCATCGGGTGCTGATGGCACGTCTGGGGGAAGAAGGGCTGCCTGGCTGAGATAGGAATGGACCTGCAGGGCCTGTGGCATTAGGCAGACAGGTGCTTAGGTCAGAGAGTTCAGGAAATCTGTACTGATCACTGATGCAGACCCCCCTCACCCCCACACTGCACTCATCTTCTGGATTGATTTAGGGAGCAAGCAGGGCCCACAGAACCAGACTGTTGCTGGAGAGAAAGATGACAAAGCATCTTTGCTCCTTGAGTCTGAGAGCCAGGCATTTGAAGTGGTTTTAGCTGCTTGTTGGCAAACATCACGGTTGTCCCCGATGGAAGCTCTCCTTGGCGTGTGATGAAAAGCAGCTGACGACCAGCGGGAGGGGCTGTATTCCTGCTCCCTCTGAGAATCCTCTCAACACCAATTTCTTCACAGGAAGAGTGGGGTTCTTCTCGGCAATCGCACATAATGAGATGACATTTGCACAAGGGCCTCACACAGTGCTCGGCCCCTTTCAGGTGATCAGGAAACATTCACTGAATCTGATCTGTGAATAGATATTTTAACATTTACCCAAACTCTTGGAGCTCTTAAGCTGTTATTCAAGCTGTTAGGTTCATGCATGTAGGTATATTTTCTTGTTGTTTTTCCAGTATGTTTGCTCTAACTATAAAGTTTGAACATGCTCACTGTATAGATTTTGGAAACCACAGAAAAAATCCATTAAAATCTTCAATTACTAAAATTAATTGGAAATGAAAATGAAATCACCCACCATTCTGGCACTTAGAAGAACCAATATTAGAATTTCAGTCTCCTTCATGGGTTTTCTTCTGTGTTTCCCTTTTTGGGATTGGAGTGTGCTCTGTTCTGTCTTTCACGCACATGTATCCATGTAATGAGGCGGTCCTGAATAGTGACTAAAAATACCAGATTTGGCACCAAACAGGACCTACAATTTGGTCCACGTCTACTATGAGTGATTGCATAATCTTGGGTTAGCTGTTTGTCCTCACCTGTAAGAGACCCAATATTCATTGTGTAGAAACGAGGAATAAGTGAGCTCAGGTATGTGAATGGCTTAGCATCATACCCAGGAAACAGTGAGCTGTCAGTTAAAATTAACTCTGCTGTTTATTATTGAATAGTGAGTATTAACGAGGAAATAGGGCAGTTCTTTGGGAAAAGTCCTTTATAATCTTACCCTTCAAATACCTTTGAATAGTACCCTTTGTCTGGCAGGCTTTTGAAATCCTTGGGTACTGAAAGCAATCTGTTCATTTCTTTTCCAATTTCAAGACTCACCTCTCAAGGGCATCATAGAAGTGCTTTCTTTTTTCATAATGCAAAGGTCAGGATAAGCTAAGAAATCATTAATTACAAGTGTCACATAAATGGCAGCTTAAGGAACAAGGTTCTAATGAGTTATTTTTAATGGCATTTTAACCATGTTAAATAAATAGAAACAAGGAAAATTAAACAATGTTTCTTGAGTTGGGTGACCTGGGTAGAGTAATTATACATGGAAACGTACTTACCTGGCTTTATAATACTTATAATATTGCCTCTTATATGTCTGTGATATGCTTTGTGAAGCCTTTCAAAATGTTTTCATATGTATTACTAGATTTTCTACAAAGTTTTAATAAGTAAGGTAGATTGGAACTAAAGCCTTCTCTCTAATTTAGCTATCTTTTACTGAAACCATGGTATGTTTGTTATACAGGATAGGATGTTTGTGATTTGGCTACTAGGATTTTTCTACATTGAGAAAATTCTTTGGGCTTTAAAAACAAATTCATATTTTTGATACTGTATTAATGAGTTCATAATTAATAAAAATAAACTTTCCAAGTTTAATTTATAGAAATTAATTTAAAATGCAATTAAGGGCACCTGGGTGGCTCAGTTGTTAAGCGTCTGCCTTCGGCTCAGGTCATGATCCCAGGGTCCTGGGATCGAGTCCCACATCGGGCTCCCTCTTTGGGGGGAAGCCTGTTTCTCCCTCTCCCACTCCCGCTGCTTGTGTTCCTGCTCTCGCTATCTCTGTCTCTGTCAAATAAATAAATAAAATCTTTAAAAAAAAATGCAATTAAGATTAATTCTAGACTTCTAAATGAACTCTTGCTTTCTATTTTAAAAATTATGCATTGTTTATTAGTATTTTAAAAGATTTTACCCATAACTGGCTTAGGCTCTATCTTTAGGAACCCAGACTGGAACTGGACCAATGATATAGAACAATTCCTTAAATACAGGTTGTAATTTGTTTCTTTAAAAAAAAAACAACAAAACTATTGTATAATTTATGTACAATTAAATGCATCATTTTTAGGTGTTCATTTCCATAAGTTTTGACAAACGTACACCAGGGTAATGACCGCCAGTTAATAGAACATTGACATTCCTTCAAAGGGTTTTCTTGCCTCTCTTTAAAACTTATAAAAACCTTTCAGTAATATTTTTACGAATAGTAGAGAGGGAAAATCCTAATCGGTTATATCAAGGTTTCTCAACTTTGGTGCTTTTGACCTTTTGGACCAGAGAATTCCTTGCCGTGGAGGGTCTGTGCTGTGCATTGTAAGATGCTTAGCAGAATCCCTGACCCTCCATCTCCACAGTGGTCACCGCCCTAAATGTCTCAGACTGCCAGATTACCCCCAAAGGATAGGGATGAGGCAAAACCACCCTGGTTGAGGGTCAATGGGCTAGAAAAAACGTGGGATATAGAGCGAGCATACAGCAGAAATTAAAAACTTTGTAGGGCTGATCCAAGTTTGTATGTAGTATTAAATAAATTAAAGATATTATTAGGAATAATTTTTTAAACCTTTTCCATGTGGAGGGTACTAAAATAGTACTTTAAGGGAAAGATTTCCGGTGATTGCAGATTTTAATGAGAGTGTGTGCCATCTCTATGTATTTTGGAACAGTTTATGAAAATTATATAGGTCCATTAACTAGAATAGCAACAGTAACACCCTGTGTACTATTTTTATCCTGGTTTAACAGATGAGAAAACTGAACCGTGGGGAGTTTAAGAGACATGACCAAGGTTACCACCCTGCTAGTAGGTGGTAGAGATTCAGAGTTTGTGTTCTTAACTGTTCTTTTACACTACCTTTCTAGTAGAAAGGGGATAGTGATACTTTACAGAAACACAGTTTTAGGGTAATGAGGGACAATTTAGTAGCTATTTAGTCCATATTCCCATAGTTTGAAACTGTGGCTCAAACATCTGAACTTGAGTGGTATCCTTATAATTTCATTCCTACATCTTACTGAGAGAAGATCCTTTAGCATTAAGTGAAAGGATGGAGGAGATTTTTTTTTTTTTTTTACTAATTTTTTACTGAATAGTTTTTACTAATATTGTATTTAAAAAAATTTATAGAAATGGATTAAAGAATGGGGGTTCTTAATGTATATCACATTTTAAAAAATACTGCTTGTGGTCACTAAAGACAATTTATTCATATAACTCATTCAAGAAATACTGGAATTGCCACAGTCTGCAAAGAAGTTAATGTTCTAGATTTGACTACGTATGATGTGACAAAGCTAAAACTATGGCAATGGCAAATGCTATGAGTTGGAAGACAGAAGAAATCTCAGAGGGAAAAAAAAAAGGAAAACTGGATAATTGCATTGTGAAGAACTTGATTTTTGATTCCCTGACAAATCTGCATAGATAATGTTCCATATGATAATTTTAAGACTCTTTATGATCACTTTACTGTTTAGGAGCTCATCCTTTTTTATAGCCATGTCAGTCAAGGCTGATTAAAATTCAGTGAGGGATAATTAAACATCCTTTGATTAAACATCAAAGGATGTTTATACAGGTTTGAATCAGATTCCATTTTGTAGGGTAAAAGGTAAATGGTTGGCCTTTGGTCTAATGGGGATTTTCTTGGTGAAATCTTCACTGGTTACTATAGTCCCTACTTAATGTCTTCTACTTTCAGATTTCTCTCTCTCTCTTTTTTTAAAGCTCTTAAAAAGTAATGAAATATTTTAGGCATACAAAAAAGTATGAAGAATATTTTAACAAACACTCATGTACCCCCTACCCAGATAAAGGAAAAGATTCACAACTACTGGTGAAATTCCCCATGTACTCCTCCCAGCTCCCATTCCCTCCCTGCCTTCCCAGAAGGAGATCATTCTCCTAAATTTGATGTTTATCATTGCTGTGCATGTTTTCCATATGCATCCATGCATATGCAAAATACAGTATGTTTTAAAACATGATAAAATAGTTTTTGTATTTTTCTGTAACTTTATTTCTTTAATGTTTTGAGATTTTTTTTCCAAATTGATCCAGGTCACTGATTTGTCATTGTTTAGTGCTGCTGTATTATAAGCATATTGCATATACCACAATTTATTCATCTATTCTCCTTTCTTTGGGTATCAATATTGTTTTCAAGTGTTTTTTTTTGTTGTTTGTTTGTTTGCTAGTTTTTTGTTTTTTCTCTTTGAGACACTGCTCCAGTGAACATTCTTCTCTAAGTTTCCTTGGGCAAATGTACAGAGATTCTCTAGGGCATAAGCCTAGGGCAAGAATTGCCAAGTCTGAGGGCTTTGTGCGTTTTTGGCTTTTCTAGCTATTGACAGATTTTTATCTGAAAGCTTGTGCCAATCCCTTTTCCATCTGTGGTGAAGAAGAAAGAGTTCCTGACTCCTCCTATCTTTGCTTAAAGTTGGTATTATTAGACTTTTAATTATTTTGCCAATCAGAGGGGTTATAATAAAGTTATCTTGAAGTTTTAAATTTACATTTTCCTCTTAGTTTAAACATGTTTATATTTATTCGACATTTGGGTTCCTTCTGTGAATTCCCTATTTATGTTCTTTGTCCGTTTACCGTTGGGTTGTTTTCCTTGGTTTATTCTATGCTGTGGATATAAATTTTTTTTCTCCCATATTGTGACTGTTTTTTCTCAGTTTATCTTTTAACATATCTTTTCATACACAGAATTTCATAATTTTAACAAAGTCAGAACTCTCAGCCTTTTTATGGTTTGTGTTCTTAATCTAAAATTCTTTTTATCCTTGAAGTCATGAAAGTTTGTCTTTTTTTTTTTTTCAAGTTTCTAGGTGTTGCTTTTCACAATTACTCATTGAACTCATCTAGAATTTCTTTTGGAAGTTTATTTTTTTCCATATTAATGATATACTGCTGTTAATCTTTATCCCAATTATCTATACTTGAGCTCTGACATATTTCAAGTTTCTGTGTACTTACAGGTCTCATTTGGTCCTTCCAAGTCTGTTCCAGTTCTGAGCCATTATTGCATTGTGGCTTCATAATAAGTCTTGATAACAAGTCTGCTGTCTTATTTTTAACATGTTCTTAACTATTCTGGGCACTTTGCATTTTGATGAAGATTTAAGAATCAACTTGTCAAGGTCTGTGAAATACACTGTTGGTATTTTAATTAGAATGACACTGAATTGATGGGTAAACTTGGGAATAGTTTGTCTTTAAAGTCCTGACTTTTCCATGAAAATTGTATCTCTCCATTTATTTTTGGTTCCCTTTAAAGTGTATGTGTGTGTATACACACACACACACACACACACACACATATAATATCAGGTTTCGTGATTCTCTTCATAAGATCTTCTATATCTTTTGTTACATTTATTCTTAGATACTACTTATATTTTTCTTGCTATGGTAATTGTTAAAAAGATTCCATTTACATATTCTGTTTGTTCCTGGTGTATGAAGTAGATGGATTTTTTATTTTTTTTTTGTAAACTGATGTGATAATAGCTACTTTGCTGAACTTATTCAAGTACTTTGGAGAGTCTATAGCCAATTATATTGTCTGTGAACAATGTCTTTTGTAATCCTCATGTATTTTTTGTCTCATTGTATAGCTTAGATTTTTAGCACAGAGTTCAGTAAAAGTAGTATAAGGTAGGCATGAACTCTGATGTTTGCTATAGAGTTTTGATAACATTTTGTCAAGTGAGAAAGTTCCCATTCATCCTGATTCACCAAGAGATTTTTCTTTGAAAATGGTGCTGAATTTTTTTTTTTTAAACTGCTTTTATACTTTTATTGATTGGCCCAAGTTTTCTGTCTCTTAATCTCTTAACTATATATTTCCTAATTATATAATCACCTAATAATATTGAGGCAAAAACTTTTCTGGATGGAAAGGACAAACATAATAAACGAAGCAAGTTGCTGAAAGATATGTTTATGTAGGTGTGAATGTATCAAGGAACTGATGTGGATAGGAAGCAGTGTCATCTTGTGGAAATGGGCGTGGTAGGGCTTGAGTGGAGGGCTGCAAGAGGTGGTGAACTTTGGAGTTGTAGTTGGGGGAGCAAGAAGTAAAATGAATACTAGCACACACACAGCTGAGGTTAAAATTGCATTTTTAGTAGCACTATTTAGCAGTTTTAGGAGTTTAAACTCGTAACTGGAGTTTGGGGGCAGAGTACAGGAATTCAGCTAGCTGGATTGATCTAAAGATGTGAGTGTGCAAGGTTGTAGCATAATGGCAAGGCCGGTAGGGAATGAAGGAGGGATGGTTCAAAAGAGTAGTTGATTTGATCCATCCTGGGTGGGTGGGATTCCTTTAAGAAGGAAGAGAAGTCAGGAACAGGGTTGATACTCCTGGACGAACTTTCGGTAATAAAAAGGCAGGGGGAAAGATAGAAGGAAGGAGGTTGTTACCTGATGGGGAAGTGAAGGTATATGATTTAAAAGAGAACTGTTTGCAGGTATTGACGAAGTCTAGACTATGGCCATGCATTTCAGAGCTTAGGATACAGTAGTTTCCAGAGAGCTCTGTAGATGAGTAAGTCATGCAGATTGTCTGCTGATGGAATGGCCCACTTGTTCTCATCCGAAAACAATGCCCTTTTATTTCAATAGGTCTATTGAGTTTATGTGTTGAGTCTACACAAGTGTTGAGCTGGCTTTCTGTCATCATACAAATGTGTTCTCACCTGAAATGTGCTGCATTGTCCTGACATGGAATGTGGTGTTAGGCTGTTTAATCTTTGTATTTTAACGGAATTAGATTTATAATTGTCCTTATTTAAGTATGTTTGGATACATAGTTGACTTTTTTGGTGTGGCATGGTCTTTTTCTTAGAATTGTTTGTATCGCTTTCACATTTATAAATAAGAAGGAACAAAGATTTCAAAGATTTTATTTTCTCAAATCGCCTTCCACTCTGAGAAGTGTTGGAAAAATGTGAAAAGAGTAGGTTTTCAACCTGGAGGATGGATTTATTCATTCCTGGTGTTTTGGAAAGGACCAGTATCCAGAATTTTGTCATCCACAATTTTTAGGCTCTTGAAAAATTAGAAAAGGATTCAGAAGATGACGATGGAAGGAATGTTTTTTGTTTTTGTTTTTTGAAATATATTTGCTTCCCTTGCCTCCCCCCCCCCAGAGAAATGATAGTCCACGTATGATTTAAGGAAGGTTTTCAACAAATTGTAGGATTATAATTTAACCAAAATGACCAGGTTTTCTATATTTACAGTAAGAATTTAACAAACTTAATTCCAGGCCAATGCCATAATAATTGTTAGATTAATCCAATTAGGATTAATTCGCTTAACTTGGCAAGTGCCAACCTCATGCCAGATAGTTTGCAAGGTTCTGCAGAGCATACAAAAGGAAAGTCTGATACGGCTTTTGTCTTGAAGGCAATTTTACTTTCATGATAGAGGCAAGACATTCTCGGATTGAAAATGTAACTGCAGAACAGCATAGGATTGCACCACCAATTTTTAGGATTCTTTCAACTCTGGATCTATGAAAAATATGTCTGCAAACATCTCTGATGCATGGGGAAAAAACCAAATATTAAAGAGTTTCCTACTAAAAATTAAATGATATATCCATATCTCCATTATATTAAGTTCAAAATTATGCTAATTTGAATTTATTTCAGAAACGTACATTAATGAACTGCTTTTTGTTTATTGCAATAAATGTTTCTATAGCACTCATTCTGTATCTGTACTAAGTGCTTTACAACTGATAACTCATTTAACCTGTCATAGGACCCCTATGAGCTAGGTCTGTTACTATCCTTTCTCTTTTAAAGATAAGGAAACCAGAGAGGTTAAGTAATTTGCCCTAAGTCACACAGCTAATGCATGTGCAGTAGAGCTAGGATTTGAATCCTGGTAATCAAGCTCCACTATGCCTCTTTGTTTTTAGTTTCTTCTATTTTATTCTTTACCACCTGTTCTTGGTATTATCTTGTAGTGGATGAAGTAGATAGTCATCAGAAAAGCGGGGAATTTGAAAATTTGCCGGGGGTGGGGAGGGGGGACATTACTTTTGCCATTCTGGGCATCTTTTTAATAGTTGCCAGTATGTTGACACTGTGGGTTTATAACCCTTCCACCCCTAGAAAAAACAAAGAAACCATGGAAAACAACAGTTATATAATGATAATGTTATTTTGAATGCTTATTTCTCTGAATTTGGTTCAGAGGAACCTTGATTTTTTTTCCCCCCCATCATTTGCTAAAGTTATACATTCTAAGACTCTCTCTTACAGTTTTTACTCCCTCAACTGATCGCTTATGGGTCTCATCCAATAAGGAATGTGATGGGGCTGGGATTTGTCATTAAGGAATGTCTGGCTCTCTCAGTGGGTCACTCCTATGAGCATAATCAATGTTAGCTTCCCAAATCCAGTTATTTCTGTTCCTCCTGCCAGGCCTTCCCACATGGGTTTTAATGATACAGGATAACATTTGTTTTAATGTTAATGTTAATGTTGTTTTAATGATAAACACTGGAGCATCATTTTCTTGAGTTATGTTTTTAAAAATAAGTCTGTTTCAGCCGAGAATTGAAAATGACTGGCCCAAGACATGTTTGACCTGAGTCTGTCATTGCCTTCCTTGCTAGCAATTGAATAAAAGAAATCAACCTGACTTGATGCCTGTTTACTCCTGCACTCTGTTAGTGTCACTTTGAGGTCCTGACAGTGCCCTTGCTGTTACTCAAGGTCTAGTCTTACTGGCAGAACTTGGTCTTGACAGCTATCTCTTTTCCCCCCTCTAATAGTTTTGGACAGATACGTTGATTTGTAGCATCAGATGAGATGAACACTTGGCAGCTTAGACAAAAATAGCTTTGTGACTGGTGCTGTGAAATCTCATTTGTGTTTTTTCTGGCTAGTATAGGGAAATTGCAAGCAGACATGGGTAGGATCTTCCTTTCCTAAAAGCTTGATTGCACGAAGTATGAAATTCATAGTTAGTTGATAGGTGCGGTGTTTACAGTAAGTCAGGCGAGCCCCTTCCATAAACTGCTATCAGTTTCTTCCTTACCTACCACCCGACCCCTAATCAGTCTCTTGATCACTGAGGTTTAAAAGAAGGTCCACTTTTGCATGTGGAATGGTCATTGGAAAACAGGCCCTTGGGGCTGCTGATGTCTCTCTCCTCTTGGCTGCATGATGACTCTGCCATTGGACGGTGGGAAGCTTTAGGACAAGCCTGTGGTGTGCTAACATAGTCTGGCAGGTGATGGACTGAGAGAGAGAGTGTATTCAGCTTGAGTTTGAGCACCATTTGGTTCTTTCCAAGCTTTTCCAGCATGTCCACTGATTTGCTGCCTTACCTGCCAGATAACAGAAAGACAGGCAATCAGGATTTGGCTGGATTTTCTCAGAGAAAGAGGCTCGTAATGAATGTGAGTGGAAGCTATAAAACCTTGTTAATACACAAGTTGGAGAAAGAAGACTGATGTAGACAAAAACCGTAGTGTAAGTCCCAAAAGATACTATTGGTTATGGTGAATTTTATTATACATGAGGAAAGCTTTTCATCTTAACGTCATCAAAATCCTGGAATCCCTTATAAACTTTGCAGTACAAAATTTTCCTCAAATAGATGCGTGTGCGATGTGACGGAGATTTTTGTGTCTGATGTTCAGATCTCATTTCTACTTTCAAGACTTTCTCCCACCTGGTTTCAATTCTGAGCACTTCTATGTCACGAATAGATTTGATGGTCTCTTAGCATGACTTACATTTTCCCTTAGTTCCATTTCCTTTGCAAATGATAACATGGAGTTTCCTTTGAGAAAGAGGTTCCTTTGAAAAAGAACTTGTTGACTGAAAACTGGTTCTGAACAGTATTCATTGAGAAATTTTGAAGATGGCTCTCTGCATCTTTCAAGTGTTGTTTCTACCCGGATTTTTCTCTCTGCAATGTGGAGAAGGCAGGAGGATGGCAGGCAGACAAGGAGGGCCATGTTGTGAGCGCTCAACCCTCCTTGAGGAAATGTCTACAATAGGATTGACTTTCTAAAGTAACATAATGAAAGTTTTCTTTTTTAAGATTTTACTTAGTTGACAGAGAGTGCACAAGCAGGGGCAGAGGAAGAGTTGGAGAAGCAGGCTCCCCGCTGAGCAGGGAGTGCAACACGGGGCTCAATCCCAGGACCCTGGGATCATGACCTGAGCCCAAGGCAGACGCTTAACCTACTGAGCCACCCAGGCACCTGATGAAAGTTTTCTTTAAGGAGTTTTTCACAACCCTTTCACACTAATACACAAACTACATTTGCATGTGTATTTAATTGTAGTCCATATGGATAATAGGATAGATGTATTTTCATATGTTGACTTACACATTTGATATTGTGTCATACTATTCATCCCATGATTTAAACCCTCAGTAATATTGTACCAAGTTAGGTATACCTTAGTTTATGAGATTATTCTTGTATTGTGAGTGATTTAGGTCATGTCCACTCTGTAGCTATTTCAAACAATGCACATTAGCTTATTCAGAAAACCTTTGTTCGAACGGTCATCAATCCACTGTTGGACATTTTCCTGAGCATTGTATTTTTATGGAAGAAGCCAAATGTTTGAAAGACCAGTGGTGATGAATTCTGTGGGAATAGCTTTTATGGGAAAAGTACTTTTTGTGAAATGTTTTGTTAGTTTACCCAACTCCATATGACACTGATCTTTTCGAAATTTTCCTAATATGACCTACAGGAAAAAAAAAATTCATTTATCTGCTGGTGGGATCCAACACTCTAAAGGGTTTCCATCCTTTCTGACTTTGAACGTAATTACAAAACCATAGTAGCATATTAATTGTTTCTTATTTTTCAATTCAGGATCTTGAAAATAGCTGAGGTCTGTTAGGATCTAGAAAGATTTCAGGATTCAGATTTGCTTGGTGAGGCCCTTGTGGCCCTAGCCAGCTGTACCACCTGGGATGGGCTGACTGTAGGTTGACCAGTGAGAATCTTGGGCAAAGGTCACACACGATGGCACATTGGCCCTATTACAGCCAGACCCAGTGCACCATATGTGGGCATTTTGGAATGATTTTTAATGTCGTGGTTGACTAAGATATGTGTAGAGGAGCTAAACCTTTCAGATAACCATTGAGCCAGTGACAAAAACAGCTTTGGGTTCAGTTTGTTCACAATGGTGACACTTCTGAATGTCCAAGACTATTCTAACAGGAGCTGAGTGATTTCTGTGTGTGTGTGTTCCTCAATTGAAGCACTCTGTACTCTCTTAAATAAGATGTTGAGATGCATGTGTGATGTGATTTCTTTTGGAAAATGCTTGAATAATACAGTGGTTGAACTAGAAGTGTGTGTGCTTCTTGAGATACCATATATATAATACGTATGCTAAATATATATTATATATATATATATAAATTTTTTCTAGCATTTTGTTGGGCAGATAGGATTTTGGAAATTGCCTTCTTAAATTTTTTAGGTGGTAAGTGAGAAGAGTCATTAGAAGTTATAGTATATGTGCCTATATGTTTACATATATGAAAGCTTTGTTCTGTACTCTAGTTTTGCTATAGTATAAAATCAGCATATATATTATTTTTCTTTGGGAAGTATAATGCCAATGAATTAAAAGTAGCAGAGGCGGGAGGGGTGATACACCTGAAACATCCTTAGGATTTGGGAAGGATTCTACTTCTCTTTCCATCTCTTAATTCATAATAGCATTTTTAAAATTAGAAATTTAACATGTAGAAAATTTTGGAAAAGACAAACATGTACAGAATAAGATAAAAACTGCTTTTAAGCTTGCTACCTGGAGATAAATTGCTGTTAATATATTTTATATATTTTATACCATTCTTTTTTGTATTTGTCTATGTTTAAATTTTTCTTTACTTTTTTATCACTTTATTTTTTTCAACGTAAGTATACTCTTTTATCCCCATCCCCTATTTCCCCCATCCCTCTGCCCCACAGTTACCTCTAGTAACCAACCACCAGTGTGTTCTCTATAGTTAAGAGTCTATTTCTATTTTCCTTTGCTTGTTTGTTTTGTTTCTTAAATTCCACATATGAGTGAAATCGTGTGCTATTTGTATTTTTCTGACGGACTTGTTTTGCTTAGCCTTATTTTCTGTAGCACTATCCACGTTGTTGCAAATGACAAGATTTCATTCTTATGGCTGAATAATAGTCCATTGTATATATATATATATCACATCTTTATCCGTTTGTCTGCTGATGGACACTTGAGCTGCTTCCAGAGTTTGGCTGTTGTAAACTGCAATAAACATAGGGGTGCATGTATCCCTTTAAATTAGTGCTTTTGTGATTTTTTTTGGTAAATACCCATAAGTGTGATTTAGGGTAGTCTTAGTTTTGATTTTTTTTTTTTTAATATTTTGTTTAGTTTAGAGAGAGAGCTCGAGCAGCAGGGAGGGGCAGAGGAAGAGGCAGAGAATCTCAAGCAGACTCCATGCTGAGTGCCAAGCCCAATGCAGGGCTCAATCTCATGACCCTGAGATAATGACCTGAGCCAAAACCAGAGTCAGATGTCCCTCTAGTTTTAATCTTTTGAGGAAACTCCATACTGTTTTCCGCAGTGGCTGCACCAGTTTGTATTCCCATCAACAGTGCACGAGGGTTCCTTTTTCCCCATATCCTCACCAACACATGTTGTTTCTTTGCTTAGTCATTCTGACAGGTGTGAGGGGATATCTCATTGTACTTCTGATTTGCATTTCCCTGATGATGAGTCATGATGTTGAGCATCTTTTCATGTGTTTGTTGGCCATCGGTATGTTGTCTTTGGAGAAATGTCTGTTCATATCTTCTGCCCATTTTTTAATTGATTATTTGTTTTTTGGGGTATTGAGTTATATCAGTTCTTTATATATTTTGGATATTAACCCCTCATCAGATCTATCATTTGCAAATATCTTCTCCCATTCAGTAGGTTGCCCTGTAGCTTTGTTGACTGTTTTCTTCACTGTGCAGAAGCTTTTCATTTTGACATGGCCCCAATAGTTTACTTTTGCTTTTATTTCCCTTGCCTCAGGAGACCTACTTAGAAGACTATTGCTGTGGCTGTTGTCAGGGAGATTACTGGCTGTGCTCTCCTATAGGAGTTTTATGGTTTCAGGTCTCACATTTAGGTCCTTAATCCATTTTGAGTTTGTAATTATGTATGGTGTCAGAAAGTGTTCCAGTTTCACTCTTTTGCATGTAGTTGTCCAGTTTTCCCAGTACTATTTGAGGAGATGGTCTTTTTCAGATTGCATATTCTTGCCTCCTTTGTTGAAGATTAATTGACCATATAATTGTGGATATATTTCTGGGTTTTCTGTTCTATTTCATTGACCTATGTGTCTGTATTTATGCCAGTACCATACTGTTTTAATTACTACCACTTTGTAATATAACTTGAAATCTGGAATTATGCCTCCAGCTTTTTCTTTTTCAAGGTTGCTTTAGCTATTCGGGGTCTTTTGTAGTTCATACAAATTTCAGGATTATTTGTCCTATCTTTGTGAAAAATGCTGTTGGTATTTTGATAGGGTTTGCATTTAATGTGTAGATTGCTTTGGGTAGGATGGACGTTTTAACCATATTTGTTCTTCCAATCCATGAGCATGGGATGTCTTCCCATTTCTTTGCATTTTCTTTTTTTTTTTTTTAAGATTTTATTTACTTATTTGAGAGGGACGGAGAGAGAGAGAAAGAGAGTGAGCGTGCGTGTGCACAAAAGCAGGGGGAAGGAGAAGCAGACTCCTCACTGACCAGGGAGCCCAATGCAGGGCTCCATCCCAGGACCCTGGGATCATGACCTGAGCTGAAGGCAGACAGATGCCCAACTGACTGAGCCACCCAGGCACCCCACATCTTCTTTTCTTTATTAAAAAAAAATAAATTGGGAGTCATCTTATCTATATAATGCATGTCTTTTTTTTTTTCATTTTTCATATCATTACTCTCTACTAATAAGCTCTTTGTAAAAATAATTTTTAGCAGGGCTGTATCACCATCTTTATCTTCTGCTGGCCTGTGTCTTGAGACTGCATAAGGTTTCCTTCTGAATGCTGGGTATTTTGTTTCACATCAGTCTTTTCTTAGGTACCCATTTTCCCTGTGTGCCCATCCTTGAATAGAAAGAGCCTATCTTTTAACAACTGTCTCTTTGTGCTTGAATGCTCCTAAAAACTCCCCTCAGATCTGGAGGTCAAATTGATATGCCTAGCCCTGGCTGATTTCTGATGTTGCGCATGTGTGGCTCTGGGGTTGATCTCGGACTGAGTCAGCATTTCCTCTTGATCCTCCTATGAAGATAAGACCCTGTTTTTTTCCGTGTCTCCACCATGATTTTTTGCTGGCCTTATGTCCTGAGGCAAATGGACTTCCCCAGTCCCTGTTCCCCCTGGGTTTGCAGTCCTGGGTGCAAAGAAGTTCCACTGCCAGCCCAGAGCTTGTTCTCTCTCTCTCTCTCTTTAAGGTTTATTTTAGAGCATGAGCAGGAGGGGCAGAGGGCAAGGGAGAGAAAATCTCAAGCAGACTCCTCACTAAGTGCAGAGCCCAACACAGGGCTTGATCTCACGACCCTGAGATCACAACCTGAGCTGAAACTAAGAGTTGGATGCTTAACCGACTGAGCCACCCAGGCACCCCTGGTCCCACCACTTCTGAAAGCAGGCTCTGGGGCCAGCAGTCCAGCTCCATCCCTCAGAGAGGCAGGATAGGGCCACCCGGGGCCAAAGGTGGGGATAATTCCACAGATAATTAGTAACTACTTGATTTTCCTCATTTGCAGTGCTGTTCTATCTTGGCAGGCTTTATGTGTTGTCATGGATATTTCTGTTGGAAACTGTGGGAGAACAAATGAAGCTGAGTGAGTTGGCTCCTCATCCAACAGAGGTGTATACGCTGGGGGGTGGGTCTCATTCAGCTCAGTGTTCCGTCTCAGCCTTGGCCCCGGATACTGCCGAGGCTCTGAGATGGCATTCCTGGATGAAGGCACAGATTGGGATGAGTGTGCATTTCTTCGCCGTTGGACTAGGGCATAGAAACTTTATCTTTTCCATAGATCACACAGTTCTAGGCTCGCCACAGCACCTCCCACTGTTTCTAGCATGTAGTACCATCCCATGGCATGGACTCAGGAGCTTGGACCGTGCCTACACTTTGCTTGGACCATATCTGTGAAACCAATCAATTTACTTGGCAGCGGGGGTAGAGATGCTACAGTTTGTAGGGGTCAGTTTTGCTCTTTGAGTCATCCTTTCTGGCATGATCATTTTTCCTTTGTACCCCCAAATAATCCTGATATTTTTTCCAGAGTTCATATTCTTTCAGGCAAGGAAATGAAGCCTATGCCTAGGCTTGCCAGAGTTCTCATAGCTAGTGTAAGGGGTGCGGTTGGGATGAAAAGCTGGTTTTCCCTGTACCAAGTCTGGTGCTTTGTCTACCATTGTACCAATTCTTCAACCAAACCACTGAATCATTTGCTTTCTGGAAGGCAGTTTCATTGCAGTGGATTTACTCTTTGCTTTATCATTTATCCATTTGACAGGTCTCTGAACCATGATTGCCCCACTTTTAAGAAATATCAACAATGTCACGCTTGATTTACCTGAATGCCAAAGTGCTTTCATGTGTATTGAATAATTGCGGTGTGTATTTAAGGATTATTCTTAGTGACTCACACCTGCCCCTTAATTTCACTCCGGTTAGCATGATTTATTACTCCTGAGGATGGTTGATAAGTAGGTTACCCACTTGAGGGAAGTGTCACCTTTTATGTGGGTTGTAGTTTAGGATAAAATTGATGATCAAAACAAATGAAGTTAATTAGGTGAGGGGAAATTAAATAGATAAATAAGATATTTGGAGTCAGATTTGCACAGAGCTATAAAGATACCTACAAATTTTGTGATCGTGCCATTTTAAATCAGTTTGGCAGGTGAGTAAGCATTAAAAAGAATTGCAGACATCTGTCTTACTTCTGACTGTTTCTTGGAGTCTTTTTTTCTTGTTTACAAAGAATATTCTTTGAAAAAAGTTAAGAAAATGTTCAAAATGATACAGAAAAAACTAAATTCACTCCTAACCCTGTAATCCAGAGAGAAGTACCCCCCATGTTTCTTTTTTTTAATAGTATATGTAACAATTTTTTTTTTTCAGTTAAAACTACATTGTGGACATGTTTCCTGGCTGGACATTAGTAACATCATTTATCCACCCCCATTATTAATGGCTTCATGGTATTCTATTGTATCCATCCTCTCATTAATGAACATTTATAAGCTTTCCCAATTTTTCTCCTTTATAAATATTACAGGGAATGTCCTGTTACATGTACCTACCTTTGTGAACTTACTAAATTCTTAAGAAAATTTTCTAGAAATAGCATCGTTGGACCAAAGGTGCACATTTTAAAGTCTTGTGAAACATTTTGCCAAAAAAAGTAACATTAATGTGCACTTCCAGCTGTGTAAAATGATGCTCATTTCCCTGTGTGTTAACTGTCATTGGTTATTATTAATCCTTTTCACTTGGCAGCCTGATAGATTTAAAAAAAGAACCCAGAACTTGATTGCTTTAGTTCCACAGTTTTGTATTTCAGTAGTGAGGTTGAACTCTCTCTTTAGTTGAGAGTATTGCTTCTTTTGTGAATTTTCTCCTTAATATTCTTTGCCTATTTTTCTGTTAGGAAGATCTTCTTTTCAGTGTGTGGAGCTGTTTATATGATAAGAATATTTACCCTCAGTGATTTTATGTAGGACTGCTTTTTCCAGTTTGTATTTTACCTTTAAGTGGACTTGTGGTACAGAAGTTTTATATTACTATGTAGTCACTTGTTTATCTCTTCTTGTCTATGCTTCATTAAAATATTTTGTCTTTTCCCCAGTTTTTAGGACTTAAATCTTTAATCCATCTGAAATTTATTCAGGTAAAGACTGAGGTAGAGCTTTATTTTTTTCCAAACTGTTACATAGCTGATTGTCCAAATCATCATCTCATTGATTTTTAGCTGCTTTAATGTATATACACAAAATTATAAACTTTTTTCATATTTCTTTAATGAATGTAACTTTATGTACTATTTTAATATGTAGTAGAGCTAGCTTCATTCAATACAGTTCTTTTCCAATATTTTTTTGCTTATTATTCTTCCAGATGAACTTTAAGAATACAAATATCCATATTTAAACAGTATCAATGTGAGAACTAGGAATTAGATTTTGTTCTCAGAGAAAAGGCATTTGGAGCACATTTCTAGCTAGGAGTTTGACCTTGACATTATAAATTTGCAAGGTTTGCAGTTTTTGAAAAGAAAAAAGAAAATGGCCCAAGGAATGTGCTCCTCTCACGAGAGGATGTTGGCCTGGAGAATGTGAGGATCCATGTGGTTTAAGTTCTTTCTGTTCTGTAAATAAGAAATGGCAACTTAATTCCGACACTCATGGGACCTTCACTTGGCTCAAGAATTGAACCAGCAATCCTGGGGTCAAGTAACCTTGAAGGTTTTTTTTTCCCAGAGTCATTTGAAAACTTCTCAGGAGGAAGATCTGTAGTATTGGCAGGATCTGAGTGAACTCCTGCGCTCTCCTCCTGTAAGTGCACATGAAAAGGTAGTGTCTCTTATTCATCACCCTTCAGTGCCAGAGGTCTGACTGGTTTCCTAGGCACTCGTAAGTCTGTGCTTAAAAAAAGAACAGCACTCTTAAAATACAGTCTACGTAATTAAAATTAAGCTAACATCTCTAGTAACTGTCTTGTCAGGTCTTCCCACCTGTACTTTCTTTAATCTTGTTTTAGGTCCCACTGTTGGTCAAGTCATTATTAATCCTTTAATATTTTTTAGTTGCCCTGAAGGTATTTAATATTTTTTAGTTTTAAAATATCTTCCAGGTGTTTCTGCATGTATTGTATAAAAATGTAACTAGAAGTTAATAGATGAGAGGACTATTTCTCACTGCCATTCTTTTTCCTTGAGTTACTATATTGTTTCTATTTTAAATCTTTTTCATGTGAATAAAGTCAAAACTTGGAGAGAGATATGTTACATTTTATTTTATTTTATTTTATTTTTTTAAGATTTCATTTATTTGAGAGAGAGAGAGCACGCATGAGCTGGGGGGGAGGGACAGAGGGAGAGGGACAAGCAGACTCCCCCGGGATCTTGACCTGAGCCGAAGGCGCCCCTAGATTTTAAATTTGGGAAATGAAATACCAAGGCTCAGTTCAACCCCAGCCTCACAGTGATTTTTGATATTTCGTAAGGGTACGAGTTAGAAGCATATTTAGTACAGAATACCAACATGTATTTTAGAATCTTGCAGAATGCTCTATTTGCAGGTTCTAAGCTCTTTAAATATTGATTAGCGGTGGTATGACTCTGTGGGTTGTTACACCTTGTTTTCAGGGTATTTATTTATTTATTTATTTATTTTTTAAAGATTTTATTTATTTATTTGAGAGAGAGAATGAGATAGAGAGCATGAGAGGGGGGAGGGTCAGAGAGAGAGGCAGACTCCCCGCTGAGCAGGGAGCCCGACGTGGGACTTGATCCCGGGACTCCAGGATCATGACCCGAGCCGAAGGCAGTCGCTTAACCAACTGAGCCACCCAGGCGCCCTCAGAGTGTGTATTTATTATCATTCTTCTTTTCTAATACAAACTAAGGTGCTCTAAATGAGGATTCTATTTCATTGGTAGTCCTGGAATCATATGGAGTATTTGTCTTCATGTAGTTACGCCTACAAATTTTCCTGTATTATTTCCCATTTCTTTATATTCTCCTCCTGACTCGGGGTTCTGGCTCAGTGGTAATCATTGTAAACATATTAAAATACTTCTATTGTATTCACACACAAATGAAGGGAGAAAACAGACTAGGTTTTGAAGACCAGTAGGTAGCAGTTTACTAGTCTTGTAACCTTAGGAAATGGTTATATTCTCACCTGTCTACTGCAGACCCATGTTGCCAGAGTTTCATATTTTAGTGGATTAACATTTTAGTAGAAGTATGGATGGAACTTGACAGATTATTTGCTGAAAGTTCTCCAGATATTTTCAGTTATAATGTAGAAGTTCTATCCTTAAAATTGTGTTAGGTCATAAAGTTTAAGGAACTACAAATCTAGAACTGTATAGTGCCATCTCACGCTAGTATAACCAACAGTCCAGTTTGTGCAAGTTAATGAATATTTGAAGTTTAGGGAAGTCTAAATAAAAAATACGTAGCAAAAGGACATGTTATCTTTCTCAATCTAACTTGTGTAATGACGTATGGAATGAAAAATGTTTGTCCAATGATATCCGATATTAGGGCCTCGTGCCTTCAAATTAGCCTCAGTTCTGGTTTCTGAAGACTTTTCTGGTTCGTAGATGAATTTTAGGTTCCATATGACCCCTGAATCTCTGAATTCGGTGTATTCCACCTATTTATTGGTTTCAGTAGGTACATTGAAGGCCAGCCACACTCAGCCTTGAATATTGGATTTTAAAACAAAAGTTCCTACGCTTTTAGAAAAAATCAATAAAATCATATTTTAGGGACCTACAATAAAACCTGGAAAAATGAAGATTCTTCACCTCATGTTAGGTGTTAAATGATTGCATCTTTCGAAAACTGTACCCTATTCAGTATGTTTATATAGATAATGCAGTTGAAAGCATTCAGTATAGAACCCAGTGTACCCCATGCTCAGTGACTGGCTAGCCCAGTGCCCTCTGCATATAGGTGTTCAGTTAATGTTTAAGTGGAGGGCTGTCCCCCCAAATCTTTCCTGCCCCTCCAGGCTACCTAGAATTCCAGCTACTGGACAGTATAGTCTTTTGGTCTCTCATAGAAAGTAAAGATTCTCACACAGTGAGTGTGGGCTGATGAGAAAAGGCCTTCTGGACCCCTGCCCAAGGAGGCCACCTTCTCTGGGGAAGGCTTCTCCAGGTCACTGAGCTTCCTGGGTAGGGAAGGGGCCTCCAAAAGGGAGATGAGATTGGCTCAGCTATCAGTCACAGTTCTGATATGTAGAATTTACGTGGTTTTTCTTTCGAAGAAGTCCTTTATGATACTTGTTCTCATCCTCTGCCCTGTATAATGCTAGTTCCTGGTGACATTATTATAATAACTTCTTTAACTTTTTGGTGACTCAGGCTTCAGGGGACTCATTGATCTACTTGTCCTCTTGATGTTAGAGTCCAAAAGACTTTTTTTTTTAAGTCATGGATGGGAAGTGAGATGTACCTAAAGTGACCATAGGAATATTTGGGAAAGTTTAGTTTGAGTAACAGCTAGTTGTTTAACAAGGGCTTTGGGGGGTGGTTAAAAGTAGAGATTCTGTAGTCTGTGGGCCTGGCTTTGAATCTTGGCAGCATCCCACATACTAGCCCTGAGACCCTGGGCTTGAACTTCTCAGTGCTTCCTCTATCGAGTGGGGATAATGATAGATAGCACCTAGTTCACAGGATTGCATAGTACTTAAGCAGTGGCTGGGACAGACTAAGAGCACAGCTTACCCAGTGGGTGCAGATTACAAGGTGCCCTGCTGGTGTAGTCTGGTAGCTGTGTCCTGTAATTAAATGGGCGCCACGGCTGTTGAACCCCTTTCCTGCCCCCCAGAGGGGACCGCCAATTCTTTCCCATGCACCCTGAGTCCCCAGTGAGAGAGCAGTGATTTGTGTTAGGATTTGTGGTCTCCATATGCAGGCTTTGTTGTATTTGTTTGCTCCAAAGGCTTATTGCTGTGGCATTCAGAATGTGAAATAATAGTTAATGGGGACAAGAGGATTAATGGCAAAATTTAAGATCAGTTAGTGACTAATACCTTAGTGGCCTATGCAGTCTGTATCTTGATATGCAGGGTGGCTATCCTATTAACATTTCTAAGCTGTTTAGAAATCGGCTGGATGCACATTCATTTTTCATCTCTGCTCTTCCATTCAGGAAATATCAGTAGGGTTTAATAATTCCTTGTCATTTCTGGAAAGATAAATCAGATTATAGATTATTAAGGGTTATTTTTCATGTTGATGGTGGATAAACATTAAGAGGCATCCTTGCTGAATGGAGACTGACTTATCGATTATGATCACAGGATTAATGAGACCATTCAAATACTTCAATGCTCATGGATTCTTTTCTAGTGTTACTGTAGGTAGATCCAGGAATACTATTAACTATGATTATGTACTGATTATTGAGCACCTACTATCCCACATGAGCTTCCCAGAGGAGGTATTTTATAGTTGAGGAAATGCAGAGAGGTTGAACAACTGACCCAAGATGTTATGGGTTTCAACTCCCAAGCTCATTTTCTTACTTTCATACTTTGCAGATCAAGACTCTTGATACAATTGACTGCTAACAACAACAACAAAAAGTTTTTTAGTAAAATCTAGCCTTCCATAGGAGTCTGATCTCTGTGGCAAATTTGGCATTTGAGTCCTAGAGTCCAATTTTGAGCTATGGGGGATTAAATTAAATAATGTATATAAAGTATGTGGGGGGACCTGCCACACGGTCAGTGCTTTATCTTCACCTTGGCCTCTAGCATTGGGTGGGGCACCTGTTGAACCTTTTGAAGTCTGCTGGAATATAGCAACCAAGAGAGCAAGCTGGAGTGTCAAATAGGCCTAGGTATGAATATGGCGCTCTCCAGCTTTGGGCTGTAGATCACGTTGGGGGGATTCTGGTTGCAAACAAGAGACCCTTATTTCTAATTGCCTTATACCAAAGGGAGTTTCTTAAGTCTAGAGGTAGAGCCTGTCCAGAACTGGCTGTTCCAGGTGATACATCTCTCGTCTCTGCTACACTTGATGTTAATCCATCTCTTAACTCATAGCAAGAAGGCTGAAGGACTTCTAGTCATCCATATGCCAATGTGGCACTGTCCAAAGAAAGAAACCAGACTCTTTCTTCTGGGGGCCGTTTCCTAGTAGAAAAGAACATTTTTCCAGAAGCCAGGCTTCTCTTGTGTTTCGGGAACTAGAGTTTGGTCAAATGCCCGTTTCTGAAATAATTGCTAACAAAGTGAAAATAACCTCCCCTTGAAGCACATGGCTTTGTGGGGGAGGAATGGGTAACCGCACAGAACTGAGATCTCGTTAGACAGGAAGGAGGGAAAGGATGCTAATCTCCTCTGCAAGTCTCGATCTCCTTATGTGTAAATGAGGGAGGCTAACACTTAGCTCACATGGTTGTCAAGTGAGACGGGCACCAAAGACCAGCATCAGAACAAGGGGTTACCATGCATTTGAAGGTGCAAGAGACCAGGGCCACACGTTCCAGCCTCTACTTAGGCTTATGTACTGAAAGCTGTGCAATTTTAAGCAGTCTTGGGCTCTCCTTTTTAATCGCTCAACGGCTGTCTTTTGAGAGGCTGCCATGTGGCGGGCAACGTGCTGGGAACCACACAGGACTTACCTGTGCTGTATGTGTATATGTGTGTGTGTACTATCAGCTAGGACTGTGTGTTTCATAGTGCATCGTATATATTATCCACAGTGCTCACGACAGCACCTCAGAGCAGGTGTTTCCCCCGTTGAGGAAATGCACGTAGGAATGTTAAGTGAATATTATCAAGTGCTGGTTGGGGTCAGAACTTACTGTTCTGAACGAGTCCTGCAGGTCAAAGATGGTTTGTCCCTTTCATTAATAGACATTGGAGATCCGTCTGCTTCCCTGGAAAGTTGGTGGCTAAAGTATCTAATGCATTTATAATCTTTAAAATCTGTGACTTCTCTGTTAATGTGAATTTATTATTATGGTTAGTGATAGACGAATAAAAGCACTGATTCGATGAAATCCCTTACCAGCTAATCTGTGCTTTTGCTTACTTAAGACATTAAATTTAGTTTATGAAATGTATCAGAAGCAGAGTGATGGTTCTGAGGAAATCAGTCAGTGTTAGAAATAATGATTTGATTAACTTTGTTTGGGTCACAAACATGCCATTTCTAACACAGGATACTTCCTAGGAATTAAGATCATAGGGAAAGATCCGATTTAAAAAGTGAGGGGCATCTCAAACATTTGGCTAATAGCACCGATATTTGATTTAGTCACATGTATTGCCAGTTTGCCAAGAAGAAAAATCTCTTACTGTTTGCCTTATTAGATACATATTCAGAAGTCGAATTAGTAACTGGGTTCTTACCTGTTTCTGGATTTAAAGCACACTTAAAGCATCTGTGTGAGTTAACAAGAAAGGAGATGTTTTTATCTCTTTATCCAGTGTCTCACTGAAGTGACATTTTCTGGGTGGTGGTCAGCACACACATGTTCTGTTTTTTTGTTTTGTTTTGTCCCCCCCCCCCCACCGCCCCTTGCCAGAGGGTCACCTCAGGGGAATGGTGTGTTGACGTTTTCCATTTTGTTAATGGTATCATAGTCATTTTTCCTTCCTTTTTTTTTTTTTTTTAAAAAGTGAATTCAGAGCAGGTAGAACGTGCCAGAGCAGACTGGGTGGTAGTAAGGAAGATGGGTTTATTCTAAGAGGCTGGGAAACCATTGGAGAGTTTTAAGATTTTTTTATTTATTCGCCGGGGAGAGAGCATGTGCATGTGCACAAGCAGGCAGAGGGGCAAAGAGAGAGGGAGAAACAGACTCACTGCTGAGCAAGAAGCCCGATACAGGACTCAGTCCCAGAGGATCATGACCTGAGCTGAAGGCAGATGCTTAACTGACTGTGCCACCCAGGCATCCCGGTATCATAGTCTTTCAATGGAATGGTGACCCTACTTTTTTTTCTTTTTTTTTGGAAAACACACATTTGGAAAGTTAAGGAACAGCTTCGTCCAGAGCAGATGGTGTGCGAGGTGTGAGAATAACCGTTGGCAGGTACTATGGAGAGAAGCCAGTGGGCTCCGGGAGGACTTGTGTGCCTGTTTTATCCTTGGAATAGTGCATTTGTGTGATGTTTTGTATCCTCTTTCAGACATATGAAAATGGAGGCTTGGGGCCAGTGTTGGGGATATGTTGGTGCATAATAAGTTGGTGCATAATAAATGGGCCAGAGAGACGCTCTCCATGTTGTATCTTCAAACATACTCTAAACGTCTTGTGTTGGGCCAGCCAGAGTCCTGTCTTTTTGCTGTTCCTATCCTCTCTTTCCTCGGATTTTTGCTCGTACACTGGAAAGAAACATCTCTCCTCTTTCTTGAGGTTTTCAGTCTATATTTAAGGTTTTGACAATACCTGTGATGTAGGTAGATGCAAGCTGGGGAAAAAAAATTTAATAGTCCAGTAACAATGGCATTTTCCAACCCCGAACTCATGTTTCTTCTTCGTATTATTATTTTAAGGGTAAATGCGAGAGCCGGCTTGCCCAAAGCTAATTCAGACACACTGTGCTTTTCTAAAAATGAGGTTCTTCCCCAAGCTTCCATCTGAGCAGTGGTTCTGGTGCCTGCTGGTAGAGCAACTTGACCCCTGAAGATGACGTGTGGCCTGAACACCAGTGCTGGTGACTCTGTTGGGGCCAATTACCGGTCCTCTGGATGTCGCTGTGATCGGCAGGGAGGCCCTTGTGTTCCTCAGGTAAGACAGAACGTCAGTTTCAGTTACTAATGAGATGAAAGGTCTCTGACAACTCAGTTAGCATTTTAGCCGTAGGCATATTTGGTCAGCTAAGATGCACTCTGGTGTATCAAATAACAAAATTTTCTTTTTTCCTATTTTTTTTTTTTTTAAAGTACATGGTAGAGGGAGAGAAGTAACTGAGCAGAAAGGATGCATAGGTTTTCTGCCATCACCCAGAAACATTTGACCACAACTTAGGTTGGCCTCAGTCATTTGATCATCAGGCAGATGCATTGCACATCCAGAATCTGGAGACCAGGTGATGAGCAATTACTGACATGAAGAACAACAACAAACACAAAGATCTTTGGTGTATGTGCCAAATGGTGTATGCTTAGGGAGTTTCCTTTTCTTGTGAGGCAAAATTGCTTTTTCAGATGACCATGCCCATGGTGGGCCAACTGATTCGTTTTCCTACAATTTGTCCATTATAGTTCGTTCATCATTCTTGGTGATGTAGACATGAACTCATAAAACAGAATCTAACCTAGCATGGATGAGTACTTCCTTTTAAGTCTTATCTTGTGGGACAAGATAATGATAGTAATAATGAGAAAAATGGTAATCTTTGTAGTGATACTAAAATGTACTCAGTTTATTATGTCCAGACACTGTTCTGAAGTCTTTACATATACTAATAAGCCTATGAGTTACTATGATTATCCCCATTTTACAGGTGAGGAAACTGAGACGCAGCAAAGTTAAGAATTTTACCCAGACTTACAGTCGACAGAGAGGGTTTCAAACATTGCATCCTAGTTTTTAAAAGTTTTTTTTTTTTCTTTTTTTAAGATTTTATTTGTCAGAGAGAAAGCGCACAAGCTGGGGGAGTGGCAGGCAGAGGGAGAAGCAGGCTCCCCGCTGAGCAAGGAGCCCGATATGGGACTCTGTCCCAGGACCCTGGGATCATGACCCAAGCCAAAGGCAGACATGTTAACCGACTGAACTACCCAGGTCTCCCTAAAATAGTTTTTATTTAGAAAGAGTGAGCAGGGGGAGGGACAGAGGGAGAATCTCCAGCAGACTGCCCACTGGGCATGGAGCCCAACGTGGGGCTCAATTTCACAACCCTGAGATCATGACCTGACCTGAAACCAAGAGTTGGACACTTAACTGAGCCACCCAGGTGCCCCTTGCTTCCCGGTTTTAGATTCTCTATTCTTAACGACTGGACTGTGTTTCCAAAGATTAGATTTTGTTTGAATCTTCTTGGGAGCTGGTAGTATCTCATTCTTAGCAGGCCCAGCCAGTTGCATCCATTTTCTTGCTTGGGTTCTGCAGAACATGGGAAATAAAAGAGTAGAGCAAGTGAGAGATTATGACTCATGTTTATTACCGATTGGATGGCCCATTCTTCCTGTGGACAGTGTGTTTCCAATAGGAGGAAAGGGCGGAGCTGAGCCCAGCATGCCTACTTATTCCCCCATTTACCAATCTGCTAGGTTAAGCCATGTCCTGGGGGTGCAGAGGAAGAAGGGACACAAAGAGACCTGAGAGAATCCTTCCTAATGGAAACCAGGGATGGGGAAAAGGGGCTGCCTTCTCACTTCAGAGTTAGGAGTTCATCAAGTCTGGAATCTAGCTAAAAGTTAACAATCCTGTTAGAGGGGTTGCCATGATGTTCAGTAATTCTTGTGTGGTTTGGCGGAAAAAGCGCATGATGGTATAAATATAGTTGGAATCCTCCTGAGTTTGTATTAAATTGCTGCATATTTCACCTCTCCCTGATTTCTGGAAACTACAAGTGGATCCCTCTGGACCTATGTACTTTTGTTTCTTTTCTCTGTCCTTGAAGTGCTTTTGTCTTTTCCCTTCTGTTTTCAAAGCCATTGCTTACCTGTTTTTCTTACTGACAATGTGACCACTTCTTACACTTTAGAAGGCATGATTGTGTTAGTGAATATTTTGTGATATAAATCGTAATTCTGTTCATTTAGAAAAGCACCTCAGATCTCAAAGTAGTATGGAGAGCTCAGCAACAGTATCTAAATAGATTGTTGTGAGAGATAACTTAGTAGATCTTTAGACTTTACCTTATTGTAATAACCATTTAGGAGTGTTTAAAACTCCAGGGTTGGGGCGCCTCAGTGGCTCAGTCGGTTAAGTGTCTGCCTTCAGCTATGGTCATGATCCCACAGTCCTGGGATCGAGCCCCGCATTGGGCTTTCCACTCAGCAGGGAGTCTGCTTCTCCCTCTCCCCCTCCCCTGACTTATGCTTGTGCTCTCTCTCTCTCTTCCTCTCTCTCTCTCTCTCTCTCCCTCCCTCTCTGAAATAATAAAAATTAAAAAAAAATTCCAATGCTACTTTGCAGTATAGACCAGAAGGAATTAGTGGTGAAATTTGTGGTTCTTTTTTAAAGATTTTATTTATTTGAGAGAGAGAGAGCACAAGCAGGGGGAGCAGCAGAGGGAGAGCGAGAAGCAGGCTCCCCACTGAGCAGAGAGCCCAATGTGGGGCTCAATCCCAGGACCCTGAGATCATGACCTGAACTAAAGGCAGACGCTTCACGGACTGAACCACCCATGTGCCCCGAAATTTGTGGTTCTTAAGAGTGGCAGGACAGTGTAGGAGGCCAGATGCTCATTTGTAGGGTGCCCTCTGGAATAGAGTGGGGGAGGCATGTAGGTCACATACTGTTTAATAATAATTATGTGTAAATGGTAAAGACGTGTGCTGTCCAAAAGTTATAGAAAACGTTTTCTAAAACACATTGAACGTTCTCTTCCTTTTCATGGTTTTCGAATGATCTTTGGCGTAGAGCTTGAAGGAGAAGCCTTCAGTGCCGTGAAGGAAGTGGGGGCGGGGAGAAAGAACCATGTCAGGTAACATGTATTACATTTGACAGTGTGCCTCGGACTGTGCTAATCACTTTAATCACTGCTCCGGAGGTCTTAACCATTCTACAGATGCAGAATCTCGGGTTTTCAGTAGTGAAGCTAGTTCCCCGTGGTCGTGCAGGTGATGGGGGGTAAAGCTGTGCCCCAGGCTTGGGTGTGAGCACGCCAGGACATCCTCAAGGGTGTTGAATGTGCTTGTATCCTTGTGCTCCTGCATGCAGGGCTCAGCATGCTTGCCTGGGGCTAGGGAGGTAGCATTTTATGCCAAATAGTTAACTTCATAAGATTCCTATGCTCAAGAGGTTTTTGTTCTCACTTGGTGCTCAAAACACAGTGAAGTAAAACCCAGAAAGCTTTGGACTGAAGTAGCCCAGTGCACCGTGGTGGGTTCTAGACGTAGCGAGATCCCCCACCAGCCCTGCCTCTGCTCCTGGGCAGGTGAAGACCTTGTGGGGTGTTGTAGAGAAGAGTTGCCCCCCAGCACCATCCCTGTTGGCTCCTGTAGAAAAACACTAGCCTAGGAAGACAGTCTTCCTTGTTTTTAATTTTTTTGTTTTTGTCTTTGGAACTCTGCCTTCTGCCTGGACACTGCCATCTAGATACCTTCTTTATGTCGTCGTATCTTGAAAGGTGACTAAAATGTTGAACTATTACATTACCCTAAGGAAAATAACTAAAATTAATCATGAAAAGCAACTATCTTTTATTTATACTGGAGGAAACACTGAGTGGGGAAAAAAACTTAAATTGCGGCTAACATAAATAGAGAGGGCAGATGTTCCCCTAGTGAGCGTTCTAATACTTTTAAAAATAAATATTTCTAATATTATCCCTAAGGCTATTTGATTTATTTAAAAGAGAATGTTGACTTTAATCTCTCTTCTACATGTGAGTTATAGGAGTTTTCAGACTTGTTACCAAGTCCTTTAATGCTAAATAGCTTTAGAAAAAAGAAGAACAGTCAACAATCACTTGAAATGAATAATAAGTTCTCTCAATATTATGCTAATTTTTTTCCCAAATGGAGGTATTTTAAGGAATCGTCCTTGACAGTAGAGACATAATTCAGTTTTTAAAAAACATGTTTATCTGGAAACCAACTATAGATTTAGTTCTGCCCCTCATAGATGGCTTAATAGAAGTCAGTTGTATACTGGGATGTTTTCATTTTTTAAAATGATAATCCTAAAACTGTGACTAGTTGTAATTTGAAGTATACTTTTCCTTATATACAAGTTAAATCTGTGGTAATTTTAAGAAGAGCACGATTTTAGCATAATAAATGAGGATCATTAGATTTGTTTATGTAGCTGATTGTTTTGTCTGTGAGCAGCTTTATATCATGAAAATCAAAGAACTGGATATTTTTATTTTTTGCATCATTTTTTCCTGTTTATTTTTTAAGCCGGTTAAATGCCTTGCTGAACAGAGGGGTGTAAAGTGAATTAGAACTTCTTAAAACTTCGTCGATGTAGGCCCTGAATCAAGACCCGTGGTTTGTAATAGCTGTTGGTTTCAAACAGGAGCCGAGAGTGATGTGTTTCTGTGGTCTGTTAGCCATTCAGCACCACGGTGGGAATGGCTTGTTCAATTGGAAGAACATAGTTTATGGGGGAAAAGAAGACAAAAAACAAAAGCTTTGTCAACGAATGTAGTTCATGTTGATTAGATGTATGTGAATCTATAATGGAGAGCCCAGTTTTAGCATTAGCTGCACATACGGTTTATTAAAATACTTATACCTTTCCTGTATTTTGTTTTACCCACATAAATTCCCTTCTAAGCCAAAACTTGGTTAATCTCTCCATGACATAATACATGGTTATGAATACAGAAGATGCTTTTTCATGTTCCCCAGTGAAGGGAGATGTGTATGGCATTAGACTTTGTAGTCAGGCACTCTGGACCTGACTGCCTTATTAGGAGGCTTAGGTCCACAACTCCGCAGTCATGGCCTAAGTAGGTCATTGTGTGTTGTCAAGCCTTTTCCACCTCTCCACGCCCTCCCACCCAATCCTACTCTACTTTGGTTTTTAAAGAAGTCACCATGAGTACTGATTTTCTTTGCCGTGGATCAGGGTGGTGATAGACAAATCACTTAGCATCTCTGGGCCTCACATGGGCTTTTTCTCTGAGGTGGTAAGGAGGCCTGTTTTCCCCCATTAGATGCCAAATAAGATGAGGTCTTTTCACTACTGACCCAGTGTTCTATAGCTCATTTCTAATTAACGTTTTTCTAATTTTAGATAGCAACTTCTGTGGTCTACATGATGTCTTACCCTTTGGGATGCTATAACAAAATACCACAGACTGGGTGGCTTTAAGCCACACAATTTATTGCTCACAGTTCTGGAGGCTGGAAGTCTGAGGTTAGGGTGCCAGCATGGTTGGGTGGGGGCTGTCTTCTGGGTCACAGACTTCTCACTCTCTCCTCACATGGTAGAAGGGCTAGGGAGCCTTGTGGCGTCTCTTACAAGGATAATAATCCCATTCATGAGGGCTTCATGTTCATGACCTAAGCACCTCCCAAAGGCCCCACCTTCCAACACCATCACTTGGGCATTAGGATTCCAACATGTGAATTTTGGGGAGACTCAAGCATTTAGACCATACCACATTAGAAAATGTGAACAGAGGAGAGAAAGTTGTGGATGCTAGAGGGATAGGAAATTATGCTTGAATGTACTTCAGTACTGAAGACATTTTTGTTGACTGCATTGTCCACAGGATGTTTTGGATACCATACATAACTGATATTTTTATCAGCTTCGCATAGTAGGGTAGGATATTGGAGGAGAAATCTGGGAAGGCTACGTGGAAAGAATGTGAAGATTAAAGAAACACCAGTTTGTAGTTAGGGCATATTTGTTAAGAGGAAATACCCTGTGATAATTCCTATATTCCCATGAAAATTGTAAATTACTGTTTGGTAAGGGACTCCAATTCATTTCAATGCCCCAGAAGTTTTTAATTCTCTGAGAACACATGACTGAATTGGAACTTAGACTGTTTTTAGAGGCTCACAGATTGCTTTATCCATCTTGAAATTCCTTCTTGTGCAACCTTAAATCCATCGGTTGAACAGAATTTTTTGTTTTGGAGAGAGAAGTTTATGGTATAAGTGATCATTTTAGGTATTTAGGTAGCTTTTTCTCTTGGTCTTACCCAGTAATTTTTTATTAGTTATTAATGGACCCCTTTTTGGGTGATTTTTCATACTCTATTTCCATTGGGTGAATTTCTGATTAAGGTTCACTGTATTTTTATGCATGTATCATGGCTAGAACATGCATCATTCAAGTGTAATGGCTATTAGTCTTGCCATTCCCAGCTTGGTGGTCTTTTTATTTTTGTTGTTGTTTATACATTCCTTGGAGTGTTCCTTAGGAAGGATATGCCCTTTTTAATGTAACTTGTTTAGAAATTCTACAAATCAAAGCTTCCATTTAAGTACAGCTCTTCCTAACTGTTAATAATACCAACTGTAGGAATGTATGTTGGTAAGCATGTTATCTACCAATCAGAGAATTGGGTATTCAACTCTTTCTAAGGTATTAGAAATGCTCTACATGTTCCGTAGACCTTTGTTTTACTCCTCTAGCTAGAACCCCGGGTCATATATCCTACTGGACAGTTCCGTGTGGTTCTCCCACTTAGATAATTACCAGCAAAGTACCAAAAGATGAAAAACTGTCTGAAGTTTCTTTTAGAAGAAGTTCCAGGTAAATTGTCTGACATTTGTAGGAACAATAGCTTTCTGCTCCTGCCTTCAAGATCTCCGGAGACTTCTCAGCTCCTAGGAGGAAGATGCTCCCATCTACTGAAAATTTGCCTTGCCTTCTTTTAACAGGAAGACCTACCTCCTGCCCTCTGATGAAGCTGATCCTATAATCTCCAAAGTCCTTGCTTTTTTTCAAGACATTAAATAACCCCAGCCCTACCAGCTACAGCAAACAAATAATTTAAATTGAAAAAAACATGGCGCATTTTTTCTTAATCGATTGTGATGGGTTACACTTCAATTCTGTTTTTGCCAGTTTTGTTATTTTGTATGCAGAAGATTTGGTGTTAATTCTTTATTTGAATTACTTTATAAATTATTACATTTGCCGAGAGAGGCAGAGTCATGAATTTAGTCAGTAAAAGTTTATTGTGGACATACAAGATAGTGGGCCTCCTGGTCAGTACTACGCATTCATACATGAAATACTAAGTAACTGACTTCAGGAACCTCATAAGGAATGCACTTAGTGTGCATTTTCCTTGATTAGAGCCACTGACATTTTTTCTAGAACATCCTGAAGTAACCTTAACCTTAGAGTAAAACCCTTTTTCAACAAGAATCAAGTATCCTCCCTGTTTCTGTGCCTTTTCTTCTAAAGATACAACTTCTTATATAATAAGGTTGTGGAATTGGATGGAACCCTCAAAGTGAACCCTTGAACCTTCCCATGTCACTCCCACACATCGTTCATAAACCCTTTGGCTATGTCTAGACAGAATTCACAATACTTCCCAGGAGGTAGTTTTGGCTATTAGTAAATTGTGGTATTTAATTCCTTCATGAGTTCCTTCCCACACAGAGCCTATGAAATATTCAGAAGTTTACATCTGAAGTATCTGTTCAGTGGGAATTGGCTTGTCATCAAATCTCAGGTGTTAAAAAACATTCTTACGTGCTCTATATTGGAATGATCGCAAATTTCTTAACTGTGGGGATGAATTAAAATATGTAAATTGAAAGTTGTAAACATACTCATGATTATAAATTTTTTTTTTTTTGCTGTGAATATTAAACAGGTGGTAGATTCATGGTTAATATTCTAGGAAATAGAAAACATTTCTAGATAGCCTAATCTTGTTAGATGTATAGAAGTAGAGAATACTTTTTTCAGTCTTTTTTTTTTTTTTTTCCATTCAGTAACATTTAGTGGTACCTACTAATTTCTAGACATTGCAATAAATGTAGGGGACTCACAGATGATGTGGTCCCCAGAAACTCACAATTTTGTAATTTTTTTTTTAATGGTCAAAAATCTAATTTTTCCTTTTTCTTTTTTAAAAAAGATTTAGAGAGAGCACATGTGTGCTCTTGTGCATATGAGTGGGGGAAGAGGTAGAGGGGGAGGGGGACAGAATCCCAAGCAGACTGTGCGCTGAGCATGGAGCCTGATGCAGGGCTCAATCTCAGGACTCTGAGATCTTGACCTGAGCCAAAACCAAGAGTCAGATGCTCAACCGACTGAACCACCCAGGTACCCTAAAATCTAGTTAATTTTTTAAAAAGCTTATGGATACTGTGAAAACTGTGTCCTCTACTCTTAATGATTTAGGTGCTTAAAAGCACTAATGTAGCCCTCTTTGGAATTTGGGGTCTTTGAAGAGTCTTGATTCAGTAGCCCAGGCATCCTTTCCAAAATTCTGACTAAATGTTAAAAAGATTAGGTTTTCCTATTTGATCTCTTGACTCCAGTCTATATGCATTGACTTTTATGTTTTGTATAGTATATTTATGAAAAGTAGAAAAAAATGATTCTAGAGGGCTGTCCTTTAAAGAAGAGGTGTTTTTGTACTTTTAGCCAAAGGCCCATCTCAATTTGGGAAGGTCCCAGTACTGTCTGAGCCTTCCTGACTTGTCTTCTCCTGGTCATTGATGCACAGTTGTTCTTGAAATCAGGAGTGGGTATTCAGCTAGTAAGGTCAGTGAGGATCCATATCACTTCTGGTCTCCTTATCAGTCAGATTCTTTATCATGATTGGTTTTATGGTTTCTGTAATTTGCAGAGCTGTTTCTCAAAATGGTTTCTGGATATTAACACCAATTCATCTGAATTCATGGCACAGTTCCTCTTTACTAACAAGCAAAGTGGAGATTGTGAACTATTTATTGCCTAGTTGATCAAACATTTGAAAAAGTTTGGGTTTGACTACTGCAATTGCAACGTTGATTTGCTCCCCAAGCATGTGTGAAGATCCCAAAGCTATGATCATTCATATCATCTAAGTAACAAGGGGTCTAAGAGAAGGATAGATCATTGAGATGCTTTACCATCATCCCTTAAGGCTAGACACCGTGGTCGTTAAAATAGTTTTTAGAACAAAGGGTAAGGTACAGATGTGCCATGATTTAAACAGACAAATGCTAACTTCTACATGTCACGTGTATGTGTATTTGAGGAAAGCATGAGAAGGAAGCCTTGGTGTTTATCACATACTTACCTTTATCCCAGTGTTGTTTTGCATTATGAGTAGGACTTTCCCAAGCCTATATTCATTCTAGCATATTCTGAGAGTATATGGGAGTCCATGTACACAGATTTCTCTTCCCCTCCATAGTGTTCTATCATCCATCAATTTTTCAAAATAACAGTAAAACACCAAAAACCTGGTTTACAAATTGGAAAGGTTTATTTCTAATGACCAATTGATGGCTTTCATTAGCTCTGATACAAGGAGGAAAAGGAAGGGTGTAACTTCCGTGTTTCAGACACTTAGTGGTTCCCATATTAGTTCCCATATTACCTCCCATTAACCTGTAGTGAGTATTGTGAGATAGGAGGTCAGTGAATAGCATTGAAATTTTGTATTGGATTCTTTTTGTTTGCATCTTTATTATTTTTTTTTTTCTTGGCAAGTACCAGGAAAGAATTAGGAATTTAGGAAAAAATGCACACGGGGCACGTATTTAAAGAGCTAGGGGGCGCCTGGGTGGCTCAGTTGGTTGAGCGACTGCCTTCGGCTCAGGTCATGATCCTGGAGTCCCGGGATCGAGTCCCGCATCGGGCTCCCTGCTCGGCAGGGGGTCTGCTTCTCCCTCTGCCCTCTTCCCTCTCGTGCTCTCTGTCTCTCATTCTCTCTCTCTCAAATAAATAATAAAAATAAAATCTTTAAAAAAAAAAAAAAATAAAGAGCTAGAACAGAGTCTAAGGAACCAAGCTAGAGTTGGGATGAACATTGACTTAGTAAAAGCCTTAGGTATCCACAAATTTGTTCTGTTACTTTATTTTGTAGAGGAGGAAATTTAGGTCTAGGAAAATTAAATGGTTTATCCAAGATGATAAAGATGGTTACTGGTTTAAAAAAAAAAAAAAAGCTTATCTGAAGTTCTTTGTTAGAATTAAGAATAAGTAACAAAAAGTCCTGAAGATAGCAGGCCGTAAACTCCTTATCCTTAGGGCAGTAAACTAGAGAAAAAGAAGTTACATTGAACTTAGTATAGAAGCGTTTGATAGTCGAAGCTTTTCCTAATGGCATGTGGTACTTTGAGATATTGCAAGAGAAAATGTTTTTAGTATGGTCCCTTCCTGAAGGGTCGGGGCGGGGCGGGGAGATGATTGGAGGCCATGTCAGTATCCTTTAATTATTTACTGTGGTGTGCTAGGAGGAGCCCATAGTTCAGAGAAGGAAAATACCAATCTTCGGATAATGGGAATCCTAACCTCTCCCTTGGTCCCTTGGTCTTGGCCTCCTTCTCAACTGTGAAGGGTCCATGATGAGGTCTGTGGAACCACCTGCCAGACGAGCTGTTCTGGAGTTCTGTTGTTTTGATCTGTAGCTGCCGGGTATGTCCAGGTAGTAGACTTGCTATTCACCTCAGGTCTAGACTAGAGTTGCAGTTGACCTTTGCAGTTATTGGTTTGACTTTGTCTTGAATTGAATAATGACCTATTCTCTAGCATATTTATTAGCATTTGGAAGTTGAGTGTGAAAAACCACAGAAAGGGGTACTAAGCCAATTAGGGTGATTTGGGAGCGTCCAGATGAATGATCCTGCTACCTGGATCAACATCAGCGCTCTTCCCAATCAGACTTTCTTCTTGCCTTCTCTTTTCAGTAGACACTTAAAAATATGAAAGTGTAAAAGATAGATATTTCCTCTATGTGGAAATATGTATATTTTTGCTATTGTTTTTCTTTGGAAAAATGCTTTTGAACCCATGCAGTTGGGGGGTCCCCAGCTTTTGACAGTCATACTGCAGTGCACTTGAAGAAGGATCTTTTTTTTTTTTTTAAAGATTTTATTTATTTATTTGAGAGAGAGCACATGAGAGCGGGGAGGGTCAGAGGGAGAAGCAGGCTCCCCGCCGAGCAGGGAGCCCGATGCGGGACTCGATCCCAGGACTCCAGGATCATGACCTGAGCCGAAGGCAGCCGCTCAACCAACTGAGCCACCCAGGCGCCCCTGAAGAAGGATCTTAATGTTTCCTTCTTAGCAGTTGCTGCACTATGGAGCGTATATACCAAGAAAAGATCTCCTTTTTTTCATCAGGAATTTACTCTGCAAGGTTGCAAAGACTCTGAGGAATAATTAAGATTTAAATATCCCCAGCAGGGAGGGAAGGAGCTTGGATAAAAGAATATCTTTCCCTTTCTCTTTTAGGATTTGGTCATGAGAAGAGATCATTTGGCTTGCTCATTAAGACTGCCATTAATGCTTAAGCACAAAAGAAAGTCACATGCTTTTGCCAGATATATTTGTTTTCATCTGGTGTTTAATTCTCTGGTATCACAAAGTCATTGAATTCTAGATTTTTTTTTTTTTTCCCAAAACTGTAGTAGTTCTCCTGCTGGTAGGTCACCATTCATGTTATTATGAAGCATAAAGGGATTAAGAAAATATATAACACATATTCTTGCAGAGGAGCAGTGACCTTATGGAAATCAATTCACTCCAAGGCCCCCATGGACTTTTCCTGCAGAAAGTGACCTCCTTTCAGTGAAGAGGTTTTTTGAATTTCTGATGTTGCCAATGCTGTAATGATTTACTCAAGTTACTGGTGGAACTCTTTGGGATGTGCAGAAACCCAACTCATACTGGTTTAAGGCAAAATAAAGGAGGGGTGTGTTACTGACTCATGTGATTGAAAGGGCCAGGGAAGGTCTCAGTTCATGCATGGCCAATTCCAGGGATCCAAATGATGCCATTATGACTGGTCCCCTTGGTTCTTGGTTATGCTTTCCTCAGCGTTGGCTTCCGATGCAGATGGGTTTTTCCTCTGACACGGCTAGATGGTCACAGGCAGCTCCAGGCCCACATTCTACTACCTTTGAAACTGGGAGAAAGAGAGAGCTTCACCTTCCTAGTAGTTCCATTGCTGGGATTGAGTCTCATCGCACCAACTTGGGTCATGTCACCAGGATGGAAACTACTGGTCACAAGTGTGCCCCACAGAGGAGTGGGAGTGCATGATCTATTTTACTCAAATCACTTAGACTGAGAGTCTGAGAGGTGAAGCTCGTTCCAAAGAGGGGCAGCAACTAGTGGGCTATCCAAACAACAGACTGCCGCTCCCTTCTCCTTTAAATGTTCCTGTCCATTTGTATTTTATGCACAAGGTGGTATTTCAAAATTTAGAAAAAGAGCATTTCCACGTTTAGTGCTTCTGGTCCAATCCCATAGTTCAAGTGGGGGCTCCCTCCTTGAAAATCATTTATAGTGAAGCTTTTAAGGTATGTTTATCTCCTAAAAACAAAACAGAAAATGAGGGATTGTTTTATTTTAAACATAATTTTTAATAATTTGTTGTTTTTATGTTTTATTAGTACTCATTAAAGGTAATTAATGTGTGTACTATGATTGGCCCCTTTAGATACCCTTTGTTTCTGTTGGAATGCCTCTCTGAACTCTGGAGCTTGGGCAGGGCACCCCTCACCATTCACTGAGCAGCCCCGTGAGACAATTTCTACATAGGCTTTGAAAGGCAAACATGCACCTGTTAATGTGGAAATAAAATTCAACTCTCTTTCCATATTGGCCAGGATCATGGAACAGTAAGGATATAGGGTTGGTTAGCACATGCAGGGGAAAGTATATTTCCATTAAAACATAAATAGATGGAGGCCACATATGTGTCAAAACAAGACTTCTATGAATTGAGGTTCAGGTTTGATGTCAATTGAGTTTTAAATACCGTATCAGAGTGGGAGGGAAACCTCAACCAAGAGAGTTTTGAGAAAACGCAGTGCTGAGTGTGAAGATAAATCCACTGATTCTGAATTGGGAAAGCTCTGTTCTCTCTTCATGGAATCTCAACAGGTTTGTCCAACAGCTGTTGAACATTTGCTTTCATGGTAGAAGCAGCTTTAATCGGAAGTCAGATGACACCCTGAGTGTTTTAGTCTGTTTTCTTTCTTTGCCCTGCTGTTCTGTCACTCTGGATGACCACCATCTGTGCGAGCAGCATTACTGAATTATCTGGAGCTTGTCAGTGCTATTCGTTTTCAGGCAGTTACGTTCACTTTCTGCACACCAGTGTTGTTTATGAAATACTGGAATCCTCAAGTATAACATGAACAGTTTGTACTCACTTTGAAAGTAATGGAACCTCCGTCCCCTTTCATGTTTTTTTGGCTTGGTTATTTATGGCTTTTGTCTTCTTACTATATTAGATTTGGTTTTTGCTCAGAAATAGGATTACACGTGATAATTTTTACTTTTTTTAATTTGTTTTTAATGGTTTCCATGGCTTTTAAAAATTTTGTGTTTTTTTTTTTGTGGGGTGTTTTTGTTTTTGTATGTATGTATGTATGTATTATTTTTGTTTACACGATTTAATGACCACTGGCTTAATTTGGTAGTTCAGCCAAGCAATGGAGAATTTGAAATACTCGATTACCAATTTTAGTGGGCGGTGGATAAAACTTTTTGTCCTCATGACAACCTTATTTCTTGTGATCCTGTATATTATTTTGCAAGTGATTCTTGGTCCTAATTGAAAGACCTCTTTTGAATTTTATTTTGTTGAGGACTGGCCCTTGTGTAAATGTTGCCTTTACCTACTTTTAATTTGAAAGAGAAAATCTTTAAGTGATTCACAGTTTATCACAAACAGTTTGACAATAAGTTTTTTCTGATTTTTTTTTTTTTTTTCTGTGAGATTGTGTGAGAGGAAGGGAAAGGACAAAGCCCTCAAAACTATTAAATAGTGAAGGAAGAGGAAGCATTTTGAGCTCCTGGAAAAAAAAAATTGTGTCTTTAAAATGAGGTTTCTAGGGCACCTGGGTGGCTCAGATGGTTAAGCGTCTGCCTTCGGCTCAGGTCATGATCCCAGTGTCCTGGGATCGAGTCCCACATCGGGCTCCCGGCTCCTTGGGAGCCTGCTTCTCCCTCTGCCTCTCTCTCTCTGTCTCTCATGAATAAATAAATAAAATCTTTAAAAAAAAAATAAAAAATAAAAAAAAATAAAATGAGGTTTCTAGCTACAGCTCCACTTTCCTTGGCATTTCCATTTGCTGTGGAATTTAAATTACATGGACTTTCATATTGAGAGTGCCCACTCTCCTGCCCATTTATTGCGGAAGGGCCCTGGTGAGGGGCAATCTTTGATAAAAAAGAGGTAGTTAATGTAACTACTGGGTAAAAGAAGCATTAGAAATGGAGCCCACTCAGATGTCGCAGACCTTCGAGGTGCTGGTGGGTTGGAAGCTTCATTATGTTCAGCTGCACAAGAGACTTCCTCTTTCCAGAGCTGATTACGAAAAGGGACTCAGATGACAGCTTAATAAGCTATCCCTTGCTGCCATTGTAGATAAATCACAAGTGTGCTGCACCATGGGAAGAACACACAAAGGAGAAATATTTTGCAGAACAAAGACCATGCCACAGGGTATTTGGGTAACAGGGGAAAGGTGGATAGAGCCTTGTGGGGATGGAGGGGAGAGACATGGTAGTTTCCAGAGGGGAGCCTGGTTATGCTGATAATACAGGTGAAAAACAGAATCCAAGCTATCTTAGGTGGGTCTTAAAGGTGAAAACTTGCACTGTAATTGACATCTGGAAGGGCTGAGCAAAGGATTAGAGGTTTCTATAATGTTGAAATCTCACCTATAAATCATGATGCTTTGGGATTTTGCTGGATCTGATTACATTAATACAAAGAGGATACGTAATTTGGAAAATCCATTTATTTAAGAAGAGAAATACTGCTTTGGGTTGTGTTTCAGTTATTATTCGACTAAATCATCTTCAAGACGGAAGACATCTCCGAGATACTTTCAACATGAACTGAGGGGTATTTTCTTGGTTTTTATTTTTCCTCAGCAGTACTAATCCAAAGAATCCCAGGCAGGAAGTTCTTTTTCTCTATTCATATGAAATTTATTTTTTTGCTCATAATATGGACTTGACACCATTTGATTGCTAGAAAGGATAGAAAAGGATGTTTTAATATACCTGTATTTGCTCTAAGGAACATGAAAAACAAGGAATGAACCCAATTTTCATGATAAAGAGACTTAAACTAGTTGTGACAGCACCTTAACACTGAGATTTCTAAAAAATCCAATATGGGTTTTTAAAAGACCTATAAAATGGTAGACATTGAATGTCCTCCTAGGCAATTTTTTAATCCAAAGATTAAGAAATTTGTTGAATTGAGCATTTTTGATAGTTTTCGATTGAGCATCAGGGATAGGATATCAGAAACCAGGGAAGTTTAAAGTGCCCATTTCCTTTTAGATGAAAGTTTGGGTGAGTACCTTTGCCAGATTAGTGACTTTTCTGTCCAAACCAAGTGTCGTTTTCATATCACTCATAACGGATGCCTTTTTTGATTTTCCGTTAAGCTTTGTTTTGCCTAAGACAGCGGTCTTTCATGGATAATACTGACCCAGACTGAGTTCTTGTGGGTGATCAGGTCTCACTATTAGTTGGTTTGCCGTGCTGCTGCAACTGGGCATGACCTTGCTCATTATCTCTGTGGCTTGCCTGAGTTACCAGTGTGGATGTTAGGAATCTAGTACTTAACAGTTTACAAAGGGCTTCGTATGTTTAACTTAATCTTTATAGTAATCAATGTGACTTAGTAAGGGTAGTTTATTTTTTGTATGAGTAAGATCATTGAATCTCCTTGAAGGGGATTATTCCAAGGTTAAGTAGCTAGGAAGTGAGAGACTTGATATTTTAACGTCTCTTGGCTAGACTTTGGTTGATTTTTATTTTTTTATTTACACGTTTTTATTCATTTGATCTATCCAACATTTATTGAAAATCTATACTATTCTAGGTATGATGCTAGACACCACAGATGCAGTAAGAATAAGTCATCATCCTTGTCCCTGAAGAGTGTGGTCTAGGAAGAGAGAGGCCTGGGCTAGAGGTGTGATGGATGCTATGAATTCCCAATGGGGAATTCCATCAGTCTACTTTAAGATTTACAGAGTAAATGATACTTTGACCCTATGGAGGTTTATTTTTTTTCTAGGTGACTGTAACAGCCTTTCCAATAGGTCTCAAGTAGTATTGGGATGAATTAAACTGGATAATAGGTGTGGAGGAGCTCTACAGATGTCTATTACATGTGTAGCAGGCTGGGACTACAATTCTAGGTGGCCCATCCCTTCCTGCTCCTCCTCCATCTTGTTCTTTCTTCTGTCACGGTACTGTATTATGTGTATACTCCTGTGTAATTGGTTATCTCCCCCTTCTATCTCCTCAGTGGACTCTGAGTGCTCTGAGGGTGCTTGTTGCAAACAATTTTCAGGATATTTAACCATGTCCAACCTATGTCCACACTAGTAGGGCATTTTATTTTCTCTGCTCGGCCATTGTCTTTTTTAATTTTTTTTTTACTTATAATACCATCTATTTCATAGTATTTTAGAGTTTATAGATCTTTTATTTCTGTGTGTATCAGCTAACGTTTAGGACCCCTACCCTCAAGGGGGTCTTGACAGACCATCCTCGTTCATTTCCCTAGGCAGTTCACTGTCCCATATTGTATTTCTCAAACCTCTTCCTTCTCACGCTTAGCTGTTACTTTACTTATTTCTTTGAGAAAACAGACCTAGTTGGAAGCAAACGTCCACATCTTCCCTCTACTAAACCAACCAATCTACCAGGAACCCTGTCTTTGCTCCTACCTGAGGCCACTGCCTCCCCCTGCGCTCTTGACAGGTGGAGGGGCACCTGTCCCATCTCTCCCTCAATCCCAAGCTTTTTCCTCTTTACTGGGTCTCTGCAGGATTGTTCCCACCAGCATATAAACATCTGATAAAATATTTCTCAAACATATCAACAATACCTTTCTTAGAACCTTTACTTAGCTCTCTTCATGGCCGGCTCTCTCCCACTTCATTCAAACAAATGTCATCTTTTGAGAGAGCTCTTCCCTATACAGCCATTTAAAATATCAACTCCCCTTATATCTTTGTCCTAGCTTGCTCTGCCTGGAATATTCCACATGCTCATTCGCAACTTGACTGTGAGGCCGATTCTGACCAGCCTATAATATAACCCCCCCTTCATTATTCTACCCTGTCCTTCTGTATTGTTGACTCTTACCACTGTCTGGTGTTCACTTTCACAACCATTCATTTGCTGATGATTTCTCTCTTCCCCGAGGATTGTGAGCTCCATGGCTGCAGGGACTTGTTCTGTCTTGTTGATGGTAGTAGGTCTTGAACGAGTGAATTTAATCCTTACAAAAATAGGAATGATGAAGCAATAATTATTAGTCTTTTATATTCTGAGCACACTGTCCTGGGTAGTTTGTAAATATATTTTTGGATTAATCTCTCCCAGTGACCCTCTAAGGTAGGTGTTCAGTTCATAGATGAAAATACTGAAAATCACAGGGACTAGTAAAGAGAGCTGGGTAGCTGGCATTCAAACTCTGATTTTAGTCCAAAAATAAGGCTTTTTCCACTTAACTTACATTATTTATTATTATAAGTTAATGTGTTTTGGACAACTTATGATAGTTTACTATTAGGGAATGTTATTTTTTCCACCTAATAGATGAAAACCACGGAGGATCGAGTGATTGTGACTTGCCTGGGGTCATGCAGCCAGGAAGGGCTGATCAAGGGCTTCTGATCCTGGGTTCTGATTGGGCTCTTTCCCTGCAACCACGAGGTTTCTGGAACAGGCATTTGTGTGTCTCACTTTATCTGGGTGGCATTTGTTTGCCATCCATTATGTTTGACCCCCTGTAAACTGGCATTTATGAATTCAATGCTAAGCTTTCCAAAATCTAGTCCTAAAATTTACATCATGAATTTGCTTCATGTACAAGTTAACCTTTTGCTGATCTCTATAATACTTGTGTAGGCTGAGTGAAAACAACACAAGAGCTGAAATTTGCTACTTCGTTTGTACTCACTATCTACAGCATAAATGTACACAACTCTTATCAGGAAGAGTTTCATGCTCAGATATAATTGGCTGGTTCATTGATTCATTCCCAGGTCAGAGAAAAACCCTCAGCTGAGATACTCCTGATTACAAGGGAAGTGAGGTAAATTACTGGAAGCCTATGAAAATAGAGAGGTTTGGCACCTGGTACACTGGATGGTAATCTCCCTTTCTATTACAGAATTACATTTATAATTAGCAAGACCAGAATTTAATAGGTTTGTCAGTTACAGAAATAAACTGGAGGCTGAAGCTGTAAACTAATATTTCACTGTTTTCCAAAAGCAAATCTAGAAATTCATGGATACATGTTTTATCTATACGTTTTGTGCGATGAACCCTGTATCAATGTGCAAGTAGGGAGATATGTATTAAAACATACCCCAGAAGCAAGATTAAAATAGTTTCTATGAATTTCATTATTCCATGTTCCATGTTTTTGCTGAAAACTATGGTGTTTATTCTCCTATGAGTGGTATACATACTATGTATCTGTCCAGACGGCTGTTACATATTTTTTTTTTAATATTTTATTTACTTATTTGACAGAGAGAGAGACAGCGAGAGAGGGCACACAAGCAGGGGGAGTGGGAGAGGGAGAAGCAGGCTTCCCGCGGAGCAGGGAGCCCGATGCGGGGCTCCATCCCAGGACCCTGGGACCATGACCTGAGCTGAAGGCAGACGCTTAACGACCGAGCCACCCAGGCGCCCCTGTTACATACTTTTTGTTTTTTGGATGATTTTGAAAATTGGTCCTTGTGTTATGCACTATAAGAAAAACGCACTTAGTGGAGATCATAGATTTGTATATGTAACACCTAAAGATTAGGGAGGAAGGAAGGAAGTGAGAGAGAGAATGTGTGTGTGTGTGTGTGTGTGTGTGTGCGCATGCGTGTGCGCGCAAGAAACCATAATGTCTGAAATTTGCCTTATCTTGAAATAATAGATATATATTATGGATATGTAGATTCAGATCTTGAAAATTGCCTCTAAAATTACTTATCCATCTTTTCAGTATTCTTAAAATGTAATCTTTTTGGTGTTCTTCCTTAGTGCTGGGATAATTAGTACATAGTAGTTTTCTCTTCAGGATTTTAATGTGGTTTCTACAGTGCGAGTCTAGTATGGATCTCTGAGAATCTGTACCACTCGCTCACTGTGGCCTCTGCCATTCCTCAGAGAGGAGGAGGCAGACTTCTAATATTCTAAAATATGCACACAGTCTCAACCAATCTATTATGCATGATATGTACCTATATTTATACTTCTATATGGGTCTTACCTGCTCTGCACAGATACTAAATATTTAAGAGTAGTATGACTAAATATATTTAATTTTTCATGGAAGCATAATATCTCATAAATGGTTTCTACAGTAGGTAACACTCTGGTCTAATTGCAGAATGAATCCTGAGGGGTCAGCCCACCTGGTGCTGTCTTTGGTCTCTTAATACTTTATGCTTGAGCATCAGCCAGGTGACAGGGAGACATGATTGAGTGCTCAATTCCTCTGCTTGTCTCCACGTTAGATTTTAATGCTTTATATGCAAAGAGGAACATTCATTTTCTGTAATAGGTGTTTCTTTGGTTGTGTTCCACATATAGGTGTGAGAGAGTCAGAATAATACTTATACCCAGCACATACATTAAGATGCATTTTAACAGGACTTTTCTATCTGTGGCAATCTTCAGTGCCAAGTAGGAGTTTCAGATCATTTCAGAGCTGGGAACATAGGCTTCGATTTTATGCATGATATTTTCTAAGTGGAAAAGAGAAACATATCTGTTGACGTTACTGTTGGTGAATGTATCTGTCAGACTTCATCTCTATCTGGCAGGAAACAGACACTAGGAATGTCTGAAATATGTTCAGTCTTTCTAGATCTGATTTTTTACTTGCAAGTCAATTTTCTTATAATCAAGGTCAAGTTAAAGGCTTAGTTTTTGCAAGCTGTTTCCACTGTTAGACTTCTACATATATGACCTTACATATCATCCAAGCCATTTTTGGCTCTTGAATTCCCTTTATCTTTTTTAATTCCAAATTTTGTTATATCACAGCTATGAACATATTTCAGAAATTTATTTTCAAAGATCTATGATAGGAACAAAGAAACTTCATTTACCCCATGGTTTCTGGGAAACTTAGATTCTTTTATTTTAAAAAAAAAAATTTTTTTTTAAGATTTTATTTATTTATTCATGAGAGACAGAGAGAGAGAGAGAAGCAGAGGGAGAAGCAGGCTCCCAAGGAGCAGGGAGCCTGATGCGGGACTCGATCCCAGGACCCTGAGGTCACGACCTGAGCCGAAGGCAGACACTTAACCATCTGAGCCACCCAGGCGCCCAAACTCAGATTCTTCTAGGTGATATTTGTTAGAGTAGTTTCAAGGTTTTTGTTTTTTTTCCCCCCCCACACATTTTGAAATAAAATGTCACTAAAGAATAGATGGGATATGTCCTATGAGGATACTGGAATGGATTTTTCATGTGGTCTTATGGGTGTATCAGTCCTGACCTACCTCAGTTCTTCTGTAGTTGGGATCTGATCGATTACAGGATTGTACCTGCATCCATAAATTATTGGTGAGATATTCTATTTGTGCTGTTTAGTATACTAGCCTGTGCGTGCGTGCATGCGTGTGTGTGTGTATGTAGGTTTCCTCTAGTAATTCAGCAGCTCTAATATTAGGTGACCTTCCCTTGGGGAGGAGCAGATGTATGGAAAGGAACAGTCAACCAGGAAGGAGGGAGTGTATTCCCTAACTGTTGAGAATTGCCTGTGCATGGTGATGGTAAAAAGCAGGCCAACTTTTCCTGGGTTTTATTATAGTTTTGAAGCTCCCTGCAGAGAGTACTGCCTTCTTGTCTGCCCCTGGGGCAGACCTGTGCCTATGACCTTCCCCCATCTTTGTTCACCGCTGCTCCTATATCTTATTCCTGCCCTTGAGCTTTAGGGTGGCGTGGAAACGTAGGAAAGCAGTGATTGAAGAGGAAGGTGCTCTGCTGAGTTCTAAGAGGACAGCTTTATTTTGTCAAGTATTTTAATGAGTTCCAAAGGATATAGCAAATGTCAATACATTAATTCTTTCTACAATAGCCCAGAAAAAGCTTTAGGCTAGTATTATTCCATCTCAGATGTGGAAGTTAAAAAGGTCCATTTTCCTCTTGTGTCCATCTGTCTCACTTAGATTTTTAAGAAAGGACAGAAGAAAAAGCAATCGAGCAGCATTACTTTAGACTGCCCTTTCTTAGCCTAACTTCCGACTATTGACTAAATTTTAATGATTTATTAATGATACATCCCACGTTCTTTCTCATCTCACCTCTTCCTGCTACTCCTCTATCCAAACTAATATGCTTGTTTCAATATGTTTTTCACTTGATTTTTTAAAAAAAGTTATTTAATTTTAGAGAGCGGGGGTGGGGGCAGAGGGATAGAGAATCTCGAGGAGACTCCAGGCTGAGCGCAGAGCCCAATGCGGCGCTCGATCCCCTGATTCTGAGATCAGGACTTGAGCCGAAACCAGGAGTCGGACACTCAAGTGACGCTTCCACTCAGGTGCCCTCACTGGACTTTGTTTTTAACACAGTTCAATCTGCATGTGGTAACTTTGCTCACTTTACCTGTAGCCACATTATCAAACATATTTGATAAAAGGAAATTGGAGGATTAGGTTCAGTTTCTGGGTAGATCCCTTAATTTCTCCGGGCAGACTCCTGGTGCAATGGTTTTACGTCAGTGCATATAGAATTGTGCAGCACAGAGGTTTGAAGATAGGCTTTCAGTCCCATTCCACCCCACCCCAGCTGGGTAACCGTGGGCAAGCAATTTACCGTCAGGATGCCTTTTTCTCATCTGTAAAGTAGCTGTAGTAATAGCTCCTACTCATCCTCATAAGCACAATAATAGTACTTAACTCCTAGCGCTCTTCATTTACTCATTCATTGACTGTGTTCTGGGCCAGATGCTGTGCACTGTGATGAGTAGAAGTTACTAAGTAGAACTGACTTAGAACTTCCCTTGATGTGTCATTGAGGAAATGCACGGTACCTGGAACATAGATGCTTTGTGGTCCTTAGCTGTCCCTGGGGAGGAGGTAGTTCTAGCAAATAATAAATGGCAGTTCCTTTCCCTTTTAAAGGCATAGAAAGAATCCATTCATTCTTTTATTCTTCAGATATCCTTTATGAATGCCTACTGTGTGCTGGGCACTAGGGATCAGTATAAACAAGGTAGGCAAAAGCTCTTTGTTCATGGCATGTACATAATTTTAGGGGAGAAGACAATGAGCAAGAAAACAAGACAATTGTTAGATTGTAATGAGCAACATGGGGAAAGACATGAGAGATAGTTGTAGAGCTGGAGAAAATAGAGCATGGGGGGCCTGATAGACCATGAGAATGAGTTGACTTGCATGAAGCCTGGGGTGGTGGGAGAGCAGATGAGAGGAACACAGGAGTTAGTAGCAGGAAGTTAGGTATTTGTTTTTTTTAAGATTTTATTTATTTTAGAGATACCGTGCATGGGAGAGGAGCAGAGGGAGAAGGAGAGCGAGAATCCCAAATACACTCCACGCTGAGCATGGATCCCAACACGGGGCTCAATCCCAGGACCCTGAGTTCATCACCTGAGCCGAAATCAAGAGTCAGACGCTTAATCGACTGAGCCCCCAGGCTCCCCAAGGTGTCTGGTTTTAATTACATTGATTGACAGTGCTGGCTATGGAGAGAAGAAACAACGGGAGATGGCAAAATTGGGGGGAATTCAAGGAAGATTTACATTTTGCGTATGCCAAATTTCAAAAGGAATATAGACCTATTAAAATGGGGTCATTATTTGTGACCCTTCATAAGATAAAGGCTTATCTGTACCTTGTTTGATCTTTCTGTTGGTTTCTGCAGCATTCAAGACATTTGTAGATGATTCCAGCTTTTATTTTTTGCCAAGTCTTAGGTTGGTAGGAAGCTAAAACTCCACATCCCTAAAGCTAGCTGCCGGCCTGTGAGGAGGACGGCAGGGTTGGACTCTACTCTGTTGGTTAGAACAGTGCAGATCCCAGAGAAGCCAGAGGGTTTCCTTAGAGCTGATTGGTGCACTAAATTTACTGCGCGCTGATGGATTTCCTGATACAGTGTATCAAGATTGAAAAGGTAAAGTTCCTCTCTAATGGAAGTGTTTTTTTCTACCAGACTGGGCATTGAAAGTCATTGATGAAATGTTTATATATTCAGAGGAAACTTTCTGCCTTGTGCCTTACGTTTGGATGGCTGCCACTTGTGACTGGGAAATTAAGAGGTGTTATGTCTTGATCTTCTCCGATATTTGGGTGTTTCTGTCCAGCTCCCCTTCAGCTGACATTACCAGGCATGTGCTAAGGCTGCCCTCGTAGCTCATCAGCTCGAATATGCCATTTTGTGTATGTACTTCTGCCTGGTGGTCGTCAGCACCGAGCCTCAGATTACTTCTGTAATAGAAGAGATTAAAAAAAAAAAAAA
>NC_138374.1:67118289-67162552 GCF_054177405.1 Leptonychotes weddellii
CCCCCCCCCGCCCCACCTTGGCAGTTTAGAGAATGTAAAATGGGTTTTATTTCCCTATTAGTCTGTATTTCTCTAATTACTAATGAGATTGAACCTCTTTTCTTTTTTTTTTTTTTTTAAAGATTTTATTTATTTATTTGAGAGAGAGAGAATGAGAGAGAACACATGAGAGGGGATAGGGTCAGAGGGCAAAGCAGACTCCCTGCCGAGCAGGGAGCCCGATGCGGGACTCGATCCAGGGACTCCAGCATCATGACCTGAGCCGAAGGCAGTCGCTTAACCAACTGAGCCACCCAGGCGCCCTGAACCTCTTTTCTTATAATTCACCATTTGAATTTCATTTTCTGCCGAGATGCTATTCATGCTTTTTGCCTATTTTTCTATTTTTTTTTCCTCAGTGACTTTTATAAATCCTTTATGTGTGTATTTGTTTCTAGGATGAATTTCAAATATCTTCTCATAGATCTTGGTTTGTTGCTTTACTTTATGGTGATTTTTATTGAATAGAGGTTCTTAATTTTAGTAAAGTTGAATTTCTCAATCTTTGTTCTTTGTTCTTTGTTCTTTGTGTCTTACTTGAGAAATCCTCTTTTATTATAAATTTATACCGATATTCACCCATATTTTCTTCTAAAACTCTGAAAGTTTGCCTTTATAATTTAAATCTTTAATTCTTTTTTAATTTTAATTTTTATTAGAGAGAGAGAATGAGCAGGGGGAGGGGCAGAGAAGCAGACTCTTCACTGAGTGTGAAGCCTGACACTGGGCTTGATCCCAGGACACTGAGCTAAAGGCAGATGCTTTACCAACTGAGCCACCCAGATGCCCCAAATCTTTAATCCTTAGAATTATTTTTTATGTAGGGTAGTATATAGGAACCCAATTTATTTTTTATAAATTATGTATTTAGGATTCTGTTCACTCTTACGTTATTACATACTTTAACACTTCAATAAAGGTGCATTATTTTGTATTCTACATTTTTTAGTTGCATTGAGTTATTTTCTGATTAACCTAAGTATTTATAATTATGTTTAGTGCTGCATGAATGGCAGGAGCCATCTAACTGATCAACAGGGAAGGATTATTAATGGAAAAAAATGGCTCATTCTCACTCAGCATATTTTCATGGTTATGTCAAGGTAAATAGCAACACATTAGATTTTCAACAATTTTTACTGCATTCATATTCACAAGTACAAATTTATTGAGTATGTTTTTTGCTTGATTATCGTTTGATATTATAATTTTATTATTTGTTACCAAATTCTGCACTCACCATTTTTCACAGCATTACATCTCTGTCTTACATCTTTTCAGTAATAAGTCATTTGGCAATTGTTGCTAGAATTGGGTTCTTCATGGAGTGTCTTTCCAGTATGGGTTTTCTGTTGTGAGCTCCAGCTGAAGCTTGACTTGACTTGATAAGTGTCTCTTCAGGTGAAGTCTTTATTTTTAAAAAAAATTTTTAGAAGATTTTATTTATTTATTGGACAGAGACAAAGCGAGAGTAGGAACACAAGCAGGGGGAGTGGGAGAGGGAGAAGCAGGATTTCCGCTGAGCAGGGAGCCCAATGCGGGGCTGGATCCCAGGATCCTGGGATCATGACCTGAGCTGAAGGCAGACACTTAACCACTGAGCATTCTAGGTGCCCCAGATGAAGTCTTTAATGTTGATCAAGGAATGAGTGATCATGGAGGATAGCTCTTCATTCCTGACACTGAGTTGTGTTGTGCATTTCGAATCCATACCTGTCTTACAGGTGTTGCTCTATAAGTAGAGAATCTCAGATGGTTTCTTCACTGATAGGCTTTTGGAGCAGGAATTATCTGGCATTCTCCAAGAGAATTGTACCTCCTGGTAAACATCACCTTTCCTTCTTTCCTTCTTTCCTTCCTTCCTTCCTTCCTTCCTTCCTTCCTTCCTTCCTTCCTTCCCTCCTTCCTTCTTTCTGATTTTATTTATTTGACAGAGAGAAAGCATAAGCAGGAGAAGTGTGAGGCAGAGGCAGAGGGAGAAGGAGAAGCAGGCTCCCCACGGAGCAGGGAGCCCGATGCAGGGCTCGATCCCAGGACCCTGGGATCATGACCTGAGCTGAAGGCAGATGTTTAACAGACTGAACCACCCAGGTGCCCCACCTTGCCTTCTTTCTTAAAGATGATGACTTTTTGCAGTTTTCTTATACACATTGGGGCTGGAACTCACACAAAGCCCCTCTACGGTGATCACAGAGATGGACCTTCTTTCTAGTGCAAATTTGCTCATGTTTTTTATTTATCAATGAAGGCCTTTCCACACTGATTGAGTGCATAGAGTTGCTCTGTCATATGAATTCTTTAGTGTGAATAAAGGTTAGCCTTCTGGCTGATGTCTTCCCCATAATCATTATATTCATATAGTCTTTCCCCTTGTATGGGTTGTCTGGTGTCCTTATAGGTGTGTGCTCTGGCCGAGGGCTTTTCCGTATTCACCGCATTTATAGGATTTCTCTGCACTGGGAAGTCTCTGATGTTATCTAGGGACAGAGTATGTGTTAAAGGCTTTACCACAGACATTCTTAATGTATTTTTACTAGTGTGAATTAAAAAATGTACTTTTTAAAAATTTAATTTAATTTTATTATGCTCTGTTAGTCACCATACAGTACATCATTAGTTTTTGATGTAGTGTTCCATGATTCATTGTTTGCGTGTAAAACACCCAGTGCTCCATGCAGTATGTGCCCTCCTTAATACCCGTCACCGGGCTAACCCATCCCTCCACCCCCCTTCCCTCTAAAACCCTCAGTTTGTTTCTCGGAGTCCATAGTCTCTCATGGTTTGTCTCCCGCCTCTGATTTCCCTCCCTTCATTTTTCCCTTCCTTCTCCTAATGTCCTCCATGCTATTCCTTATGTTCCACAAATAAGTGAAACCATGTGATAATTGACCTTTTATGCTTATTTCACTTAGCATAATCGCCAGTCCCATCCATGTTGATGCAAAAGTTGGGTATTCATCCTTTCTGATGGCTGAGTAAAAATGTACTTTTTAGGGCTGAATGATGACTGAAGATTCTTATACCAAGAATATAGTTATAGGGTGTCTCCCTTTCTGAATTTCCGGGTGGGCATAAAGGTTATATCTGTGGTTGAGGGCTCTTCTGCATTCATTTTATTTATAGGGTTTCTCTCTAGTGTGACAATTTTATTTTTGTCCAGATGTACAACCACGATTTCTGAAATAGCTTTCTGGATTTTTTTTTTCTCATATAATTTGTTAGCAAATCGTGCTGCTTCAACCTTGATAATATGTTCAAATTGCTGTACCTTTAGTAAGGTTCTCAAACATAGGTGTCCACCTGCACTTTGCATGCTTATCATAGGCACAATTTCCTTTGGTGGGTTTGGTTAAACGGCATCAGTAGCCCAACATCATGGTTCAGATTTCATTTGCCATGATGTATTAACTGTGAGTAACTGCATAAAGCACAGATTTCACTGCCAACTCTTGAGTTTATGAATTGCCGTCAAATACATACCAGATGGACATCATGATCAGTGACCAATCACAGCGCTTCTTTCTAAGCCTGTGGTGACTGGTCACTGCACCTCTGTTCTTCACGTCCCACACAGACCACACCTGGTGCATTCATTACCTCCTCGTCTCCCTGTGAGCAAGGCTTGGGGCGTTTCCGGAACATGGGTAAGTGGGAATTGGCCATCAAAAACGAAAGGGCAGTAAAGAAAAAGTAGGAATGCTGGAAATGAAATTCTGATGGAACGTAAGTGGAATCGTAGAAGCAGTATCAGAGTGTGGGAGTGCGGACAAGGTTGCCCCTTGAGAAACCGTAGATGTGCAGCCAGAGGGACTGAGTGAAGGTGACCTTATTGACATAAATAAGGAACATGGTTGTGACAAAGAGGATGGAGATGTCCCAGAAGAAATGACACTGGTTAAGAAATTCACATTAAACTCTGAAAATGCCGGGAATGATCCAAATGGAGGAGTGTGACTGTTTGCAGAGACACGGAGGAGGTGCTCCTTCCAGAAGGAAAGTTACATCATAAGAAGGATAAAGCGGGCCCTGTTCAGACTGCCCTTGATAAGGGTTTTACAAAGAACAAAAACACCTTAATCTGTGTTTTTAATGTTTTAGATTATAGGGGGCTAAATAGTTGACTATTTTTTTCATTTCTTGGTACTTTTATAACTGATGGTTTGGACAAAAATTTTTAAAGCTCATGGAACAATCATAAATAATATTCCCAAAGATTGCTTTGCACGGTCATTTTTATGGTTCTACTAATGAGCAAACTGAGGATAGGCTTTTTTTTTTTTTTTTAAATGAATGAATATAAACTTGGTACAAGACCAAAAATAGGAGCTTTTTTTTTTTCCTTAACTCATTTGTTCTGATAACCACATATTTGCTGTAAGAAAAACATACTAGCGATAACATTTTATTTGGCCATTTGCCAGAAAAGCCAGATGTGATGATGATATATAGGGAGACAAACTTGTGACCACTTACCACAGTTCTGGAATATAGGGGACACTCAATAAATGCAGCATGTGTCTACAATTGGCTCACTTCGGTCCACCTACACTGCTACACCTTCATCTGAATCACCTTCCTCTCCCCTGATTGGCTGAAGTCACCCCCTTTAGGTCAGTCTGCTTCCTCCTTGTTTCCCTGCAGTGTACTAAATCCACACTTCCCATTCCAGTGGACTTCCCATTCCCTCAGTAGAAGCCAAGAATCTGACACTGGGCTCAAGGCCTTTTATGATCTGGTCCCACCTATTACCTCGCACCCTCCTCCCTCTGACTACTCTGTTCCAGCCACAGGGACATCCTCTGTTTTCTTGAACATGCTGGATGCTCTCCTGCCTTGGGGACTTTCATTGGCCATCCCTCAACCTGCAGTCCCCATTCTCCTTCCCTGCTTCAAGTCTTGCTCGGAAGTCATCCCCTCAATGAGGCCTGACAATTCTATTCATAATTTCAACCTTCCCACCACAGGGGCACTCCTGATCCCCCTTATACTGTTCCATTTTTTTCCACAGAACTTTTTGCCTTTAATGTAGTTTACAAGTTTGTCGTGTTTTTGTTTATTCTCCCTCTTCCCCTACCAGAATGCAGGCCTAATGAGTTCAGGGATCTTCGATTTATACAGTGATTTATCTCAAGTGCTTAGGACATATCCTATTACATATTAGATCCCCAGTAAATATTTATTAAATGATAAATGAATGTCTGAAAGAAGCTACAGCTGTTGTTTGATAATTATTTCCCATGTTGTACTATTCCAGCAGACTTGGCAGCATTTGTTCTAGAAATCATGTCTTATTTACTCATCACAGAATTGCCTGGAATGCAGCATTAATCTCTGTTCTAAAGAGTTGTCAGGTCACAGGAAGAGTACAAGAGCCTTTAACAAAAAAAATTCAATCCAGCGTATATTTATGGAGCATTTACTATATCTAAATTGGATGGTGTGATTGCTTTGGGTTTTAACTGAAGTGCTTTTCTCTTTTTCTTTTTAGAGAGCGTGTGCATGGGGAGGGGAGGGGCAAATAAAGAGAGAGAAGGAGAGAGAAAGAATCCCAAGCAGGCTTCATGTTCAGTGCGAAGCCCACGGTGGGGCTTGATCCCATGAGATCACTACTGAGCTGAAATCAAGAGTCCAGTGCCTAACCAGCTGAGCCACCCAAGCATCCCAAAAAACTTATTTTCAGTGGACACCTGGTTTCTATGGAATTCAATCTGACCTGCTTGACCAGTAGCCATAGGATGCAATACATATAGTGAGCTTTTTTTTTTTTTAAAGATTTTTTATTTATTTATTTGAGAGAGAGAGAATGAGAGACAGAGAGCAGGAGAGGGAGGAGGGTCAGAGGGAGAAGCAGACTCCCTGCTGAGCAGGGAGCCCAATGTGGGACTCGATCCCGGGACTCCAGGATCATGACCTGAGCTGAAGGCAGTCGCTTAACCAACTGAGCCACCCAGGCGCCCCATATAGTGAGCTTTTTGAGTTGGAGCCAATTGTGGAAAAATTATTAAGACCTAACCGTGGGAGAAGACAAGTTACAGAAGGTCTAGATGTGGATAAACATTTCAAAAGACAAGCATTATAAGCATCTAAGAAAAGTCCCTGGTGTGATTTGAGGGACTTTTTAATGACCTGAGTTATGAAGAACATTTCTTGACTTTTCAAGAGGACAGTATGTTTGATTTGCTTAGATTGCATATGGAAAGAGTTGTAACCAAAGTGTTATTACGTTTATAGGGAAATGAGGGACTAGACCGCTTTTTTTCCCCCCAGTAATCCCATTGGGTTTTATATTGATGCCACAGATGCTTACAATCCATTAAAATTTGTCATAAATATAATAGGATCAGCAATTTTCCTCAAATACTGCCCTATTTCCTGGCTGAATATAACCAGAAAATCACTTAATGGGATCATACCGTGCTAGCTTTAATTGGAAAGGTAGGGTCTTACCTTGGCAATTCTTTTTTTTTTTTTTTTAAAGATTTTATTTATTTATTTGACAGAGAGAGACACAGTGAGAGAGAGAGCACAAGCAGGGGGAGTGGGAGAGGGAGAGGGAGAAGCAGGCTTCCCCGCAGAGCAGTGAGCCCGATGTGGGGCTCGATCCCAGGACCCTGGTATCATGACCTGAGCTGAAGGCAGACGCTTAACGACTGAGCCACCCAGGCACCCCTACCTTGGCAATTCTAAAAAGCAACTCAATTTGTCGGCATGGCAACACATATTTATGAGCAATCATAAAGTGGATTAAGATAATCCTTTACTGAGTATGTTATATTTGCCCAGTGCGGTGGTAGGCACTGTAATTTAATAATGTCATTATGCATTCAGTTATTTAAACTGAAGGAATATAGTGGTGTAGGAGCACGAAACAAAGAAACTGATGCAGCCTGGTGGGTCAGGGAAGGCCCACCTCAGGAATGGATGCTTGAGTTAAGATTTGAAAGATGAATATGTCTTAACTAGAGGAGGGAGAAAGGGTTTTTTTTTTTTTAAAGATTTTATTTATTTATTTATTTGAGAGAGAGAATGACAGAGAGAGAGCACATGAGAGGGGGGAGGGTCAGAGGGAGAAGCAGACTCCCTGCCGAGCAGGGAGCCCGATGCGGGACTCGATCCCGGGACTCCAGGATCATGACCTGAGCCGAAGGCAGTCGCTTAACCAACTGAGCCACCCAGGCGCCCGAAAGGGTTTAATAGTATGTGCAGAGTCCTGTAGGAGCACAGGAATGAATGAACGAAGGAAGGAAGGTTGGTTGGAGGAAATGTCAGGCTGGTACTTTTCTATGCGGTGTGGGGCCTTGTAGACTAGAGTTTTTTGGTCTTTTTCCTTAGAGCAATGGGAAGCCATTAAAAGATTTTAAGCCAGGAAGCATTACAGTCAGGTTGATGGGGTGACCTTGAGGTGAAACACCATTGGGAGGGAGTTTGCCGTGTGGAAAACTATTCATTGGGTTTTGAAGATAATAACCAAGAGATGATGGTAGCTGGTGTGGTGAGAAATTGATGGATTTGAAATTGCTGGATTTGGCATAGAATCCATAGGACCTTGGGGATCGTAAGCCAGATAGCACTCTCGCTGAAGTGCTATTTATCTTCACAAAGTTCATGAAGTTTCTCCTAGAATATTTTTTCTTTACATTTTATTTTGTTCTAAATTTGTAAAACAAAACAAAAAGACAAAAAACAAAAACTAGTAACTTTATTTTTTCCAGTTTTACATAAAATGGGCAATGGTGTAAGTTCAGGTATTTCCAGGAAAGTTCTAGTATCTTTTCATGCTAGTCATTCGCCTTTAACTAACAGACTTTGAAATTTAAAAAATGAAATAATAGAATGTAGGCAGAATATACTTTTGTAGCATTTTGGTTATGGGATAGGATTTCTTGTAAGTTGAATCAGAATTTGTAGCCCTGGGTACTAGACCTAAGACATGAGGACTCTACATTACTGAATACTGCAAGGTTAATATTGGAGGAAGATTTTAGTTCTTATGGACTAAGGCTGGAAAAGTGATGGCCATTGTGTGCATTTTGGCACTCTGGTACACCACTGACACATGGAATTAAAATGTGAAGACTGGAAATGAGACATTAGGAGCCTGGACCTCAGGCCAGGTGGCAGAGACTAATTCAGAAGCCTTATGACCCAAGAGACGCACTTTAACCTATAGCCTTATTGTTCTGTTACCTTAACAGTGTTAACTCTCTGGATCCCATCAGTATGAAGCTGTGCTTAGTCTCTGTTCTTAGAATAGAAAAGATATTTCATGTATGTGTATGTGTGTATCTAGATCCGTATGCACACATGTATATGTTGGCAAAACCAGATTTACTGCACATGGGTTATAAGAAAAAAGCTACTTACTGAGACTTTTCCAATGCATAGTCAGTAGGCTGTCAAACCAGAGTGGTTCTGGAGAAAAATGATGCTTTGAGATGAATGATAGGTTAATTAAAGGGGACTGGCAGGTATTTATGAATTGGTGTTTGGTCCATCCAATGCTGTGAGTATATTTTAGTTTCTGTTAGAAAGAAACCCTCTGCTTACTGGAATGTAAAATAAAAACTGCTCCCAGGTAAACTGGAAAAAGCCTTATAAGTACGTCAGTCTAGGTTCTATCTTTCAAAGTGGAATTGTGATTGAACGTCGAAGTTAGCTTCTCTCCTTGGTGCTGTGGCAGAGCGCTTTTGAACTTCATGTTGCTTTGTGGCCAGACACTCCATCACACAGTAATCTAGTGTTAAGGCACTAGATTAAAGGGACACTTGGCACAAGTGAGTTGGTTTTATAAGCTTAGTAGGGTAGTTCAGTATATTATTTATATTGGTTCCCTTCCCTAACATGGTTGGTATGGACCACATATTAATGAGCATCTCCACGTGTGCTCTCATTTCTGGTTCTGTCCAAAGTATACACTTGCTTTAATATTCAGCTGTTACTGATTGCCTCCAAGCTCTTGTAAGAGACTGCTCACCTGTCTCCTGGGATCTCTGTCCTTTCTGGGACCCATTGGGCATTCTAGCTCCTCAAATCCACTGGTTGAAAATGTAGAATCAGCCCCACCCAAGCCCAGCAGAACCAGAATCTGCACTTCAGCAGGTGATTGGATGCACATTAAAGATTGAGAAGTACTTTTCTAGATAACAAACGTAGTAAAAGAATCAGTTGAGCCTCTAGAAGCAGCATGGGGCCGAGGACTTTGAGATTCAGATAAATTAGGTTGAATGACCAGTTCTTAGACATATGTATGATCAGCCCTCTCTGTGAGCAACAAGTTACCTTGAGCCTCATTGTCCTCGTGTGTCTATGTGTGGATGCTCTTTACATCACAGGATGTGGTGAAGAATAAATCAGTTAATGCCAGGACCGACATACACTATACTTCTTGGCAAATGTGATGTGCCCCCTCTTCTTTTGGGGGCTTCCTGAGTATCACGTTATTCTCGCCTGTCCTATACCTTTCTATTTTCTCTTAATTCTCATTCTCAAACTGTCTTTAATGAGTGCATTAAAGTAATTATTTACTAAATGGAATTTAGATGATCTCCAACATCCAGAGGAGTCCATTTTACCCAAGAGTGCCGTTTGCATGCTCAAGTTAGTTCCAGAGGGTGAGTGAGACAAGATAGTAAAAGACTGGGGGGATTTGGTAAGGCAATGAGCACATCAACACAATTTGGTTCTTTGTTATTAGGCTCCACATGTGGAAAACAAAATATCTTTGATTTTGCAGATTATATAAGCAACAAAAACCCTTCATTATTTTTATTATAGCCATGCTGAGCATGAATTAATATTCAGATGTACTTGTTATATGAAAATAATGCTATTTTTTTTTTTTTTAGTGGATGACTTCTTAAATGTAACAATCGAATGTTCGCTGGAAATTAATGAGCACCTGGAGGGAGAGTTGGGAGGTGATTATTAAGAGATTGGACTTTGCCTGTGACTGGTGCTATAAGCCAGCTATTCGGTATTGCTGCACCGTATAGGAAAGAAAACAAATACTTAACATTATAAAGGTTTTAAATGCAGATTGGAGTTGTACTTTTCCATTTGATACAGCATATTCTTTGGGTCAACCCAAAAGGCTTGTTTTCTGCTTTTGAATTTTTATCACATCTCCTCACCCCCACTCTGCCGTTCTTCCATGATGAGGGTCTTCTAGGTTATACTTGATTGTCCCTTTTCTCTCCCATTCTAATTAAAGGGGTCAATGAATATATTTGTTTTTTGACTGCTTTAAGTGTCAAGTGGTTAGACTGTTTAGACAGTGGCTACTTAGAACTTGTTAAAGTGAGATATTTTGTTTAAAAATGACAATGCTATCTCCCACTTATTGTCTGTTGAGCGCCTTCTGCATATCAGTCTCTATGTGACTTGTTTACCTTGTCCTTTTAGAGATTCAGTGCTTTGGCTAGCATCTTTAACCTGCGGATGGCAGAGCCAGGATGGCAGTCCAGCTCGAGCTGTCGCTGAGTCTCAAGTCCGTGCTTCTTGCAGTCCTCATGCTGCCTACACTGAGTTGTTCCATGTATCATCTTTCCCCTGGCATAACTTGCCCTGTAATGCTGCTTAGTTAATTGGAAACCAGTGTGGATTTCACAGGACTGAACTAGCAGATCCTCTCTCTCTCTGCACATTTTTAAGCACCCAAGGGTCCTTTGAAATGTGAACAGTGTGTGGATGAGCTGAGATGACTTTTCAGATTGATTTGAACCCAGGTGTTCTGTTCTTGACCTGGCTTCCTGTGCTGGTTTTGGAGTGCTGTGTGCACCTGCTGTTGGAACTGGTGCTGGTCCTGATGACACTTGATGTCAGACAATTTCTTGGTAATTTTGATGATTAAAACCGTGTGCGAGCGTGCTAACGTGGAGATTCTGTATTTTACCGTTGCTCGTGTGGGTTGCCTCTGGGGATCAGTAATGATAGTGAGGAAGCTGTTGACTGCCTGAGTGACAATCAGCTCTTTCTCCCCCTTCCACCTTACCTTTTTTACAAGGGAAAATTCTCGAGGGATTGATTTTGTCTGGTTTTTCTTTTTTTTGTGGGGGTGGGGACAGTTGTTACATTTCTCTCCGATTTTTAATAGGCGCTAAAGTAAGTCTTCTAGGTCTGATTTAGACTGTCTAGTCATGTCAAACCTCATTTTCTTTTTCTCTTTTCCTCCCCCTCTGCAGGATGACGAGGTGGTTCTGCAGTGCACCGCAACCATCCACAAAGAACAACAGAAACTGTGTTTGGCCGCAGAAGGGTTTGGCAACCGACTTTGTTTCTTGGAGTCCACTTCGAATTCCAAGGTGGGATAAAGCCTTTTGAGGCCTTTCAAGTGTTCGGGTTTTACTAGTGGTATTGGAGTTATTCATGGACGTTCTGTTATTGTGTGTGGAACAGATAAACTGAAGGGGATTTGAAAAATGTGCTTACCGTTCGTTAAGCAAATTTCTAGTTGAGCCTCTACTTTTTGCAAGTCAGAGAAGATTGTTGACAGAAATGAGACCGAGCTCTCACCTCCCATGGTGTTTATATTTTAGTGGAAAAGTAAACAAGTAAATAAGTGATGTGATTTTGGAACTCAGGGCTATGGAGAAAGCAGAATAATAGGGTATAGAGTGATGGGGCAAGGACTCACCCTTTCACAAAGGATATTTGGGGAAGGCTGTCTGAGGCAGTGACACTTGAGCAATCTGGAATGAAGTGAGAGAGAGAGTGAGCAGTCCTGAGTATTCTGGAACATTGCAGAAAGAGGAACTACGTAATGTAGGGGCCCCTAGTTAGTTCTCCTCAACTGGGACTGGTCACGGAGAGCTTCGAGGCATGGCCAGGAGTTGAGGTTTTGCTCTAGGATGAAGGGAGGCCATTGGAACCGGTGAGTGGTGCAATTTGATGTAGACATTGCAAAGATCATCTTGGCTCTTATGTGATGGAGGATGTTGAGAGAGCAAGCATGGAAGCAGGGAAATGGAAATCTGGATGGGAGCTGCTGGTTCTTCGGACTAGAGTGATGGTGGGGGACTTGGGGGAGATTGACAGCATGCCTTGGGGACGTACACGATGTGCTGAAAGATCCGACTGTGTGGAAGAAGGGAAAGAGGAAGATGTCTCATGGGTAGGAAGTCAACCAGAAATCAGTCCATGTAGTCATCTTTTCTGTAGCACTTTTTGGTCTATGGAGTCCTTTGACAGACAGTCTCATTCAGCTGCTGCTGTAAGAGTGTGTATAGTTCTTGCTGTCAAATTCATTGTACAGGTGGGGACGTGGGAAGCTAATAGAGGTCAGGTACTGTGCCTAAAAGGCTTAATGTGATTCGAAGCCACAGTATTAGCAATGGTTTTTCACACTTACACCTTGGCCTTTTGGCTTCAAATCCCTGATTCTTTCCTTTATACCACAGTACCTCTTTGGTTATTCTGTGAAAAAATACTGAGCAATGTATACATATGATTCATTTATTATAATAATTCAATGCCAGGTAACATGATTAACATTGTAATAGTGGGTGGCAAAACATTATGTATTTTATAGCCGGGGTTAGATTTATTTTTGATTCGACAAGTATTTATTGAGCATTCTCTTCGTACAAATTACGGTGATAGGTGTTACTTGTGAAAAGTATTCTTAAGAGGAAGATATTAAGCATTTTAACATTTAGCACATTCCCTGTGGTTTCTGATATTCTGTAGTGCCTAGAACCAGGCACCATTTAGCTGGCTGGTTTTTGATTTTCACATTATGTTGAACGCTTTGCTGGCTATTGTTCTCTTGTTCCTTTAACGTAAGAGCTGTTTTCCAACACTAAAAGCAAATGCTTCTGATTTGTAGTAGGCATATCATGCGGCAATCAAGGCGTTGATTTGGGCTAGGCATCCGTTTAAACTGGTTCCTTTTTGATGTAATGTATGGGGATTAACATAAGAATAAAAAAAACAAAACAAAACAAAAAAAAACTGGTTCCTTTCTAGGAGGGTCACTTGACAGTCTCATTGTTAACTGATGATGATCTAGCAAACTGACCATTTTGACCATTTTTGTTGTCATCCTATTTTATTCTTTTCTAGCATCTTTGAAAATTTGCATGTAGGATGAGATACTGATAATGTTGATCAAGCATAGAATGAATAGCAATTGAAGTCCAGTAAACCTATTTGAACTTTTTTTTTTTGTAAGTTCTTACAACATAAATACACTCTTACTCAAAAATCCCCTACTATGTCATTGTTTTTTGTTTTTTTTTTTCCATAGTTCCATTTGCTTTTGTTGTCCCTGTGCTATATTTCTTCCGGGTATTTCTCAGCTGGCTGAAATGCTGCTTGTCCTTCAAAGCCTATTTCAAATAGTCCCTCTTCTGGGTTGCTTTTTTCCGAGATCCCTGACTTCTGTTCTCTGCCCTTCTTAAGTGCTTTGTTTATACTTCTGTTATGTTGGCAGTTGGGCTTAATTCTGTATAATACCTGGACCACTTTCTCACCTGCTCTCAGATACATACACCAGCTTCTGAATTCCCGGAGGACCAGAGCATATCTCATTTATTTTCTTATCTCTTATTGCTTAGTACCAGGCACAGTGCCTTGAACCAGTAAGTCATCCACAAAATTAAGTGGATCATTAAGTTTGAAAGGGGACCACCATTCTTAGCCCAATTATATCTTTTATAGACTTTTAATTTTCTCTAATTACAGAGAGTCAAAACTCTGGATCTCAGTTCATGTTTAAAATATGTAAGCCTGGGGGCACCTGGGTGGCTCAGTCGTTGAGTGTCTGCCTTTGGCTTGGGTCATGATCCCGGGGTCCTGGGATCAAGCCCTGCAGTGGGCCCCCTGCTCAGCAGGGAGCCTGCTTCGCCCTCTCCCACTTCCCCTGCTTGTGTTCCCTCTCTCGTTTTCTCTCTGTCAAATAAATAAATTCAATCTTTAAAAAAAAAATATGTAAGCCTGGGTCCAGATGTGTTTTATGCAGATTTGAGTTTCATTGGTGGAAAATGGGAGATGGCCCCTCTTCCCCCCCTCCGCCCCGCCAAGTTTGTTGTCTTCTGCATTTATTAAAAAGGTGGAGAGAACAAAGTTATTGGGGGCAGTGAGTAGTCAGTCACTGTAAATTATATACATGTTCCTGGAAATGATCCCAGAAATGTCTTAAGCTACAGAATCTTTTAATCAAAGGCAGGACTGACTTTTTCAGAAGACTGTTTCATGTTCCTGGACAGCTCTTCATGCAGATTTCTGCCTGACAGAGGATGGTTCATAACTCCAACATAGGTTTTCCTGTAGAATGTGCAAACATCAAACCTGACGATATGTTTCAGTTAGTCATTTGTAAATTATAATCATGGATACTTTGCATTCTTTATATGAATGACTTTTCATTTTCTGTCTTTTATGATGGGGACGTTGGACTTTTGCTTTGAGGAACCTAGTCCCTTTCAGACAGACTGCCCTTGTTATCATTAAAATTTTGAGGGGAGATGAGAAGTTATCAGAGAAGCGTAGGTTCTCATCTCTGCGAATCCTGACATAAAAGCAGTCAGGGCCTGGAAGATAGCAGAACCCCACATGCACAGACAACGTAGGATCTAGAGTAAACTAGATGACATGTAATCCCCACATAGGGTGTGCAGACGTGTATTGCAGAAAGTGGAGGAAAGGCAGCCTGGTTTCTGTCGTGTCCAAAAATCGGTTACACATACTCCTGGAGGACATGGTGGGCCAGTGTGGAAACAGCAGCTGAAACCAGGAGGGGACAAGGGAGACATGGTAAAGATGAACCAGTGTTTCTGAAGCAGTCTTGGCCTATGACTTTTGAAATGAACCTGTTAAAACCTCCTTCTAGACAGGCCTTGCTTTGAGGGGAAATGATTGAGAATCGAGTATGGATTGAGCAGGAGCAAAGGCTAGAGAAGTATCAGGTAAGGGGGAGGGAGGGAAACAGAGCCAAGAAATCTCATAAAAGAATGGTTGTGTTTTGAATACTGGGTGAAAGCAGAATATGATACTCTAGGGCCATATAGCTACAGAAGCTATACTGACCCACCCTCCTTTTCTATGAGAAAGTTCCTTCCAGTTTTATCTGTTTATCTGCTGTGTCTTTATTGCCTGTAGACATAATTCTGCTCCTGGTTGGTGTTTCCCTTTTTACTTTCCATAATATACCTACGTATACTGCACATACCGTACTATATACATATAATTATACCATATGTTATATACATATAATTATACAAAATATAAACCATTATATATACATACATGTATAATTTATACATACTATATATAATGATACTATACATGTATACATATAATTATACTATATATAAAACCATTATGTATACCTTATAATTATATGTAATTATGTGTAACTTATGTATAATAATGAGTGGAGTAATCTAATTTATATTTATTTACATAATTATTTGCAGTTATCTTTTACATGTAATGTATATATGTATATGTAATTTTATATGTCAAAGAGACAGAACAAGGAGCATAATAGTATTTATAGGCAATACAAGTCCACCAGACTTAAAACTGTTACATGATGTTCCAAAATGAACTAAAAGAAATTCAGAGAAGAGAGCTGCTCTGAGGGAACAGCATAGATTATAAACTCAAAAAAGGTGAGTAGAGAAGAAAAAGATTTGAAAAGAGCTGAAAGCTAACAGGACGGAATTAAAAATCACGGAGAAACTAACTTTAGAAATGGAGACTGAACTAGAAAGGACACGAGAGTGTATAAACCCATGGGTAGGGCACCTGGGTGGCTCAGATGGTTAAGTGTCTGCCTTCGGCTCAGGTCATGATCCCAGGGTCCTGGGATCGAGTCCCGCATCGGGCTCCCTGTTCAGCGGGGAGCCTGCTTCTCCCTCTGCTTCTCTCTCTGTGTCTCTTATGAATAAATAAATAAAATCTTAAAAAAAAATAATAAACCCATGGGTAATGCCTTAAGAATAATAGAAGATGGAAAAGTGAAAACTTGTAAAGTATATATATCTATTATATATAAGCATATATTATATATATATATCCAATATATATATATATACAAAGGAAATGAAGAGATAAAAGCATGTGGGGAAACTTCCAGGTTCCTGTCCAGCATGTCAGACGCTTGGAGGTTACCACTCTGTCCTAACAAGTAAAAGGTTGGCAAAGTGAAAAATCAACAACGCTTCTTAGATCCATGAGGTCACAGGGCAAACTTGTACCCCCCGCCCCTGCCAAATTGAAGAGACTGACAGGCAGGTGCAGAGAATCACAGCCCACGTGAGCAGCAACCACTGCAGGAGCCAGTGCTGGGTGGGGAAACCTAAATTGGAACTGATGAGTTTCTGGAGGCTCAGTGTGGACAACTCTAAGAGTTAGAAAATCCAGGGGGATCCAGCTGTGCAGGGGGACCCACGCTTTTGGGAGTCTTACCTCCTGGGGTTCTACCAGGTGCTCACAGCAAATGTTGGAGAAAAATTTCCTCGTGCTTCTGCCAGGGAGAGGGGAAAAAGAATCAGTTTGAAATAATCCAGAGTATTATGTTCTTTTTTTTTTTTTTTTTTTTAAAGATTTTATTTATTTATTTGACAGAGAGAGATACAGCGAGAGAGGGAACACAAGCGGGGGGGAGAGGGAGAGGGAGAAGCAGGCTTCCCGCCTAGCAGGAAGCCCGATGCGGGGCTCGATCCCAGGACCCTGGAATCATGACCTGAGCCGAAGGCAGACACTTCACGACTGAGCCACCCAGGCGCCCCCAGAGTATTATGTTCTTAACAAGGTCTGCCCTCCAGAGAGACTGTTTTGCCAGAATGCAACCTGCTGGGATGTATCAGTGAGTAACCCAACTGGGGGAAAGGAAATACCCAAGTCCAGCCCACTCTTGCCATCCTGTCTCACCTAAGGTGGGTGGAAACTGAGAAACCCGTGAAGTTCACAATCCAGAGGCACAGGCTCACTGAGAGAACGAGACTTAACAGAACCATAAAACACTTCCTCCTCCCATACCTTACCATCGCATTACTAAAGGCTTGTTTACTGCAATTCCCTTTACCCAAAACATCCTGTGTGTCTATCAAGAAAAAAATCACATACTAAAAGGCAACAAACACTGTTGGAAGAGACAGAGCAGGGATCAGAACTAGACTCAGATATGGCAGCAGTGTGGGAATTATCAGACCAGGAATTTAAAACAACTATGATTAATATGCTAAAGGCTCCAGTTCATAAAATAGACAGCCTGCAAAAACAGATGGGCAATGTAAGCAGAGATGGAATTCAAAGAAAGAAAATGCTGGAGAACAAAAGCACTGACAGAAATTAAGAATGCCTTTGGTGGCTTATTATTAGACTGGACTCGGCTGAGCAAAGAATCTGAGTTTGAGGATATCACCATAGAAACCTCCAAAACTGAAAAGTAAAGGAAAATAAAAAAGGATTGGATTAAAAAAAAAAAAAGACAGAATATTCAAGAACTGTAGGACAACTACAAAAGAGCTCTAGAAACATGAAGAAAGGAATAAGAAGAAATATTTGAAACAATAATGACTGAGAATTTCTGCAAGTTCGTGTCCTACATCTAACCACAGATCTAGGAAGTTAAGATAACACCAAGAAGGATGAATGCAAAAACCCCACTACATATAGGCATATCATTTTCAAGGTACAGAAAATTAAAGGTAAAGAAAAAATCCTGAAAGAAGCTAGAGGAAAAAACAACTTACCTATAAAAGAGAAAAATAAGAATCACATCCAGTTTTTTAGAAACTATGGAAGCAAGAAGAGAATGAAATATTTAAAATGTTGGGAGGGAAAAGCTATCAACCTAGAATTCTGTATCCTGCAAAATTGCCCTTTAAGAGTGAAGGAGAAAGGACTTTCTCAGAAATTGAAGAAATTTGTTGCCGGTAGACTTGACTTAGAAGAAATGTTGAAAAAACTCTTCAGCAAGAAGGAAGCTCAGAAACTTGAGTTTACGTAAAGGAAGGAAGGAAGCATTGGCGAAGGTAACATTAAAATTTTTTATTTTTCTTTTTCTTAATTGATATAACAGATAAAAGTTTGCTCAGAGTAATAACAGCAACACTGTATTTGCCTGTGTATGCTTACGTACAAGTGAAATGAATAACAGCAATGCTACAAAGGATGAGAGGGATGAATTAGGGTTATTTTGTTATAAGGTATGTCCACTACCCATGGAATATGAGTATAATGTTACTTGAAAGCGGATTTGGATTAGTTGTGAATGCATATTGCAGACTCTAAGAAAACCACTTTTTAAAAGTAAACCAAAAAAAGTAAAACTTATACGTAAAGGAGAGAAAATAAAATCATGTGAAATGTTCAGTTAAAGCCAGTAAAGGCAGAAAAAGAGTGGAAGACAAAAGTGGAAACAAAGAATAACGGCAACAAATAGAAAACATAAACTAATATGGTAGATCTTAATCCACTTACCTCAATAATTACTTTGAACATTAGTGGTTTAAATGCATCAATTAAAAGACAGAGCTTGTCAGACTGGATCAAAAATGACACCCACCTGTTTCTTGCCTACAGGAAACTTACCTCAAATATAAAGACACATAGGTTAAAAGCAAATGGTTGGAGAAAGATATATCATGCTAACAATAATGAAGAAGTAGGAATAGCAGGCTTCAAGGTAAGGAAAGTTATCAGGGATTAAGAACGGCATTACACGATTATAAAGGAATCTGTTCTCGTAACAGTCCTTAACATGTATGTGTCTAACAACAGAGCATCAAAGCATGTGAGGCAAAAACTGAAAGGACTACAAGGAAAAATAAATGAATCCATTGTCTCAGGTGGACACTTCAACACCCCTTTATCAGAAATGGGGAGACCTAAAAGGCAGAAAATTAGTAAGGGCATAGTTGAACTATACAACACTATCAATCAACTGGATATAATGGGCATGCATGGTTTACTTCACCCAGCAATAGCAGAATACACATTTTTCTCAAGCTCATATGGACACATTCACCAAGATAGACCATATTCTGGGCCATAACATACAACTTAACAAATTTAAAAGAACAGAAATCCTACAATATCTGATCTCAGACAACACCTGAATTAAAGTAGAAAGGTAAAAAATGTCAAAATACTTGGAGATTAACATGCTTTTAAATAACACATGGTTAATAAACCTATGATAAATTAAAGAATATATTTTGAACTAAATGAAAATGAAATCACAACCTATCAAAATTTGTGAGCTGCAGCAAAAGCAGTGTTTAGGGGGGAAATGTAAAGTACTGAGTGCATCTATTGAAAAAGAGGAAGATCTAAAATCAATAATCTAAACTCCCATCTTAGGAAACTAGAAAGAGAAGAACAAATTAAATCCAAAGAAAGCAGAAGAAAAGAAAGAGAATTAGAGCAGAAATACATGAAATTGAAAACAGAAAATCAAAGAAAATCAATAAAAAAAGCCATTTAATTGAGAAGATCAATGAAATCAATAAGCTTCTAGCCAGGCTAATTAAGAAAAAAAAAAGAGAATAAAAATTACTAATATCAGAAACAAGAGACATCACTATAGATCCCATGAACATTAAGTAGATAATAAAGCAATATTATAAATCTTTGCCCACAGATTTCATAAACTAGGTGAAATGGACCAATTCCTTGAAAGACACAATCTGCCAAAATGCACAGAAGAAGTTACAGACAATCTGAATAGGCTTATAGTATTAAATTGAATCAACAGTTAATAACTTTCCATACTAAAAGCAACAGGCCCAGATGGATTCACTTGTGAATTCTATCAGACATTTAAAGAAGAAACTGTATGGGTTAACGATAATCTCTTTCAGAGGATAGAAGCAAAAGAAATACTTCGTAACTCATTCTCTGAGGCCAAGATTACTCTAAGATCAAAACCTGACAAATACAAGAAAAAAAAAACAAAACTACAGACCAATACTTCTCATATTAACAAATTGAATCAAACAGTGTATAAAAAGAATTATATGCCATGACCACATAGGATTTATTATCCCAGGTAAGCAAGGCTGGTTCAAATTCAAAAATCAACCCCTATAAAGGAAAAAAGGAAAAATCACAGGATCATATTATTAGGTACAGAAATAGTATTTGACAAAATCCAACATCCATTTATGATAAAAACCCTCAGTAAACTAGGCGTAGAGGGGAACTTTCTCAACTTCATGAAGACTATAGAAAATCTATAGCTAACATCTTAGTAATGAGAAGCTTGAAGTTTTCTCACTAAGATCAGAAACAGAGGCTATGGTCTCTGAGAAACAAACCGAGCGTTCTAGAGAGGAGGGGGTAGGGGATGGGTTAGCCTGGTGATGGGTATTAAGGAGAGCACATATTGCATGGAGCACTGGGTGTTATACGCAAACAATGAATCATGGAACACTACATCAAAAACTAATGATGTAATGTATGGGGATTAACATTAACATAAAAAAAAAAAAAGAAACAAGCCACTCTCACCACTGATTTTCAACATTATGCTGGAAGTATTAGCTAATGCAATAAGATAAAGAGAAGGGGCACCTGAGTGGCTCAGTCAGTTAAGGTCTGCCTTCGGCTCAGGTCATGATCCCAGGGTCCTGGGATCGAGTCCCACATCGGGTTCCCTGCTCAGTGGTGTGTCTGCTTCTCCCTCTGCACCAACCCTGTGCTTGTGCACTCTCTTTCTCTCTTTTTTTATTTTTAAAGATTTTATTTATTTATTTGACAGAGAGAGATAGCGAGAGCAGGAACACAAGCAGGGGGAGTGGGAGAGGGAGAAGCAGGCTTCCCACCGAGCAGGGAGCCTGATGCGGGGCTCGATCCCAGGACCCTGGGATCATGACCTGAGCCTAAGGCAGACGCTTAACGACTGAGCCACCCAGGCGCCCTGCACTCTCTTTCTCAAATAAAATCTTAAAAAATAAGAGAAGTAAAAGGCATACAAGTGGGGAAGGAAGAAATATAACTGTTTGCAGATGGTCTGCTTATCTATGTAGAAAATCTGAAAGAATCAACTAAATAAGCAGTTATAGCAATGTTGCAGGATACAAATTTAATATACAAAAGTCAGCTGCTTTCCTGAATACCAGCAATGAACAACTAGAATTTGAAATTTAAAACACAATACCTTGGGGCGCCTGGGTGGCTTAGTCTGTTAAGTGTCTGCCTTAGGCTCAGGTCATGATCCCACCATCTTGGGATCAAGCCCTGCATCAGGCTCCTTGCTTAGCGGGGAGCCTGCTTCTCCCTCTGCCCCTTTCTCTGCTCATGCTCTCTTGCTCGGTCTCTCTCGCAAATAAATAAAATCTTAAAATAAAATAAAAAACACGACACCATTTATCTTAGAATGCAAAAAAAACAAAAAACAAAAAAACACCTTAGTTATAAACCTAAGAAAATATTACAAGATCTGTAAGATAAAAACTATAAAACTCAGGTGAGAGATAGCAAAGAAGAGCTAAATAAATGCAGAGATATTCTATGTTCGTGAATAGGAAGACTCAGTATTATCAAAATGTTAGTTCTGTCAGACTTGATCTGTAGATTTAATGCAATGCCTATCAAAATCCCAGCAAGTTATTTTGCAGATATTGACAAACTGTTTTTGAAGTTTATTTAGAGCATCCAAAGACCCAGAATAGACAGCATAATATTGAAGGAGAAAATGAAGTTGTCTTAAAAACTAGAGGATTAAAGATTGACAGTGTGGTCTTGGTGAAAGAATATACCAGTAGATCAGTGGAACAGAATAGAGTCCAGAAATAGACTGACAAATACAGTCACTGATTTTTGTCAAAAGAACAAAAGGAATACAATGGAACAAAGGCAGTCTTTCTAACAAGTGGTACTGGAATAACTGGACACCTTAGTGAAAAAAACAAACAAACTAGACAGACGTGATACCCTTCACAAAAATTAACTCGAAATGGATCGTAGACTTTAAAATACAAAACTATAAAATCCTAGAAAATAACATAATAGAAAACCTAGGTAATGTTGGATATGGTGATGACTTTTTAGATAAAACAGCAAATGTACAACCCATGAAAGAATAAGTTAGTAAGCTGGACTTCGTTAAAATTAGAAACCTGTGTTCTGGGGAAGACAATGTCAAAAGAATGAGAAGATTAGCCTTAGACTGGGAGAAAAAACTTGCAAAAGATACTTCTAATAAAAGACTGTTAACCAAAATATCAAAAGAACTCTTAAAACTCAAAAGTAAGAAATAAACTGATTCACAAATGGGCCAAAGACCTTAACAAGCACCTCACCAAAGAAGATATCTATATGACAAATCAGCACGTGAAAAAATGCAGCACATGATATATCATTAGGGCAGTGCAAATGAAAATGAGATACCACTAGACCTATCAGAATGGCCAGATTCCAGAACACTGACAACACCAAATGCTGGTGAGCATGTGGAGCAATGGGAATGGTTCAGCCACTTTGGAAGACAGTTTGGTGGTTTCTTACAAAACTAAGTATACTCTTACCACAATCCAGTGATTGTGCTCCTTGGTACTTACCCAAAGGAGTTGTAAAACTTACATACACACAAAAACTTGCACATAGTTGTTTATAGAAGCTTTATTCGTAATTGCCAAAACTTGGAAGCAATCCAGATATCCTTCAGTAAGTGAATGGATAAATAAACTGTGCTATATACAGATGATGGAATATTATTCATCATTAAAAAGAAATGAACTATCAAGCCACAAAAGGACATGAAGAAAATTTAAATACCTACTAATGAGTGAAAGAGGCCAATCTGAAAAGGCTATGAACTGTATGATTCTTGCTATATGACATTCTGGAACAGAAAAAACTCTAGAGACCGTGAAAAGATCAGTGGTTGCCAAGGGTTAGGGAGGACAGGAAGGGTGAAAAGGTGGAACATGGAGGATTTTAGAACAGCAAATTTATTCTGTATGATAATATAATGATGGATACATGTCATACATTTGTCAAAATTCATAAGATGTACAGCACCAAGAGTAAACCCTAATGTAAACTATGGACTTTGGGCAATTAAATGTATCGGTGTCATAACTAATGTACCACTGTGGTGGGGGATGTTAATAATGGGGAAGACTGTGCAGATGTGCAGGCAGAGAGTGTATGGGAAAATACCTGTACCTTCCATGCAGTTTTGCTGTGAACCTAAATCTGTAAGAAATAGTCTGTTTATGGGGGCTCCTGGGTGGCTCAATTGGTTGAGCGTCTGACTCTTGATCTCAGCTCAGGTCTTCATCTCGGGGTTGTGAGTTCAAGCCTCATGTTGGGCTCCATATTGGGCGTGGAGCCTACTTAAAGAAAAAAAAGAAGAAAATAAGTCTATAAAAAAGAACAACAGAACATGTTAGAAGAACATCTAATGTACTTATAATAAAAGACCCTGGGAAGAATACGAAAGCTCAGGAACACTTCCTTGAAACTATACATTGAAAATGCATAGTGCATACCTTGGAAAACCAACTTCTTAGCTGGCCAGGACAGATTATTTTAGTAAACTATATTCATTAAAGGTAAAGAAAAAAAAATCTGTTGAATCCAGAAAAAAAGGCAAGTCACTTTTAAAAGAGGTCACGTTGTCATCAGATTTTATAACACCAGTGCTTTATGCCAAGTGAAAATGGAGTAATATATCAAGAAACTCAAGGAAATCTGAGTCAAGGGTTCCAGCCAAACTGACTTTTCATGGAAAAGCCAGAAACAAACTATTATGAATGTGAAAAAATTTGGGGATATTGTTTCCGTGAGCCCTTCTTTAGGAATTTACTGGAAAATGAGCTCCAGTAGAGACTCTGGCAGGAGGACTGGTTGGAAGCAAGCAGTGAGCATTTATTCAAGTTGTTGAGGCTCATGATTTTGAAGGAGAGAGCGTCACGAGAAGTGGGTCTATGCTCAACACTGTGAAGTTGGTAAACTACCAAAAATGGGAGAAGAGTGGGGGGAGTTTGCAAACATTATATTAAACTTTCATATAAGTAACTGTAAGAGGACTTGACTGACCTATTAAAATAAGAACTTAAAATTTTAGGATTGATTAGCAAAGGCAAGTGTGACTTTATATCTACTGAAACAGATACAGAAAGTACAAATAAAAGGATGGACAAGGATATACTAAGAAGCACAAATAAAAATAGAGTTTCTCAAACCCATTATTGGATAAGGCATAATTCAGACCAAAAGCCTTGAAAAGAGACAAGGATATCTAATAATTTTAAGGGGTATACTTCTCAGTGAAGATTACGTAGGTATATGCACCCAGTAACAGAAACCACTTCCACAAACCAAAAACTATAGATGCCAAGAGAATAGAGTACAAATTAATAATAGAGGAGATATAACACACTTCAGGTAGAAAAAATAAGTAAAATGCTTAGTATAAAAAGCTCACTGAGGTCGACCTTATAAAGACATGTCAAGACTTGAACCTCAGAGTATACGTTTTTAAAAGTTTCACATAAAACATTAAAGAATATTGACCATATCTTAGGTCACACACACATACACAAAAACAGTAAATTCCAAAGAACAGCAATAATATAAACATCAGTCTAAAGAAATAAAACTAGAAATTGATTTTCCAAAAAAAAAAGCCAAAACCCAACTAAAGTCCCTTCTACGTAAGAATTAACAAGTCACAGTATTAAGTGTTGAGTGAACGTAGAAGTATCAAATAAAACTGAAGAATTTCTTGAACACAGAATGAATACGTGATGTTGTAGAATATGTGGGACACAGCTAAGGAAGCTATGAGAAGAGAGGTTTTAGCATCAAATGTATATATCAATAAAAACAAAAAAAATAGGGGCGCCTGGGTGACTCAGTTGGTTAAGCGACTGCCTTTGGCTCAGGTCATGATCCTGGAGTCCCAGGATGGAGTCCCGCATGGGGCTTCCTGCTCAGCGGGGAGTCTGCTTCTCCCTCTGACCCTCCTCCCTCTTGTGCTCTCTCTCTTTCTCTCTTATTCTTTCTCTCAAATAAATAAATTAAAAAATCTTAAAAAAAAATAAATGAATCAACCACATTAAAAACTAGAAAAAAAAAACAAAGTAAACAAAAGAAAGCAACAGGATGGAATTAACAAAATAAAAAGGAAATGGATGCGTTAAAGATTGGTTCTTTGAAAAAAAAATCAATAGGCAAACCACTAATTCAATCAAAAAGAAAGCACAAATATTCAAATAGTAAAAGTTTCATAAAGGTAGGAGGGGATAATGATAGAAACAGAGGAAATTAAATCATAAGAGACCATTTGCTCAATTATATGCAAGTGGATTTGAGGATCTTCATGAAATGAATCACTTTTTAGAAAAAATTAAATTTACCACAGAAAGTCTAAACAGGATAATTATCAGATAAATAAAGCAGTAAAAGAATTTTCTGACAGGAAATACACTAGAGTCAGATTATCCCTTAGGTATATTATTCAGATTCTAAAACCTAAGAAAGAAACCTCCACATTTATTTCATCAAGTAAGTTATAAAATGGATTCTAAAAATCTTTAAAAAATTACTTTGGAAAATTATTGATCAGTTTCACTTAATGAATATTGATACAGAAATCTGAAATAAAATATTTTTTTAAAGAAACCAATGTTGCATTAAAACAAACATCATGACCAAGTAGTTTGTTCCAGGAATCCAAGAGTGGCTCAATATAAAAAAATATATATATAATTAGTAATTTCTTCATATTAGTAGTGCTAAGGAGAAAAACCTTTTGGACATCTCTGAAGATAGGGAAAAGTCACTTGACAAAATTCAGAGTGTATGTTTCAGAAGCTAATAAAAATAGGAGTTGGTGGATAGCTTCACTAATGTTATTTTACAAACACAGACTTGAAAAGTCAATACTTTATTTACAGGGGATCACTCATCAGAATTAGGCGTAAGTTAAGGATATTCATTATCTCTCTGTTGTCCATGTGTGTGTTGGAGGCTTGAGCCAATGTAATTAGACTTAGAGATTTAAGCTTGGATATGAAGAGACAGTTGCAGATGACTTGATGATCTAGCTAAAAGTCCGAAGAAAATCAGTGGAAAAACTACTGCAAAATGGATTTGTGAGAGAAATCCATAAAATAGGTGGTTATAAAAATGAAGGTCTCAATAGCCTTCATGTATATTGTCCAGTTAGAAAGGATATTGAAACATACGCATGTATGGAATGATACTTGGTGTGCCCACACACATAAGTGTATATTAACTTAGAGAATCAGTAATAGTCTTAGGTCAGTCTTTTGTCAATAGTCATGAAGTCTCCCAAAAGAGAAAATTTATTAAAAAAAAATTCTTAATGATCTTATTGTGACAAGCATAGTTTTCTGGTGTTACTCTTTGTAGACTCAGGGCAGAGATGAATAAGAATTTTTAAGATCTGTCTCAGCCTAATATTTCAGTGCTACTGTATTTCTAAGACTGGTCCATATCCACTGCATGTATTAAAACAACACTGTTGATTTTTTTATCAGGCTTCCAAAAAGGAAGTTGAGCCTTGTCAATAGAACAATCTCAAAAACTCTTTCCATTTCTTCTAAATTCTCTGGCATCACTTTAATTAAAAGTGTGTTTTTCCTTAATGGAACATGATAGAGCAATATTTTATCTTCAGTGACTTCTCATTTCAGGATATTATTCACCACTATAAATAATGCATTAGGATATTAATGATGCATAATAGTTGTGATATTCCAGATGAACTGTTCTTCTTATTCAAGTGAAAATTTTTGAATAATAAAAATGTCAGTATAAAATAAATGCTGGATGAAGTAAGGAAGATCCACTTTAAAAATGAAGTTTATGAGACATTTTAAGCAACAGATGGTAGTTTCTCAATGTGTTTCCTCTGAAGATTAATATAATTATAGGAAAATAAATATTAACATTATTGTTGCTTTGTTCTATTTACTTTATTATGATTTTCACAGAATTTTGCTTTGGGCAAAAGGGAGGAAAAAGGCCAATGTGTTTGCGAAAGAACATAAATGATCAGTAGCCATGTTTGTTTCTCAAAATCCTTGTGTTTTAGTTATATAATTATTTCTTTGCCAGTACTTTAAGAGGAAAACAAAGGCAATGGTAAGTGTGGCAGAAAGGAAACATCCTGATTTTGAATATCCAGTTGACGGAGACTCAACGATTGAGTACTTACACAAAGTTCTGCTGGAATGGAAGCATCGTGAGGAAATGCCTAACAATTTTTAGCCAGTTATTTATGGCCAGAGTAGAACTATTCGTTAACTTGTAATTTGTAAGCTGTGTGGAAATGGTTGTTCTTAGTGTCTTATGTATACGTTGATGCTGCTACCCGGTTAGGAAGGGGTGGTGATACAAAAGGACAAAGATGACATAATTGAAATCCCCCAAGTAGGAAGCATTCTATGGGATACTTGAATAGTACCACAATGATAGATTGTCTTAGGAGCTATGGATTCATTCTTGGAATCTTTTAAAGACTTTAAAGAATTCTCATTATAGTCAATACTAAGCTTCTGATTCCCACTATGTTTCTTGAAATAAAAACTTGAGAAAACCCTGAAATCTAAGACTGGAAAACAATCTAAAATATGGGGGGGGGGGAAATCTACTAGTTATAAGGCAGATGGTACCAGTTGGAGAAAAACCTACCTGGAGTTCACTTCGACACACATAGGTTCACCTCAAACACTCTAGAAAGGTTGGCAGACACTTGAATCCACCTAACCAACCTACCTGCCTTTGCTCAAGGGACTGTGCTAACAAGGAAAGTGAACAGCAGTGTGTTGGTCCCTCCAGTGACTCCCGTCACCTCAATTCACACTCCTGCCAAATGGCATGGGCGTTGGTGGGCATGAAACTGATGACCTGTTGCATTCTGGAAGCTTTGGTCCTCACAAATAAAAGTACCTAAGGCATCTGCAGAGAGAGGAGCAGCATTGTCCTGGAGGCACATGCTAGGACTTAGGACTTACGATGATGGCATACTGATTATAGCAGTAGAGAACAGAACTAAGAGAAGGGAAGGAGAAGCTGACAACTTAGATGATCAGGGCTGAATTAAATGGAAGCCTGTAAAAACCTGAAAACTGAAGGAGGGTCTTATACACTGTTTTACTTTCTGGATCTGAAAGTATGGTTTAGCCATCACTGGAGTGAGCACAACTGTAGCAAATGATGATCTCACATAGGGGTTGACACACTTTTTCTGTAAAAAGGCAAATGATAAATTAGACTCTGTGGGTCATATGATTTTGTCGCAGCTACTCACCTCTGACATTGTAGCATGAGAACAGCCATAGACAGTATGTAAACAAATGAGCACCCTTGAGTTCCATAAAAACTATATTTATGGGCATTTAAGTTTGAATTTCTATTTTCTGTGTCATAAAATGTTATTTGTGGGATTTTTTTTTTTTTCAACTATTAAAAAAGTATCAAAGCCACTTTTGGCTCCTGTGCTGTACAGAAACAAAAAGTGGGCCCGATGTGGTCCAGGGCTGTGGTGTGTCTGTAGCTGATAGGACATATATTCTGTCAGGTGTATTCTTACGGGAGAAGCTAGAACAAATACAATAGGGGCAACAATTAAAGATATGATGTAAGAAGAATGTTCTGTCTGCAGGTTAAATGTCCTCACACTATCCTAAAGTTTGGAAAGAGTGCTTCTGGCTAGAACTGTTAAGAGGTTTTATGAAGGTTAGAGGCATGGCATGTGAGCTGGACTTCTTGACCAATGGTAATTAAGAGTTAATGATTGGGACGCCTGGGTGGCTCAGTCATTAAGCGTCTGCCTTCGGCTCAGGTCATGGTCCCAGGGTCCTGGGATTGAGCCCCGCATCAGGCTCCCTGCTCAGCGAGGAGCCTGCTTCTCCCTCTGCTGCAGCACTTTCTTGCTCTCTGACAAATAAATGAGATCTTTAAAAAAAAAAAAAGTTAATGAATGTTTGACATATGAATGAGAGAACAAAGGAGTGAAATAGGAATAGAGATAAATAGAATGTGATGTGGAAAGAAGGGTGGACATAAGGAGGGTATGGACATAAGGAGGGTGAGGACAAAGGAACAGGAGAGGCATTTGTCTGTGAATAGGAATTCCTAAGTGTTCTGTTGGGGTGAGGCAGGGCTTCAAATGCCAGGTAACCCTTACAGCTATATTTGAAAGATAAAGAGAGCTACTGAAAGCCTTAGGACAATGGACTGCATTATTTTAGGCTCTGCTACTATCAGACACAATCAAAGCCAGAGGCCGGTTATCCTGGCAAAGACAGATTTTAATCAGCGATATATTACTGCATTGGGGAAGGGAGTCCAGGGGGACCTGAACTCAATTTTGATTTGTGTGGAGGTGACTGGGTATGTTACAGGAGGAAGTGGAGAGAATAGCGGGGGGGGGAACATGAGGGCTTAGTAGAGTAAGAGAAGTGAGAAATTAAAAGGAATAGTCACAGTAAATGCTGTTTAGGAGAGCTGTGTCTGCTAGCTGGCAATTATTGAAGTTAGGATTCTGTTCTCCAGGCAATACTGGGGAACAGAGGTCCTGTCCTTCCTGATGATTACATTTCAAGGGAATGGCTTTCAGGTTTTCAAGAAAGACACTCTTGAGTTGCAGGAGATCTAGGTATATCCCAAAGGGACAGAGGAAGGATTCACAGTTGTAAAGCCTTTTTATTTAGTAAATGCTCTAAGAAAGGGTAGTAGGGCCTATTGCCAGGTGTTGGCCAGAACGAACTATAAAATCTTTTGGCAGCCTTGCCAGACAGGCCCTGAAGGGTGGCTAGGGTCATCCTAGGGCTATGGCATTAAGCTGTTCGAAACTGAATTATTAAGTCTTTTAATGTGTAGGGAAGGGGTATGGACAAAATCATTTTTGTTGAGAGTGTCTAGTTTTTATAGGCCCGTGTTGAGGCCTAGTCAAAAAGAGAGGTTCTGAGGGCCCTGTAAGAGTTTGGTCAAGGAGTTAAATCACCGTCACTACTCACTGATTTGTATATTCGGACATGCATAACCTTCCCTGGAGTTGTAAACAATCCAGCCTGAGTTTACTGGAAGACTTGCCTTTGTGTACGCTCGGTTCTCTCTCCTCCTGGAACGCCCTTGTATAGTGCCTCCCCTGAAGGAAGCCTTCTCATCCTCTAGGCTGCTGTCCAAGCAGGCCTGCCTGTGTAATACCTTCCTGCATTTATAATGCATCCCCTCCTCCCTGCAGAGGTAACTCTCTCTGGTTCTCACGCACTTTCTCCCTCCTCCTCGCTCTGTCAAGCAAAGTGATTTCCTTCTTCTACTGCACCTCTCGCTGCTAAATCACGTGTCCCTTTACACTGACTTTTTTGAAATTACTATGAAATAATCGAAAACACCTTCAGGCGGGGAGTATCTCATCTCATGTCTCAGGTACGTAACACATTTCTGAAGGAAGTAGATGATCCATGAATGGTTGTTGATTTTTACTAATTTCGTTTTTTCCTTTGGGCCAATGACTTGATTAATAGTGATGCATCTATTTTGACAGTTTACCAGTTTGTTAGGCTTTTTAAATCCTACTCCACCTTCCAAAGAATGCATACACACTGTCTTCACAATTTAAGGAGTTTAATTTAATGATTTTGATTTACCAGGGTAAATATTCATATTTGTGACTCTAATAGTGCTTAATCCGGTACAGATTGATAATGGATTTGGTACAGTGCATTGCAGGAATAATTAATTTTCAACTTTATGTAAAGAGTGACTCTTTGTCAGCATGCTCATACATAATAAAAAATATAAGTAGTTGACAAAGTTGATACAGAAGGAAATGCTAGGATTTTTTTTGCTAGCATAACTATCGTGGCATAGAAAATTTTTAATTTCATATATTTTATAGTAAGTAATAAATAACTTGAGATTATATTTATTTTATTTTGCTTAAATTATATGACAGACACCATTACATATAAAATGCTTAACATGTATTTTACTATTAAAATATCCTCTCTCTTGAAAAACTTAATCAGGCTCACATTGGAGGAAAAAAAAGAGACCTAAAATAGCCAGAGAACAACATAAGAGATTGATTTAATCAGATGTACTGGTGCATCAGTTAGTAATCAGGGCAGATTCTGTAGAACATCAAATAAGGGAAGGACCACTATGAGCTGGGTTGTCAGCAAGGATTTCAGGACTGAGGGGCGCCTGAGTGGCTCAGTCGTTAAGCGTCTGCCTTCGGCTCAGGTCATGATCCCAGGGTCCTGGGATCGAGCCCCGCATCGGGCTCCCGGCTCCGCGGGAAGCCTGCTTCTCCCTCTCTCACTCCCCCTGCTTGTGTTCCCTCTCTTGCTGTGTCTCTCTCTATCAAATAAATAAATAATATCTTTAAAAAAAAAAAAAAAAGGATTTCAGGGCTGAGATTTGCTAGAGGCAGGCTCTAGTTGGATTGGTGAGGAATGTCTTTGTGTCCCGTGCAGAATGGGAGGAAGAGTGAGCCATGAAAGAACATGACGGTGACCAAGAAGGGGCTCAAGAGGAGAACAAGGAGAGCACCAAGAAGAGGACAGGCTAGTTCAGAGTCAAAAGGTCAAAGGAGGAGAGCATTTTTGGTGGGAACAAAGGGATAAATAGTATCAACTATGGCTGAGGGGATAAGGAGTGGGGAAAAGTCCAGTGGATATGGGTAGAATACCTTTGGAGAAGTTAGAGTCATTTAAATATTGCACTGCAACTGAAAAACATGTTCGGGCAGGAGGTGAGTAAGCACTTGAAAAGATGGTTAATATCATCAGTTGTCGGGGCAGTGTATGTTAAAACCACAATGGTAAACCACTGCACAAACACTGCAATGACTGAAATTGAAAAGATGCCCATTACCAAGAGTTGACAGTACCAAGAGCAACTGCAACTCTCCCGGTGTCGATCGATGGCAATGCAAAATGGCACATTTAGGAAGCAGTTTGGCAGTTTTTAAGCATAAATTTATGTAGAATGTACCAATCCATTCCCGGCTATCTATCTGCGTTATATACCCATGTCTCCGCTCAAAGTCTTATATGTTTGGAGCAGCTTTATTTATAAACCCAAATTTCCACCAATTTATAAAGGGATACTATGTAGCAATAAAAAGAATGAACTATTAATCTGTGCAACAAGGTAGATGCAACTCAAGAGCTTGAAGTGACAGAGGCAAGACACTAAAGACTGCATAATGTGAGATTCTGTTCATATGAAATTGTAGGACGACAAAGCCACAGTGACAAAAAGCAGATCAGTGGTTGGCAAGGGCTGGAGGAAGGAGGTGGGAATTTACTGCAGAGACTCACAGTTGCTTTTATTCCATAAAATATATGGAAATGATTTTTTTTTTTAATGGTTGTGGTGATGGTTACATGGCTGTAAACACATGTTAAAGCTCATTAAGTTGTTGGGGGGCCTGGGTGGCTCAGTTGGTTAAGTGTCTGCCTTCGGCTCAGGTCGTGATCCCAGGATCCTGGGATCGAGCCCCGCATCGGGCTCCCTGCTCGGGGGGAGCCTGCTTCTCCCTCTTCTCCCGGCTTGTGCTCTCTCTCGCTAGCTCTGTCACTATCTGTCTCTCTCTCTCAAATAAATAAATAAAATCTTTTAAAAAAAAAGAAAAAAGCTCATTAAGTTGTATACCTTTACATGGCAAATTTTATTGCACTAAATCATATCTCAACAAAGTCGATGCTTTAAAAATCCAGAACAAACCACAAAGCAAAATAAGTACATACTTGATTACATTAAAGTTGAAGACTCCTGGATATCAACAGAAACCATTTAAAAAAAGCCTCAGATTAGGAGAAGGTATTTTTAACGTGTATATAAAACGGATAAAATGTTACTATCCAGAATGTATAAGGAACGTCTACCAATTAATAAAGAAGAAAGACTATCCAAGTAGAAAAATGTTCAACAAAACCTTTGAAGAAGTAGTCCACAGAAAAGAAAACTCACGTGGCTTCCAAAAATTTAAAAACATGCTCAAGATCATTAGTGATAAGGGATGTGCAAATTAAAATCACATTCTAGTTCTCATGCATGAAGTTGGCAAAAGTTGCTAAGTCTAGCAGTGTAAAATGGTGGAAAAGATAGGGATCAGTGGGAGTATTCACATAATCCTGTTAGGAGTATAAGTTGATACAACTACTTTGGAGAGCAATATTATACCGAATTATTTTATACCTATTGGTATTAATTAAAATTATACCAATATTATACCTAAATGTTTAGGATGATAATATCTAGACCTTAGCAAACACACTCCAAGAAATATGCCTGGCCTAGACCAACTCTTGCACATGGGCTCATGAAAATATGTACATCCATGTTCATTTCAATATTTTTTTGTAGTAACAAAAGCAATCAAAAGACCCCTTACCTATTAGAGTGGTGAAATCCAAAACCCTGACAATACCGAATGCTGGCAAGGATGTGAAGCAACAGGAATTCTTATTCATTATTGGTGAAAATGCAAAATGGGGGGCGCCTGGGTGGCTCAGTCAGTGAAGCGTCTGCCTTTGGCTCAGGTCATGATCTCAGGGTCCTGGAATTGAGCCCTGTGTCCAGCTCCCTGCTCAGCAGGAGTCTTTTCACTCTCCCTCTGCCCTGGCTTGTGCTCTGTCTCACTCACTTTCTCTCTCTCTCTCTCAAATAAATAAATAAAATCTTTAAAAAAATGCAAAATGGAAGAGGTACTTTTGGAGGATAATGTGTCAGATTCTTGCAAAACTAAACTTTTACCATATGATCCAGCAATTGTGCTCTGTGGTATTTACCCAAATAAGTTGAAAATTTATATTCACATGAAGTCTGCACACAGATTTTTTTAAAAATAAGCATTTAATTTTTTAGAGGATTTATTTGAGAGAGCGTGGGAGTGGGAAGAGGGGCAGAGGGAGAGACAGAATCTTCATTCAGATTCCATGCTGAACATGGAGCCCAACACGGGGCTTGATCCCAGGACCCTGAGATCATGACCTGAGCAGAAATCAAGAGTCAGCAGCCTAACTGATCGAGTCCCCTAGTGCCCCTGCATACAGATGTTTATAGCAGCTTTATTTGTATGCAGTTGCTAAAACCTAGAAGCAACAAAGGTGTTCTTCAGTAGATGAGTAGAGATACAAACTGTGGTTCATCCAGACAGTGGAATATTAATCAGCACTAAAAAGAAATGCGATATCAAGCAGTGAAAAGACATGGAGGAAACTTAAAGGCATATTACTAAGTGAAAGAAGCCAATCTGGAAAAGTTACATACTGCAGGACTGCAACTAACTGACATTCTGGAAAAGGCACAACTATGGAGATAGTAAAAGGATCAGTGGTCACCAGGTGTTAGGGAGGAGGCTAGGATGAACAGGTGGAGCTCAGGGGACTTTTAGAGCTGTGAAAATACTCTGTATGATATTGTAATGGTGGATCCATGGCATTATATATTTTTCAAAGCCCATAGAATCTACAGCAGCAAGGGTGAACTCTAATGTAAACTATGTACTTTGAATGATAATGATGTGTCAATGTAGATTAACCAATTGTAGCAAAGGGACAACTCTGGTGTGGGGAGATTGTGTGTGTTGGGAGGGATGGGGGTGGAGGGATATATGGGAAGCTTTTGTATTTGCTGCTCCATTTTGCTGTGAACCTGAAACAGCTCAAAATTTTTAGTTTTGAAACATACAAAAGACCTCAGTAGGGAAATTCTCCAAAGGGAAATTGATAATTAAATTGTAGTATATTTAAACAAGTTAAATATACACAGTGAAACTATAAACATGTCAACAAAAATAAATCCCAAGAACATAATGTTGAACAAAACTAAAAAGTCAAGTTACAGATGGACACACAGTATGATACCAATTATTTATGTCATGTTACAGTATTAAAAATAAGTCTATAGCTAATATTAGAATATAGACCTATATAGTAAAATTCTAAAAAAAAAATGCACTTGAATAATAAACACTAAGTTCAGCTGAACGGTTAGTACTTCTTTAGGGGAACAAGCAGAATAAAATCAGGGCTGGGTACCTAGATGCCTTCACTGGTTATGTGATAATTGATTTTTTAGCTGGGTATTGAAACATGGGTGTTTATTCATTTATTTTGTTAAGATTTTACTTATTTATTTGAGAGAGAGCCAGAGAGCACAAGCAGGGGGAGCGGGAGTAGGACAAGTAGACTCTCTGCTGAGCAGGGAGCCCGATGCAGGGCTTGATCCCAGGACCCTGAGATCATGACCTGAGCCGAAGGCCAATGCTTTACCGACTGAGCCTCCCAGGTGCCCATGGGTGTTTATTATAGTACTTTTTTTTTTACTATTTTGTATTTCTGAAGTTCTCCATTTGAAAATAGCTCGTGGAAAATGTTTGATTTGTAGCTAGGACATTTTTTAAAGTTTTTATTTAAATTCCAGTTAGTTAACATGCAGCATAATATTAGTTTCTGGTGTACAGTATAGTGAATCACACATCACCCTGTGCTCATCATGACAGGTGCACTCCTTTATCCCCATCACCTATTTTACCTAAGCCCACACCAACCTCCCCTCTGGGAACCATCAGTTCATTCTCTATAGTTAAGAGTCTGTTTCTTGGTTTGCCTCCATCTCTTCTCCCCCACCGCTTTGCTCATTTCTTTTGTTTCTTAAAATCCATATATGAGTGAAATCATATGGTATTTATCTTTCTCTGACTGACTTACTACCCTTAGTGTAATACTCTCTGGCTCCACCCATGTAGTTGCAAATGGCAAGATTTCATTCTTTTTTATGGCTGAGTGATATTCTGTGTGTGTGTGTGTGTGTGTGTATCATCTTTATCCATTCATCAATCCATGGACACTTGGGCTGTTTCCATAATTTGGCTTTATAGATAATGCTGCTATAAACTTTAGGGTGCATGTACCCCTTTGAATTAGTATTTTTGTATTCTTTGGGTAAATACACAGTAGTGCAATTGCTGGATCATAGGGTAGTTCTATTTTTAACTTTTTGAGAAACCTCCATACTGTTTTCTAGAGTGGCTGCACCAGTTTGCATTCCCACCGAAAGTGCAAGAGGGTGCCCCTTTCTCTATACCCTCGCCAACACCTGTTGTTTCTTGTGTTACTTATTTTAGCCATTCTGACAGGTGTGAGGTGGTATGTCATTGTGGTTTTGATCTGCATTTCCCTGATGGTAAGTGATGGTGAGCATCTTTTCATGTGTTTGTTGGCCATCTGGATGTCATCTTTGGAAAAATGTCTTCATGTCTTCTGCCCATTTTTTAATCGGATTGTTTAGAACATTTTTACAATGAAGAGTAAACACTCAAGTAATCTAGGAGGTTTTGACGTTATGAATAATAACTTTTTGCCTCTTTATATTTACATTTTCAAGATTATGCCTTAAGATCCTGCAGAAGAAATTGATTCACTGGAAATTCATTCTAACTGAAAGTTTAGTATTGGGGTAAGATAGTCAACTTGGCGAATAGGAATATGGGAACGGACAAGAGCTAAGGATATTTGCTCTAGAGACTGTGGTGCAGCTGTTAGTATTAGCAGACTACTACTTGGACTTAGTGTTCATGCCACTAGTAACTAAAGTTTACCACCAGTCTTGGTTTGTAAGCTTCCATTTGTATAAAACGGAAGACCTAAGTCAGGCTTTCAGCTTTCATCTAGTCCCCCATACTTGTGGAGATGTTGACTGTGTATGGCATTCCTTTCTAATTTTCCAGACATAGCCTCTCAATATATTTAACATCTATTTTTTCAGGTAGTTATTACCAATCAGTTGTACCTGAAATGAAACTGATTTGCCCTCTTGGGTTAATCAGAATGGGCTAAGTTATGCTTAATAAGAAAAAAAAAATCATGAACCCCCAAACCTCAGTGGCTTTCTATACAGCAAAGGTTTAATTCACATACATGTTACATGTCCAAAACAGGTTAGGGGGCTCTGCTGCAGATGGTCACTCAGGAACCCCAGGTAACTAACACGTCATATCTAGAATGGTTTCAGTTATCATGGCAGGGGAAGAAGAGTATGGAGAGCTAATGTGTGTGTGTTTTGGTGTTTTGGTCCCAAGGAAGATACATGTCATCTCTGCTTATAGCCAATTGCTAGAGCTACTGGCTAATGGTCTGACATAACTGCAAGGAAGCTGGGAAATTTGGGGGAATCTCATGTCTATTCAGTAAGTACTCTGTGCTTCTGCCACTTGGGCATACTTGTAGAGTAGTAGGTTTCCTACTCTTTAGAAGGGCACAGTTGAAAGGAACTGCATTGAGTGAAGGGCAGAACCAGCTATAACCTGCTGTTCTATGTGTATATAATATATTATGAAATTTAGAATAATGAACATTTAAAGAAAGATCACCTGACTCAATCATTTAGTTTTATAAATGAGCAAAGTGAATCCTAGTAACTTACTCAAGGTCATACAGATAGTGGCAGTGTTGGGTCTAAATTGAAAAAGAAATCAAACTGTCAATATATAGAGACAATATGATTGTCTACAGGGAAAATATAAGAGAATCTGCAGATGAATTAATAGGATTAATAAGATCATTCTGCACAGTTGCTCTATGTAGGACTCCTATGTAGTAACATTACTATACTCTAACAGTAACCAGATGGAAAATGTATTTTGGAATGGAATGGTATTCACATTAACACCAGAAATGATAAGACATATGAAACCAAGTGTTAAAAGGATGTTTGAGACCTCTGGTGGAAACGTCAGTCTTATTGACAGACATGAGGAAGAAAAGAATGAAAGAGAATATATTTTTTGGGTAAACACATATATAATAATAGAAATTGTAATGAAACTTATACATAAAACATGGATGAAGATGTTGGAGATTTGTAGAGAATCATTGCCTCATCATTGAATATGTGTTGTCAATGTTAGGCTAGTATTTTGAAAAAAGAAACAACCTTTTAGGATGTGTTAACCTAAATATAATGTTTAAGAACTATATAATCCTTTGTATATAATCTCTGTTTGCTAACATATCTATCAAAAAATACCAGAGGATATTAAAGTGATTAAAAGAAAATAGATTTAGGCGCCTGGGTGACTCAGTTGGTTAAGCGTCTGCCTTTGGCTGGGATCAAGTCCAGAGTTGGGTTCCCTGCTCAGCAGGGAGCCTGCTTCTCCCTTTCCCTCTACCCCTCCCCGCTGCTCGTGCTCTCTCTCTCTCTCTCTCACTCAAATAAATGAATAAAATCTTTAAAAAAAGAAAATAGGTTCTATTAATAGGTTCCGTAGAAAAACAGAAGTTTTGAGTTTGCCTTGTTTATCCAAGAAAATCAACTTAATGGCATTAAAAATACCAAAGTGGACTTATGTAGCACTTAGAGTATGTGGCCATGGACCATTATTAGTATAATGCCTGTTTCTCAGTATCCTCAACTGTAGAATGTGTGAGGTATAATTGTCCTTACCTTATGCTATCACTATAATGATTATATGAAATAAATTAAGAGTGCTTTGAACAGTGTGCTTTTTCAAGTGCACAGTAAATGTGGCCAGTGGTTCGTACTGCTCATTAGTATTTCTAACTAGGATGCTAATTGTTTTCCATTGTTACAGAAAATTAAATGTGCATATATTCTAAAAATTAGGTTGGATAGTTTTCCTGAAGACTTTATCTTAAAGTTAGTTAAGAGTGAAAATAACCCATGTAAACAGTAGTGTAGATTTTCTATTTTCAGAAGTAGCAAAGTATGTCTTGGATAGTTTAGAAATTACTGGTTTTCAATTAGAAAGGAGGACATCCTCCCCCTTGAAAGTCTCCTGTGTGTTCTGTGAATTTTTGAACAGTTTAATTAATTCAACAAATGTTTATTGAGCATTAGTTTTGGGCTCCAAGGATAAAGTTGTGAATCCCTTAACATGAAAACAACTTCCCTTTATTGTGAAAACAACATGATCTTTGCTGCTGTTAGCTTTTATGCCTGGTTTGAGGATAGGAAGGAAGTATCTCTTTACAAATGGTTAAGTGCTGTCCAGAGTCCAGTATAAGATGCTAATGGAACCTAAAGGAAGGTCATCTTGCCCAATCTTAGCATTTTGGATAAAGTGATGCCTAAATCAAGCCCTGAAGAATATGTGAGCTTATTTTGGGGAAGAACCGATAGATTAATAGACTATGGCTATACAGAAACCTTATTTATTATATCTACACAGAGAGTAGATAAGCTCCTCAGAGGGGAATAAAACTTAGTTTTATCTTTGGGCAAACACAGAAATATAGTAATAGACTCACTTTTCATAAATATAGAGCCTACCTACTATGTGAGATGCACTTTAAGGTTTAAATCAACTTTTTAAGGATAGTTGTTTGGAAAGATTGTTGAATGGAGTCAACTTTTTGAGATATGGGTCTTAAAATATTGACATTTTATATCCATTGAATATATTACATTTCATTATTACTTTTTCAGGGATTTGACTGGTTGTATTGAGTGTCTCCTATTTTTATTTCTGATGAATAAAGTAAAATTGGTAATGAGTTAATAAGCAAAAGTTAAGTAGCTTAAAATAAGTAAGTTGATATATTTACTACTGTGGTATATTACGGTACGCTGATGGCTTTCCTTACATATATCTAAAGGTAAAAAATGATGAGCCCTGAGTTCTAAAAAAAAAAAAAAAATTGTTTCAATTTATGTTTAAATTTTTTCATTTTTGGTTTAGAGATCCTCTCAAGTAATTTTCCATCAGTATTAGCGGTTTCCAGACTTAACAGAGTAAAGTATTAGAGGTTTTTAAGAATATCTTTAATCCTTTTTCTTACTTGCTTAATATTTGATGAGTAAAATGAGAGTCTAGTTAAAATATAAAAATTATTTCTCTTAATTGGATCAAATTGGCCCAATAATGATGAACGTGTGTAATGGGCTGATGGTAGAAAGTCTTATTTGACTAAGGGAGATTTTGAAAGGCACTGTATGTTGATACTGCTTTGGAGTGGGAGGCATAAAAGTTGGAAGCACAGCATTTGTATTATGAGTTCAATTAAAGAAAAAGAATGTGAGAGAGCTTCTTAAAATATGAATCCCTTTTGAACGTCAAAGAACTTTTAGGACTTTAATGTCATTGTAGTTATATATCTGGTGTCCATTTTTTGAGAAAAGGGGGCATGACTGGAAATACTATTTATAGTAACTACTGCTTATTTAAATAAAATGTTTTATTTGATTATTCAAATACATTTTTAAATCATATATGCAGTTGCAAATATATGTGTATATATTTACACACGTACCTACATATATGTATACAAGCATCTCCATTTTAATATGTATAAATTATTCAGTATACAGACAGTGCTTCTGGAATGTATGGTGGTTTCCCTGATTCCTTCTTATAATCCCTAATCTCTGGCCTGCAGATTGGCACCCACTGAATTATGTGTTGGGGATTTCAGGAAGAGTTATTTAACCTGGAGTATGAAGTCTTGTGAGAAGAGTTAGTGAAATAATATTAATGAGTGTGGGTTTGTTTTTCTTTTTTCTTTTCTTTCTTTCTTTCTTTTTTTTTTTTCAAGGGAGTGGCCTAAATAAAATGCTTTATAAATTGTACTTAACAGTGTTTGGAACAAAAATGGGATGAGGGAAACCAGAAGAAGGGAGGGAGGATTACTTCTTGCAGTATTATATACAAGGTAGTGAAAAGTCTGATTTGCATTGGTACAAAAGGAAAGGGGTCCAAAAAATTTGGAGAGAAAACCATAGCAGGCCTTGGTGATATATTTCACATTACCGGTAAAAGTCACATAACAATGAGATTAAATTCCTTAAGCCCGGAGAAACATAGGATATTTTGGATAACTTAGACATTGAGGTTTGGGCTATCTGCATTTCTGTTAATTATTGAAAATATAATGATTTAGAATGTATAATTAATATCATGTAGGGTTTGGAGGTACCATAGTTTCTGGAATATTTTAAACCTTGCAATGTGATATTTTAATATTCTTTCCTGGCTAAAATTTCCATGAAAATGGTCTAAAATGGATAAGTTTGATTGGGATCTTTTAGTATATGTAATAACTTCGTATAAAAAGGGAGAAAGAATCAATGCCACGACATTCATAGTTTGGTTTGTGTTTAAAATAAATTCCTAAAACTCATTCATTCAGTAAACACTGAGTACCTACCTACTCTGTGCCAAGCAGTGTCCAAAATCATGGGGGATAGAGAGGTGATTGTGATACAGTTCATTTTAGTGGATGAAAACAACAATTTTGTCACATTGGTGATACATGCCGTAGAGAATATTAAAATAAGTAAGGTGATAGTAAATGATGGGATAGTTCCATTAGATTGGTTTGGTTGTGGAGGCCTCTGTGATTGCTGGATCACGAGAAGGAGCGAGTGGCTGGAGATGTAGAGGAAGAAGCAGTGTAGGCAGATGGAGACATGGTGTCAAGACTCTAAGTTGAGGAGGAGTGTGGACAGTTCAAAGCACAGAAGGAGGCCGGCATGGTTGGTGTCTAGCATGTGAAGGGATGAGATGGGCGGGGGCCAAGTCATCAAGGGCTTTGCAATCTAGACTAAGAGATTTGTTTTTTATTGTAAGTTCAGTAGAAAGCCATTGGATGGTTGTGAGCAAATGCGTTATATGATTTATGTTTCTAATTTTTGTGCAAGTTGCTGCAAGGAACGGGGATTGAAGAAGACCAAAGATGACAGTAGCTTGAACTGGGGTGATAGTAAAGGCAATAGAAGTGGTTGAATTCAGAATCTTTGTTAGGTTAAAGGAAAGAGAGGAATCAAAGCTTTTTGGATTTGAGCATATTGTTGAGATGAGGAAGGTTGGTGGAAAGCACAGAGAAAGGAAGTTAATATTCAGTTCTGTTTTGACTGTGGCAGGTTTCTGACATCTGAATAGAGATTGTCAAGTAAGCAGCTTAGTTGTTAGTCTGGAGTACCAAGGAGAGGTCAGGTTCGGCGACATAGACTTGAGAGTCATTTGGTGATATTACGGTCACAGGTTTCCAGGGGAATTAGCAGTCATGCAAGAGAAGGGGCCTCAGGTCAAACATTTCCAGCATTTAGAGCATGACTCAGCAAAGTGACAGTTTTTTTTTTTTTTTTTTAATCTTCTAAGAATTTCAGAATCTTTCTTGGAATACTTATTTTCTCCAAAATTGGAAGAATGGACTGTGAGTTAAATGTAAATACTTCATACAGTTGAATTGTAGTGGTAAAAGTTGAAAAGTGCATGATGAGCACAAAAATAAAATCATACTTTTCGGGGTGCCTGGGTGGTGCAGTCAGTTGGACATCCGACTGTTGGTTGTGATATTGGCATTGTGAGATTGAGCCCCGTGTGAGGCTCCATCCTCGGTGCAGAATCTGCTTGGAACTCTCTCTGCCCCCCCCCAAATCAATCAATCAATCTTTAAAAAATAAAATAAAATCACACTTTGGAAACTATTTAACAAATGAGTGTATTTAGAAAAAGTAAGGAATGTAAAAGGAACAAAATAGTTGTCAAAAATACAAATGATGAAAGCAAAGATAGAATTAGAGTCATACTTGTTATGTGGGAGAGGAAAGAAAAGTGAAGGTAATGGAAAACCCCATCCCAGAAATAGAAATACTTGAGAGGGAGAAGATTGATTTGTAAAGAAAAAGAGGGAAAAGGACAAAAGAAGACAAAGCCATGAGGCTCATGCATGGATTTAAATAATTAGAGGGAGAGGCTGAAGTAATCTTTGTGCTCTGCTCTAGCAAACTGCATGAACAGGTAAGGAAGGCATAAGCTCTTTAGTGTGTTTTAACACAGAGTAATGACTTACATAAAAGTTAAAACCACTATCTTCCATTTGTACAATAGCCTATCTACAGAAAAGTAAGGTAAAGGTGGGTGTTTGGCTTAAATACTTCAGTGTACTTCTAAAACTCAGGAAGAACAACTGTTTCAAATAGTGAAAAAGCATTTGCAGTAGAATTGAGTCCACTGGGAGTATAAAGTGATGGCTTGGTTCAGAATAAGTGGAAAGCAATGTAGCTACTCTTAAATTCCAATAACTTCAATTTCAAAGTTTCTTAGTTTTAAAAAAGTATCCTAGGGGCGCCTGGGTGGCTCAGTCGGTTAAGCGGCTGCCTTCGGCTCAGGTCATGATCCCAGGGTCCTGGGATCGAGCCCTGCATCGCGCTCCCTGCTCAGCAGAGAGCCTGCTTCTCCCTCTCCCTCTGTCTGCCTCTCTGCCTACTTATACTCTCTATCTCTCTGTCAAATAAAATCTTAAAAAAAAAAAGTATCCTAAACTCATGTTGAGAATTTCACCGTGAAGAAAATACTCATCATATATTGGGACCACTCATGTATAAATTTAGTAATCGTTTCCTTTCAAAAGACTAAGGTTTTTTTTTTTTTTTATATATTCCTTATATATTACAGTGATGCTACTGATGCATTTGGACCATTCATTTCTTCAAGAGCAGATTGCACCATTCCCTTAACCAGTCAAATTATTCTTTGTGGTGATCATTCAGTCATCACTTGACCATGGACACCCATTCTTGTCCATCAGCTTTGCCACCATCTGGACACAGGCTTAAGTGCTTGGTGCTGGCGTAGAAGGATGGAGATGAGAATTCTGACCTCAGGAGCTCATGGTTTCCTGCAGGGACTCTAATGGTCCAAGGATGGCTTGTGAGAACTCTCACTCCTTTGAAGTTGTGTGAGGTCTGTGATCAAAAAGAAAAAAAAAAAAAAAGTAATAACCACTGGCCCAGGCTCTACAAATATACCATGTAACTGGAAGACCTAGGGTTTTTGTGTTGGTTTTCAAATTCTCCTAATCTTCTTCTTAGGGAATCAAAATTCTTAACCTTGACGTCATTCACTTCTTTCTATTTCCTTTGGGGCCACTGCAGCAACATAACAGGGTGAATGAGGCTAATTTCTATGTGTGTATGTGTGTGTGTGTGTGTGTGTGTGTATGAAGAAACATTTTTTTATTATGTTAATCACCATACATTACATCATTAGTTTTTTTTTTTAAGATTTTATTTATTTATTTGAGAGAGAGAATGAGATAGAGAGCATGAGAGGGGGGAGGGTCAGAGGGAGAAGCAGACTCCCTGCCGAGCAGGGAGCCTGATGCGGGACTCGATCCCGGGACTCCAGGATCATGACCTGAGCCGAAGGCAGTCGCTTAACCAACTGAGCGACCCAGGCGCCCACATCATTAGTTTTTGATGTAGTGTTCCATGATTCATTGTTTGCATATAACACCCAGTGCTCCATGCAATA
>NC_138374.1:67163052-67199260 GCF_054177405.1 Leptonychotes weddellii
CAGTCTTACACAATTCACAGTACATTATATGTTAAAGAAGAAGATAGTAGGAAGGGAAAAATGAAGGGGGGGAAATTGGAGGGGGAGACAAACCATGAGAGACGATGGACTCTGAGAAACAAACTGAGGGTTCCTAGAGGGGAGGGGGGTGGGGGGATGGATTAGCCTGGTGATGGGTATTAAAGAGGGCACATATTGAATGGAGCACTGGGTGTTATACGCAAACAATGAATCATGGAACACTACATCAAAAACTAATGATGTAATGTATGGTGATTAACATAACATAATAAAATTTAAAAAATGCAAAACAAAACAAACAAACAAAAATGTTCTATTATTTGAGAGAGAGAGAGAGCGCACGAGAGCACGGGTGGGGTGAGGGGCAGAAGGAGAAGCAGACTCCCCGCTGAGCAGGGAGCCTAACGCTGGGCTGGATCTCAAGACTCCAGGATCATGACCTGAGCTGAAGGCAGATGCTTAACTGACTGAGCCACCCAGGCGCCCCTAAATTTTATTTTTATTTATTTATTTATTTATTTATTTTAAGATTTTATTTATTTATTTGACAGAGAGAGACACAGCGAGAGAGGGAACACAAGCAGGGGGAGTGGGAGAGGGAGAAGCAGGCTCTCCACCGAGCAGGGAGCCCGATGCGGGACTCGATCCCAGGACCCCGGGATCATGACCTGAGCCGAAGGCAGTCGCTTAACCAACTGAGCCACCCAGGCGCCCCCTAAATTTTATTTTTAAAAAGAAAGGTTATGTTTATATGTCCTGAAAACTTTGTGCATTTATGATCTCAAATATACATATGTGTACCTATTTCTTCCTTTTCCTGTCAGTCATATAAATTATGATAGTCTTGGCAGTCGTATGGAGCGTAGAGGTTTTCTCCAGTTTTTAAAACTGCCTCGGTGATGATTCAGATACATTTGGAGTGTGCTTTACTTTATATGGCTATCATACTGCTTGATAATGTAGACTCAGAAGACCAAATCCAAGTATCTTTTATCCAGCTAGATATTCCTAGTTATCAGATAATTTACTAATTCACACCACAATAGCCATGTTTTATTTTTTTGTGTAAATCTGTGAGGGGGTAAGAGATCTGTGTTTAGGGGAAATAGTGACCTAATAGAGGCTGAGTGGTGTGTGAGGGATATGGATTACTGTATGCTAATTCTATCTCGGCACCTGAAATGGACCTCACTTTACAATAGAATTCTTCCAAGTACGATATAATCCTTTTATGAGCAGTAGATACAAGTAGACTATATGGGTGAATCAGACTTTAAAAAAACGCTATCTCTCCTGCTTTGGCAATGTTGGGTCTTTACCTGGGAAGGCAATATGATGTTGAGGAAGGCATCCTGGACTGGAGGTCAGGAGACCTGGACTTTTCTCCAGCCTCTTCCCATTTTGGGCAAATCCCTCATCAACTGTATTTTCTTAGTTCTGAAGTGTCAGTGATAATTGATTTTCCTCATCCATTATAATTGTTTTGAGCATCATACAAAGTGTGTAAAGTACATTGAAAATATGTAAAGTACTATAGAAATGTAAATTGCTGTTGGGGGGGAAAGAGGAAAAAAAACTCCACTCTGGTTATTCTGAATCTCTGTGCATAAGCCCAGTGCCCAGAAGCTGCATATATGCTCTGCCATTTGGGCTGTCTGTCTCAAAGCCTATTTATTAATAGATCTTTCTATTCATCCCAAGGTCACTTGGCTATTACTTTATGCCTTCTTCCATTTCTGCGTGTGGGGGACTTGGGATCAAGTTTTCACAGTAAGGGTGATGAAGGTTTTCTCTTTATCTTTATGTGTTTATTAGTCGTGTGTGTGTGTGTGTGTGTGTGTGTGTCCAAACGGGAATAATATCAAACACTAAAGAGCCATGTATTTTATGAAAATGTATTTTAACAGGAAAGCAAACAGAATAAACCATTAAAGGAAAACCCAATTTTATTATTTGGTTTGCTGCATGCCAAAACATAAAATTCAAGACCTAGAAGTGTCCAGAATGCATTGAGTATTGCTGTCAATCAATATGAGAACGACATATACCCTAATAGAAAAAAAAAAAAACAAAAACCCGGGAGATACACAGGAAGAGGAATTTCACAGAAGAGGAAATACAGATGAGCCATGATATTCTGAAAACATTATCAGCCTCATTAATAATTGGTGATCTGAAAACTTAGAGCACAGTGAAGTACCATTTCACAGATTGGCAGTGTCATTGTGGGCGAGAACGTGGAGTGATAGGATTTTTTGACCACTCCTGGCAGAAATGTATACTGAAAAACCGTAACTAGTAAACTCGAAGATGTGGGTACCCTATAACTTAGGTTTTTCACTCTAGGTACATATCTTAGGAAAATGTTTGCATGTGTGCACAAGGAAACACATGTAAGAATGTCTTTTGCAGTATTGTTGATACAAAAAGAATTGGAAACGCCATCCGACTGAGTTAATAAATTGACCTACAGTTATAAGAGGATTACTCTAGAGCAGTACAAAAATGAACTACAGGTATTCACATCCCCATGGATGAATCTCGATAATCTAATATTGCACCACCAAAAAAATTACGAAAAGCTATATACTTTATGTTTCTAATTACTTAAAGGGCAAACCCCAGCAAATTTGAATAATATCTTGTATAGGTATACAAAGATAAGTTTGTAATAGTCTTATAAAGAGAAGCAAGGGAATGCTATTGGGTAGAAACACACAGGGACCTCCAAAATCACTCGTAATGTGTATTTTAACCTGCTTGATGGATTCATGGGTTGGGTGTTCACTTTATTTAAAACATAGATTTCTTGATATTCATTCTTTTCAGAATACAGTACTTATTCAATTAAACTGTGAGGGCCTAGAAGATATTGGTTGGAGCCCAGTCTGCCAACATTGGCCATAGAGAAAATGTTTAGCGATAAATGAAAAATTTTCTTTTAACTGTTATTTTACCAATGCTGCCCTAATAAGCAGAAGAGCAACTATGTGGAAAAGAAACTAATGACTCACAATTAAACTGAGGAGAGAAACTTAAAATATTTATAAGACTGGACTATTGAATAATCAGTCCTACTCACCTACAGTAGCAGATAGGATATACTATGCTCACCTATAATAGCAGATGCCATTTTAATAATTTTCCGATCATCTGTTCACATTTATCAAGACGAAAATTTGGGCCTTCTGAGTTTTAGTACATCATTTCTTCTGTATCCATCATGCCTTAATATGATGACTAATTATAATAAAAACATATAATTTAATGAGTGGAAAGATAATTTTAACTTTTATGAGGTGCACAATTATATTCCAACACTTTCATGAACTCGTACCTGAGAAATTAGCAATACATTGGGAGCCATATTGAGTTTATTTTCGCTATAGTGTGTTTGTTAGGATACAAGACCACTTGTCTACTGTACTTGAACCCAGCCAGTGTTTTCTTTTCCACCTTAAAAGCCTTAGAATAGTCACCTTATTATCACATGTTCCATGCACATGGTGTATCAGGGATTCTGCGTTCTTTCACTTTTTACATCGTGGGGAAGCATCTGAAGTTCAGAGAGTTTAGGTCATTTACCCATGAGCAGCACACAGTAGCTGAGTTGCAGAGCCAGAATTCTAACCCAGTTCTTTCAAACTACAGCATGATGAATTGTCTTTAGCAGGAAATAAATGTTTGACTCAGTAGTGAATGCATAGGTGTTCTTAAATTGAAAAGCAACAGGAAATGCTGGTCTAGGTTTTCACAGTATAAGGGTGACAAGGTCACAGGGAACAGACGTGAACTTCTACAGTAATTCTCAAATTGCGATCATGACTGTGTCCAAAAGGATTTTAGTCTCTGTGTATATTTATTGGTTTATTTGCCTATTGAACTTTGTCATTTATTTATTAGGCTCATTTGAACTTTGTTCCTGTTTTCCGTATTTGTTAGCATTCTGTCAAATTTCATGGCCCCTGAAATATTCAGTGCTTTGACCTTAGAGTCTGCTTTATTCCTTCTGATATTTATATAGATCCTGGGAATGGCTGCTTCCAGTACTAGTTACAGTTTAATACCACATTATGAAATATATATATAATGTATATAACATATATATTTGTAATATATATATATAATGGAATATAAGTAAATATATTTGTAAGTTATATTTGAACTATTAATAGTTACCTTAAAGTATGATACTTCAGTCAACTGTACTACCTGTTCAATATTATTATTCACTTATTGTAATCTAGGTATAATAGACTTTTACCAGTATCTCTAGTAATGGTTTCCAGTCTAAAGTCTTGACTCTAGGAGATATACAGACAATTCAGTGGGTATGGGAAGATATAATAGCTCTTTGTATTATTTTTATTAAAAACTGAGAAACCAGATTTGAGTAACAGTTGTGACACAAATTGACAGTCTCTTTCTTTCTTGGTTTGAATGACATTTGGTTACACATCACCATCATTTGTTGCCTAAAGTATGTGAGATATCCTGCAGATGAACAGGAGTTCCACGATTAGGATTTGTTTGACTTTAGTATATCATAGCAGAGTTGAGTAGATATCTATCTTCTATAAGTTTCTAGATGAATTGAGTTAATAAATGTCAAGTGTTTACAGCAATAATAGGCACGGAGTAGGCATCAGCTGAGTGTTAGCCATTATGATTATTATTACTACTATTAAATATTCTAGTTCTATCTAAATTAGCTCAAAAAGTGAACATTTGGCATTAAGATATTCTGTAGAGACACACAAATTGAAAACTATCCTAGCAATGTGAGCACAAATGAAAAAGAGAGGAAAATAAAAGAGTTGGTATTTTCATTTCTATCACAAACTCTTTGCCAGGTGTATTACGAGGTCAAACAATGACAGTAATTAAATCTGATAAGAAAATGGTCAAAAACACTCAAATCTATCCCAAGATATATATGGATTTATATTATTTTAATTACAAATCTTATGGTTCAGTTGTTTCTTGAGTCAGATACATTAATCAGAGTGTGTGGTCACAGTTAGTAAGACAGTTCAGAACTAAACATTTAAAACATGGAATTTGAGTATCCTAGGACTTGAGTGTGTTCCTGAAAAATATTTAGAAACTCCTGTGTCTTCTTTAGTAGTAGAAGACAAAATGTCACATTCCTTTGGGAGTCCTGAAACTGGCTGAAATAATTCTAGGAAACCATATTGTCATGCGCTAAGATGCATTCTTATGCTAGGAAATATTGTTGGAAGATGTGTGGAAAACGTTGCTGAATGAGTGAAAGAAGCATCTGGAATATTACTCAGCAGGGGAGATCAGCTGTAGAACTGCATTGATTCTGTTTCAACAATGAAATTCATGAAGAGCTACTTTGTTTAAAAAAATGGGAACAGGGGCGCCTGGGTGGCTCAGTTGGTTAAGCGACTGCCTTCGGCTCAGGTCATGATCCTGGAGTCCCGGGATCGAGTCCCGCATCGGGCACCCTGCTCGGCAGGGAGTCTGCTTCTCCCTCTGACCCTCCTCCCTCTCATGCTCTCTGTCTCTCATTCTCTCTCTCGCAAATAAATAAAATCTTTAAAAAAATATTTAAAAAAAAATGGAAACATTAGGGAGAAAGATATATTCTCAGTAATGGTGAATAAGTCTCTTGTAAAAGGAAGGAGTTCTTGGAGATGAGACTGGTGTTCATGAAGGGAAATGGGCAGATAGAATCACTAGTGGCAGGGCTGCTTGACTAGAAATAAAATAAGAATCCTGGGCTGAGTTCACAGAATTAGCTCCTTACGTGGAATTCATAGCTTCTTTCATAGGCAAGCTGTTGTAGCAAAAAAGTTGGAACCAGAATATAAGATATTAATAGTACTTTATAATGAAATATGCAATGACTATATCATGAACAGTCTCCTTGTAATCTTGTGGCAAAATACTTAAAAGTGCTTAATTTTACAAAAATTTAAGTGCTCTAGACTTGCAGTGAGAATCGGGAGTGTTTTGTTAGCATATTCCCTCAGATATTTCCAAGGTGAAGATGACCCTTTCGTACAATGCAAAAGTACTTTCTTTCCAGGTGGTCTTATTATGGAAAAAAACATTTTAAAAACGAAGGTTTGTGTACGCTTCCTCATTACATGAATGTGTTGCTGAGAGTGATCTAAATGTGTCACGTATAAAAACTATAACATAAGCAGACTTTAAAAACTCGAATGTAGGATTTTCTAATTCTCCAAATAAAGAGAGAAAGTGAATAGTGAATCCATTTATTTAACATGCAAAAAATGAAAAATTGTGTGATTAATTTATATGAATTGATTGAAAATAGGGAAAGTAAGTTACTAGCTGAATTTTAACAAACTCCTTTTGTAACTGGTGGATTAAAATGAAAAATAAGAATCCTTTCCCATTTGGATCTGGGCATATATGTGACATTTCTTTTTCAGCTTTATAAGCCATTAAAACAAATTATTTTTGAGATTAAACTTCACTCGAAACCAGCATTTCATATTGTTGTATCACAGCTTTTTCACCAGTGATTTAAAAAATCAGGAAGCATATTCAGTCGTATTCCATTTATAACCAAGTGAAAAATTATTTGTTCAAATACAATGAGTTATAGAAAATATTTTAGTTTCATTTTTAATATTTTATAATGTATTGGTATTAGTACTGGAGTACAGATATATGTTGAAAACATTTTAATATGCTCATTTTAATATGCAAATGTATGTTCATAATACTTGTTTCTGGAGTGTGTGGTAGTCTGAATTGATGTCACAGGTACTCAGGTTCTCATCCCTGTAACCCGTGAACGAATTATATGGCAAAGGGGATTTGCAGATCTGGCTAAGTTCTGCTTGTAATCACAAGTGTCCTTGTAAGCAGGAGGCCCAGAAAGATTTGAGTATGGAAGGGAAGAAGGGAACGTGGTGAGTGTGTAATTGGAGGGATGTGCTTTGAAGGTGGGAGAGGGGCTACAAGTCAAGGACTACAGGTGGTTCGTGGCCCCTGAAAAAGGAAGCCAGAGCCTCCCTTCAGACCCAGGAAGGACAACTTTGCTCTTGATGTTCACCTAATGAAACCGATTTCAGGCTTCTGACCTTGGTATTGGAAGAGAATAAATTTGTGTTGCCACTAAATTCATGGTAATTGGTTAAGCAGCATTAGGAAAGCATACAGGGTATAAAGTGAAAGAAGTTTGGAGACCAGTTTCCAACTTGATGAAATACTCCTGCTTGAGGTTACTGAAATTAACCTTGGGTGTTTTAGAGCATTGTGTTTTACTTCATTTTTCTTCTTTTGATAGCAGTCTACCATCATATTGCTGATTTCCGTGAGTTTCTGCACCAGATCCCAATATTCTGCTTCAAAAAAATTTTTCAGAAGTTCTTTTGAAAAATGATCTGAATAACTTAACAGGAAAATCATATTTAAAAGTCAAATTCAGGAAGCATGAATTTTCAAAGGCAAAAATATGTTCAATTAGGCGTCCCCGAAAAATAAGGCTTGGCTTAAGGAGCAGTTTTAATAGTATTTTTTAATTTAATATAATTTAATTGTTATTTTTAATTTTGTTTTTTTAAAGATTTTATTTATTTGTGAGAGAGAGAAAGAGAAAGGTATTGGCAGGCAGAGGGAGAAGCAGACTCCCCGCTGAGCAGGGAGCCTGATGTGGGTCTCGATCCCATGACCCTAGGATCATGAGCTGAGCCGAAGGCAGGCGCTTAACTGATGGAGCCACCCCGGTGTCCCTATACTATTTTTAAAAAATGTGTTTATAGCTAAAGGTTTAAAGTTATGTAGGTAAAAAGTAGGACTAGCTTTCCAGGTGCTCAGATTGCCAATTTGAATTTGAGTATACTGTGATAACTTGTTAGCTCTGTTGAGCATCTGTCAATTCAGTGTAAGCTGTTTAAGTTAGTGGTACAGGCGTATTGTGAACTGCAAGAGTTTGAGCAGTTCCATGCTTAAAAATGAACATGTTTTGTCCAACAGAGGGAGGTTTCCTGAAGTCCCTGATAAATTATGTGCTTACTTTTCACTGGTGATTATGGCCTGGTGCTCTGTCACGAAGGAAATGAAATTGGTTTCTGTAGGAAATGGTATCAGTCTAATGAAGATGCATTTCAGCCGGCACCAGAAACTTAAGTAGATCATTCCTTAAGCACTTATGGGTATAAACATAAACTGTGGTTAATGTGGATGAAATTAATATAAACTGGGATTAGCTTGTAGAAAATAGATGGATGGTTATTTATTTTTTTTAAAGATTTTTTTTTTATTTATTTATTTGAGAGAGCGAGAATGAGAGAGAGAGAGAGAGTACATGAGAGGGGGGAGGGTTAGAGGGAGAAGTAGGCTCCTTGCTGAGCAGGGAGCCCGATGCAGGACTTGATCCTGGGACTCCAGGATCATGACCTGAGCCGAAGGCAGTCGCTTAACCAACTGAGCCACCCAGGTGCCCGATGGATGGTTATTTTAATGTGTGTTTTTATCATTGAATCTTTTTACTAGGATTAAACCTGGTATCAGTCATTCAATTCTATTATGATATTTGCCAAATAAAAGATTTAGAAGTGTGTAATTTTATCACTAAAGAATTTACCTCCATAAAGATCCAACGAATCCTTCACATTAGTAACCTACGTGTGAATGGATTAGGTGTGTATGAATCCATCTAATTTCCTGCAATAGAGGTTCCTGAAATAATGTAATTAAATTCTGAGCAGGTAATTTGATTTTTTTAAACTAGTTTTTTTTTTTTTTAAAGATTTTATTTATTTGAAAGAGAGAGACAGAGACAGCATGAGCAAGGGGGAGGAGGCAGAGGAGGGAGAGGGAGAAGCAGACCCCCTGCTGAGCAGGGAACCCAGCCTGGGGCTCCATCCCAGGACCCTGAGATCATGACCTGAGCCAAAGGCAGACAGTTAACTGATTGAGCCACCCAGGTGCCCTGATACATTTGATTTTTTAATGTTCAATCTTATAAACATATTATTTTTCAAAATCAGCATAAATTAGAATTTTTAGACCATGAAAATACTAGTTTTTGCATTGTTTTAACATGTTTACCTTTGAAAAAATCACATCTACATTATTTAAAATTCATCAATTAAATTTTAAAAAGTAATTTGATTTAAAATACTTCTAGGGCTTATTTACAAATATTTTTTCAGTGGTCTATTTGCAATGAGATGGTATATGTATCATGTCACAATATTGTTCTTCTTTAATGGGCTTTGAACTTGAAGCACAGGCAGCACTGTTAAGAATATTCAACAAGATACATAACAAAGTGTTGTGGAGGGTAACAAAGTCTCATTAGCTTATTAAGTAGTGAGAAGGATGTGTTGCATAGAAACAGACATAATTTAGTTTGAGTCATTGGGAGAGGCTTCACAGATGAGGTAATATTTGAGCTTGGAGTTGAAGGATGAGTAGAAATTGGACAAAGGACAAAGATGGGAAAAGGAGATATGTTTGTGAAACGTAGAGAGTTGTCCAATTTAGCCTTATTGTAGTAAGCATTAAATATAGGCTGGAAAGTTAGGTTGGATCCAGAATATGGACACCAGGTAGGGAGCTTGGACTTAATTTATTAGGCAATGGGATTCCCCCCTGTCCCCCGCCCCCCAGCTTTACTGAGGTTGTCAGTGATAAATTAAAATTGTATATATTTAAGGTGTAAAAATGTGATCTATATAGTGAATTAATTACCACAATCAAGCCAATTAACATGTCCCTCACTTCACACAGTTATGATTGTTTTTTTAATGTGGTGTAAAACCTTAAGATTAACTCTCAACAAATTTCAAATACACAATACAGTATGATTATAGTTACCATGCTGTACCTTAGATCTGTAAAATTATTCATTCTGCAAAACTGAAATGTGGTGCCCCTTGATTAACATCTCCCCATTTTCCCTGCCCCTAGCCATACCATTCTACTCTCTGCTTCTGTGAGTTTGACTATTAGAGATTTTACTTGCAAGTGAAATCATGCAGCATTTGTCTGAGTCCAACTGATTTCACTTAGTGTAATGTCAGGTTCATTGATATCACAAATGACAAAATGGTAAGATTTCCTTTTTATTTTAAAGGATAAATAATATTCCTCCATGTGTGTATTATATAATTTATTTTTCAAGTATAATTAATATCCATTTCAATATCATTCCGATAATCTATTGTATGTGTGTGTATACACATTGTGTTTTCTTTTTCTCATACTTCTTTTAAAAATACGTAGGGAATGGTTGGATTTACATTTGCCATTTTTGGTTTTTGTTATATGCCTCCTCTTTGTTCTTTTGTGTAAAATGGTTAGTGTGTCATTTTGAAACCTTTTGATTTTTTTACTAAAATTTTTTTGAGTTGTGTCCTTAATAGTTACTCTAGGAGTTACAATATGTGTTATTTTAATTTATTTTAACCCATCATTGTAACTTCACAATATACTTCAGAGAAATACTAATTTAATTCCAGTAAAATAAAGAAGTTTTATTCCATATAGCTCCATTTTTTTGCACTATTTTTTAATCTTATGTAAGTGTTGTAAATCCAATAATGAGTATTATAACTATTTCTTTATATAATCTTGTATTTTCCAGCTTTATTGAGATATAATTGACATATACCATTGTGTAAGTTTAAGGTGTACAGCATGTTGATTTGATACACGTACTTATTGGAAAAGGATTGCCACCATAGCATTACCTAACACCCTCATCACATCACGTAATTACCATTCCTTTTTTGTGGTGAGCGCATTTAAGATCCACTTTCTTAGGAATGTCCAAGTATGTAATACAGCATTATTAACTATAATCACCATGCTGTAATTAGATCCTAAGAATTTATTCATCTTAAACTATAAGTTTGCACTCGTTGACCAACATCTTCCCACCTCCCTCTCCCCCCAGTCCTTGGTAACCACCATTCTAGTCTCTGAGTTTGGCTTTTTTAGATTCCACATATAAGTGATATATAATATTTATCTTTGTCTGTCTGATTTAGCCCACTTAGGATAGGGCTCTCAGGTTCAATCCACGTTGTTGCAAATGGCGGGGTTTTCTTCTTTATTATGGCTGGATAATTGTTTATATACCACCTCTTCTTTATCCATACATTCATCAACACTTAGGTTGTTCCCATATCTTAAATATTTTGAAAAATGTTGCAATGAACATGGGAGTGCAGATATCTCTTTGAGATACTCTTTTCATTTCCTTTGGATCTACACCCAGAAGTAGAATTCCTGGATTGTATGGTATTTCTAGTTTTAATTTTTGAGAAACCTCCATACTTTTTTCCATAGTGGCTATACCAATTTACATTTCCATCAAGTATAAAAAGGGTTCCCTTTTCTCCACATCCTTGCCAATATTTGTTATTTCTTGTCTTTTTCATAGTGAACTTTCTAACAGGTGTGAGGTGATATCTCATTGTGGGTTTTATTTGCATTTTTCTGATAATTACTGATATAGAGTCCCTTTATGTACCTTTTTGGGCATTTGAATGTGTTCTTTTGAAAAATATCATTTCAGGTTCTCTTGCACATTTTTAAATTAGATTGTGTGCTATTGAGTTGTATGCATTCTTTGTACATTTTGGATATTAATCCTTTGTCAGATCCTTTTTAGGCTTTTTCATTTTGTTGATGATTTCCTTCACTGTGCAGAATCTTTTTAGTTTGTAGTCCCATGTGTTTATTTTCACTTTTGTTGCCTGCATTGCTTTTGGTGTCAAATCCAAAAAATCATTGCCAAAATTGATGTCAAGTTTTCTTCTAGGAATATTATGGCTTCAGGTCTGACCTTTAATACATTTTGTGTTAATTTTTTTTTTTTATTAAAGATTTTATTTATTTATTTGAGAGAGAGAGAATGAGAGACAGAGAGTAGGAGAGGGAGGACGGTCAGAGGGAGAAACAGACTCCCTGCTGAGCAGAGAGCCCGATGTGGGACTCGATCCTGGGACTCCAGGACCATGACCTGAGCCGAAGGCAGTCGCTTAACCAACTGAGCCACCCAGGCGCCCAATTTTGTGTTAATTTTTGTGTAAGGTGCAAGAGAGTGGTCCAGTTTCATTCTTTTACATGTGCCCATCCAATTTTCCCAAACTGTTTATTGTTTCCCCATTGTATATTCTTGGCTTCATTGCTGTAAATTAATTGACTACATATGCATAGGCTTATTTCTAGGTCTCTGTTCTGTTCTACTGATCTATATGTCTTTTTTTTATGCCAATACTATACTGTTTGATAACTATAGCTTTGTAATCTAGTTTGAAATCAGGAAACATGATGCGTCCAGCTTTGTTCTTCTGTTTCCAGATTGTTTTGGCTATTTGGGGTCTTTTGTGGTTCCATACAGATATTAGGATTGTTTATTCTATTTCTGTGAAAAATGCCATTGGAATTTTAATAGGGATTGCATTGAATCTGTAGATCACTTTAGTGTAGACATTTTAATATTTCTTCCAGTCTGTGAGCACAGAATATCTTTCATTTTTTCATGTCTTGTTCTGTTTATTTTGTCAATATCATATAGTTTTCAGTGTGTAGATCTTTATCTTTTTGGTTAAATTTATTCTTTTTTTGTTTTGTTTTGTTTTTTGTTTTAAAGATTTTATTTATTTATTTGAGAGAGAGAGAATGAGAGACAGAGAGCAGGAGAGGGAGGAGGGTCAGAGGGAGAAGCAGACTCCCCGCTGAGCAGGGAGCCCAATGCGGGACTCGATCCTGGGACTCCAGGATCATGACCTGAGCCGAAGGCAGTCGCTCAACCAACTGAGCCACCCAGGCGCCCCTGGTTAAATTTATTCTTAAGTATTCTTTTTGATGAAATTATGAATGGGATTTTTTTTTTAAATTTCTCTGATAATTTTTTGTTTAGTGTATGGAAACAAAACTGATACTGAAATTTGCATTTTGAAATCTTATCTGATAGTTTTATTGAGTTAATTTATTCTAAGAGATTTTTGGTGGGGTTTTAGGGTTTTCTGCATATAATGTCATCTGCAAATAGAAACTGTTTTACTTTTTCCTTTCCAATTTGGATGCTTTTTATTTCTTTTTCTTGCCTAATTGCTTTGGTTAGGACTTCTGGTACTATGTTGAATAAAAGTGTTTAGAGTGGGTATTCTTGCCTTGTTTCTGATCGTAAAGGAAATGCTTTCAGTGTTACTCAGTTTATTATGTTGAAGTACTTTTCCTTTGTACCCAGTTTATTGAGAATTTTTATACATGAAAGGATGTTGTATTTTGTCAAATATTTTTTCTGCACCTATTGAGATGGTCATATAATTTTTATCCTACCTTTTGTTAATGTGGTGCATCATACTAATTGATTTGTGGATGTTGAACCATCCTTACATCTCTGAATAATCCCATTTGATCATGATGTATAATCCCTTTACCATTCTTTTTTTTTTCCTTGTGATAAGGACTTTTAAGATTTGTAATCTTAACAGATTTCTTTCTTTCCTTCTTTTTTTTTTTTTTAAAGATTTTACTTTTTTGAGAGGAGGAGATAGAGAAACGGAATATGAGCAGGGGGAGTGGTGGAGGGAGAGGGACAAGCAGACTCCCTGTTGAGCAGGAGCCTGAAGAGGGGTTGATCCCTGGACTCTGAGATCATGACCTGAGTTGCGGTCATATGCTTAACTGACTGAGCCATGCAGGGGTCCCCCCCCTTTTTTTTCCCTAAGTAGGATCCACCCCCAATGTGGGGCTTGTACTCACGACCTAAGATCAAGAGTCACATCCTTTACTGATTGAGCCAGCAGGGCACCCCAATGTATGATACTTTTAATGTATTGCTGAGTTTGATGTTGTAGTATTTTGTTGAGGATTTTTGCATCTATGTTCATCAGGGATATTAGCCTATAATTTTCTTATGGTATCCTTGTCTGGCTTTGGTATCAGGGTAATTCTGGCCTCAAAAAATTAGTATGGAAATGATCCTTCATCTTCTATTTTTTTGGAAGAGTTTGAGGGAATTGATATTTACTTCTTCCTTAAATGTTTGGTAGAACTCACCAGTGAAGCCATCTGATCCTGAACTTTTTTTAATGTGAGGGTTTTGATTATTGATTAACTCTGCTTACTAGTGGAGGCTAGGAAGATGGTGCAGTAAGAGAACACTAAGCTCACCTCCTGCCATGGATACAGCTAGATAACATTCATATCAGCAAAAATAACCCAAAGGCTGGCAGAACAAATTCCACAGCTAAAGGTAGAGAAGAGTCCCCATCGAAGAAGGTAGGAAGGGTGGCGATGTGGTGGGGAGCAAAAGGGACCACAGCTGTCCATGATTGGGAGGGAGCCACAGGCACAGAGAAGGGCAAGAAACAGATGATCACACCAGAGAGCCCACACAGGGAAGACAAGTCCCCCATAACATATGACTTTGAAAGCAAGAGGGGCCAAAATTCATGAGTTGTTATAACCAGAGGGATTTAAAACCTGGAATTTTAAATATCAGTGGGCTCTGTTCTGGGAGAGCTGGGGTGGACTATAGGAAGCTGAGTCACTGCTCTCAGAGAGCCAGCACAACAAACAATCCACAGAGATATGCATGAAAGCTGCATTATGAAAAATGCCTGGGGCATACAGGAGGGAGACTTATTTACTCATCTCAGAGTTTATCCCAAAGGTACAGGGTTTGCAGGGAGACTCCTCCAGGAACAAAGGAGCTGGCAGGTGCCATCTCCCTCCCTTGCCTCTCAGCATAAACACATGGCCACCTGTGGGAACTAGTAGCACCGACATCCACTATATAATTTATTTACACCAAGCCGTACCACCGCCCACCCTCCCAACTCATGGTTTTACCCTTTCCATTCATACTTGCCTCAGTCCCAGCTCTTTGGGTCCTTTCCTCCAGAAAACTGGTGCAAACCTTGGCAACATCGTGTCTTCCCATCTGCACTTTTTGTGGGGCCTTGGTTCCAGTGGCATTGGAGGTGGCCTGGCAGGAGCCCAAGGCATCCCCTGTTAAAGTTGCATGCCCCGTCCAGGCAGCAGCAGGTCTCATTTTGCAAGCAGACCAGTGGGCACCTTGATAAAACTGTGCACTTCACCCCAGCCGGGAACCAAACACTGCTCATGATAGGCAGAGAGAGTCTCTGCAGTCGATGGGACTGAAGAAAAGAGGGGCCAGGACGAAACAGGGCACATGCATCACACATAAGAGATACCTTATGAAATGCCAGGTTCTGGGGAACGGGACACTGCGCTGCAGGACATTACAGTACCTCTTCTCCAGAAGGTCATTGCTTTCAAAAGCAGGAGATTGGCTGACTTTCCTAACATACAGAAACAGACCTAGAGAGTTACTAAAAAGGAGGAGAGAGAAATATGTCCCAAGTGAAAGCACAGGACAAAACCACAGCACAAGACCTAAGCAAAATGAAGATAAGTACTATGCCTGATAAAGAATTTAAAGTAATGACCATAAAGATGCTCGCTAGACTTGAGAAAAGAGTAGAGGACGTCAGTGAGACCCTTAACACAGAGATAAAAAAGAACTAATCAGAGATGAAGAACACAATAAATGAAGTTAAAAATACACTAAGTGGAATAACTAGCAGGCTAGAGGATGCAGGAATGAATCAGCAACTTGGAAGAGAGAGTAATGGAAAGTAATCAAGCTGAGCAGGTGAGAGAACACAATTATGCAAAAGAGAACAGACTTAAGGAACTCAGTGACTCCATCAAACATAGTAACATTTGCATTATAGGGATATCAGAAGAAGAAGGAAAAGGAGACAAAATTTATTTGAAGAAGTAATAGCTAAAAACTTCCCTAATCTAGGGAAGGAAACAGAAATCGAGATTCAGGAGGCACAGAGATCCCCCAACAAAATCAACCCAAGGAGGTCCACACTAGCCTCACAGTAATTAAAATGTCAAAAATTAGTGGTAAAGAATTTTGAAAGCATCAGGAAAGGGGTGCTGGCTCAGATGGTTAAGCATCTGCTTTCAGCTCAGGTCATGATCTCAGAGTTCGGGGATCCAGCCCCGCATCAGGCTCTCTGCTCAGTGTGGAGTCTGTTTCTCCTTCACTCTCTTCCTCTGTGATCTCTCTCACTCTCGCTCTCAAATAAATAAGTAAAATCTTTAAAAAAAAAAAAGACATTAAAAGAGGACAGTTACATATATAAGGAAACCCCATAAGACTAACAGTGGCTTTTTCAGCATAAACTTTGCAGACTAGAAGGAAGTGGCGTGATATATTCAAGCACTGAAAGTAAAAAAATCTGCAGCCAAGTATATTCCATCCAGCAAGGAGAATAGAAGGAGAGGTAAAGAGTTTCTCAGACAAACAAAAACTAAAGGAGTTTATGACTACTAAACCAGGGCTACAAGAAATGTTAAAGGGGACTCTTTGAGTAGAAAAAAGACCATAAGAGTATGAAAACTAGAAAACACAAAAGCAGTAAAAATAAGTATATCTGTAAAACTCCTTCAGGGGACTCAAAAAATCAAAGGATGTAAAGTATGATACCAGATACCTAAAACATGTTGGAGATGATAGTAAAGAATGAGTTCAAATGTAAGCAGCCATCAACCTAATTAGACAGCTATATGCAGAAGATGTTATATACAAACCTAATAGTAATCACAAATCAAAAACCAGTAATAGATATGCAAAGAATAAAGAGAAAGGAATCTAAATATATCACTAAAGAAAGACAACAATCCATGAAAGAGAGCAAGAGAAGAAAGGATCAGAGAAAATCTATAGAAACAACCACAAAACAATGGCAAAATGTGAAAAAATGACAAATACATATCAATATTACTTTGAATGTAAATGGACTAAATGCTCCAAATAAAAGACATATGGTGATGGGGAAAAAAAGAAGACCCATCTATATGATGTTTACAGGAGACTAAGACCTAAAGACACACGCAGATTGAAAGTGAGGGGATGGAAAAACATTTGCTATGCAAATGAACATCAAAAGAAAGCTGGGACAGCTATGCTTATATCAGACAAAATGGAGTTAAAAAAAGATTGTAATAAGAGACAAAGAAGAACACTAATAAAGAGGACAGTCCAACAAGAAGATAAAACAATTGTTAATATTTATGCATCCAACATGGGAGCACCCAAATACATAAAACAATTAATAAAAACATAAAGGAACTAATGGATTGCAATATAATAATAGTAGGGGACTTTACCACCCCACTTTCATCAGTGGACATATTATCCAAACAAAATGAACGAGGAAACAATGGCTTTGAATGACACACTGAACCACATGGATTTAACAGATACATTCAGAACATTCCATCCTAAAGCAGCAAAATACACATTCTTTTCAAGTGCACATGGAGCGTTTTCAGAATAGCATCACATTAGGCCACAAAACAAGTCTCAACAAATTGAGAAAAGATTGAAGTCATACCATGTAACTTATATGACCACAGCGCTATGAAACTAGAAATCAACCACAGGAAAAAATCTAGAAAGGCCAGAAAGGCCACAAATACATGGAGGTTAAATAACATGCTACTAAACAATGAATGGGTCAACCAAGAAATGAAAGAAGAAATCAAAAAGTACATGGAGAGAAATGAAAATGAAAACACAATGGCCCCAAATCTTTGGGATGTGATAAAAGCAGTTCTAAGAGGGAAGTTTTATAGCAGTGTAGGCCTACTGCAAGAAGCAAGAAAAATGTCAAACAACTCAACCTTACACCTGAAAGAGCTAGAAAAAGAACAACAACAAAACCCTCAAAACCAGCAGAAGGAAGGAAGTAATAAAGATTAGAGCAGAAATCAATGATACAGAACTAAAAAAAAAAAACAGTGAAACTAGGAGCTGGTTCTTTAACAAGATCAACAAAATTGGTTAACCTCTAGCAACACTCAACAAGAAGAAGAGAAAAAGAGGACTCAAATAAAATCACAAATAAAAGAGAAATAACAGTGGACACCACAGAAATACAAACAATTGTAAGAGAATTTTATGAAAAATTTTATGCCAACAAATTGGACAACCTAGAAGAAATGGACAAATTCTAGAAACCTATAACCTCCCAAAAATGAAGCAGGAAGAAATAGAAAATCTGAACAGACTGATTACCAGCAATGACATTGAATCAGTAATCATAATTTCCCAATAAACAAAATTCCAGACCAGATGGCCTCACAGGTGAATTCTACCAAACATTTCAAGAAGAATTAATACCCATTATTTTCAAACTATTCCAAAACAAAAGGAAGGAAAACTTCCACATTCATTCTATTAGCCAGAATTACCCTGATACCAAAACCAAAAAATTGAAACTATAGGCCAATATCCCTGATGAACATGGATGCAAAACTTCTCAATAAAATAGTAGCAAACCCAATCCAACAATACATTAAAAAATTATTCATCATGATCAAGTGGGATTTATTCCTGGGTTGCAAGGGTGGTTCGATATTTGCAAATCATTCAGTGTGATACATCACACCAATAAGAGAAAGGATAAATACCATATGATCATCTCAACAGATGCAGAAAAAGCATTTGGCAAAGTACGACATCATTCATGATAACAACCCTCCACAAAATAGGTTTAGAGAAACCACATTTCAACATAATAAGGGCCATGTATGAAAAACCCACAGCAAACATTATACTCAATGTGGAAAAACTAACACCTTTCTCCCTAAGGTCAGGAACAGGACAAGAATGTCCACTCTCACCACTTTTATTCAACATAGTACTGGAAGTCCTAACTACAGCAGTTAGACAACAAAAAGAAAATAAAAGGCATCCGAAGTGGTAAAGAAGAAGTAAAATTTTTACTATTTACAGATGACATAATACTCTATATAGAAAACCCCAACAAAAAACTACTGGAACTGATAAATGAATTCAGTAAAATTGCAGTATACAAAATCAATGTACAGAAATCTGTTGAATTCCCATATACTAACAATGAAGCAGCAGGAAGAGAAAATAAATCAATCCCATTTACAATTGCGCCAAAAATATGATACCTAGGGATAAGCCTAACCAAAGAGGTGAAAGAACTATACTCTAAAAACTGTAAAACACTGTTGAAAGAATTGAAGAGTACACAAAGAAATGGAAAGACATTCCATTCTCATGGATTAGGAGAACAAATATTGTTAATATGTCTCTACTACCCAAAGCAGTCTACACATTTAATGAAATCCCTGTCAAAATACCAACAGATTTTTTTTCACAGAACTACAACAAATACTAAAATTTGTATGGAATCACAAAAGACCCTGCATAACCAAAGCAATCATGAGAAAGAAAAATAAAATGGCAGGTATTATGATTCCAGACTTCAAGTTATATTACAAAGCTGTAGTGATCAAAACAGTGTGGTACTGGCACAAAAATAGAGATCAATGGAACAGAAATAAACCCACAATTATATGGTCAATTAATCTTTGACAAAGAAGGAAAGAATACTCAGTGGGAAAGGAAGTTCTCTTCAGTAAAGGGTGTTGGGAAAACTGGATAAGCTACATGCAAAAGAATGAAACTGGACCACTTTCTTACACCATACACAAAAATAAACCCCAAATGGATTAAGGACCTAAATATGAGACCTGAAACCATGAAAATCCTAGAAGAGAGCACAGCCAGTAATTTCTCTCACCTCAGTCATAGCAACATCTTTCTAGGTAAGTGTCCTGAGGCAAGGAAACAGCAAAAATAAACTATTGGGACTAAATCAAAATAAAAAAAGCTTTTGCACAGCAAAAGGAACAAACAACAAAACTAAAAAACAACCTACTGAATGGGAGAAGATATTTTGCAAATGACATATTTGATAAAGGGTTAGCATCCAAAATATATAAAGAACTTCTACAACTCAATACCAAAAAACCCCCAAATAACTCAATTAAGAAATAAACAGACATTTCTCCAAAGAGACCTATAGATAGCCATCAGACACCTGAAAAGATCCTCAACATCACTCATCATGAAGGAAATTTCAAATCAAAACCACAGTGAGGTATCACCTCACACCTGCCAGAATGGCTAAAATCAAAAACTCAAGAAACAACAAGTGTTGGCGAGGATGTGGAGAAAAAGGAACACTCGTGCACTATTGGCAGGAATGCAAACTGGTGCAGTGACTGTAGAAGAGATTATGGATGCTTGTCAAAAAATTAAAAACAGAACTATCATATGATCTCATAATCACACTATTGGGTATTTACCCAAAGAATACGAAAACAGTAATTTGAAGGAATACATGCCCCCCTATATTTATTGCAACATTATTTGCCATAGCCAAACTATGGAAACAGCTCAAGTGTCTATATATGTATATACACATACATATGACAAAATGGAATATTGTTCAGCCATAAAAAAGAGTGGAATCTTGCCATTTGCAACAACATGGATGGACCTAGAGAATATAATGCTAATCAATTAAGCCAGTCAGAGAAAGACAAGTACCATATGATTTCACTCCTATGTGAAATTAAGGAACAAAACAAATGAACAAAGGGAAAAAAAGAGACAAACTAAGAGAGAGATTCTGAACTATAGATAACAAGCAGATGGTTACCAGAGAGGAGGTGTTGTGGGGGGGAATGGGTGAAATAGTTGAAGGGGATTAATAGTACACTTACCTTGATGGGCACTGAGTAATATATTACAACTGTTGAATCACTATATTGTACACCTGAAATTAATATAGCACTGTATATTAACCACACTGGAATGAAAAATTTTTAAAAAGTGTGTGAAGGTAACAGTAACAAGAAAATGCAGAGCTAACCCTTCTTTTTATTTCAAGATATGAGTTCTTCAGCCATGTTACTAGTAAAAAAAAAAGCAAATGAAAAAAAGACTTTTTGGCCAAAAATGATCAAGATAGGTTTATGAAATTTAGATTCATATCTAGTATCTCTTACAGTAAACTGTATCTTTAGCCTTTTTGAAATAAATAATAAAGTAATGAAATAATTATTGAAATTGAATTTATGTATTGAATGTTGTACCAAGATTTTAAAAAAAATTAAAAGCTTATTCAGTCACCCACAAAATCCTGCTTACTAGTAATTGGTCTGGTATGATTTTTAATTTCTTTATGCCTCAATCTTGATAGGCTGTATGTTTCTGTGCATTCAACCATTTCTTCTGAGTTCCTGAAAGACTTCCCCTATCATTTCTTGTAAGTCAGCTGTGGCAGCAATACATTCTCCATCCTTGTTTATCTTGGAATGTCTTTATTTCAAATGATAAGTCAGCAGTTATACTGATTCTCAATTGTATGTGATGAGTGATTTTTTTCTTGCTGCTTTAGATGTTTTCTTTCTTTTTATTTTTTTGTCTTTGACTCAATAGTTTGACTATCATTTGTCTAGGTGTGAATTTCTTTGTATTTATCCTGCTTGGGATTTGTTGTGATTCTTGAATGTGTGGATATGTAAACTAGTTATTTTCCTAGAATTTTGCAAGTTTTTGGCCATTATTTCTTCAACTATATCTTGTTTCTTAAATTCCATGTATGAATGAGATCATGGTATTTGTCTTTCACTGGCTTATTTTGCTCAGCATAACACTCTCTAGCTCCATACACATCATTGCAAATGGCAAGATTTCAGTCTTTTTATGGCTGAGTAGTATTCCATTGGGGTGTGGGTGTGGGTGTGAGTGTGTATTGCATCTTCTTTATCTGTTCGTCAGTTGATGGGCGTTTGGGTTATTTCCATGGTTTGGTATTGTAGATAATGCTGCTGTAAACATCAGGATGCCTGTGTCTTTTTGAATCAGGATTTTTGTATGCTTCGGGTAAATACCTAGTAGTGCAATTGCTGGATAGTACAGTAGTTCTATTTTTAACTTTTTGAGGCACCTCCATACCCTTTTCCAGACTGGCTGCAGTACACCTGAACCCAATATTACACTGTATGTTAACTAACTGGAATTTAAATAAAAACTTAAATATATATATGTGTATATGTATGTATATGCGTGTATGTATATGTGTGTGTATATATGTATATGTGTGTATGTATATATATGTATATATATATACATACACACATATATGTCTTGCCTTTTCTTTTTATCCTGTTCTTTAACATACATTATATTACCTGTATGTTGATATATTTTATATTATTCCAGAGGTTTTTGAGGCTTGTTAATTTTTTTCCATGTTTTTCCTTTTGTGCAGAAAAGATTGAATAATTTCTATTGGTACAGCTTTACGTTCACTAATTCTTTCTCCTTTTATCTCAAATCTGCTGTTGAGACCCTCTAGTGTATTTATTATTTCAGTTAGTATGCTCAAATCCAGAATTTCCATTTGGTTCTCTTTGTGTAACTCCTGTATCCTTACTGAGAATTTTTGTTTGTTGATTCATTATTATAGCACTTTCCTTTATTGAAACATAGCTTCCTTTAGTTCTTTTTTTTTTTTTTTTAAAGATTTTATTTATTTATTTGAGAGAGAGAGACACAGCGAGAGAGGGAATACAAGCAGGGGGAATGGGAGAGGGAGAAGCAGGCTTCCCGTGGAGCAGGGAGCCCGATGCGGGGCTCGATCCCAGGACTCTGGGATCATGACCTGAGCCGAAGGCAGACGCTTAATGACTGAGCCACCCAGGCGCCCCCCTTTAGTTCTTTAAACATATTTATATGTTTAAATGTTGCTTTGAAGATTTTCTCTGCTAACTCCAACATCTGGGGACACTCAGGGACAGTTTCTCTTGACTAATTTTTTTCCTCAGTATTGGTACACCTCTGTTTTTTTTTTTGCCTATGGTACATTTTTTGGGGGGTTAAATATATAATATTGTAGGAAGAATAAATTTTGATGTTTCCCCAGTTCAAGGTGCTTGTGTTGTTAGTTTAATTTGTTTGTCTTTTCTTTTTTCAGTGACTTGCCTGGGCTAAATCTGTGAAATCTGTCTCCCCTGTAATGTTTTGACACTGATGTCACTTCTCCAATTCTTTTTTTATTCTTGTTTTTATTTAAACCTGGATTCCTATAAGTTGCCCTGTTCATGCATAGCTTAGAGTTAGAGAAATGATTGTACAGAGGTTGCAAACAGATACTTTGAGCAGAAAGGTTTATGTCCTCTGCAGATGGACCTGTGTGTGGGTAGAGAAGTGCATGAGAAGTTCAGGTCATTTGAACTCTGCTTTGGATTTACTTTGTGTTGGGTTCTTTGTGTCTTTGTGCACATGCTACATCAGGTTAACCTGGAGTCTGTGAATAACTTGGGACTATTTTGCATGGTTGTTACTTGAGTCAGGAATGTATTGAGTCAGGGGGTGCCTGGGTGGCTCAGTTGGTTAAGTGTCCAACTCTTGATTTCTGCTCAGGTCATGATCTCAGGGTTATGAGATCGAGCCCCTCATCGGGCTCCATGCTAAGCATGAGAGATTCTCTCTCTCTCCCTCTGTCCCTCCCCACCCTCATCTTGCACAGTTCCCTCTCTCTCTCTCAAAAAAAAAAAAAAATGTACTGAATCAATCTAGAAGAGCTGTCAGGTCTTGCTGGAAAGTGTCACTTTCACAGACAAGGTAGTATGCATGATGCATAGGATCTACTCCACATTAAGTGAGCTCCCTTCCGTGATGTGGTACAGCTTCTGGTCCTCACAAATTACCCCATGCCACACTCTGGCAGAATCTCTACAGCAGCTGAGCTGGGGGCAGATGGGAGAAGCCTTGAGACATAACACCGTCAACTCTTAGTGTTCCTTTCTGAAGTTCAGCAGTTTTCTAATAAGAAAGTTTGTCACACATATTTTTTAACGCCGTTGGTGAAGTTCCACAGCTTTGAAAGCTTATTTTTGTCAATTTTATCCACCTTGCTTTTTAGGGGGAAGATTAGCCAACATCCACACTCAGCCATAAGAGGAAGTCCCCATAATTTTTTTTAATGTAGCTCATCAACCTTTTTATCTTCTTTGAATTGATTCTTGAATACCAAAAAGTGTCATACTGTGGCTCTAATTTATCATGTACCCAGCTGCTAGAGTCATCTTCCTAAAATATCCTCTAGTTTCTTGGTGTTACCTTTGTGTTAACCTTTGTGTTACCTACCCCTTCTGAGCCAAAATTAGGCAAGATGGAATTTTTGGTTATCCAAACTGTATTTGTTATCTTCAGCTGTATGTTTATAGTTTATATGGATTAATTGAACTCTGAAGTACGTCCAGCCACCTAACATTATGTCAGGGTTAAATTTCACCAAAACAGTTTCAGTTTCAATTCTGTGTTACTTACCTGAAGTGTCTTAGTTTTTTAATTCCACTGTATACTTTTCTCATCAGCCAGAAAATAACTATTTCCTACCAAAGTGGTGATTCTCTTCTTCAGTCAAGGAAAAGGTCCCTATATCCAAATACACCCACAAGGCATCTATCTAGAAAGGATGATTATTTTAATGCCTTACTACACTTTTATTCCTGCTAATACCTTCCCAAAGGGACTCACACCAGGTTATGAGCTTTTAAAATGTCCCTCAAGCACAAATCCTAGAGTTTGGGTTATCATGACTCTGTTTCTGTTTGTGAGCTCTTTTTAGAGCATGAACACTGTAATGTTAGGTTTAAGTTATCAGTAATAAGTAATACCACAAATGGATGGAAAAACAAAACAGCCAAGTAGCAGGCCGATATTACCTTGAGAATGGCAATGTGGTATGGGTTTTAGGTGAAGCAGATATGCCTGTTACTAGTTTCTGGCTTAGATCAAGTCATTGAATTTCCTGACTCACCAATATACCCATTTCTGAAGTGGGGATAATACTGCTTCTCTTGTAGGGTTGTGATGAGAATTAGGACCTAGCATGCAAAGAACACCTAAAAAGTGATATAGCCATTATTATCTACATAATTGTTTCTACATGGTTATATTTATTTTACATTCTTGCAACTGCATAGAAATTCCATGCTAGCGGAATTCCTAGTAAGAATTCCCTGGTGCTGAATGTCTCAATTTGAGTCTACTTGGAGTTCTAGTTTTGAGGTTCTAAGTGATGTTACTGAGTTGATTATAGCTTGATTTGTTCAGACTGATACAAGCAATTAATTTAGCTCTTGCCATTTTAAATTAATTTAGATGAAATCATCCAGCACATTTTCACGGAGTGAGATACCTACAAAGGGTGAGATGGTTGGTATTGGTAGGATTTGCCTGAATAAATCTGTACTCTATTACATGATTAATTAAATGTGCAGACATCATCTTATTTCTACATAACTTGATTTGGAAGCCATAATTCTCGTTTTCTTTTTTTCTTCTTCTACTGACTTACTGTGGATCGCTAGGTAATTTCAGAATCTGTTGATTGGCCTTTTCACAAGTTTGTGTGAATTCTTCCCTTTTCTTTAAGCAGATTATGAGACCAGGGACTATGATTATTGTAGGAAAAGGTCAGATAATTAGGGTGACCTGGCTATGGTAAAATTTATTTTTTCCCCCAAGTACTTTCAAGCAATGAGCCTGTGAATAGATTCTACCTAAATCTCCTTTTCACAAAACTTCCTGGAGACGGTACTGTTGATCATTAGAAATTTTCACTGTAGGATCTACCAAGGTTGAGCACTATCTTTGCTTCACTGGGATCTTAACAAGGAGCAAGGCTGAGAGGTCACTGATTCAGCAAATATTTGGGCCACACAGTATTTTTGTCTTAGTTATCAGTGTCTACTTACGGTCACGATGATGCCAGTTCCTTGCTGCATAAGTAATGAACATGTGTGTATTTTGCTAACTCTTAAAAAATCTCTTTTGAGTAGAGTGAAACTTTGCTCCAAAATAATTTGTGGTGACTTGAACTACAGCAGTGGTTCCACCATTTGCACTAATTTATTTGTTCTTGTGGTTTGTGTATCCATCCATTTACATATATATTCACACAAGTAGCTCTAAACTCTCTGAATTTGGTGGTGAGACTTTAGCTTTTTTAAATAGATTTTTTTAAGGGTTGCCTGGGTGGCGCAGTCAGTTAAGCATCTGCCTTCAGCTCAGGTCATGATCCCAGGGTCCTGGGATCAAGTCCCGCATCAGGCTCCTTGGTCAATGGGGAGCCTGCTTCTCCCTCTGCCTCTGCCTGCCACTCCCCCTGCTTGTGCTCTCTCTCTCTCTGACAAATAAATAAAATCTTTTAAAAAAATAGATTTTTTTTAATTTGGAGCCCACATTCCTAGAACATAGTCATGATGTACTTAAGGACTAGAAATGATGTGTTTTAAATGCAAATTACATAAGTAGGCCATTACCTGGAGTCTGGAGAGTTAGGCTGTTATCAAAATTGTGACTGATAGATAGGTTTGACTTAGCAGTGTTTAGAAGCAGGGGGCTAGATACAGTGAACCATTAGTCACATGTGTGATTTTTAAGATACCTACATATTGAGGCTTAATTGATGGCAGAAGTCTCTCCTCTGGTTTTATTTTGAGTGTTTTGCTTTCAAAATATCATGTACTTGTGTTCTCACCAACAATGGCTCCAACTCAAGGTGTGTGAACAGACTTGACCTGAGATAATATTCCTTGGTGATATTCGAATGGGAGAGGTGATGCGTGATGGAATGTCAAACTAGTGTACCTCTAGATTTGCATTGACACATTTGAGTCATGTGAATGTTAAAATAATTGTAAAAATAAGATAGGTTGGTGTATCTACTTAATATTATGTTTATACATTGTATAAAAAGATGTGCGCCAATGGGCAAAATGAACACTGAGCAAATCCTGAGAAACCCTACTAATTCGCTTGGGATTTTCCTAAGGAACTGCTGAATTGACAGAGTTATGGCTGTGTGTAGTGGTGATTTACACTAATTACTAGTCATTTAAACCTGCTAATAGATCCTTCCCCACCTGGACCTGTGTTGTCAAGAATGCCAGGTGGAATGACTTGAGTTTTGTTGCTTTTTTTTTTTTTTTAAGAGATTCAAAGGCTTTAGACCTGGGGGAACCCAGACATATCAGTTTCATCTGTTATAATTACATTTAGCCTTGTATCAAAAAGCTGATCTAAAAGAAGTAGTTTATATAGGATAAGTATTTCTTTCTCCAAGGCAATTTCTTATTAACCTTTGGTGCAAAGTGGGATGAAGGGATAAAGAATATGACAAAAACAAAAAACAAAAAACAAAAAAAAACAACTACCCAGAACTGTGAACTCCCATGGAAAAGTGTGAAGGTCTTGTAATAACCACATTGTCAGGCTGGGAATATGGTGAAGTGTTATCATTGGAGTTCTGAAGACCTGTAAAGAGGGAGAAGTCAACTAAGATTTTTCTTATATCCTGCTTGATATTTCTTTTTACAGTATTTCATGTAAGTGAATGGGATACAACACCATAATTTTATTGGAATGGTAGAATATAAATATATGTTTTTAAAGAATATTATTCCCCATCTGGTAGGTGAAATTTTTGTCTGGTTCATGTTTCTACTTGGCAACTTAAAAAAAAACAAAACCACAAAACTTCATTTTTTGGAGAAGATACAGTTTGGTACCTCCATAGTTCATGGAGAAGTTGACCCTCCGTGGTTATAGTGCCTTGCCAAAGGCCACTCAGCAGATGGGTGGCTGAGCAAAAACAAATCTGTCTCAACCTCAGACCATCTGCTCCACTCTAAAATATACTGTCTTCACATTTCTTCATAGAAGAGTAGCTCTTCTCTTAATTTACATCTCTGTGATTCTGAGCTTTCTATCTGATTTAGGTTTTTCTTAAATTCGGCAGATAAAATCATATTTTATTGGCAATTTTTTGGTTTATAATGCATTGATTTTCTTATTTGAACCTCAGAAACAATTCTTTGAAATATGTTAAGTATTTTGCCACTTAACAGATGGGAAAGCTCAGACTGATTTACCTGAAATCCCTTGGATAGTTATGCACTGGATCTGAATCCTATGTCCTCTGATGCAGTGACTTACTCATTTTCCTATGCTGTCAAATTATCAAGATTGAATACCCCATTAATTTTCAAAATATATTTTGAGATGTCTGAGTTACCCTATAGGTTATGTGGAGCACATTTAAAAGACACTGTAAAAAGGTAAATTAACTTGTCTTTGAATTAGAAATCCAGGACTGCTAAAACAGAAACAAAAGTAGAGATATGTCATCAGGGCTGTAACTACCTATATCCCTCTGTGCAGATTTGCTTATTTTTCCAGCAATAGATGGACTCAGAAATGGAGGTCAACTCAAGGAAACAGTGAAACAATCCACAGAGGCAACTCTCTGTCTCTGAATTTGGTGGTGTAAGCCACCAATTTTTTTTTTTTTTTTTTGTAAGCCACCTTCTTTTGTAAGCCACCACTTTAGGCTGGTAATGGTGGTTGGGAGGGTGAGGGTCCGAGTTGAATAGCAGTGTTATATGGCAGAGAACTTGAACCAATCTTTAGGAGGAATATGGTATATCTAGATTCTCTAGCAGTCATGAAGAATGAGGGAGATATAGATCTCCTAATAGATAATGATCTCTAAAAAAATGATATCTAAAATGTATTAATAATTTAAAATATGTAATTTTTACAAAGTGAGCGCATGAATGGGAAAAGCCATTCTGTATACTTGTATATGAGCATATGTATGTAAATGCATAGAAAAAGACCTGAAAAGGTGCACATCCAAAGGTCATCAAACTCCAATTGGTGATGCCTGGGAGGGAGGTTAAGGGAGAATAAATATAATTAAATTTGGAAAGAGGGTTTTCAGTTTTTCGATATTGTTTGAATTTTCAATAAGGAAAATGTTTTTATTTATGTGTGATTCAAAAACATGAAGTATTTTCCATAGGGGGTGACCTGGAAATGGATATTGTAGGCTAAAGGAGGAAAAACATGAGCAAAGGTATGAGGATGCTAAAATAGAGTGGTTGGTTACTATGCAGTTTTTATACGTAATAACAAGAGAGATGATCTGTGACTTATGTAGTCCCAAATTATCAGTTGCAGTTCAGTTAAGGTAATGGCATGTTTCAATCGGTTTTTAAGTGGATTAGGCAGATATATCCTTGGAAGCCAAATGGTTTGATGGATATCTCGGTTGGAAACCTAATTGATTTCATACAGTCTCTCCAGTGTGAACAAAGCCAGATGCTGTGTGTGGTTCTTCTTGAGAATTTTTTCCCCCATAAGTCTAGGTGATTGTCAGGCAGAGGAGAACAATGACCAGTATGTGTTTTAAACGGAAGAAAAGGTACATAGCCAGGCTGCTAGCTTAAGGTTTCTTATTCTTGTGAAAGTACACGTCTCGATAACATTGGGGTTGTATCCACATGAAGAGTATGACTAACCTTTTGTCTGCTTGCTTTGGGTACTGTTCTGGGCAGCCTAGGTAGACATTTAGACAGAAGCACTTTCTCTGACTTAATTTTTCAGGAAAATAAACGTCATGTATAATGTATAAGAAGCAGATAGGCATACATGCTGTGCTGTATTTCTTTTACATTATGACGTGGTCTGTTTTGAAGCACTCAGTAATGTAAAGCATACGACCTAAGGGTTGCTTTTACAATTGACACTTATTGTAAGGGCACGCAACGTGTTTTCATATTGAAGTTGGAAAACTTAAATTTCTCAGTTATAGTAAGACTTGATTGAAAAAATGAATGATGAAGGACAAGATGATAGCTTGCAGTTGTTTGTGAGTTCGAGCTCTCACTCCAGAGGTTTATAGAATGTTACACTTTATTTCTTGTGCCTGGTGTTAGGAGTCATTTTGATTTTTGGCCATTTAGTTGGTCTTTAATGAATGAATGAGACCCTTTATTTTCCCCTGACTAAACTTTATTTCTGGGAAGTGGGAACAGAGGCTTAACATAAATGCCATAGTATGGTTTAGCTGTAAAATGTTCAAGGTTATTTGAAGAAACACTCACCTAAATTAAGGAATACTTGTGGTAGTTCACTGTAAAAGGTCACAAGTTAGGGTAATGATTCTGTTGCCTAAAATAACCAGACTCTTTTCCTTTAGAGCAAAACAAAACAGATGATCCTAGAGAGCTCTGATGTATTGTTCCATATTTTCCTAAAAGGGGTAAACAACATTTTCTTCCTGCTCAGCTTTTCTATTACATCTGTGTGTATTTTGAGGAGGAGAAGGGCAAAATGAGAGGGAGAAGAAGAAGGATGGGTCAGAAGAAAGTGCGTTGAGTCTCTGACGGACAAGAATTGCCTCTGTGGATTGTTTGTTTACTCTTGCTAACTCCCACTGTCTGGAAGAATATCTTGTAACAGGCATATCAGTCTGTGGCAAAATGAAATTGGTGTGGCAGGATTAATTCATTCCAAATCCATGTGGTTTTCAAGGATCTTTAAAATAAATGCAAGCTGGTATAGTGATCCATAGTTTAACATTTTGAGCAAAGTGAAGCATGAAACAATTGAAATACATCCAGGATATAAACTTTACCAAAAATGACCTTTTCTTGAAAATACTAGAACATTTTGGATATTATGAACAGGGGCATAATTATTGATTTGTGTTTTCAAACACTATTTCTCCAAAGTAGAGTCCATTTAAGAATCAGTTTTAAAAAAAATGAGTGGTACTTCATTAGTTGCCAAAGAAAGAAATGACAATATACAAAACTAAGGTTAGTGGCTCCCTTATTTTGAGTTCTTGTTATGTTCTTGACACTGTGATAAGCTCTTGACTTACATTATCTCATTTATGTTTCTCTACGGGGATGGTATAGTTATTATAATTACTATGTCATTTTCCAGGGAAGGAAACCAAAAATAAGAAAAGTTAGCAGGGGGGCGCCTGGGTGGCTCAGTTGGTTAAGCGACTACCTTCAGCTCAGGTCATGATCTTGGGGAGTCCCTGGATCGAGTCCCGCATCAGGCTCCCTGCTTGTCAGGGAGTCTGCTTCTCCCTCTGACCCTTCCCCCTCTCATGTGCTTTCTCTCTCTCTCATTCTCTCTCTCTCAAATAAATAAATAAAATCTTTAAAAAAAAAAAGAAAAGTTAGCAGGTATTAAGTGGTGAGGCCAGGATTATTGCTTAGGTAACTGTTTATAGAGTCCAAGTTCTTAACTGTTACATTATAGTCATTCTGAAGTAATTAATGGATACAGGTCTGAAATCAGTCTGGTGGTGCCCTGGGAACAGTTCTCATAGATTCCTGAGAGCTATGTGTTACATATTTAGGAATTTTGTGAGCTGATGTATAAACTTTGACTTTGAAATCAGCAGTTATTATTTTTGTCACAGAAATGGGCAAATGCTACAAATCAAGGTATTTTTTTTTTGAGAAATTGGTTCACTAGCATACCATTTCATAATACAGGATTCTACTAGCACTGAGTATAGCTTCCAAACCCTCACATTTTAAATGGATAAGATCAGAATAAATGCTTTGAGTATCAGATTTTTTACCCCGTAGCATTTGTCTTGATTTGATAAATTGTAATTAATATAGTTAGAACTGAGAAAATTAAATTTAAAAGAATTTATTCCTAAATGTCAAAGTAGAAGAGAGGTTCTTTCCTAGCTTCCAGTCCTCTATCTGAGGATTTTGGAAAGAAAGCTCTTGTCTGCTGACTGCAGATTATGAAGGCAGTAGTTGTGCCCAGATCTGGGAGTTTGTTTTGACGACTAGCTGAGATAGTCTGAGGAGGAATGGAAAGACATTTGGCTGGGGTCACAGAAGCCCATGACAGGAGGATGGCGGATTCCAGCGAGGGAAAGTTCATTTAAAAAATAAAACAAAGCAGAACAAACATGAGTGCCAGGAAGGTTTGTGGGGTATGAGTAACCCCAGTGGCCAAGATGACACGTTCCTTTCCTCCACAAAAGAATTTTAATTCTGGGGGCGCCTGGGTGGCTCAGTTGTTAAGCGTCTGCCTTCGGCTCAGGTCATGATCCCAGGGTCCTGGGATCGAGCCCCACATTGGGCTCCCTGCTCGGCCAGGAGCCTGCTTCTCCCTCTCCCACTACCCCTGCTTGTGTGTTCCCTTTCTAGCTGTCTCTCTCTCTCTCTGTCAAATAAATAAAATAAAATCTTTAAAAAAAAAAAAAGAATTTTAATTCTGGAACCCTAGCTCTTCATCTTGCCTTGAAACCACAAAGCATCATTGTCTGCTGATAAGAATCATTCTAGTGGTAGTGGTTCAATTTAATAAATACTTAAACATTGAAAATTGTAATTTTGATACATTATATCAGGTTATCAAATTTATCCTCCTAATGTTCTTTTTATGAAGACGATATTGTCTCACTTACATTTAGTGTTTAATGTATTTATAATGTTCTTCTGTTAAGAAAATCCTCCTGTGAGCATCTTCCCAGACCCAGTTGGATTGCCTGCTGGATCCTGCTTATCAAAAGCAAAAGCCTGCATGCATGATAATGTACTTGTTCCTGATTGGGGTAGTTCTGACTCACCAGGTAGTTCTTACCCTGTTTCCTTCACCACCTTGATAGTTACCTTTTGGGATTTTCAGAATTTATGGGGTTATTGATTGGAGTGGAAGTTTCAAAGGAAAGAAAGAGGAGGGGAAAAGTATGATTGAGAAAAACAATACATACATACACCCATCCATCCATCCATCCATCCATCCCAGGACAGAGCAGAAAATCATATTGCCACAACTCAAGTTAGAGGCCAAATATGTATCCTACTTGAGTAAAACAAAGTAATTGTTTTCTTTCTGGATGAAGAGAAGCCTGTGTAAAAGGCTTTTTTGTACCAATTCAATTTTCTATTTATTAACTTCAATATTAGTTTGAGGCAAGTATTTTTCTATTCTTTATATTTTTTAATGAGCTGGCTGCATGGTGGATTAGAACTGAATGCTTGAGAGTCCAAGAAATCTGGCTTTTTAATACTGCCTTGAAAAATTTAGTTACTGTGACTTTGGGAAAGTAACCTAACTTCTCTGTTTTCTTGTCCGCACAATGATAGTAATAATCCTTATAGACAAGCACAGGAGGTACTGATAAAGTTCTGAGTACAATGCCTAGGAGAGTAGGCACTCAATAAATGGTTAGCTATTGTTATCCATAAATTCAAAAATGGATTAAAACGTGTGAGCGGAATAGATAATGTATTTTGATGATTTAGGAGCTGCTATTAGAGAATTGACAAGGACTCTTTTTTTTCTATGAATGAAACTGATATATAATAAGGTAAATTGGGTCTGGTTGCTTGATGATGGTGGTTGTAGCAGCAATGATGGTATCTTTTCCTCTTTCCACACAGAATGTTCCCCCAGACCTCTCCATCTGCACCTTTGTGCTGGAACAGTCTCTCTCTGTCCGGGCCCTGCAGGAAATGCTGGCTAACACGGTGGAGAAGTCAGAAGGGGCAAGTACTTAATTTATGTATACTTGTAGTATTTTAATGAACTCACTGACTTGTATGAATGGTTTCGTTCATAGGTGTTGGAGGTTTTCTTTTTGCTGAAATTAAGTCAATGCATTTTACTTGTGATTTCCTTAAGTTTGACTTTCTGCTTTGTCCAGCAGGCCTGTGATATCTTAAAGAACTTAAAAAAAAAAAAAAAAAAAAATCCAGCCTCAAGGTGATGTGTGTCATGGAACCTCATGCTTCTGTCTGTGGTTTAAAACAGAATCTTTCTTGGAGCAATTTGTGTGTTTTCTTACGTTTTCAGAGCTGTTATTGTTACTATTTTAATTAATTGCTTTATGCATGGCTATTTGTCATTAACCTTTATTTCATTTTCAAATGCCTCTAACCATGTGACTATGTTCTAAGCTTCTTTATGGCAAGTAAAATTTCATGGCACTCATACATTTTAAGTAATAAAATTACGGCAATATGGCTTTAATCAATTATAGTTTTGCAAACATCTGAGAGTTTTCTTCTGAAGATTGAAATTCTTATTCTGTCCCCTAATGACGACATTTTTCTTTGAAATCTGATTTGGTAATCTAAATTTTTTCCATGCTATAACTTGATATGACTGATTTCTGGGCTACTTTTGTTCTTAACCAATTCATTAAGGTTTAGAATTAAGCAGAGGATGGATGGCCAAATTTTGGTTTCTTTTGTTTGCTTATTTTTTGTACTATAATTACTGTAGTGTACATTTTAAATGAAACTAAAATTTTCTCTTACCATTATTGCTCTATGTTTTACTGTTACGGTTTTTAATCATTGTTCCAGTTTCGATAAGTAAGAGCATTGAAAAATAACACGTAGTTCCACAGAAAATGAGTGATCAATTAGGATGTAACATATTTTCATTAGCCTTGTAATTTTGAAAGATTAGTTTCACACAAAATTTAATTGGTTTCTGCATTAATTCTAAATTCATTTTAAATGTTAATAGTACACTAGTAAGTATCAAGGAGAAACTTTAGTGACTTTTATTTGATATTAGAATAACAACTTCTTTTATGAAAGATCCAAATATATGTGTTTTAACTTTTCAAGTTGATTTTTGGTTACAAAAAGTTTGAAATTACTGTATTAAACTATATAAAATGTTTTTTTAAAAAGTTCTGTTCTTTAATGCAAAGCTTTTAGAATAGGCTTAAATAGAAGTAAAACATTTCTCAGTTCAACTAGTCGTGTTTCTACCTGGAATAACCTCTTCTGATTTTTAAACATTACTGAGGCATGTCAGCTTTGAAATTCAAATCTATTTTTACAAGGAAAAATCATTTTCTTTTGCCTAAGCATCCAGGAAAGTATATATTGTCATTTTACTTTGTAGATACCAGCTTATGGATGAAGTGGACATAAATTTAATTTTTATATTGCTAAGCTAATTTTTCTAAATTTAGTGTCTTTGAAAAGATGTTTTATCCCCCTAAAATCATGGGGTTGACCTAGGCAAGCTCTAAATTTTCTGTGTGTCTAGGAAGTGTTAGAAATACGGTTTTAGGAGTTATGCTTTTAAGATATTTATTAGAATTTCTGCATCCTCTCCCTAATACTCTTATTTAGCTGTATTTTATTTTGAATTGGTCCCCATCTACAGGTTTCTGTCAGTTTCTAAAGTGGCAGTTTATGTGATGTGTGGAACACCATGTTTTAAAGCTCAGCATAGCTACCGTAAGGCATTGATTAGAAAATGTAAGTTGAGAAGAATCTGCTACAGGGAAGGGACATCTTTCATTGAGCTGAATGTCACTTTTAGATGAGTAACTTTTAAGAGGAAACCGCTGTCCAGTAGCTCAAGGGGATCCTATATTTTGGAGAAGGAAAGATACTCTCCTAGATCACAGAGGAGTTTCGATTATACCCTGAAATGATACTCAAAATACGCAACCACTTTGGCACAGGTGTCAATTAATCAGAGTGGATCTCAGCTATAATGCTAGAGGCTAAGTTCTGGAGAGATTTGGGGCTGGCCCCAGGGATGTGGGGGTATCCTGGAGTAGCCCTGGGGTGGTCAGAGTTAGGGAACACTTGGGATTTGGTGCCATGACCATTTACCAAGAAGGAGAGAAGTTCTCCACCTTAGCAACCATCTTAATGGTAATAGTGTAAGCTGGCTAAGTAGCATGTCTGATTATATGCTATAGTGGATGCTTTTGGCACTTGTAGGAGTCAAGTCTTTTGGACTTTATTAGGTATCCATACCCTCATAACTAACTAGTTCTGCTTTGAATTCATTATAGGAACCTATGGCAACCTTGACGTATGTCAAGCAAATTGTCATCTCCAACTTAATAAACCGTGGACAGTAGATTTGCTTAAAGAAAGATCCACTTTTACTAGGAGGAAGTATATCAACAGAGTAATGCCGATTTTCATGAAATCATTTTTTTTTCCTTACAAATCACCAGTGTATCGAAAAGAACCTCACGTATTACCCGATTCCCTAACTCATTCATAATCAACTTTATTTACAAAGCCTTGTCCTTTTTTAAAAAGGTAATTCTTTCTAAATTCTTTGTGTAATTCAGTAAATTGCATAATACTATTTAATGTCCAAAATGTTGTCATATGCACATTAACAATATGAACACACTTGATGATGATAAGGAAAAAAATTCCATCTAGAACTGTGCCTTTTCTTTTTGTGGTTAACCCGTTTTGCTCATGTTCTTGGGTCTCTTTGAAGAAATGCATGGTTTTCATAAAGCTTTAGGAAAGTAGCGAGAAATTCCCAGCATCACTTGTGCCAAAACAAATCAAGAAAATTACTGATAACAAAAAGATATGTGTAAGATGAAACAAGGAAAAATATTACCTAATTTATGAAGTTTTGATTCCATGAAGTTGC
>NC_138374.1:67199760-67244111 GCF_054177405.1 Leptonychotes weddellii
AAGTGTTCCATGATTCATTGTTTGTGCATAACACCCAGTGCTCCATGCAGAATGTGCCCTCCTCAATACCCACCACCAGGCTAACCCATCCTCCCACCCCCCTCCCCTCCAGAACCCTGTTTGTTTTTCAGAGTCCATCGTCTCTCATGGTTCGTCTACCCCTCCGATTTCCCCCGCTTCATTCTTCCCCTCCCGCTACTTTCTTCATCTTTTTTTTTTTTCTTAACATATATTGCATTATTTGTTTCAGAGGTACAGATCTGAGATTCAACAGTCTAGAAGATTTAATTTTAACGAAGCCCAACTTGTCAATTTTTTTTCTCATGGATCATGCTTTGGTGTTATATCTAAAAAGTCATTGCAAAACCCAAGGTCATGCAGATTTTCACCTGTGTTATCTTCTAGGGGTTTTATTATTTTATGTGGTACATTTAAGTATGTGATCCATTTTTAATTAATTTTTGCAAAGGGTTTAAGGTCTGTATCTAGATTCTTTTCTTTTTCCCACGAGGATGTCCAGTTTTTCCAGCATTATTTGGTAAAAAGACCATCCTTTTTTCATTAAATTACCTTTGACCCTTGGCCAAAGATCAGTTGACTGTATTTATGTGGGTCTGTTTCTGGGCTTTCTCTTCTGTTCTAATGATCTCTTTGTCTGTTCTTTTGCCAGTCTCACACTGTCTTGATGACCGTAACTTTAGAGTAAGTCTTCATGTTGGATAGTGTCCATCCTCTTAATTTTTCTCCATCAATGTTGTGTTGGCTATTCTGGGTTTTTTTTTTTTGCATTCCCATATAAGCTTTAGAATCAGTTTGTCAGTATCCACAAAATAACTTGCTGGGATTTTCTTTGGAAATGCATTGAATTGTTTTGTTAGAATCAGTGTTTTCTTCTTTGCATCCTTCACTTTTTTTTTTTTAAGATTTTATTTATTTATTTGTCAGAGAGAGTGAGAGCAGGAGCGGGGAGAGAGGCAGGGGGAGAAGCAGGCTCCACACTGAACCCGATGTGAGACTTGATCACAGAGTCCTGGGATCATGACCTGACCCTAAGACAGACGCTTAACTAACTGAGCCACCCAGGCATCCTGCATCCCTCACTTTTTTATAGTAAATGAATCTGGAATTTATTAGCTTATTATATGGAGTTTATTATTACTCATAGTAGATTCATTCAGAGTTCATTTAAGGTTAGTATTTCAGTTGATTATTTTTCCCCAATAGCTAAGCAAAAGTTTCATCATTGTTCATGACTGATGATTCCCTTTCTTATTGATTGTGATGCTTTTTTAGTCATACATTTTTTTTTTAAAGATTTTATTTATTTATTTGAGAGAGACAATGAGATAGAGAGAGCATGAGAGGGGATAGGGTCAGAGGGAGAAGCAGACTCCCCGCCGAGCAGGGAGCCCAATGCGGGACTCGATCCCAGGACTCCAGGATCATGACCTGAGCCGAAGGCAGTCGCTTAACCAACTGAGCCACCCAGGCGCCCCCTTTTTAGTCATACATTAAATTCATACATTTCCAAATATGTTTCTCTAAATTAAATATTCTGTCATGCATGTCTGTCCATTATTATGCCCAGACAGCACTGATTTGATCACTGTATTTTGGAAATATTTTAATATTTAATCGGGAAAGTTCCACCTTGTTATTTTTTCCCCTCACAAATTGTTCACACTTTTCTTGATGATTTATTTTCCCAATGAATTTACTTGTGGTATTTAATTGAACTTAGTTAATTCTCATGAGAACCTACCTGAAAGAGAGCCACTATAGTATTGGTTAGCACCTATCCATTTGAATTTGTTAACATTAAAGTTTATGCAAGAGCCATTTTGACATATTCTGTGCTTAAAGAGTAAGTAGGTGTTCCTGAGGATTTGGACAAATTCAGAAAGCAATTTAAGGCAGTATTACAGGAACTGTTCCTTTTCTAAAATGGGAATAATTTAGGAAGCGGTAGATCTTAGTCCTCTATTACTTAGCTTAACTTTTAGAAGGAAAAAAATTGCTTTCGAGTGGATTTTCTAAACTCTTTCCTGCAATTAAGTTAAATGTGTTAGTGTGAGAGATTGCCAAGTTGACTGTATTAAAGCTGTTTCATTGTTTCACAAACTTCCAAAAATATGAAGGTTCTGTCTGATTAAAAAAAAAAAATCAGAATAAAGCCAAGAAATTGGACTAACTCAGTGAATTTTACTGGACTTCATTTTTGTGACTTCATTTGCTTAATTAAGTTTATGATGAACTTTTTTTTTTTTTCTTCAACTGATAGCAGAAAGGACTTTGGGGTCTCATGTGGTTTAAAATACAAACCACGTTCGGGCGCCTGGGTGGCTCAGTCGGTTAAGTGACTGCCTTCGGCTCAGGTCATGATCCCAGGGTCCTGGGATTGAGTCCCGCATCGGGCTCCCTGCTCTGCGGGGAGCCTGCTTCTCCCTCTCCCACTCCCCCTGCTTGTGTTCCCTCTCTCGCTGTGTCTCTCTCTTTCAAATAAATAAATAAAATCTTTAAAAAAATAAAATACAAACCACGTTCAATATTGAAGTATGGGGACATGCTTTTTTTTAAAATTATAATTTCCTCAGCATTAGCACCACATCTGTTCATTCTAATTTTTTTTTTAAAGATTTATTTATTTATTTGAGAGAGTGAGAATGAGAGAGAGAGAGAGTACATGAGAGGGGGGAGGGTTAGAGGGAGAAGCAGGCTCCTCGCCGAGCAGGGAGCCCGATGCGGGACTCGATCCAGGGACTCCAGAATCATGACCTGAGCCGAAGGCAGTCGCTCAACCAACTGAGCCACCCAGGCGCCCCATGTTCATTCTAATTTAATACTTTGTATTTTCCATTTTAATATTACGTGGCTTACGCCTGAGAACATTTAGGTAAATACCTCAGTTTGCAATCCAGTGAATCTTCAATTCTGTTGTTTGTAATTATATACGAAAATTAAAAAGAAAACAGAAATAAAAAATACATCCTTGCTAACTGTTAAAACTAATAGTTACGGGGAGAAAGTGAGTATAAAAATACCCAGCACAGTATCTGTGGTTGTAGGTTCTTAGTAAGTATTAGTTTCTTTTCCCTTCCTGCTGCCAAAGGATAAACTCACTGCTTGTTGAAATGTAATTGACCTATCTACGTGACAATATTTTAATAAAACTGTATAATGTGGATTTCTTTTAATTCCTTATTAAATGGCAGTTGGGTAACTTATTCAACAAATAACTAGGCACCAAGAAATCTGTTTTGTTTTGGGGAGGTGGGAGAAAGGGAACATGTAAACCAAAACAAAGTAGTGTTTTTTTTTTTTTTAATTTAAATCCTATTAGCCAACATACAGTACATCATTAGTTTCAGATGTAGAGTTCAGTAATTCATCAGTTGCGTATAACACCCAGCGCTCATTACATCACGTGCCCTCCTTAATGCCCATCACCCAGTTACCCCATCCTCCCTCCCACCTCCTGTCCAGCAACCCTGTTTGTTTCCTAGAGTGAAGATTCTCTCATGGTTTGTCTCCCTCTCTGATTTCTTCCCATTCAGTTTTCCCTCTTTTACCCTATGGTCCTCTGCGCTATTTCTTATATTCCACATATGAGTGAAACCGCATGACAATTGTCTTTATCTGATGGACTTATTTCACTTAGCATAATACCCTCTAGTTCCATCCATGTTGTTGCTAATGGCAAGATTTAATTTGTTTGATGGCTGAGTAGTATTCCATTGTGTGTGTATGTGCGTGTACATATATATATATATATATGTATATATATATATGTATATACACCACATATCTTCTTTATCCATTCATCTGTCGATGGACATCTGGGTTCTTTCCATAGTTTGGCTATTGTGGACATTGCTGCTATAAACATTGGGGTGCAGGTGCCCCTTCGGATCACTACATATGTATCTTTGGGGTAAATACCCAGTAGTGCAATTGCTGGGTTGTAGGGTAGCTCTATTTTTAACGTCTTGAGGAACCTCCCTACTGTTTTCCAGAGTGGTTGCACCAGCTTCAATCCTACCAACATTGTAGGAGGGTTCCCCTTTCTCCAAATCCTTGCCAACATTTGTTGTTTCCTGACTTGTTAATTTTAGCCATTGTGACTGGTTTGAGGTGGTATCTCATTATGGTTTTGATTTGTATTTCCCTGATGGCGAGTGATGCAAAACAAAGTAGTTTTAAGTTATTTTGGATTTTTACTGTTTGAGTCAGACTTGTTTGAAAAATTGGCAAAGAATTTCAGTAGTACCATTTCCAAATTGCAGTAGATCACTACTCTAGCTGTTGAATGGATAAGTAAATTATGATATATTCATACAGTGGAAAATGGGAAAATGAATTACTACCACATGCGACAATGTGATGAATTTTATAAACCTAATGTCAGCTAAAGGAGCTAGATAAAAAGAGAATATACTCTATATTTTCAAAATAAGAAAAGGCAAAACTAATTAATAGTGATAGAATAATTGTTATCTTTAGGGAGGATGTGAAGGTAGCCTCTAGGTCGTAGTAGTATCCTATATTTAGATCGGGGTGCTGATTACATAGGTTTGTTTATGCAGTAAAATTTCAGCAAACTGTATACTCATGACTTACATATTTTTCCAAACTCATTATACTCATTAAAAACATGGCCTCTCCGAATCATAACTTACTTTAAAAAATCTAGATGACTTCATCATATTTTGAATCCTGGAACACAGTGTGCAAATTTTCATGTCCCCACCCCTTCCCTTGCAGTCTTAATAATAAACAGCCTGTGTGGTGGAGAATTATTTATAGGGTAGAACAGTTTTTTCTTTTCACTTTTCTGTAATTTATTACTTAAAAAAATTTAACAGCATTGTAGTCGATTGTAGGTTTGCATTAAATATTATAATTACTTTTTTGTGTAATGTCTTGATATTAAAAACTATATATTCATGATGAATGTTTTATTGTTGTGGTATAATTATTTAGAAAATGTATCTATGCAGAAAACCAAACATGCCTTGAACAACTGAAACTAAACATCTATGATGTTACAAGAATTTGGGGCACCTGGCTGGCTCAGTCCATAGAGCATCTCTCTTGATCTCAGGGTCGTGAGTTCAAGGCCACATTGGTCATGGAGCCTACTTAAGAAAAAATTTCTAGGTGCATTTTACTTTTTCTTATTTTGATGTTAACATGTTGTATTGGGTGGCACTTACCAGAAGAAATAGGCTGTAGAGCAATTTCAAATTAAATGCGAATAAAATTTTGAAACAAAAGAGCCTGGGTGGTTCAGTCGGTTGGGTATCTGCCTTTGGTTCAGGTCATGATCCCAGGATCCTGGGATCATGCGTGGCATCAGGATCCCTGCTCGGTGGAGAGTCTGCTTCTCCCTTTCCCTCTGCCCCTCCCCTCTGCTCATGCACGCTTGCTTTCTCTCTCTCTCTCAAATAAATAAAAATCTTAAAAAAAAAAAAAGAGGAAAAAAAAATGATGTGACTTGCCTATGGTGTACCTAGTAGTGGCAGGGAGTATGGGGCTTTGAAGTCAGAGACCCAATTTCAGGTCTAGTTCCATTGTTTAGTAACTAAGTAACATTTTTTTCATTGTGTTCATAACATCTTTATATGTCCTTTGTTTCTTCATATTGTAAAATGCAGACAGTAAGATTACATGTAAAGCATTTAGTTCATAGTGAGGCACATAGTAACTACTTTGTGGGTGGCTTATAGATTTAATAGCAATAAAATTCTTCACCTTACACAGTAAAATGAGTTAAGCAATTTGGAAGAAGCGACCAATTTTTTAAGGTTATGGAGCAGTTCATGTTTATATGTCCTAAATGTACTAATTAAAATATGAGTAGAGAAATAGAGATGTCATATGAATGTTCCATCTTTCATATAATGATATAATTTAGGATTAATTACTCTTATATTTTTAACTCCTGTCCTCTCTGCAAAATCAGGTTGGTATTTAAATTTTTTTTATTATGTTAATCACCATACATTGCATCATTAGTTTTTGATGTAGTGATCCATGATTCATTGTTTGCATATAACACCCAGTGCTCCATGCAAACGTGCCCTCTTTAATACCCATCACCAGGCTAACCCATCCTCCCACCCCCTTCCCTCTAGAACCCTCAGTTTGTTTCTCAGAGTCCATAGTGTCTCATGGTTCATCTCCCCCTCCGATTCCCCCCCTTCATTTTTCCCTTCCTACTATCTTCTTTTTTTTTTTTTTTAACATATAATGTATTATTTGTTTCAGGGGTACAGGTCTGTGATTCATCAGTCTTACACAATTCACAGCACTCACCATAGCACATACCCTCCCCAGTGTCTATCACCCAGCCACCCCATCCCTCCCACCCCCCACCACTCCAGCAACCCTCAGTTAAATTTTGTTTTTCTTAATGTAAGTTTTGTTTTATTTGAAAAATGAGGTTGCCCTTTTTAGTCTTATTATGATAGAATATTTGATGTAATTTCCTAGAGATATTAAAATATTTATTTTCTCTAAATTAATGAAATCTCTGTATTTTTTAAAAATCCCAAATGTTTGGATAATAAATGATTGGAATGAATGTTCATTTGTCTTATATGCTTTATGGATTTGGTAATTACTTGAAGTATAAAATTAATCAAGGTTATTGTGAACTTTATATTTCCCTTCCTCAATTAGCTCCACAGAAATCATTCTCCTCTTCACCATTTGCAGGCATTTAATGAAATGATTCTTGTTAACATTAATAAGAGACGTGTCATGAAATCTTTCTGCATCGCTTATGAATAATTACAATTTTATTGCACTTTCGTCTTTTAAATTTGTGGGCCATTTGTCTTGTCTTGTGTGTTGATCTGATAATTCATCCCTGGCACATGCTGTTGCTAAGCCTTTCTTTGGGTATTGGGATACTGACTTTTTATATTGCTACTAATTCTTGCTACTTATGAAACTGTTTCTCTTTGTAAATATACATCATTAAAGAACTTCTATTATTAATGGTAGTTTTGACTCTTGATTTTAAGTTCTCTTTCTTCTAGAAAAATCCTACAAGCCTCTATATTTGCACTGATGCAAGTGTGTGTGTGTGTGTGTGGGTGAGAGAGAACGTTTAACATTTAGAAGTGAAAATAGCGATGGGTTAATACAATGTCTTTGCTAATCATTGAAGTCACTGGAAGTGTGGCATATTTTGTTTTCCTGACAAATGTTTAAAGGAAATCATTTCACATTTCCTTGAGGTGTTGTTCTTGAAAGACAATAAATATAAGAATTTGTCCTTTTGGAGGTAGAAAAGTAAATGGTAACTATTTTATAACTGACTAAATTGCTTCCCTTTGCCCCAGAATCCAGAGAAATAAATTCATCACTCTAATAGGTTAATGTTTAAAAAGAGGACTTGAACTTTCTATCACAGCCAAATACCTTAAAAATGTATAGTGAAAACTAGGCCTTTCCATTCAGTAAATTTTTCTTTCTTAAATAGCAATTGCGTGTTTTTAAAATGAAAAGGTTGGGAGGAGGCTTAGAACAGATTTTTCAGAGGACTAACCAAATTGTTAAATAAATCAAAGTGCTCTATTACAAGAAATTTAAGTGAATTGAATTTCACTGAGGCTTCAAAACAATTCCACCTGTATATTTAGGTTGATATTTTTATATCACTTTATAATATCTTAAAAATACCACTCTGTATGTTATATTTTATACACATTTCCTCCTAGGAGCTTCCTTACCAAGGGAAGCAGATTCTTAGCTATGGCCTAAGATTTCTGCCTAAATAGCATTAGATTCTTCCCTGATTAATGGATTTTTCTAGGGAAAATGGTTACAAATAAAATTAAATATATGAAGAATGTGAAGCAAAGCTCCAATGTCACAGGACACCAATCATATGTGTTATAGAAGGGGGAAGTATGGGTCATGGAAACTTAACTTTGAGACAGAGTATGCCCCTCAATGTTGATTTTTTGTTGTTGTTCTGATTGATTTGCTAGGAATCCTAGAGCATTGTAGAAGACAGTCCTTGTTGATGTATGGTTTTTTTATTCTATTTTACACTTTGGAGTATAATTATATTCACTTAGTTTTTTAAAGAATCACATAATGATTATGAGGGTAACAGGCATTCATTAATGCAATTTTAAAAGTAATTTGCTGATATAATTTCAGAATTATTTGACAAGGCATGCCTTTTATTATATTGTGACATTTTATACAACATTAGGAAGATTGGAGTAAGAGAAATTTTACTTGTATTACATGAAATATTTTTATAGTTAGATGCTGTATTTCTAAAGTGATCTTTTTCATTAACTAGATACTTAGAGGAGAATAGTTGTCCCTAAATCAGGAGGCCTCTTAGGTTCGAGAATTAGGTAAAGGTTCATTTTGCTTTTAAATATGTTGGATTACTATTATTTCATGTACCTGGTGCTTTTCTAGCCTAATAACTTTAGAAGTTCTGATTACTAAATTAATTGATTTTTCTTGTTGTTTGAGGAGATTAAATGTTATTAATGAAAATTTTGAATACTTTTATTATCTGTTAGAATTTGAAGTAGATTTTAGTGCAGGGACCACATTTCAGTTTATCGAAGTGACATTAATTGAAACATCACCACATATTTATTTGTTTGCTTGTTATTTATTTTGGCTTTTTCTTTCCACAGCAAGTTGATGTGGAAAAATGGGTATGTGTTTCCATGTATTTACAAAGAAATTGTGATCTAAGCGAGTGCATGTTTGCTGTTGCCTCTAGTCCTTCTGCTTTGCTTCCCATTGTGGCTTGGACTCTGAGTCTTAGAAATAACTGCTATCTTGTAATGAACCAATATTTTACTGATCTCTAGTTAGAACCTTAGAGATTTTTGGTTTTTCTTCATCTGAAATGAGGTAGATTGAAATACTCTCCATACCTTACAAGCATATGCTTTCTCAGTGGCTTTGTAATTATAATATGCTGCTGATCAAAGGAAGGCTTTTATTATTAATATTGTGTATCTCTTATCAAAAAAAATCTTGACTGTTTCAAGTCCTACTTCTTGCCTCCTCTATTTTTCCAGGTCCTATAGAAATGGTTTGTCACCTGTATGAATGCAGTCTTTTTTTTTTTTTTTCAGGTTTATTTTCTTTATTGAGTTCCCATTTTTTAAAATTTAATTTTATTATGTTAGTCACCATACAATACATCATTAGTTTTTTGATGTAATGATCCATGATTCATTGTTTTCGTGTAACACCCAGTGCTCCATGCATTATGTGCCCTCCTTAATACCCATCACTGGGCTAGCCCATCCCCCCCACCCACCTCCCCTCAAAAATGTAATCTTAAAAAAAAAGGGAAATGACCGTAGTATGAGGAAAGGTGCCGTTGCAGGATTCCAGAAGCTAAGTCTGGACCAACATTGTGACAAATTGTGTAAAGTGGCCACATTACTACGTTGGTGTCCCTTTCCTCTTCTGCTAAAAAGACCAGTCCCAAAGACCCTGAATATCCCAAATAATTCTGAATGGAAATTAGAGTCTCACCAACACTGATGTTCCTGATCCACTTTTTTCCAGAGCATGCAAAGCAGGGAGGCGCATATTGTATTATTTCCATTGTTGTATTATTTTGTTTTTATTTGCTCTGTGACTTAATAGGATGACTTTTTAAAGATTGGCTTAACTGATGGGCTTCATTTTTATTATTTTTCCTGATTGTGGGATCTGATTTTCTCAATATTCTCCATATTGTGAACATTTGCTGCCTTTTCAGGAGGCTTTTGGTGCTGTTTCCCAAATGAGTGCAGTTCACCTCTTTTTGTGGATCTTGGTTCTTTTGCACTTACTATATCCCTTTATACTCATGGAAACTTTTTTTTTTTTTAATAAGTGACCATTTCCATGATGATGACACCTATATATTGATTTTGAGAACTACTGCTTCAATATTATATTTCTGGCGATAATTTAAATTCATTATCTATTCATAGCTAAACTATTCCTAATTTTGTTCAATTTGTTTTTGTTTTGAAATTTCTTATCTTCTGTGCCTGTAGTTAAAATTCTAATCCAGGCTTCACATTGTTCTTGTCTTGGGAATGAAATCCTGTTTCTCAGAACATGTTTGTCACCTTTTTGGGTCCCCCGGCAATATCAGCCATCCTGAAACAAGTCTCTTTGTCTTTTCTTATCTTTGTACCCCTTCACTTCTATTACACCATTTCTGTTCCATACCTAGATACTTTTTCTTGAACCAACCATTCAAGCCACTTTCAAATCTCCTGGAAATAGGATGTTTGCACATTGTCTGTAAGTATTTCCTCTTTCTTCCTCTGTGTAGCTGGCTACTTTTGATCTGCCTCACTATGTGGCTTTTTCTTATTTTTTTAAATTTTTTAAAAATTTTATTATGTTATGTTAGTCACCATACAATACATCATTGGTTTTTGATGTGGTGATCCACGATCCATTGTTTTCGTATAACACCCAGTGCTCCATGCAGTACGTACCCTCCTTAATACCCGTCACCGGGCTAACCAATCCCCCTCCCCCCTCCCCCCTCCCCTCTAAAACCCTGTTTGTTTCTCAGGTCCATAATCTCTCATGGTTCATCTCTCCTTCCATTTCCCCCCCCATTTTTCCCTTCCTTCTCCTAATGTCCTCCATGTTATTCCTTATGTTCCACAAATAAGTGAAACCATATAATTGACTTTCTCTGCTTGACTTATTTCACTTAGCATAATCTCCTCCAGTCCCATCCATGTTGATGTAAAAGTTGGGTATTCATCTTTTCTGATGGCTGAGTAATATTCGCATCTCAAAATTAAGTTTATTTGTAAATCTTTGCAGTAGAGATTTCTTTCTGATTCTGAGAAAGTAATGGAAGTAATATTGAGCTGAAAATCATGCAGTTATGTAGGCTCTCTGTGGATATAATCTCCTTGTCTGTAGGGTCAGAATCTGGACTAGTCCTTTATTGTTCTAAAATATTACCATGATATTAATAATAAAACATTGATGCTGGAATATACTGCCATTTAGGTATCATGTAATTAAAATACCCTTCTGGATTCATTTGAGAAAACTGATAGTCACTATGAGCACATCACTCAGTAATTTTTAGATTTGAACTCTTTCTTTCTTTGAAGACCCGTGTAATTAAAATCTTATGCATTTGTCATCAGAAGTTTGAAATTCTACGATAACAGGTACCTTGAAGGGTAACCAAAAACAAATTAACTCCCTGCCTACCTACCTGCTCTGGGGGGGCCTTGTTCTCCTCTGTCCCATTGGTTAAATTAGGATGGGTCCTACAACCTTTCTTATATTCGGACCATGAGACACCCCCGCCAGTCATTTCAAGTCACAAAAGTTTCATTTTGGTAATTAAATCGCCCAATCCTGTGTAATAGGTGAAGTCTGAAGTTAGTGCAAGTTACTTGTCTTGGGGCCCAGTCTAGGCCTGGAGGGGAAAGGGCTGTGGGAAGCTGCCTCTCACTTCATGCTGCTGGGTTCCTCACACCTCTGCCCCTTGTCCAGAGCTCCTGCCCCTCTCAGGGTGTAGTGGGAACATGGGAGAAGAGGAGAGTTGGCAGGAAGTCTTGATAGCAGTGCTGTTCATCAAGCTTGTTGGGTGTTAAAGCTGACATGCTTTGGGGGCACTTGGGAGGGTTTTCTGGGGCATGCCCATCCCCAGAAATCTGACCTGTGGTTCTCTTGCTGCAGCCACTGGTCCCCCAGCTGGTCGGTGGTGATGACTGCCTTGTCCTACGGTCTCTTGGGGGCATTACAGACATTCTCCAGGCTGCCTCTTTCTAGGACGGCCGGTCTGCTTGTTTGCAGCAGGCCACCTCCCAGTGGCAGCCCTGCCCTCTGCTGCCACAGCCTACTTAGCCTGTCTCTTCATCTTGATCTTCAGGCACAGTCAGATGCTGGTCTCTCGTGTCCTGCATCCTGAGGACACAGGTGTCTCTGAAGCCACTCTTGCTAGGGCAAGCTTGGGTGCGGGGGAGAGCAGGACTATGAGCCTACCAAAACCTCCCTCCCAGAAATCATCTCTTTGCTCTCCATCTGCTTCTGGAAGACCAGAACTGGGGGTCAGCCAAGGGCAGCAAGTGGATTTTCAGCCACCCCTTTTGGTGTTCCTGCTTAGGTGGTATAACAGTGTGGTTTAGAATGTGGCAGTACTTGCCATGACTTTGTTCTGAGACAGGTGTCCTATTTTAACACTGTTATGCTTATCTGTGTAGTACACTTAACAACCCCAGATGAAGACCTTTAGGAGCATTCTAAAACTTAAATATATATGGTAATTAAGATGGCTTCTTTATAAATTTTCTGAAAGCATGATTCTGGATAGTTTCATCCAAGGTCAATCAATCAGTCTTAATCAATCTCTTCCTCCCTCCCTTCCTCTCTCCACTTGTTTCCCAGTGTCTCTTTGAGCATCTTTGAGTGTTTTGCGTTTGATCATGAGCCTACTGAGTTATCAAATTCTGCTCATCATGCACCAAGGGAGAATAACGTTGGTGAGTCCTGGATTAACAGGTGATTGATCGCCTCTTCTTTTCCTCTACTCCACCCCAGCCTTCTGGCACCCCTAACCCATAGCTTTGGTCTCTAACATGGGGCCTGGGATTGCAGGTCACAGGTGGAGTTTGGGGAGAAGGGGTGGAAAAGATTGTGATATTTTTATATGTGAAGCATTGTCTATAGACCAAATGAGGTCTCATATATTTACTTGCTCTTTTCAAGAATACATTGATGCTGTTGTAATTGTTAAAATACAGAATTCTTTCAAATGTTCCTAACTCAGTAACAGTTTTTTTTTTTTTTTTAAATAATGTGTTTTCATGTGCAAGTGCTATTATGTGAGGGTCTGTGAAATGCTTTCATGTTATCAAGGTTTGTTCATGTTTGAAATGATTTGGAAAAAAAATAGAATCTTCTCTATCTTGATATACAAGGTGGTCTGAGTATAGGTGAGGCTTTATGTATAATCAGGTCATTATGACCCATATATTCTGTGTAGAGATGAATTTTTTGTTTTTGATTTAAGAAATCTTTTTCACAAGACAAGCTATGCAAAGACGAAAGCTCTAAATCGTTCTTCTACTTCATATTTTGGATGTTCATGCAGCTCAGTGATTTACAAATGTGTGTCTGAGAGAGAAAATGGGAGGATTTATAGTAGCTTATCAGCTTATTATTATTTCTCTTATCCTTCTCAAGAAGAACTAGATAATTCCACACATGTATATATATATGTCAAATCCATTACACTCAAAAGAAAAGGCAGTCCATTTAAACCCTGCCTAGACAGAGTTGTCGATAGGTTAAAAATGACAACATTACTACCGACCTGCCCCCCAAAATATAATGAATTCTTTAAAAGATACCAGCACGCACATATCACTAGGTGCCTGGGATCGTCATTAATAGGAGCAATGCGAGGGCATAGCCACGGGACCTATAATTACAGGTACCATTGCTCTTTCATGGGCTGGAAGCTGAGCTCCTTTTAGATGCTTTCTGGGCCTACAGTCAACATGTCTGTCCATCAGTTCAGTCTTGGATATTTTTAGTGGGGAATCCCTAGAAAGTTAAGCATTTGCATACGATGTTGTCATAATAAGGGAAGTAGTTGAGAGTTTTGTTTTTACAAATGTATAACCATATATCCTAGTAGGTAGTCTATCTTGATACACCCACTTGGAACTTGGAGTTTTTACTCTTAAACTTCTTTCATTCCCTGAAATATGTTGGGAACATTATTACCTTAAAACAGCCACCACCATGGATGGGCCTAGAGGGTATTATGATAAGTGAAGTAAGTCAGACAGAGAAAGATACATACTGTATCATTTCACTTATATGTGGAATCCGAAAAACAAAACAGATGAACGAACAACAACAATAACAAAAACCAGAAATAGACTCATAAATGCAGAGAACAAACTAGTGGCCAGAGGGGAGGTTGGGGGGGTGGGGTGGTGGGTGAAATAGGTGAAAGGGATTAAGAGATACAGACTTTCAGTTATAAAATAACTGAAATAGCATAACATAGGGGATATAGTCAGCAATATTATAGTAACGTATGGTGATTATACTTACTGTGGGGAGCATCGAGTAATGTATAGATTGTCGGATGAATATATTGTACACCTGAAAATAATATAACATTGCATGTCAGTTAGACTTCAGTAAAAAAGAAACATCCATCAATAACCCCAAGTCTTTGGTGGTGAAATAACTTTTTTTTTTCTCGACATAATGAAGTTTATCAGATGGATCCTCACTCACAAATTAGAGGTTACCAGTTGGAAGATTATGGAGAAATTTTAGGATTTTGAGACATGGAGAGAAAAGGTGACCCGTGAGGTGAAATTCGATGGATAGCTTGTGTGCAGGGTAGGACATTCTGTCCCCCTAATGGAAACTTCGTTTTAAAAGGACTCCTGAGTCAAAATTTTGCCTTAGTCTCTTAGATTGTTGTATTGGCTAACTCTCCTTAGTGACAAGCCCCCAAATTTTTATTTTGTGCTAATTCTATATCTATATAACTTTTAAAAAGGCATTTCAGAAAGGTTCTTTTAAAACTTCTGAAACAGGTCCATATACAGAAGTATTAATTTTTTTTAATCAACTGTCATTTCACAAAACTGAAATAACAGTTTAAAAAACTCAAGGTTGAACTGAAAGGTCTAATTATGGTAGAGGAGCTTTTTACATCACCTGAATCACCGTTTCTTTATACCAGCAACAGTTTGAATGTAATTGTGCATTCTCTTGATGTCCAGTGTTTGATTACAATTTTCAGAGTGGAGTATTGCTATCTGATTTGTTTTTCTACTCATGGTCATTTGCATATGCTAAGAAAATCCCTAAGGTCTTTCTGATGTGCTAGATCAAATGACATACTTTTCTAGACCAAAGACTATTCTGCTTCAGTTTGCCATCCGTTAGATCCCTGGGGCCATCTTTGTTGGAGTTAAAGCGTAAGAAGCACTATTGCTCTTGCTGGTTCCTGTTCATTTTGCATAATGCCTGGTATGCTTCCAACTCTTGCTCACATTCGAAGCTTCATCCGACTGCCAGTTCTGAAGTAATTACGCTGAACCGGGGACACTGAGCTATAGCTGCTTGCAATTTCACCCTGAAGAACTAAAATCTCCCCCTTTGGGTTTCATCCTCCTCCAGTCTCTTCTTAGACAGAAAGCAGTGTCAATCCATGTTGGTGCCTGGACTGTTAATTGTGTTTATAGTCCTGCACTTCTGTATCTCATCTAATAGAATTTTAGCTTTTATCTAATTATCTTTCCATGAGGGAAATAAATAAGTGTAAACTTGTAAGCATAAGGTGATATTCTTAACCTACATCAAGACTATTCTCTTCAATATTTATCTTTATGCCTGGGTTTCTTTTTTTTTTTAATCATTGCCAGCAATGTTTAAAAGATTTTTGGTACTTTTTCTGTTGCTTTTTATCATACCCATACAGTGTTTATATTGAGATTAAAATAACGTATTTATCCTTTTTGTTTTAATGTATCTTGCTTTCTTTTTTGCCCTTGAATGATCTGTTTTGAATTTCTTACCTACCCCTTTGTTATCGCTAGAACTTAAGCCAAATGGACCAACAGATGATTTGTACAAATAGGTAGTGTTAGTAACACCACAAATCACGTTTTTGATTATCTTTTGATAATGTGAGTCTATTACATCTGCTCTTCTTTCTCATTCTACAGATGGATATTTTGGCCTTTGCTAATTTTCAGTTTTTGTTCTCTTTTACCCTATATCCAGATTATTCTCTCCTGTGACTTGCCCTTCTTGAAGTGAGACACAACTTAGAACTTGTGACTAGCAGACCTGGGACTGCCCTGACCGTTCTTGTTTCTAGTTACTACAGTCCTGAAGTAGTTTAACCTTAGATAACTGACAAAATTGGCTGAGAACTTTCTTAAGGAAAAGTCTCCAAAACCTAGATCAATTAAAAAAATAAAAATCTCATGAATAAGGTATCTGTCATAAACCGTGATCTGTAGCAAAATTTTGGGTTTTTGTTTTTCTTTGAATTAAGGCTGAAAAATGATTTTTTCCTAATTCCTCATGTAGTGATAGTATATATCACCAGAGATCACATTTAGGATGACTGGTCAGTTTCATCATGGAAAATAAGTTTTCTGATATCATTTACCATTGATATCACAACAGTGTAAGCAAACAGCCTATATTTTTAAAGCTAAGAATGAAATGGGTCTTTACACTTTTTCCTTAAAAATTATAGAAGTACAGGGGCGCCTGGCTGGCTCAGTCAGAAGAGCATGCAACTCTTGATCTCGGGGTTGAGAGTTTGAGCCCCAGGTTGGGTGTAGAGATTACTTAAATAAAGCTTTAACCAAATTATAATATTAAAAAAAAAAAAAACAACCCAGTCACAGTAGAGTTGCCATTTAGTTATATATAAATTACTGTGCGTGTATGTTTCAGGAACATTACTGTGGTATTTACAAATACCTATTTTAGAAAACTTCCCCTTGCTGTTTTCTCTAAAATGAATGTAAATATGTGTATCTTTTCTCTGTGGGGCTTACATGCCGTGACAACTAAATTTAACCCTAAGTTTGGAAATATAATATCATTTTTCCTTCTTAGCTCTTTCTCACCTGTGTACTCCTTTTAAGAAGAGGGAGTCAAACGCTATGGGTCTAAAGGAAAATGAAGAAATGCCATGTGCATATTATGTTTTGTAGAAGCAAAAAAGAGCTGTTATAATATATGTAAATCATGAAAAGAGGCTGTGTCATTTTAAGGGAAGAAGAAAAGTTTTTGTGATTTTTCTTTGAAATTCACATCTCACAATATGCAGTGTGTAGGACTTGCTTACTGTTAATTTGCATGAAATATGAGCAGCTTATCACAGCATTTTAGTTTACAATTCACGTTACCTGTTTCTGATGCACTGTTTTTACTAAACTTTGTTGGGTTGCTGTTTATATCACGGCATTTTTATGCAAAAAATGAAATAAAAAAATTTAAAGCATTTTCAGAGTGTAATTTTTGAGATTTTACCTTTGGTTATTTTTTCTGCTTAGCTATGTTGTAAATTGAATCAGGCATTAAAGTAGAGGAGCATGTTTTCACAGAAATAGGAAAAACTAATGTAAAGACATTTTTAAAGAGAGTTTTGCTTGCTACACCTTTTCTCTAGCATGTAGTTGATACTAAATTTTCTTGTGACACCACAGTGAATGTGGTTTTTTATGCTTCTGTTGTTCACATAACTCCATTTTGAACAGTGGAATCTTTATAAATAAGAGCTATTTTAAAATCTTTGAAATAATGTATATTTAATATTTTCTCTCTTTTCCTTATGCCCCTACAGAAATTCATGATGAAGGTAAGACACTGGATCATCTGTTAATGTATATAATACTTTGTGTGTTTTAAGTTTGGTTACATGTATTTATTTTTGAATTCATGGCACTTTTGTTCACATTTTCAAGCTTTTAAAATTTAAATCAGGAGCACCTGGGTGGCTCAGATGGTTAAGCATCTGCCTTCGGCTCAGGTCATGATCCCAGGGGTCTGGGATCGAGCCCCACATCAGGCTCCCTGTTCAGTGTAGAGCCTGCTTCTCCCTCTCCCTCTCTTTCTCCTTCTGCCATTCCCTCTGCTTGTGCTCTCTGGCTCTGTCTATCTCTCTGTCAAATAAATAAAAAAAAAAATCTTAAAAAATAAAAATTTAAATCAAACTTTGGAACTTGTAAATTTAAATAAATCATGCATTTAGATTTGACAGCTTAATGAAAGACGTTTGATATCTTGGGTCATATTGTAACATATTGTTTTATTTAGCCAATGTTAGGAATTTCTCCTGTTAAAACATAAATTTTTGGGGCACCTGGGTGGGTCAGTCGTTAAGCGTCTGCCTTCGGCTCAGGTCATGATCCCGGGGTCCTGGGATCGAGCCCCGCATCGGGCTCCCTGCTCAGCAGGAAGCCTGCTTCTCCCTCTCCCACTCCCCCTGCTTGTGTTCCCTCTCTCGCTGTGTCTCTCTCTGTCAAATAAATAAAATCTTTAAAAAAAAAAAAAAAACAAATTTTTTTTCAACAGCTTTCCTTCAGAGTTTTCACTCTGGGGCAGGGAGCACCTGGGTGGCTTAGTCGCTTAGGGATCTGACTCTTGACCTCAGCTCAGGTCTTGATCTCAGGGTTGTGAGTTCGAGCCCCACCTTGGGCCCTGCATTGGGCGTGGAGTCTACTTAAAAATTAAAAAAAAAAAAAAAAAGAATTTTTCACTTGGAATTATACTGACTGTTTTGTTTTTAAGCTGTCTTGCATGAATACAGTAGGAGATTTGTACTCTGGGAAATTAGAAGAGGCACCAAGAAGCTATTATCGAATTACCTACTCTGGGAGAAGTGAAAATAATTTAACTCCTTTTCATTTCTTAACCAAATTAGAAAAATGGAAAGGTTTTAAAAGGAGATAAGCTCAAAGAGGAGAGTAGAGTACATGGTCATGTTATTGAAGAAAATATGCAGGTAAAGAAGGGGAAGAGCAGAATGTCATTCTTTTGAGACATAAACTAGAAATTTTTTTGGTTTCATTTTTATGTACCTATCCTATCTCTCATATTTCATTCATGAAATTTAATTTTTTTTATTCTAAAAGCCAAGAAACAACATATAGAGAAACTTACTGTATTCACTTAGCAAAGGCTTAAGATAATTAAAAAATTCAAAGGAATATCATTTAAAAAGATACAAACTATGAGACCTGTTAAATCAAAATTCTGGATGTAGATTAAAAAGGTGGACTCAAATAAATAAAATCTTTTAAAAAATAAACAAAAAGGTGGCATGTAAAAAAGGAAGCAAAGTGTTCGTGTCCGTGCATGGAGTTACTTAGCTAAGTCTATCATTCATATTTTCCAATACTCTGAACCAGGAGCATTATGAGGTCCTGACAACTGGACCTCTTCATGAACATTAGGAATTTGACAGTTTGGATGGGATGACGGAGCAGAGCCTTCTTTGAAGCCAGCTGTCAGCAAGGACACGACATTTTCCAAAATTTCAAATAACTACAGCTATTAGTTTTCAGTAGAAGATACTAATTATAACATTGGGGAGAGAGATCATTAACCACTTAAACATCGTGAAACAAGCATTTTAATTGTGAAAATGGTATAAATAGCAGTAAAACCTGCCTATGCAAATATTAATACCTAGCTAATGAAATTGGGTTTGAAAAATTTAGTTTTTCTTACCACTTCCGCATTTACTGTACTCCTTTTATCATCTTGCCATTTTATCACATCAATCCCTTATCCAGTGCCATATCTACTTTCCCTTAGACGAGGGTGAATGGAATAGTTACCTAAAACTTCTGTTCCAAGCTCTTTCATGAGAGCAGGTTCATATAAAAATCAATGCAAACAGCAAGATGATGTGCAGAATCAATTTAAACCAGGTAGCATACCTAAAATAATTTAATTACGCTCTAATTCCTTTTAACTGCAAAGCCAGAAGCCCAGTGGTTTATTATCTTAGCTGTATTGGATGATCTTGGAAAGGTTAGGATCTGAGCAGAGGGTATATGCATGAAATTATAGTAATTTAAGCCACTTAAAAGGGAAAAGATGCTGAATTTTCTTCAGCTGTCACCTTTCAATCATGATTTGCTTTGGGTTTCATACCTGGACAGGCATCATTTAACCTCCTAGAACCAGACAGATGCTTCCTTATGGCGGGAACCCATTTCTGCTCTTGGCACAATGATCAATCAGTACTGTCATAGACCTTAGATCTGCCCCACTTCAGAGGCTTTTGGTTAAGACCCCATCAGAAGTAAGCCATCCAGTGCCATTTCAACTGGCTTTGTCAGACATGTTTATTTTGCACTGAAGCCAGATTTCTCATTAAGTATTACAGTCATCCTGTGAATCTGTTGTGTGGTTCCCTATTAAAGATGGCAGGACTGTGAATATCTCCGGCTGCTTGCAGACCCATAGGTCGACCAGAATACCAGGCTCTGTAACTCTGTGCAGCTCTGGTTGATCTTGAGCCATTCCCATTTGTGTTTTTCTCAGATGATTTGAAAGCTTAAGCATGGAGATATTTTTCTATTTTTCTCCCTGGAATAACTCATTTCTCAAGTTTTACTATTAGTATTTGAAGGTAAACTGAAAAGCTTCTCTGCTTAAATATCTGAACACAATGCAAGACGTTCTCTAATGCAAATTTCTTATCCTTGTTGTCTGTTGTTTTAAATTTTGGCAGCTTAGCTAAGTATTACCTGCAGTAATAAATTCTTGTTAAGATTTCATTGTTTTATTTCTAAAATGGCATGTTATGTCATAGCAGTCAAGGGCTATGGAGAATTTCTGTAGTCTGACTTATTAAAAAAAATGTTTGCATAATAAGGGCCTGGAATTATGAGAAATGTCCTCCATTTGTTAACATAACATTTCTGTACAGAAAAGACTAGAAAAACAGAAAACTTAAAATATTTAGATATTATGTGATTAGTAAATTAGTTTTAAAAGCAGCCATACAAGTGACATGTTAATAAGCCAGTATATAACACACATATTTAAAGAACAGAGCTAAAAAAAAAAAAAAAACCAAACCACAGAAACACAGTGCCAATAATTTTTATGTGCATATAAACGCCTTTAGTTTATCTTAGTCATTGCTATTACGGTTTTATGTTTTATACTTTTCTGCTCTTACATTTTAAGTTCTGATAGTAATAATTCAGATGTAGTTACAGTGATCCAATTTGTCCCCCTTCCCACAGAGAATAACAGATGAATACATTATATGCCCATCGACTGCATATTGTTCTAAATAAACGTAAATGTAGACGCATTTACATCAGAGCTTTCAGTTATAATATGGGTCTCCTAACTGGACATCTTTGGCAAGATCCTGGCAAGCTAGAGGCATATGAATGCTTATTAATACTAAACTGATATTAAGATAATTTGTGTAAAACGAGGCTGGTTTAGAATACATACAGCAGTGTTGCTTAGATTGTGTTTGAATGTATTCTGGACTCTTTTATCCACTTACAGCTCATGAGCTCTTGTTCTTTTTACACAGCTGTGTATCATTAACCCTGTCAGTTTATTTCAGGGGTAAGGGGACCAAACCCACACACACCAAAAACACGTTTTTAACTGATAATTTCAAAAAGTCAAATTTTACCTTCTAATAACTGATGCTTAGTTCTCCAGCATCCAAAATTCGGAGAGAGTTTGGGGATGACAGTTGTTAATGTTTTTGTTGTTGTTGTTTTCCCTAAGAGGGCAGCAGCTCCTTCACGTAGACCCCACATCTATAGGAGACCCCAGTAGCTAGCAGAGGCTGACTTCCAGATCCTGGTTCTGCCTGGGGCCAGCTCACTAACCAACAGCACAGGCTCTAGCAAATGGGCAGAGCTGGGGCACTGTGGATTGACAGCTACATTTTCAGGGACAGGTGGGGCCTAAGTCACACTTGGAAATGTACCTCAAGGGCATATCAATTTCAGGTAATATTGTACGAAAAGGATCTGATAATGCATCATGTAGTTGGAGGCATTAAGAAACATTCCATTATTTGTATGTTAATGCTTTAACTTCATTTTCTTTGCTGTTAGTGTGCAAATATTTGAAGGAAACTACATGGGATCCAGTATATAATTGTTGAGTGAATAAATAATTTTGGTTTTCAGAGAAAACGTTGATCCTCAATGCGGAAGAAGATATAATGTGAGCTTGTTACGCATGATACCCTTGGCATCAGGTTATCATACCTCTCAGACAGTAGCCTTCGAATAAATACTTTTTGAATGAATAGGACAGAGTGTTTCTTTCCTAGAATACTTACTGGAGAATTAGCAGGATTAGTTAAAGTATAGATGGCATTAGTGTGAGTTGAAAGTGTATTCACCTTATGTAAAATTTAATTTTCTACTTTTTTTGAATTGGGACAGTTGAAAGCTCTGCTTACTTTACCCATGTGTTAACAGTTAAAATGTTAACTTCAAAAAATGCCAAGATTATCTTTTCCTGTGTGTGATCTTGAAAGGCAGGCCAGCCTTTAGCTTCCTGCTCCATGAGCTTGATTATCTCCTATCTAGTTGGTCCTAGCGGGATTCTCATAGCATAATACCGTCATATAGCTGAGTACTTATAGATTTAGGTTTGGGGGGCTAAAGGGAAAATGGACCTTTGTTCCAGGGTCCTGAATTACAACTGCTTCTGATACATCACCCAGCAGTGATTATCTTTTTCTCATTGAAATTGCTCTGGGGAGTCCAACAGTCCACACGAGGCACAATGTTGTAGAATCTTGAAGGTATAACCCTAGAAGTGGCTACCAGAAGTTCCCTACAGCAAAGGAAGTCCCTAAATATTTGCTCACTTCAATTAAAGCAAGGAGCAGGCCAAATTACCAAAAAAATTAACATGACTGACCAAATCAAAAAAACACAGAAGAACCAAGGTACATCTTTGGATGCATCTCACATACATAATTTTTTTTTTTTTCTGATAAATGTTTGTTGAATGAACAGGTTATCCAATCTGCTCAAGAGTGGAAATTACACATTTTTTTTTTTTTCTGATTCAGAGCCAGTTAGAGTAGTATCTTTTAAAATGACAAGTTAGAGGAAAAGTATTGTAGACCCTGTGAAAGAAATTGCATTCACTTTGTGTTAAAAGCTCTCTTAAGGGGTGTCTGGGTGGCTCAGTCATTAAGTGTCTGCCTTCGGCTCAGGTCACAATCCCAGGGTCCTGGGATTGAGCCCCGCATCGATCTCCCTGCTCCGTGGGAAGCCTGCTTCTCCCTCTCTCACTCCCCCTGCTTGTGCTCTCTCTCTGGCTCTCTCTCTCTCTCTGTCAAATAAATAAAATCTTAAAAAAAAAATGCTCTCTTAGGTAACAAAGTTAATTTATTGTGGGTTATCTGCATACTTTTACGGGTGTTCTATTAAAACTAAATCTGTGGAATAAGTTTGTATTTAAGTAGTGAGGAAATCTATAGTGTAAATATCTGTGATTGTCTAATTGTGTAAAATCTATAGTTGAAAGAAAATTCAGACACTATGACACTACTACAATATCTGTGTTAGCTTAACCAATTTGAACATTTATATATGTATGTGTGTGCATGTTTGTGTGTGTGTGTGTGTATACACACATACATACATACTATATGTATGTGAACTCTATAGGCAAAGCTTTAGAATAAAAGGAGCACTTAACGCTTTTGGGTTAAATCTAAAGCCTTGTCCTTCATTTCTAAAAAATCTTGTTTTAATTGGTATGACTGTCGAGTGTTATTCAAGTTCAGTATTTTATGGCTTTGGAGCCCACATCTGGTTTGAAAAGGTAAGCTCCTATCAAAGTGATCCAAATCAGACAAGGTGAATAAAATTGTTCTTAGCCACACTAAATCAAACATATTAAAAAAAAAATGAAAGTACTTTTTAAAGAGGGCCTCGTTCTGAGGAGGAATGTGATTTTGCAAAGTAGATTTTTCCCTTTTACTCTCAGTATATGAGAAAAGTGATTCTCCTTTTTTAAAAGCAGTTTTTCTTATTGGAAGACCTTTCCATACCTGTTTTAAGAACGGTTTTGAGGTCTTTTAAACATAACATGTAAATAAAGTTATTTTTAGAAATTGTATGGAACAATAGTGAGGGGGGGATATCTTTTGAGTGGAAAGAGGTATAGTAGTATTAGATATTAATGTGCTTTCTTCACTTCTTAAAGTATACACAAATTAGTATCCTCACTCTTTATCCTAAGCTCTCCTGGTGATTTGTAAGCCTGCTAAAATTTGAGAAGCCTTCCTCTATTTCATATAAAAAAATGTAAACTCTCTTTTTTAAAAAAAGTTGGAGGCCATGAGAAAATTTTAAACCTGGAGATGATTTGATCAATTTTGTGTTTTAGAAAGAGTCATTCATTGAACAGATAATTATCCTTATTGTGTGCTAGGCATTTTGCTAGGAACCTGGGGGAGGATGGTGAATAAAGTACCATAGTCCCTACCCAATGCAGATCATAATATAATGGGGAATACAATAACTAACCATGAAAAAATAATTACAAATTATGACTAGTTACCAAAATCAAGTTCATTCTTTGAGGACCAGATCAACTGCCAACCCCACAGTAGAGATTTGCTTGATAGCCTTATTCCAATTTAAATATTCTTTCGACAGAACTTTGCTTAGTTTTACTTTGTTCTTTCCTATTCAACTTTTTCTTGATAACAAGAGAGTATCGGGCGCCTGGGTGGCTCAGTTGTTTAAGCGACTGCCTTCGGCTCAGGTCATGATCCTGGAGTCCCGGGATTGAGTCCCGCATCGGGCTCCCTGCTCGGCAGGGAGTCCGCTTCTCCCTCTGACCCTCTCCCCTCTCATGTGCTCTCTCTCATTCTCTCTCTCTCAAATAAATAAATAAAATCTTTAAAAAAAAAAAAAGGAGAGTATCTTACTGACTGTTAAGCTTACTCTTTTTTTTTTTTTTTCTTGTTGACCCTTTCGTTTCTCTCCACAGACTGCTCAAGGTGGCGGTCATCGGACACTCCTCTATGGACATGCCATACTGCTACGTCATTCCTACAGCGGCATGGTGAGTATGCATTTTGGTATCATCTCTTAGACATATGCCATCAGGAAGTGTTGGTAATAGCTTTTCTAGTGATGGTATTATGAGTTCTGTAATTGCATGTGTTCTTTAATATCTTTGTATTCTGTTTAATTTTCTCATTTATAAAATAAGAGTTAGCTTAGATGACCTGTAAAGTCCTTCAGTTCTATCATTTGGGACTCCTATTTTTTAGTCTCTTTTAATAGACTAGTTTTAGGAGGAAATAGGTGTGAGAGCCAAGAAATATTTCTCATTTCTGGTTATTTTTAAACAGTTCATTTATTAGAAAAATGACTTATTAGATTAAGTAAATTAAACAGATAAGATAAAAAAAGCTATATCCACATGGGTTATCCTTATAGGTATAAATAACCATATACATTTCCATCTATCTAGATATATGTGCACTTCTATATATTTTTATGTTATATAAACGATACATTTCATATATTTTATAAAATATATAAAAATGTCATTCCATTCTTTTAAAAGCTTTATTAAGTTAATAAAAGCAGTTCATATTCATTTTATGAAATTTGGAAATTACAGAAGACACAATTCTTCATGATCATGTTAATGAGAGAAAGTGTGGGGACTTCTAAAAAATTGTAATCTTCTCTGTTCTTAATTTTTTTACATAATGGAGATCTTACTACATAACCAAACTTATGTCCTGATTTTTAAAAATATATTATTGTAGCATAAGCATTTTCCACATTATTTAAATTTTTCATCAATATAATTTTTGTGAATACATGATGGCCCAACATTTGAAAGTATAATATAATTGATTATTCCTTTCAGGAAGGAGAGAGTTCTGATATTATTTAAATCATTCCAGAACAGGTGACTAAGCATAGGCTCAATATCAATACCCAAAATATATAAAAAATTGTCAGTCTTAATCACAAATACCAGTGTGAACATCTGACTTAAAATTCTGGTTAATAGAATTCAAAAGCATAGGAAAAGTATAGGGAAAGTATAGAAATGATTTTAATGATGCCTTAATAATATCATTTCTATTAGTGTGCTTCATCATATAAATAGAATCAAATAAGAAAAATTGTGATCATCTTAATAGGTGCTGAAAAACTATTTAATAAAACTCAACATCCATTTCTAATAAAAACTAAGCATTGATGATTAATTTCTCAGTGATAAATGTCAAATCAGTAACCAATATAAATTTTAATTATCAAACACTAAAGTGATTCTTGACAAAACTAACTCAAACAAATAAACAAAACCCAAAAATATCTATTTGACAGTGTTCCAGAAATCTTGGCTGACACAGCAAGATAAGAGATAAAATAAGGAATGTACTTTAATAAAGTGGCTGGATACTAGATAAATATATCAATGCAACCTATTTGCATACAGCAGTCATGCATTAAAATTACATGGAAAGAATTCTACTTCTAATACCAATCAAAACACAAAACTGCATTAAATAATAAACATGAGGGTCTGTTTTTAAGAAAACTCCCTGTACATAGTGGGTTAGGAGCCTGGACTTGGTCAGTAGATCTGGGTTCAGGCTCACTTTCCTATATGCTGTTCAGCCTTGGAGACCATGCTGAACTTCTTTAAACCTGTAATTGCATGTTAACATTTTATTCATTTATTCAATAAATATTATTTAGCACCTACTGTGTGCTAGGCACTGTTCAAGGTGCTGTATATAGTAGTGAAGAAGATCGTGTCCTTGTACTCATGGAACTTAATGAACATTTAGTGGAATAATTATATTACTTACATCATAGTTGCTGTGAACATTATTGGAAGAGAAAATGTATGTTAATAGGTACAGTGCCTAGTACTGTAATATTATTACAAAATATCATGGAACACTTAGTATGGTTAGATCTAAAGTCTATAAACCTCAGGTACCACCAAGGGCAGCCTTTCTCAAGGTCAGACTCACGCTTCTATACTGGCTAAGAACATGTTTGGGGACCCTAAAAGTATCTTTTTTATAACCTTGGGAGCCAGTGTTTTGCTGTCAAGAGACAGAAATCGGAATCTCGAGGTGAATTTGATTTTATATCCCCATGGCACTGACTTCCACTTAATATGTCAACACATCTATCCCCTGATTGGTTCATCTCCTAGCTCCTCACACTCACAGACACCCACTGAGGTGGGTGGACCAATTTCCCAGTAAGAATTTTCTAGGCTTTGCATTATTTGTCCAGTGACTCTGGGAGATCTGGACTTGCTCAGTGCCTGGAATTGGCTCTGAGTACTCTTTGCAGGGCTCCTGTTCTTGCTGATGGTGCCTTGTTTGCTGTAGATGGTAGTGTATCTTGACCTCATGCTACATCCATCCTTGTGTCCTCATTCTTTTTTTTTTAATGCCGAGTTTTATTTATTTGTTTTTTATTTTTTAATTAACATATAATGTATTATTTGTTTCATGGGTACAGGTCTGTGATTCATCAGTCTTGCACAACACACAGTGCTACATACCCTCCCCCATGTCCATCACCCAGCCACCCCATCCCTCTCACCCCCCCACCCCCCACTCCAGCAACCCTCAGTTTGTTTCCTGAGATTAAGAGTCTCTTATGGTTTGTCTCCCTCTCTGGTTTCATCTTGTTTCATTTTTTGCCCTCTTCCCCTATGATCCTCTGCTTTGTTTCTTAAATTCCACATTTCAGTGAGATCATATTATAATCATCTTTCTCTGATTGACTTATTTCGCTTAGCATAATACCCTCTAGTTCCATTCACATCGTTGCAAATGGCAAGATTTCTATTTTGATAGCTGTGTAATATTCCAGTGTGTGTGTGCGTGTGTGTGTACAAACACACAAAACACATCTTCTTTATCCAGTCATCTGTTGTTGGACGTCTGGGCTCTTTCCACAGTTTGGCTGTTGTTGACATTGCTGTTATGAACAATGGGGTGCATGTGCCCCTTCTTTTCACTATATCTGTATCTTTGGGGTAAATACCCAGTTGCTGGGTCTTAGGATAGCTCTATTTTTAGCATCTTGAGGAACCTCCCTACTGTTTTCCAGAGTGGCTGCACCAGCTTGCATTCCCACCAACAGTGTAGGAGGGAGGGTTCCCCTTTCTCCGCATCCTCACCAGCTTGTGTCCTCATTCTTACACCAGTTAACAACGTTTTTGAGGTTAGAATGGGGTTAAGGGAGTTGGGCTGACAATGATCTGAAACTTTACGTCCAAGAATATACAGTTAGGGAAACTGAAAGAGGATGGGGAGATCTAAGGAGATGATGGTGTTGCAAGAGTTGAATTGTTCCAGGGGAAACACACATGTGCACACTTGTGGGAACCTCACTGCAGTGAGGTGACATGCTGCACACCAAAATAAATTCCGGATGGATTTCAGAGAGTTAAAATTTTAAAAATGAAAACAAAACTAGAAGATGAGAGTGAGCAGTTTTCCAATTTCTGTCGGGAAAAAGATTTCCAACAGTCAGATCAGGTTGTACTTCTGCTTATGATCATGAATATCCCGTGAAGTGAGAGATGTACAAACATATCCCCAATAAGGTGTCGTCTTTTACGTCTTTTATCTTCTAGTTTTGTTTTCATTTCCTCAGAACACAGTTCCTCAATCTTTTGATGAGGGGAAAAAAAAGAGTGCATCTCCTTTAGAACATTGCTCCTAATGAATGCTGTGTAAATGTTTTTTTACCTCCCATGAAGAACCTGGGTTTTGCAGTGAAGCATCCAGATGTGAAGGAAAAGACTGATAGAGCAGAGATTTACTGATAGCAAATTATGTGTCAGAATCAGACTAAAAATGTTCAGTGACAACTGCTGATTCTATATCTTTTAGTATCTCTGCTGCCTGTCCACCTCCCGGTCTTCAACTGATAAACTGGCCTTTGATGTTGGCTTGCAAGAGGACACAACAGGTGAGCACCTTGGTCCCCGAAGAGGCTGTGTTCCGAGAGAGCATGGCAGGGATGGGACTGGAAGAAGTCCTAAGACACAAAGATATGTTAGGTAAATGTTCTTATGTGTGGAGTCAGGAAAAAAGAATGCCTTTCTAAGGAAAGTTTTTAGTAGAAGGAGGAAGTGTATATTGTTCCTATTGGTTTGTGATTCCCACGTAATTAGCTGGGTGTTCAAACTATACCTCAAACCCTATTCTTTTTAGTGATTTGGCTAGAAAAACAAAACCTATTATATGCTTTACTGGAAGCTAACCATATTAGTGTGCACTGATCTGTTCATGAAATATAACTGCATAGCGCTTTTATCATTTATCTTAAAAATAGTTTGTCTAAAAAATGAAACATACTTAATGTTAGCATTCAAACAAAAAGATAGAAAATGAAAGTCGGCTTCATTTCTGTGTCCAGAGGGCTACATATCTGTCTGAATACACATGTATTTTTATACTTTGAAACAAAATGTGTACATAAACACATTTATCCTCTCAGAGAATCAAAATAGGACTTTTCTGTTATACTTTATACACCTCTGTACAATGTGATTATCTTTTACAATGAATACGCATTACTTGGGAATTAAAAATAAGTAAAAAGACCAAGTAGAAAAAAAGGAGGGCAATAGACCAACTCTTATTAAGTAGTTACTTTCAGAGGTGGGATCAAGCTTTGCCCCCACACCTACCCCCTCTTCCTATTTTTAAAATACTTTCCCAGGGGCACCTGGGTGGCTTGGTCAGTTAAGTGTCTGCCTTTGGCTCAGGCTGTGATCCTGGGGTCCTGGGATGGAGCCCCACATCTGCTGCCTGCTCAGTGGGGAGTCTGCTTCTCCCTCTCCCTCTGCTCCCCCCATCTTATGCTTTCTTTTGATTGCTCCCTCTCTCTCTCAAATCTCTAAAAAACATACTTTCCCATACTCTAAATTTTTCACAGACAACAAACATAAAGTAATATTCACCAACCTAATTAACTTTTAAGAGACCAGCACATCCCTATGCATGACAAATTCCAGAATCCTAGGCACCAAAAAGTACGGTTTTCTTTGTTTTTGCTTTTTTTTAAAAAAGATTTTATTTATTTATTTTAGAGGTAGGGAGAGAGGGGAGGAGAGCGGGAGGAGGGGCAGAAGCAGACTACTTGCTGAGCACGGAGCCCCCTGTGGGGCTCATCCCAGGACCCTGAGATCATGACCTGAGCTGAAACCAAGAGTCAGATGCTTAACCTACTGAGCCACCCAGGTGCCCCAAGATAAATACTGTTTTGATTTTTATTTCATTTTATAGAAGCTCAGTCATTCCTCTTTGTTTTTGCTAGTTGTTAAAAATTTTCTCATTTTGATTTTCAGCAGCAGTTACATGAAAAAGTCTTCAGTTTTCTCTCTCAAAAGGAGTAAAGGACATGCATGATCTATAATTTGTTTTCATACATTGAGATGATTATGTAAGAGTCAAAACAACAAAACAAGGCAGTCCCTCTGCCTAAGTCTGATCCCTTTATGCTACAGTTTTCCCCATAGCTTTTTACTTCATCTGAATTGCTGAATTATTAGATTTATTATTTGTTAGGTGCTTGCCTGAATCAGAATTAAACTCATAAGGCAGGTGACTTTTTCTTCCTTGCTTATCGATGTTATCCCCAGCTACTAAAGTAATGATTGACAAATAGTGGTTGCTTTATAAATGTTTGAGTGGATGAATGAAAACTCCCTGCAACTCTAAAAATGTGAATTGAATGAATAATGAATCCTGTAAGGTGACATTCAAGTAAGACTGTGATTTGTCTAAGAAAAGCATCTCAGGGTACATTACATATTGGCTGTATGAATGCTTAAAAAATGTTATTGGATGATTAATTTACCCATTTATGCAAATTGAATTTTTATTTAGTGCCTACAGTATTCTAGTAGGATCTGGGAAAACCCCAGTGAACAAAATACACAAAGTCCCTGCTCTTACGGAACTTAAATTCTGACATTGGGGAATTAGTGAAGAAGAAAAAATAAGTGTTTAGGGAAAAACAATAAAGCTGGCCAAGGGACAAAATAAGTATTAGATAACAGATACCACTGAAATCTATTTTTGGATAGAACTTACACTTAGATTCTAAAAGGAACTATAAACAGATTGAAGAATTGTTTGCATAAGTTTATATCTTAGCTAATGGGCCTGGAGAATGAATTGATATGTGGCTCATGAGGCTTATGCTTGACTTGTTCTAGAAGAAATGATTTGATTTAATGTGTACCCAGATATTTTTATAATGTATCCTTCTATAGTAGGATTCTCTTATATTTTACCCTTAGGTTAGTGGAAACTATCACATTTTAAAATAAAGAATAAAACAAGGCACAGAATAGTAAAATTTCAGTGACTTTGAATGTATTTTTAATCCGTATCCCCTACACGTACAGCATTTTAAAATTGTTATAACAGAACTGTTGCATTACCACACCCCAAATCCTTTTGAAAATCATGTGCCAGAAAACTAGATGTTAGTACAGAGAGCAATGAACATGTGATTATATAAAGAATGCAGGAAGATCAGCGTGACTGGTAAATTTGACCTTATGGTAGCATAAATAAATAGCCTTTTAAACAATTCTTAGTGGAGGGGGGAGACACCAAAGTTTGCAAAATGCCACAATCGGGTTCCATGAAAAGAATCTTTGCATTTCAGTATGTCTTTATCCTGAGTTAATTTGGCCTAAGTCTTTTGATTTTTGTGGTCTGCGAGATGAACTTGCAGTCAATTTCAAACTTCGGGAAGCTGTGTGGGAAAGACCATTTTATTTATCAGGAGACTGATTTGGAAGCCTTATTTCATTTCCCTCTTTTATTTTGGAGGCGCTGGCCAAGAAAATCGATTTTACAGTAAGAGGTGCCTCTTTGTGTTCATCCTGCAGGGGAGGCTTGTTGGTGGACCATTCATCCTGCCTCTAAGCAGCGATCGGAAGGAGAAAAGGTTCGAGTTGGAGATGACCTCATCTTGGTCAGTGTGTCCTCTGAGAGGTACCTGGTAAGTGGGCCCATGCTGTCATGTGTTTACCGATAGGATCCAGCACAGGCCAATCCAGCTTTCTCTGTAGATTGCAAATTATCTAGGGAAATTGCTTAGAAATAAGTCCGTATCTCTCTTTGATGAGTGACAACTCCCTAAGACAGGGAATAATGAGACCTTTGTGGTAGCATGGTTTTCTAGGTTTATCTAAGACAGGCTTCCCGGGTACCCTTAGTTTGTGTGTCTGTGATCCTGACAGCACCTATTCTTAAATTATTGTATCAGTGGCATGTAAATGCGGTCTAATCAGGATTTCAAAATTCCACGGACCTTATTTTGTGGCCACGGAAGAAGGCAGTATTAATGAGGTTGTGAGTACCAGTTATGACACTTATAAAAGCAAGTCATTATATGAGAAATTCATGCCGTGTTGAGAAAGGAGAACTATACAAAATGAAAACCAGCTACAGTCTCTCATCCACATGACGTTTCCGAGGGCCAGGGTTAGAAATGGGAGAAGGAAAAAAGTTTAGGTGTCATCTTTGAAGGTGTATTTTATTTTTGTGGCGAGGCCATGATATATTTGATTTCACTTATTTAGTAAACTGTATTTTTGCTGAAGAATAATCATATACCAAAGTTCGAAGAAGGATGCCAGTGCAAAATATGCTTTTTATTTTAAGGATGAAAAAGTAATTAGACTAACAGGAGCGCTTTGTTGGCTCAGTCCGTAGAGCGTACAACTCTTGATCTCGGAGTTGTGAGTTCAAGCCCCACTTTAGGTGTAAAGATTACTTAAATCTTTTATTATATATTTTTAAAGATTTTATTTATTTATTTGACAGAGAGAGGAGAGCACACGCAGGGGGAGCGGCAGGGAGAGGGAGAGGGAGAAGCAGACTCCCTGCTGAGCTTGGAGCCCAATGTGGGGCTCGATCCCAGCACCCTGGGATCATGACCTGAGCCAAAGGCAGATGCTTAACCGACTGAGCCACCCAGGTGCCCCGAGATTACTTAAATCTTTTTAAAAAAAGAGAAAGTAACTAAACAGATATAAATAGGGGTATTATAAACTTTACATGAATATTTATATAAGAAAATCCAAACATCATAGTGGATGATGATTGAAATAAAAATCAGAAGTAAAACATTGTTTCATTTAAGCACACACTGATTTATAGAAAGTGTATTCCAACTGCCATAAATCAAAATATTATTTCTGTGTCATGGATTTAGGATTAAGTAGGTGGTTGGTATCCCTTGCTCAATGAACATGGAGTTAGAGTGGGTTTGGGGGTATTGGAAGTCAGTTTTTGCTTCCCAACCCATTTAGTTCCAATTTTGAGAGAAGAACGGTTTTGTTTTACTTGCTTTGTGCAAAGAGGGAATAATGAAGCCAGGGAAATGATGGAACAGCGTTCATGTAACTGACAGGGAGTATTAAATTAAATGGAACATCTAACATTGCCTCGCTAAGGGGAGGCCTGGAGCGTTTCTCTCCTTTTGTCTCTTAACCGATGCCGGTGGAAACAGGCTCCATCCACATTTCTAGGGCAATACAAGTGTGTCAGCTTGTCAAGAAGCATTTATGGGGCGCCTGGGTGGCTCAGTTGGTTAAGCGACTGCCTTCGGCTCAGGTCATGATCCTGGAGTCCCGGGATCGAGTCCCGCATCAGGCTCCCTGCTCGGCGGGGAGTCTGCTTCTCCCTCTGACCCTCCTCCCTCTCATGCTCTCTGTCTCTCATTCTCTCTCTCAAATAAATAAATAAAATCTTAAAAAAAAAAAAAAAATCTCAAAAAAAAAATTAAAAAAAAAAAAGAAGCATTTATGAAGCCCTTGCTGTGTGCATATGCTGTGTATTCAGGCACTGTATGTCTTGATCAGGAGATAGACATTTTGAGTTGTAGTTTTACATGGAAACCAATAGCAGCTAAAAATAATCCGTGCATGCTTTTAAAGATCTACAGATCTTATTTTGATTTTGGCATAACGGTGCATGTTTTTTGCTGTACAACTTGTACTTCGCACTGAAGGAGTAGAAAACTCGCAGTCTTGCAGGGGCCGGTGGCTTCTCGCATCAATTCTGCCACCACATGTCGGAGAGAGGCGTGTAATTCCTTGAATTCTGGCTTTCTCATTTGCAAAATGGTGATGATTATACTTAACACAAAGTTCCTGGGATGAAGCAATGAGATAATGAATTTGAATATGGTTTGATTGAAAAAGCACTATACAAATAAGAGCAATAATCCTAATGCATGAGGTTCACCTTCTCTTGCCTTTAGAAATCACTAAATGTCATGATTAATGAAATTCACAAATTATGTTCAAGCTACATTTTAGCCCATTTATGCAAGTTCCTTTTCTGGTAACCTTTTAGAGAGCTACACACGGTGGCCAACCAGACTGTTAAGATTTCCCTTTCATCGGGTAACGAAGTCAGTGTTTTCAGTGTTTATCTCTGAGCACCTAGCTTGTCGTAGAAACCATAGGAAGGACCAAGGGTATGTTGTGCATGGTTTCTTCCGTCAAAAACTTAGTGGAAGGAATGAACCAAACACCTAGGGAACTGTATGAGAATAATACAAGGCAGTAAATACGTGTTACCGTTTAGGTTATTGGTACGGGATATAGAGATGGTTAATTATTATCTCACGTTGCACTGTGGTTGATTAGAAGAATCTAGAGAAAGTGCACACGGGCAAGAAGTGAGGGAGTAAAAGGTCTTTGGAATATGGCAGTTGGAATAATCCACATACTGAAACTGGATACCTAAAAATGGGCTCTGTGTGTTGATACATTTGTTAGTTGGTGTAGGGCCTGGTAAGTATGAGCCTGGCCAATCACATAACTTCGCAAAACCCTCAGTTTCTTCATCTGCAGTAAAGTGATGATAAACCTAGCCCACAGGGGTGTTAAGAGGATTAAATGCTTTGATCCAAGCAAGACTCGTAGCTCTGTGAATGGTACATGTAGGAATTGCTTATGAGTTGCTACCACTGTTTACCTGGGAGGTTTGTATTTATTGAGAATGGTTAAGGAAACTGCAGATATTTAACCAGAAGAAAAAGTTGGGATGGGAGCAGTGAAGGGAGTAGGATAGTTGATTTTAAATAAAGGCTTAGCGTGGAAAGCCAGGTTCACATTCTTGGCTGAACACACAGTAGTTAAAACTAACTGCTCTAAATAAACATTTCTAGTCATTGATTTTGTAACTTTTTAGTCGTTAGTGTCTATTGACCTTAGATCTGTTTTTTGTCCACTAACAGTGATGGTTAAGCTGAGGTTAAACTATCAAAATGTGCATTTGATGCTCTACAATAGCTCATAACTGTTGGGGTGCTGAATGGGTTAAATTGGACTGTAAGGGACTGATTTTCAGTCCTGTGCTCTGCAGAGGTGCCTCATGGACAGAAGAGGGCGCTGTGTCAGGTACCAGGCACCCCAGGCTCCATCTTCCCCTGCTTTACACATTGGACCTCCACGCATGATTTCCCAGGAATAAAGGGTCTTATCTCTAGAAATGGTTGTAAACCACCATCCAAATTCTGTCTTTTCTCATGTGGCCGTTTCATATTCTAATATGGAATGATATCTTAATCCCCTTTTCAGGGATGTCCAAGAGGGGAAAAAAAAAATTCCTTTGCTCCAATTGGAACTACTTATTTTTTTTTTTTTCAGGAAGACTTGGGCAAAGCTGCTTAAACATAAGAGAAATATACAATTTAAAATAGAGAAAACATGGCCAAGTAGGTATTGCTGACTGTTGAATCTATTTCAAACTAAACAAAACAAGGTAAAGCAAACAAAACAATTTTTACTGGTTTAGAAAGATGTAAAATCACGTTGGTATGCACAGAAGTCTTCAATCCGTGGTTTGGATTGCTTGCATTGGAAACACTGATTTTTGACTAATTTTTTCTTAATTAGGTCACCTATAGAAATAGACAGGTTTTGTGTTTTTTTTTTTTTTAAGAGCCATGAAAACATTGCCAAACAAACAAATGTCTAAAAGTAAATCGGGAAGAGCAGAACCCCACAATCTAAAGAGTGATGACAGATGCTTAAAGAAGACTCTTCTGGGCTTCCTAAGAACTTCCCTACCTCTCCCCTACCCATCTCTGAATTTCTGATAAGAGATACTAGGTGTTTTGATGGCAGAATAAGTTGCTGAGCTGCCTCAAGTTGCATAAAAATATCGATAACTAAAAAGGATTGCGATCATAAATATTTCCAAGCTAATTATGGTTATCAGCCAGTGCATTATTTATTTATTTACTGTGAGCCTTTTTCTTTTTTTCTGTCTGTGGCTCAGGTGATGGAAGTGTAGAATATTACATGTGGAAAGAGTGTCTGTTCTGTGCCCCTCATTTTTCTCAGAAGAAAACAAATGAAGCCCGCAGGGTGATATGTCTTGCTTACTTGTGTTCCCTGTCACTGGATGATAATTTATCCAGAATGTTGCTCACCGGGGCCTAAGTGCCTGACGCTTAGAGAAATAGATGTGTTGAATAAATGCATCTGATAAGGGTTGAATTCAGATGTTCTTAAAAATTTTTGTGCCATAGACCCCTTTGGCAACCTGAGAAAGCTTATTGACCGCTTGTGATCATAAGGTTTTAAAATGCTTAAAATATATGCATAGGGTAACAAAGAAAACTAAAAGTTACCAAAGTGGAGTTCTGGTTATTTTAGAATATCCTCTCTCTTTCTGAGTTTTTGTGCTTCTATCGTATAATGTCCTGTTACTCAAAACACCGTTCTGGGGCCAGCAGCCTTGGTTGCCACCCCTCTCCCCTACACTTCCTGAGTTCAAATCTGCTTTTTTTGACAAGATCCTCACCTGATTCCTGTGGGTATTGGGTCTTGAGAGTCACTAACAGAAACGTCAAGGTGACCTTTGCTGGTGGGTTGATGCTACCATAGTATGTAAATTCTAGAGTAGTTACATGTTTCAGCCTAAGGCCCACTTTGCTTTCAACCTCTGGCAACATCTGTTTTGCTTTAAGGACAACTCATCTTTGTTTTAGTAATTGAACTTGTTACCACATTCTGAATATTTAATGCGACAGGCCTGACTTGATGTTGTTCTTCCTCAAATTTCCTTTTGCTGTTTAAGCAGCAAAATTAATTAGAAGCATCCAAAATACTTATGCCTAGAGAGTATTTTCTTGAGAAGAGTGAGCGTTATCTAGATAAGTTTATACAGTGTAATACGATAATATGATCTGAAGGACATTTTTAGGACTTTCTCTGGCAGACTGAAATTTTCATATTTTTATGATCCTCTCCTATGTATTATTTATCTTTCGACTTAGATAAGATTTGAAAACTGCGTCTTAACCCACCTCCCCACCCCCATTATTTTCCCACAGCAGTGACTCCTTATTGTCTGAAGTATAAGGGCCCTTGCACCTGACTTCTCTGTGGATCCATCTCTCACTGTATTCCTAAGCATATGCTCTAAGCCCCACAGGTGAAACTGCTGTACTTGACGTTCCCATATCTCTGCCCCTTTGGGGAGGGGACCCTCTGCTCTTTGTCATAGCATTCCCGTTAACAGAGCCTCTTGGAGGGCTAAGCAGGTCCAGGCCACTTCCCATTATGACGTTTCTGGTATATTAAAAATGAAAATCTCCAAACTGGCTTATAAAATGTAAGTTGTCTCGTAAAAATTTTGGCGTGTTTTAAACATTTCTACTTAGCACGTTAACATTATTACTGTACATACCCAAATCCAATGTATGTACAAACTTACTTGGGGACAACAACTCTAAATAGAGAAACGTGATGCCCAGACCACACAGTACTACTGACCCCTGAAAGCCCTCATCCCACGGGAAATACCTTGTCTTATGCAGATGCCACCTGTCCTCAAGGTTCCATGTAATGAACTCTGTTCCAGTTAGGTTGGCTAAAATGTTCTTCTTCTCTGGGGCGCCTGGGTGGCTCAGTCGTTAAGCGTCTGCCTTCGACTCGGGTCATGATCCCAGGGTCCTGGGATCGAGCCCCGCATCGAGCCCCGCATCGGGCTCCCCGCTCAACGGGAAGCCTGCTTCTCCCTCTCCCACTCCCCCTGCTTGTGTTCCCTCTCTCGCTGTATCTCTCTCTGTCAAATAAATAAAATCTTTAAAATGTTCTTCTTCTCCATTCCTGTAGCACTTTGATTACATTTCACCTAACATTTAAAAAAAGTGCTGACCTATAGCATTTTGCGTATATATTTTACCTTCCCCTCCGTATGACAAGCACCCTCAGGGTAGAGAGTGTGTTCTATTAATATTTAACACGGGGCTTCACACATAGCATATTCAGTGAGACATGATGAGTTAACAAATGATGGTAACCTATTTATCATAATGTGGCATGAGCTTTCCCTCGAATTCAAAAGTAAAAATATAAGCATTGGCATTCTGAATCGTCTTCTCATGGTTTGGGAAAATCCATATGGATGTGTGTGTGCGTGCGTGCACGCCATTATTTTGACTCAGGTCATTGAAATAGGAATATTTATGGAATAACTTAAGAAATTTTTTGGGTTTAAACTACTTTGATTTTAAAGGTTTGGTTGGCTTCTCCCGCATACTTGCTTAGTGAACAACGCTGCTCGATGTGAGGTATATAGTCATGAACCATGTCTAATAGCTTATGAGGTGGGGAAAGAAAAATGCACAGAACAATTACATCATTTGATGATTGTTCTGAAAGAACATATATTTTTGTTGGTTGTGGAAGCAGAGCGCATGTGATTTATTTGTAAATACTTAAAGACTTTTAATATTGGGGAAGAAATTGAATATCCAAATTTCAGCTGGGATTTTCTGTCAGCGGGCCAGGCTGAGGTGAAGAGGTTGGAAACAGGCACATCTCCTTGAGATGAGGGAGGGGGTCAGGATGAGTGATGGCCAAGTCTGTTGCATCAACTGGTAAACTTTTAATTTTATTGATTGGAAAGATTATTGATAAGATGACTGTATGGGTGTCAAATGTCAAAACTTCCTTTGGTTTTGTTCCTAAGAGAAAGATATCGAAATACCTATTTTTGCTAGTGACTTGAGAATGGTATGTTTAGGTAAGAGAACGTCAGGGTCCGAATGACCCGTGGAGCATAGCGGTGTGATTGTGATTGCTCTTCATCTAACTAGGAGGGTCAGATTTCTGGGGGGAAATCTAATATAATTAAAGACTTTAAAAGCTTAGACCGTCCTCAGTTTTGGAGAAGTGTTGCAGAAACATTACAGGAATATTGGTGATGTTTACGGAGATGACTCTAAGGAAAAAGTGGTTGTTCTATGTCTATTTGAAATTCTAGAGGCAGCCAAGTAGTGATTAGTCAAATGAGCAACGCATTTGGCTGTGCTCATAATTTTGTTTTTCTTTACTAATCATTTGATTACTCATATATGATGGTGCTCAAAGATAGGAAATATATTATTTTAGTACATTTCTATTTTTGAGAAGGAAAATCTGAAATTTGCAGTATCTGAATCTTGGAGGAATTTTTTTGCCCCGGTTTTAGATGCGTATTAGGAAACATTGCCACCTAATGGCTATTATATCATATTGCAGAGAAAGTTCCCAGAGGACCCTATAAAAACCAAGTAGATTTTACTTACCTCACTGTCAAAAAAACTGTTGCAGTGTGATATGTAGAACACTTAATTACAATTTTAATGGTAAGTGCCCACTATCTGAACAGTTTTGTCCCTCAATAAACCTTAAAACAAAGCAGTCTGTTTTAACACATGTATTTATTTTTGTAGTCTTGTTTGTGTGTTTTCTCATGAGTGGCTTAGAATGAAGCTGAAAAATACAGACAGAAACTCTCATTTTCCTTCTGCTAGTCTCTTGATGACTTAGTGACAGGACTGGGACAGATGTTCTCAGTGGACATTTCCAGATTGCAGCGTTAAGTTCTAACTGCCAGGAGCGCTTAGGTAGTGAGACTTTCGAAGCACCTGAAGAGACGCCTCCTTTTACCTCTCCCACAGCACCTGTCTTACGGCAACAGCAGCTTACACGTGGATGCTGCCTTCCAGCAGACTCTCTGGAGCGTGGCCCCCATCAGCTCAGGAAGCGAAGCCGCCCAAGGTAAAAACTCCACTTCCAGGAGAGGGCTCGTCCTAGATGCACAGTTGACAGCCATCTCTGGAATTGTGATAATGAGCAGATTGGTAATTAGAGCATTTTGTGTCAGAGTATTGTGGAATGCAGATACGTGACATTTAAGAATCTTGTTCAAATCGCTACTTGAAATTGAATTTTGTGTGAAGATTGATCTTTTTTTAATTTTTATTCTTATGCTACTGTAGCTTTTGCTTATTTGTGTGTGGCTTATAGGCGAGCTTTCTAGATGTTATTTGCTCCAATGTTTTGGCTTCAGGGTGTTGCTCAGTTAGGCTAACATCGAGGTTTCTCATCTTCCATGGTTGGGTGATTTAGAGCCAGATCACACAGTGTTCATGCGTCAGGATTTCTCAGGAAATGTCTGCATTTATGTTCTGATTATTCTCACTTATACAGGTTCAAATCTGAACCTATCCATGTTTGTATGTTAAAGGGAGGATTTTATGGGGTTTGAGGTCGTGTTTTCTAGTGGGGACATCACTACCTGTGGGACTTGGGAACCTTGAGCTCAGAGGTGGCAGGCAGGTGGCACCATTCATCTCTGTGATTTTGGCCAGGTACTGAAGCCTCACTAAACGTTTGTTTCTCTGTCTATGAAAAGAGAAGATCAGACCAGATGATCTGTCCGGTTATCAGCATCTGACCATGACCGTTCGAATGTGACTGAATTTCAATCCTTACAGGATATCTAATTGGTGGTGACGTCCTCAGGTTGCTGCATGGACACATGGATGAATGCCTCACTGTCCCTTCGGGAGAACACGGGGAAGAGCAGCGGAGGTTGGTACCAAGCCCCGCACCTTGAGCCTTGCATTTCCTTGCCTTGATATAATTGTTGAAATTAAGGATATGTCTGTTCAGGCCGTTCGCATAATAGAAAGTGGGCCGCTAACACTCCTCTGTCCACTGAAGGGATCCATGTGTTGGCCTCTTTAGAAATTTTCTCTTATGTTCTGTTTTTATTACCTCTTGATAGAATTGCTGGAAATTTTTGTAAAAATAAAACAAGGTCAGAACTATTGATTAAAACATACAGAGTGGAAGGAGTGAACACATTAAACTACTTAAAACTTCCTTAAATGTTCATTAATTTTGATTATATTACCTCTCTCACATTAATATTTGTTGGCATTGGGTGGAGACTGAAGTCCTCTGAATCACTGGGAAAAGTGCACAAATAGTGCAAAGCCATAAGATATTTAGGATGATTTGAATGTTCTGCTTTGATGAATTAATGGGTGAATAGTGAGTTGAACACACAAGTAAGAGATTACTGCGAGAGAAGGCATTGTCTGGATGGTTTATTACAGGTTTTTAATTCTTTTAATGGACGTTGCTCATGATATTAACATATATAGAGAGGTAACTATTATACATATTTATTTTTGTAACTTGGAGAACATTCAGAAAGTTAATAATCAATTAACTAGCTGTTTAATCTTGGGAAAAGTCCCTTGGAGAAGTGGGTGTTAGTCGTGCCTCTCTGACCAGGCAGGACCTGGCTTGTAATGAAGGGTGAAATGCAGATCCTGGAAAATTCTGTCAACAAAAAATGCTGCTTATGCTAGGTTAGGAAGAAGATGTTGATGGTGTTGATAGGGTTTGTATAAAGACGAGGGGGGATTCAAAAGGCAGTTGGTTTGAGGAATTAATTCCAATCAGAAGGATAAAGATAAGACTCAAGGGGATGACAGTTTTCCCACAGTGACCAGGGGAGGATGGAATCAGAGGTGGAAACTAGACAAGAGAGACCAGTGTAGTCAGCTTTTGAAGGATCCTTGGTGCCATTCCCACAGGCTGGCTTTTACTCTGAAGTAGTTAGGAAGGAAGGTGGCATGGGGGTGAAGTGGTCAGGTCTCTTGTAAAGAAATAGATAGTTCTGATGGGCAGGAGGAACTTGGGTCAAAGATGAGGAGAGTCCAAATCAGGGAAACCAACGAGGACAGGGCTGTTTTTAGGCATTCATGTGAGAGGAAGGGAGAAACTTGACCTGGAGAGTGGCCATCAGAATGGAGAAGTCTACCTGGACCAGAGACATTTTAGGTCACATTGACTGGTTTAGGGATGAACTACGTGGACTATGAGGGGATGTATCTGATCCAGGGTGTCCTGATATTTCTGACTCGAGTGAAGAGAGATGGTGCTAAGGATCGTATGAGACATGCATATTTCATAGTAAGGATTGAGTTAAAGTTTGGACAGTGGTGAGTACAGGGGGTCTGTGGGACATCCTGCAGGAAATTAGAATTTTTGAGTCATTTACGTAGGCAAAGCTTGGCTTGGATGTAAATCCCAAGCCCCCAGGGGATCGTTGAAGGAATGGGAGTCCTAGGTAGGGAGGGCAGAGCTGGGATTAGGGGGATGTGTTTGTCAGTTTGGGCATTGCTTTAAAAACTCTGTAAAACCTTGAACTAGACTAATGAGAGAGGAGGCCAAGGGTGGAATCCCAGAGAATGTTGACATTTGGGATGTGAATGGGAAAAGAAGCATCGGCATGATGGTTGAGTGGAGAACCAGAAAAGTTAGTCATGGAAGCGAAAGGCGGTTTGGGGGACAGATGTGTTAAATGCTGTGTTATGTTTATATAGACATAGGAGCAAAAAGAGGTTGTGTTGTAGTGTTTGGGGTCTTTATTCCTTGATTTGTTTGTTAAATGAAACCCTTAAATGATTCTTAGGGACTTTTTAAAAAAAGAGTATATTTATTTATTAGAGAGAGAGAGACAGACAGAGCATAAGCAGGGGGAGTGGCAAAGGGAGAAGCAGGCTCCCCACTGAGCAGAGAGCCCAACACAGGGCTCAATCCCAGGACCCCAGGATCATGACCTGAGCCGAAAACAGACGCTTAACCACTAAGCCACCCAGGCGCCCCTCTTCAAGACTTTCTATTCTTCTACAGACAGTTGAGAGAGTTGTAGTTAAAGAAATGGTCTCTGGAGCTAGACAGCCCTGGGTTTGGGCCTCCGCTCTGCCACTTCCTAGTTCTCGGACTCGTGCGGTGACTGAATTTCTTGAACCATTGCTTTGCTCCTCTGTAAAATGCAGCTTAAACATTAGCTGCTGCTCTGTGGGATTGTTGTGAAGATTCAGGAAGAAAAGGCAGGTAGAATAGTCGACGCATATTAAGAGATCAACAGATTTGTTGTCAATGGCATTATTATTTAGGCAGAAGAGCAGCATTTAGTCAGATAGGGAAAAATTTGAGGGACCCCAGGCATGTGCATGAAAGCTTAATAGAGCATTGACTTTGGAGGAAGAGAGTCTAAACTCTAGCAAACAAAATCCTCTTCTTTGAATTGAATGGATTAGGGGTGGGGTGAGGAAGGGCTCCTGATTCTTGCTAAGGTTCGGAAACCAGGAATGGATGAGCATAGTTTTTGTTGTAACAGTTGAATGTTTTCTTTCTTAAATGAGCATATTCAGTGTCTAATAGACCCCGGATTTCCTCAGCTAAGCTCCCTGGCAATGAGTACCATTTTGCATATCTCCTGGACATTAGAGAACCTGTATGTTCAGTAGGTGATTTCCTTATAGAGTGGATTTTTCTCCTGATTCTGTAGGTAGTTGGTTATTACTGCAGAGAAGACTAGGGGCCATTTCAAAGGTATTTTCCTGTTGTTCTGGACCCACTTTCCCATTGCACACAGGTTAAAGTCTGTCCTTTCTCATATCATTCTTGATTTAATGTTGTTAATTTCTGTATCAAATTAATCTCAGTATGCAGTTCGCATCACAGCTCTTTCTAGGGAGTGATGTCAGCAAGAACACCTCCATTTGTGCCCTTCATACAGCATGTTTACACGGGTGAAATTAGATTTAAATAGATGTCAGATCATGACTCGAGGGAGAAAATGAGTCAGAAATATGCAGCAGGAGCCCAGGGGGTGTTGTTTCCGAAAGGGAGTTACATTTGCCTTCATTAAATTAAATGGTGAGATTGGGCATTGATTTGCATGAAATGATAAAAATAATTTCTTCAATTACACATTCACCGAGCACTCTGTTATTTCAAGTCTTGTTAATATCATGGTGTAGAAATTTCTTTATCTCTGTCTGCTTTTTTTTTTTTTTTAATTTTATTATGTTACGTTAATCACCATATCTCTGTCTGCTCTTATCTGGAGTCATTTCGGTGCCTTAGGTGACTTGGGGAAAGGGCAAAAAAAAAAAAAAGCAAAGGGCAGCTCAGCCTGAAGGCAGAAGTTCTTTAATTGATATGAATCCATACTGGGGAAGAAAAACAGCATGATAACCTAGGATTATATATATCTTGATTCATTTAAAAAAAAAGTGAAAATAATTTGACCTTTGGACAGCGACTTGAAAGCTGGAGAAGTTCCAGGGAAATACCAAACATTTCTTTTACCTCACAGCCCTTTGCTGTCCTTTTGATCTGCTTATGCTCATTAATTGTGTCCTATTATTAAAACTCAAAGAACTAAGGTCAAACCAGATTTGTTATAGGAAGCAGTGGAAATGGGGAGATGGCCAGAAGTAACTGTTACTTCCGAGTAAGTTAGGAACATTTTGGTCCTAAATGCTCTGTTCCTGACTGGCTTGGTCAATCCGTCCATGCCTCGTTCCACTGACATGACTGTAATCGTAGCATTTGACAATGAGTTCGGGGCTGGGTTCCATAACTCTAGAGAC
>NC_138374.1:67244611-67333290 GCF_054177405.1 Leptonychotes weddellii
TTGGAACATAGACATGAACATTTCCTTACATATTGTCCATTAATATGCTTTCAGAGTTAAGTAGTATTAAAAAAAAACACGGCCCAGGGCGCCTGGGTGGCTCAGTTGGTTAAGCGACTGCCTTCAGCTCAGGTCATGATCCTGGAGTCCCGGGATCGAGTCCCGCATCGGGCTCCCTGCTCGGCGGGGAGTCTGCTTCTCCCTCTCCTGCTCCCCTGTCTTGTGCTCTTTCTCTCTCTCACTCTCTCTCTCAAATAAATAAATAAAACCTTTAAAAACAAAAAACAAAAAACAAAACACGGCCCATTCAACCTAAAGTATTTACAGAAGAGTTTGCCAGGTCAACTCCTTTTCATAGTGGCAGTGAAAGTCCTGGCTGGGCTGTCAACCCCAACAGTCCTGGAGACATGGGGCAGTCCTGTGCTGAGAGCCAAAGTTAGGGTGCCTTCAGAAGTTGATCTTTGCAAGAGGGAGAAGGTGGCTAGGGGGAAAAAAAGTATCCTTTTAACCTATGTAATGTGTATATTTTTTTCAGAACTAGAGTTTTCTCTAGTGTCCTGCAATAGATGCCAAAAAAAGTCATATTGATTTGAATGTGAATTTCGAGACCCCAAAGATACAAAATGAAGAATCACTTTATTTGATACATAGAACTACTGGAAGCAAAAGGAGTATGTAGATCATGGCTGAAAAGGAATGCTAGAACCACATGATTGTACGATAGAAGAATCTAGCAAGGAGTTCGTCTGAATTATGGCCTTATTTCTTTCTTGTGTACTGAGCGATTTTAGAATTTAGGACTTACTATACCTTTGTGTATAAACAAGTATATGATACTATGGTCAGTTCAATTCAACAAACAGTATTGAGTCTTTAACCCTGTATTTGGAAAGATTGAACGTGGCACCATCCTCCTCCTCGTCCTCTTCCTCCACACCCTCAGAGCCCCATTTGCTGTGTAAGAACTCTTCCAAGAGGTCTCCATGGGTTATATCTTCCATTTCTTCCTCACGGTAACCCAGTGACCATTAGCTTCGTTTTGTGTGTGAAAACAATGAGGCATGGAGAAATTCAGTGACTTTGCGTAAGTTCATATAAAGAAGTGTGACATGTTCAGAAAGCTAGTCCCAGTCAAGTATGAGAGGGATTTGTCCCCTTCTCGGTGCCTTGTCATAGATGTGAGCTAAGAATTGTGATTCTGTCTAATTGTGGCAGCACTCACAAAGTGAAAAAAAGTAGCTTCCTCCACGGTGAAGGGTTCTCTTGACTGTGTTGAATCTTTTATTAATCATGTTTTATGGTTCTGTGTGAAAGTCCACTAATTGGAATTGTGTGTCTTATAAAATTCTTATAAATATATACCAATAGATGCCAAACTGTCTCTGAAAAGCTCCTAAGGACGGTGCTCTTATTACTATGCTAATGCTTGTTTTTTCTGGGCCTCAGATTCTGAAGATGATCTATCCCGGCTGTCAAAATACCTGCTTTTTATTGAAAAATAAGTGGTTCGACAATTGAGATTAGACTTAAATTGTATTTTATAAACCGAAAATGCAAAAGTAGCTCACTACTTTTATTTCAGTGGACAACATTATAATACTTATGAGAAGTGGAGTTGATGACATAATAGGAAGAATTTGTATTTATTAAAAGAATAACCTGGAAGGGCCTCTTCAGGCCATTTAATGTGATCAGCCTGAAATAGGAGCTCCTTAATGAAGCATATTATATGGGGAGATAATGTGTTATGTAGGCATAACTTACAGCCCGAAGCCTGGAAGTTTTCAAAGTATTGTTGAATAAGGCACACACTGATGGTTATTAGGTGTGTGTGTTTTAAAAAAAAAAAATGTAGTCAGTGAAATTACAGTGACTTTGAGTTTTTCTGATTTATGAAGTGGAAGATTCTTTAGAAAAAAAAAAATTCTGCTACAAATGATATCAATGGCCAGTTATCTTAACACAGCTTTTTCTTATTAGCGGTAACGTTGTTGTGGTTCATTGCGAAAAGTCTTTGAGTGAACAGAGAGCTGCATAGTACCTTGTGTTTCATACCCAGTTGACCTTCCCTTAAATTTTGACGTCATTGCCACTGTTTGCACTGAAATCTCCTGGGATGCTGACCTCCAACGGTGCTATTGCTCTGGGTCTGCTCAATTTGTTAGAGAGTCTTCCTGTTGACACGAGCACTTGCTAATGATGATCATTTAGTTGTATGGGTTTAAATAGGGTCTCTAATACCATTTGGTAAATTTGTGGGTCTTTAAAACAGTTGTTTTCCTGGATTTTGATTGGATACTTGAGACACCTTGCAAGGAAAAGGGACGATCCCTTCAGAGAACAGGTGTATCTGTCCAGGTGGACCGATTTCTAAATAAGTTTAAATGTCCTTAGTGTCATTTATGATGGACTGATGCTTACTGTATTTAGGATCTTGATATTGGGAGGCCAATTTTTAGTCAGAAATCGCCTATGAATACTTGATTAGACAACCAATAACATGCCATGTATTTATAGGGGGAGACTCTATAATAGGAAAGATTTCCCCAATTGGCAACGAAGAATTGTTAAGTCATCAGATTTTCTGCACTGCCAGTGAAACACTTAAGAAAATACAAAGAAATAATTAAAGGCAGGAAGTCCCTTCAGGAGGCAAATATTCGGGAAGCCAACCAGATAAAGCTAAAAATATTTCAGGTAGGAAGGAGGATCCAGCTTTCCTTTTGACATTATATTGGTGTTTTAAATATTAGTTTCCCCCTGAGTTAAAATACCATTAGATTTCTATGTATATAAAAAATGAAAGGTCATTGTTAAATTCAACTAATAAAGAAAAAGTAATAAAAAGTATGTATATAATATATACATAAGGTATATGAATATTACATAAACATTATTCATGCTATTTGTATCTTAGAGTCCATTTAATTCTCAAGCTTAGCTCCTACATAACTTTTATTATGTAATTAGTATTATTAGCGTGGTGTTCATTATTCAGCAGCTTTCTCCATGTTCATACAGAGAATATTTCTGCATGTATACACACATATATGCTGTAGATGTATTTATATTGTACACAAAATGTGTATCATTTACAGTCTTGCACTTTACTTACCTTAATAATATGTCATAGAATCCCTTCTCTTTATTTTCTGTTGGTTTATTTTGTTCTCTGTTTAATCTCTTCAGACAACTCGAGTTTTGTTTTCATTACTTCTTTAATAATTTAGGGATTTCTGGCCTAAATTTTTCAAAGTTTACCTGTGAATCCTGGATTTGTTATGAAGTGTTCTTGTCCTCATTACATTCTAGATAGGGTGTGATTTCTATTTCCTCTTTGACCCATGAATTATTTACAAGAGTTTCTGTGTTTTCCAAGTTGTTAAGTTATAAAAATCTTTTTAGTATTTATTTGCAAGTGCTATTGGTTATAATTAGAAAATATGATGAGTAAAAATAGCTTTAGTTTCAAAAAATCTGATAAAATTTTCTTTATGGCCACATACAAGATCTTTATGAGAGGTCTGATTGATTTAAAAATCTATGTATCTATCTATATATGTTTACACACACATATACCTCTATATTTTGTCATTTATTTTTAAGTATATACCCAGAGATTCTAATTTAATATGTCTGAGGATTGTCTGTGCATTGGAGTTTTTAAAGCTTTCCAGGTGATTCTAATATACAACCAAGGCTAAGAATCACTGCCCTAATAAAATAATGATTCTAGCCCAGTGGTTCTCAGAATATGGACCAGTTGCACCAAGGTCACCTGGGAACTTCTTAGGAATACAAATTCTTGTGCCTTACTCTAGATCTACTGAATTGGGAACTTGGTGACCCAGCAATATGTATTTTAAAAAGCCTGCAAGATAATTCTCATGCTCACTAAAGATTGAGAACCACTGATCTATACCAGTGGCTCCACAGTGGGGTTGGTTTTGTCCCCAAGAAGACATTTGGTAACATCTGGGAACAGTTTTGGTTATCAGAACTGGGGGGGTGTGGTGGTGGAGGAGACAGCTACTGCTTGGTTGGTCGGGGCCAGGGATTGGGGCACTGGGCAGTCACCCACAGAATAATTATCTGCCCCCCAAATATCAGTAGTGCTGCTGTATAGAAATTGATCTGAACCATGATTTCCAAACATGACTTTCTCATGACCACCAGTTGGAGAGCTTTTAAAAATCCTGACTCCAGATGCAGTTTAATTGGTCATTGGTTAGGGCATGTCATCACGTTTTAAAAAGCTATCCACGTAATTACATCTGCAGCATGATTGAAAACCACCACTATGGCATTGCTCATCGGTACATGTAAAACTCTTATAATGGATGGATCAAACTGATTCTGAAACTGCCATTCAATTTTAATATAAAAAGAGAGAAGTAGTCATTATTACCTTCAGATGTGTTGTAGCAGGGAGTATAAAACTCTAGATCTAGAAATCTAACTACCGTGTTAGAGGTACATGTTAAAAACCACTGTGAGGATGTCATTGGTAAAATCCAGAATGTAGAAACTCTAAGACAGATGATAGAGATTTTTATCAAGAAATAATGCCAACAAGGAAAAAAGAAGGGAGAACTGTTCTTAAAAGAAATTTAAGATACTTAGCCAATTTGTGCATCTTGTTTGGATCTTGGTTTGAAAGAGCAACAGAAAAACAAAACATTTCTGAGAAGATGGAAACTTTGAACATAAAATATGATATTTCATAAAAGTGAATTTTATGCATGTGTATGTATTTTTTTTTTTTTTTTGGAGTTGATGTGGAGGGGTAACTAGAGGTTATAGGTAAAACAAGATTGGCCCTGTATTGATCGTTGTTGACACTGTGTGCTGGGTATATGGAGATTTATTATAATAATCTCTATACTTTTGTGTATTTGAAAAATTCCATAATAAGAACAATGAGAAGGAATATCTAAGTATATGCGAGGAAAAGCAGATGAGAGAGAGTGGTGTTAGAAAAACTGTCAAGACAGTAGGTGTTTACACAGTGTAAAAAATAAAAACAAAACCAACAACAGTCCATTGGATTTGGGACATGAATGTCATTTGATGGCCTTAGCAAATCTGTTTCATTGGAGAAGTGGGTCTGAAAGCAAGATTGGAATGCACAGAGAAGTGAGAGGGTGATCATGAGGCAGATTAAGGGGATGAGCAGGAGAGGAGAATATGGTCAAGTGTGTTATGTTTGAGATAGAATAGGGTTATGTGTGTTTGAATGATGAAAGAGATCCAGTAGAGACAGAGACCATGAGTCTCAGGGAGGAAACAGGTAGTATGTGTAAGCATTGGTTTCCTTAAAACCATCTCAACGGGTTGGCACAGAGCTTAATTTGGGTAATGTATATAAATTACTTAGCGTTACTTCTACCGTATTAAATTATCGTAATGAGAGCTTTGGAATTTGCGTATGTGTGATGCTCATTCTAAGTTACTTCTCTTCTTGTGTGTGTGACTTTTTTGTTGATGTTTATATTTTTGGTGATCCTTATACTTTTCTTTTATCCTTTTGCAGATTGTTATAATAAAGCACTAAACTTAGTTATGTTCTTGTGTTTCTTTACAATGTGTTATATATCTAGCACAGAATTTAGAACCACAAATAATTATATGTGTGTATTGAAATAATAAGATATTAAACTATATGTAAACTCATAGCTGAGTACTTTTATGGACATAAGTTAAATAAGTAAAGTAAATTAATTTACTGGGAGGGATGGAGGGAGGGAGAGTGGCACAGGGGAGAGGCAAAGGGAATGAATGGGAGTGGAGGGAGAAAATGATGAGAGAATATGATTGTTTATTCAGGGCAAATTTACATTGATCACTGTTGCTGTTATTTCTGTTATTTTTATTTCCAGCTATACTAGCTCATGCCAAAAAGTATAACTTGAAAGGCTTTCCATTTGCTTTTCTCTTGTAATTGACTTGAGAAAACAGAGTCGAAGAATGACACATGTTAAAATTGGGCTTTTTTTTTTTCTTTTTTTAACCAGAACTGTTCACTATGAAGGTGGCGCTGTATCTGTTCATGCACGTTCCCTATGGAGACTAGAGACACTAAGAGTTGCGTAAGTAGAATTTGTAAATACAGCTGAGTGCTTCACGTGTAGTAAATACTTCCAGTGCTGTGGACTTGAGCTTTTATGTGAAAGCTCACACTAAGAACTACAGCAAACAAGCAAATGAAACACTGAGAAAGCGGTGGAGTGTTTCTTCTTGCCCTTCTGCCTACCTTTATTTCGCTTTCTTTAGCCTAAATTCACTGCACGGTATCCAGTAATTCTATATGATCTGCTCCTGTCTTTAGCCTGATTTGTTTTGGTAACATCCTCTCATCCCCGTCTATGCATCTCCTATCAGAAGGTGCTCCTAGGACAGAGTGACGGAAGGTTTGGAAAGAGGACAAATGGTTTGCAAGCCTGTTACACATTTCAGGCCTGACATTGTCTGGGTTTAACAGTCTAAAGGCCCATGTAAAACAGGAAACTTGAACATGAACGAGAGTGCAAGGGTCGTTATTGACAGCCATTATCCTTATTTACAAACACCTTGTTGATAACTGAGTAAGAAATCTGGATTGCAATACAAAGTCACTGTGTATATACAAACAAATATATATATTTCATATTCTTTTTTTTTTCCTTTTTGGTGGCTTCAAAAAGTTGTTCAGAGGTTGACTTTTAGTTCCTATAGATAATGCAATGATGATAAAGTTGTCCTTTTGAGTTATTTTAAGTAGAATTAAAATATTAGATTTTTTTTTGTTGGTTGGAAAGCTCGTGCCTTTGCCTACAAAGCAATAAGTTTTCAGTGTATTTGTTCCCAATTACATTACACTTTTAGGAAATTATTGATTTAAGGTTATAGTTTCCATGAATGGCTGTAGGGAACTATCTTGTATAGAATAGTTAGCTTTGTAAGGCCTACTCTTTTGAGATTAATGCTTATCTAAGGATGATTAAAATAGTTTAGGGGTCTTCAGTTGTTTTGACTTAGGTATACCATACATTAGTTTTGAAAAAATTTGAAAGGTGCATCCTTGAACATTGTAAGGTTTGAGATATACATTTTTCATTATAGTTTTTTTTTTCATTATCAGTTTAAATAGATGCATAGAATATAACTTATGGTGTATTAGAGGTAGTGATATTTTAAAATGAAATGAGCATACCACTCTTTTAAAAGTATCTCATTGACTCTAAATACTGCTATGATTTAATACCCATCTTTGTTTATTTAAAAATACTTGAACATAGTTTTCCTTAACAGTAGAAATTATTTTTTAATTTTATTTTATTATGTTGGTTTATATACTCTCTTTCTCATTGTCATGATATTTGTTACTCTGCCATGACAGAGTTCTTTATCCCAAATGATTTTTTTTTTATGATTGAAAGACTTTTTTTGCTCACTCTAGCATATACCTATGCAACAAAAATATGTATGTAAAATATTTTTATATTTCTAGTGATAGTAAGTCTAACTTTAAAAAGTTCTTCTATATTAAGTCCATTAATTATTAATTAGCTGATAATAAATTCTTCCATATAAATACATAGTTGATGAAATCACCTAAATATTAAAACTTTTGGTAAACATTGAAATTTAAAAGTAAAATTTTACTAGAAATGCATCATTGAAGTTGGAAAAAGAAGTGGCGGCCTCATAAAGCAAAGGAAGGAGATCTCAAAGCTTTCATGTGCTTCATAAATGATTCAGAGAATTGAGGGAAAGAAAGGGATTTTAAAGACCTACATGTATTTCCTTTACCTTGTGTTTTATAAAAATGACAGCTTAATTAGAGAAGTGAAGTAGTCAATAAAAGTGAAGTTTAGACAGCTGTTGCTGCCATTAGAAAACAGACTCCAGATGTGTTTTCAAATTTATAGATATCCCTTCCCTTCATGATTGTGTCTTAGAGAAATGGGTTTGTTTGTTTGTTTGTTTTGAGCAAAGGAGGGCCTAAACCTGTCTCATTTTGTAGATTAAAAAACCGGAAGGATGCAAACTCCTGAAAACCAGGCAGGGCTTCCTTTTTATTGTCAACGTTGTTTTTGATGAACTGTAATAACATAAATCCAGATTGTCCTGCGCATCCTTCCATTATGTGGTCTTGATTCTTCTTCTCTACTGTTGCCTAATGTTTGAAGTTTGACATGGGAAGTGTGGGGTCTGTTTTAACTTGAATGGGGGTGACAGAGAATATAGAAAGAGCCTGATCTCCAGGTCAGCCAGAGGTGAAAGTGGGCATGTCTGCTGATTGCCTCAGAATCCAAATGACAACAAGAAAAAAGGAACTGACAACAACAGCAGAGCAGGTAGTTTTTCAACCATTTAAAAAATGAAAGAGAGATGTTTCTGTTAGGCTCTGTGACCTTGATTTACACCATTTCGTCTTCCTGTCTATGGCAGAAAAGCAGGAGGTTCACTTGTAATGAATGTAATTATGTTAAGTGTTTTTTCAGGTTCAAGTTCTATTGAATTTTTGAACTACTTTGATTTCATTGTAAATGTACACATTAGATTGCATTGAGTTAATATGCCTTCTTTTATGCATTGGTCATGTAAATACTCATTTTTTCTTTGTACTTAGAAAATGATAGTCAAAGGTTCTGCTTATGTTTATAACAGAATTTTATACCCGAAGGTCAATATTTATACTATAATATTTGGGATATTCTTTTTTATTTCCTTCAACAAGGTCTCAAACTATATATTTGATATAATTTATGCAGCCTAGTAATTATATATTTTATATTGCATACTCCTGCAAATAAAATTAATGTTGTCAAAAATTTTTCAGTATCATGAACATTTTAGTAAGGTAAGTTTTAACCTTGGGAGTTAAACATAATAGAAAACACATTCCTGTATTATACCCCATTGTAAAGCAGTAAGAACATTTTAAGTACAATATATGTTGGTTTCTGTAGTAGGAATGCTCGTTGCAATTAAAAATATGCATTATGTATACTTCAGATTCCACTTTGTTATATGTTACAAAGAACCCACAAAATCAAAGGTGGATGTATCATGAAGAATGACCAAATATTTCCTGTTCCTTTGAGGTCATTTCAAGTGAATATAGGTAATACATAAGGAACAGTTTTCTGCTATGTCACCATAGGAAATTGCTTTGTATTACTATGTTACTATTACTGTTTTCAGTTTTTACTAAATATTTGCTGCCCTCTGATTCTCCTGGGCTTGTCCTCTTTTCTTCTGGGCCATGGGCATTAGAGGCCAGCTAATTTGAATGGCTGTATGCTAAAGAAAATGTGCTTAGACCTTACAGTGTTTTGCTGATAATTGGCCAAATTCATTTCCATTTCTAACATAATCCTGCTGGTGACTTGAAAGGAGTACTTGTAAATATGAGCCCTATTAAGTAGATTTGTACACAGTATCCAGAATACCCTCTAGAAAATCTAGTACAAAGTATCACGTGGTCCAAATTTGGAACTATTTTGAAAACGAAGTTGTTTTTTATGATGATTAAGATGAGTCATTACTTAGAAAAAAACATTTAGATGGTTCTTCAAATAATGAAAGTGAATATGTGTTTCTCATAGCATCTGCAAAGAATACACTCAATTAATAAGGGGAATAAACAAAGCTTGTTTATTTACTAGACTAGAAATGATTTAATATTATCTTCTTGGTAAACAAACTTTAATTTCATTTTTAACAATACTGTATTATTAGTAGGGTTTATCGGTACATGGTTATTACTTTACTGGGGAGACTTGTCCAAATTAATTGCCTTTATAAACAAATCCATGTAATAATGATCTTATCACAGTATTATTCTGTTAGTTTTCCCTGCTAATATTCAAAGTGAAAAATCCAAGTTAGGAAATCAGCATAAAATGACTTACAATTAACTAAGATTGGTAAATTTGAAAAAAGTATTCTCAATTTATAGAATACAAAAGACCCTATATTTTTTGATGACCTTTTTGATCACCTTATGTTAAAACAAGCTTATTAGGGGTGCCTGGGTGGCTCAGTCGTTAAGCATCTGCCTTCGGCTCAGGTCATGATCCCAGGGTCCTGGGAACGAATCCCGCATCGGGCTCCCTGCTCAGCGGGAAGCCTGCTTCTCCTTCTCCCACTCCCTCTGCTTGTGTTCCCTCTCTTGCTGTGTCTCTCTCTGTCAAATAAATAAATAAAATCTTAAAAAAATAAACCAACAAGATTATTAATTAAATCACGATAAAATTCTCCATATTTTCATTTTTTGTCTGTTTGAGTCATTAGTGATAAAACCTTCCACTGTAATTGTTTTTATAAGTAATTATCTTTTTCTTTTGTCTCATTTTCTCTTTTCCATTGCCCTGTGAAGCTTCATGACATATGTTCTTTTTAGAGTATGTTTTTTTCTCTTTATAAAATACCTGACTATATCCCCTTTATGCTTTTTGCCTTAAATTCTGATTTGTTTAATATCAACTTTACCATCACTATTTCCTTTAGAATTTATATGCATGGTATATCTTTGTCATTCATTTATTTTTATTTCTTGAAAAAATTATTTGATTTTCAGCATATTTCTTATCAGTGATAAGAGGCCATCCTTGTTTTGCACATAACCATTTTAAAGGTGTGCATATCAGAGCCTTGTTTTCCTTCCATACCGTAGTGAGCACAAGGTTCAGATACATGCGACCTTCAGTTAACAGCACTGCGCAAAACAAGGATGGTCTGTCTCTTGATTTTTCTTCTCTACCGTATCTGAAAGTCATTTTAAAAAGCAGATTTTAATGATCATAACTTTGCTTTTTATCTTTTTTCTGCAACTTTAGTTTGTATGTTGTTTATTGCATTTTATTTTTTTCCTTTTTTCCCCCTCTTGACCTTTTTAGAATTCTCATTTTCTTGGTTTGTTTTTTTTGTTGATCAGTTTTTAATGATATAGTTACACATTATTAAAATTCAATGCATAGGAATAGGTTTCAAGTAAATATATACTTTAATTTATATATATGAGTTCTAGTTAATCATAATTAGGCATTGACCGAATTACCACTATTTTCCAAGGCTGCAGATCCAACAAAAGTTTTTAACTAGTAAATTCTGAAGTATTCTTTAAACTTATAATTCCATATCTGTGACTAGTGATTAGATGTTAACTTGGACCACAGTCCTTAGTCATTTTTGCATGGGGTAGTAAATAGTGGGGATGGCATTATATTTAAAGTCAAAGTCTTTGAGTTAAATTTTGCTTCTATTTACTATTAGCTGTGTAACATTGACTATTACTTAATCTTATTCTGGATCACCATTTTGTTGTTTGTGGAGTGAAATTCATACCACCAACATTACAAGGTTTTTGAGAACATTAAATAAGACAATATATGCTAAGCAAAGTTCATTGTCCCAACACATACATTTTAATTGCTTTTTTCTCCTGTGATTGTGGATGCTATTGGATCAAGTCTTGACTGTGTTTGTTAGGTGGAGTGGAAGCCACATAAGATGGGGCCAGCCTTTCCGACTCCGCCATGTCACAACAGGAAAATACTTGAGTCTCATGGAAGACAAAAGCCTTCTACTCATGGACAAAGAAAAAGCTGATGTAAAATCAACTGCATTTACCTTCCGATCTTCCAAGGTAAGACAGAAAATGTAATTTTGAATTACCTGTAATTATGTCCCCACCACATTTCTTTTGATGTTAGAAATGCAAAGAGAAAGGATGTATCATTTCTCTTTGCGTTTTTTTACATGTATTTCTAAATTTCCAGTTTCTCTTCCATCCATTCCTTTCCAGTAAAACTCATTTCCTAAACCACTAAAACCTGCCCAGGTGTCTCAACTGGTTTATAGCTCTTTGGTTGTTTACATATAACGCATTCATCTAGCTTGTTTCTGTTTTACTTAGGCTTTGACAAGGGCACTTAGCACAAACCTCATGCTGTTGTCCTGTAACAGTATGTTGGTAAAGCATGTCAGAACCTCAAAGGCACATTTACACATCTGCTCTTACATGCACACCTTTTCTCTTAGGTCTTTTGAATCATTGGTAGGGGGAAAAATCCTCTAAGAAAACTCTTTAGATCTCTGATAAAAATTCCGCTGAACCAGATGATGAGTAGAACAGGAAAAAACACATGTGCATCAAAGTCAAGTTGGAATGCTGGGGCTGAAGCACAGCTGGTCCCCTCAGTACCTCATGCATGGTCGCCACCATAATAGCCGCACAATGCAATGGATTCCCGCTCAGGCTTCAGCAAAATAACAAATGTCCTGAACAGTGAGGTATCTCTGGAATAGTTGAAAATCACATGTTGAGTTGACAGATGCCAGGCATCTATTGTATTCATTTTTATCGTAATTATATACTTGTGTCCTTAATCTAATGAGGAATGTGAAATTTGAGCATAATGGTAGGAATGAGGCTGGATTACTGATTAGCTTTTGTTGCAGAGATGGAAAACCCAATGTCCCTGTTATAGCTAAAGGGAAGTTTGGGTGAGTCCAGAAGTAAATGTGAGAAGACAGTAGTAGCCTGAGTACACATCCCTAGTGCCGTTCTGTTAGTTCTCTTGCTTTGCAGTGTACAGAGCGGTGGAAGATGCTCCAGACTCTGGAGTTGCCCAGAGATCTCCGGGAGACACAGCAGTGTAGATCCCTATTCTGTATGGTGAGAACAGAGAGGTGAAGCTGGTAAACCCCAATGTACAATCTCAGACAGGATTCACATATGTATATTTGTTGTGTGGACCCATAGACGGCTCTGAATGCTGTATTTCATAGACCTCTGGTGGGCAGTTGCTCTTTATCTCTGTAGATGGAAAGCACAGTTGGTCTTGCTGTGAATGAGCTTAGTGTTGATGGGCTTCTTCCTCAAGCCTAACTAAGCAGAAGGGTGGGAGTTTGCTAGTTTATCCATTGATAACACCTCAGTCCAAAAAGGGAAAAAAATTCAGCTCCGCAAAGAGGAATTAGTTATCTGATGGTAGAAGGCCTTTTTAAGTAGAAAAGATGGTACCTATTAAAACAACACACAGTTTTAAGGCAGAAAATTAGAAAAACTAAAGGAAATGCATGGCATCCTAGCAAAATATAATTTAGCAAAACAAAATCCCAGAGAAGTACAAGAACCTGAACAGGCATATCACAATGAAAGATGATGGGAAAGTTTTTCAAGCCATAGCATTTATAGGTGAAAAATCTAGCAAAAACTGGAGGCAAGAGGGAAAAAGTCCAAGGGGCAGTAAGTGCTCTGATTGCCTCCCATGAAACAGAAGGCAAGTAACATTTTTTAAAACTGAAAAATCAGGTGATAGAAGTATAAGATATTTAACAGTAAAAAGGCAAGCACTAAAGTTTAATGGAATTTACTAAAATAAGGGGGTGGAAGAGAGGGGATTTGATGGAAAAAGGAGGAAAATACTACTATTGCCATCGTCCATAATCCAGTCCAGTAGAAAGAGGACAAGGCAAAAAGAATCATAGACACACACAGCCACAGAAACCCACAGTCAACAGAGACAGGAGGCCACATAGCAAAAGACTAGAAAACGGATAAATGTAACAACAGAAAACCTAAAATGTGACAGAGTGGAGACCCAATGCATTTGCCTTATCAACACATAAAAATGGGCTAAAATCACAATTTAAAATAATTTCATATTGGATCATGAAGTATAAATTATGCTGACATTAAGAGACACCGCCAAAACAATTTTTATTTGGAAAGTTTGTAAATTAAAATATGGCTAATGCAATACCAGGAAAATACAAATAAGAACAAAGAAGGGTGTCTGATTTAATATCAGATGAGGAGAAATTCAGGCAAAAGAAATTATTGAGTGAGACAAAGGATACTTCATAGTATCAAGGAGTGCAACTCACTGAGGATGTAATAGTTATCAAATCTATGTACCAAATAAAATGACATTGAATTAATATTCATTAAACAAAACCGATAGGAGATACAAGAGGAAGTAAACAGAAAAACTAGTGGTAGGAGACATGAAGTCAGTTTCTCAGTTCGTGATAGAGAGACAAATAACATACAGAAGATGTAAATAACATGTAATAAGGAATTGCAGAACTCGATCCCAGGACCCTGGGATTATGACCTGAGCCAAAGGCAGCCACTTAACCAACTGAGCCACCCAGGCACCCCTAGAACCATTTTGATATTCATTAGGAAATTAGATTTTTTTTTTTTTAAAGATTTTATTTATTTGACAGAGAGGGAACACAAGCAGAGGGAGTGGGAGAGGGAGAAGCAGGCTTCCCACTGAGCAGGGAGCCCGATGTGGGGCTCAATCCCAGGACCCTGGGATCATGACCTGAGCCGAAGGCAGACGCTTAATGACTGAGCCACCCAGGCACCCTGGAAATTAGATTTTCTAAGCATTCATAAGTGGAATATTTGAATGTTAGGATTGGGAGTAGTTTTTAAGTATATTTTCTGTGGGAAATCTGATGGGCTATGTGATTTTCTTCCAAAAATGTATTCATTTAGTAAATCTTTATTGAGAATCTAGTATTTGCAGGCACTGTTCTGCTCCTGGGGATATGGGCTATTGAGGTGAAGAACCAGACTATGATTCCTGCCCTTGAAAAACTAAGTAATAGTCAGGTAGGAAAGAAGGCAGTCGAGAAGCAATTTCAGTGAAGTGTCGGCATTTCTTTCATAGTTGAAGTGTAGCATGCTGTGGTTGTCCATGAAGCAAAAGAGAAAATGTCTATCCAAAAAATCATCTAATAGTAAAAATAGAAGTCTTTTCAGTAACTCTAGACTGTGACAAAAAGAGTTGTTTCTTTTTGAACATTTTTATGGTTCTCAAATCTCAAGATTATTCTTCTAGGATGGACAATTAGATTATTTAAAAATTTATGGATGTTAGTGAATACCAAGATGATAGTGAGGATCTAAACCTTTCCTAAGTTAAATGCAGGAGGTATGGGAATTAAATCTTACGTAGTCTTTTGAGGAAAGTTTCCACTTAATGGCAAAGTGCCTATTATGTCAGAGTGCTATTAAAAGCAATCTGATCTTGGGGGGGTGCCTGGTTGGTACAGTTGGTTAAGTGCCCGACTCTTGGTTTTGGCTCAGGTCATGATCTCAGGGTCTTGGGATCAGGCCCCACATCGGGCTCCACATTCAGGGTGGAGTCTACTTGGGACTCTCTCTCCCTCTGCACCCTCCCCCTGCCATGCACATGCGTGCATTCTCTCTCAAATAAATAAATCTTAAAAAAAAAAAAGTAGTCTTATATTGAGATTGGAAAATTTCTGTTGATCTACTTTCAACTTCATTGACTCCTTAGCCTCTAATTCCAAGCTGATGTTAAGCTGATCCAATTAATTTTGTATTTCAATTATTGTTTCCATTTTGTGAATACATTTCATTTTATATAGTTTCTATTTCTCAACTGAGATTCCCATCAGTTTATTCATTATGCATATGTTTTCCTTTATGTCCTTAAATGTATTTTATATTTATAATAGTTGCTAATTTTAAGGGCTATCTCTGCATCATTTCTATTACCTGTTACTAGTTTTTCTTTGGTATGGGTCACATTTGGTTCTGTTTTCTTAATTTAGTATAGATCACCTTTTGTTGTTTTTTTATATCTACTTATTTTGACAGTATACCCTGGATATTAGAAATGGTAGGTTATAGAGACTCTTAATTTTGTTAAGGGTTTTTGTTTTTTTGTTTTTGTTTTGTTTCATTTTTTTCTCAAGAATGATTTTAGTTTCAGCAAGCAGTTAACCCTGTTGGACTGAATCTCTAGTTTTGTTCTCTCTTTTGCAGAGGGCAGTGGCTTGTATTTCTGCTCACTCATTTCAGCTTTCATCTGCTGTCATTCTGTGGGGCATAGTTTAGCGGTCAGCAAGGATTTGGGTGAATTTTATAAGCAGACTTTGCAGATACTTTTTTGGTCCAGGATTTAGCTCATCTAATTTTCCGGTTGCTTGTGAGTCCTAAAGTATTCTCTGATATCTCAAGCCAGTAAAGCAGCAGATTTCTTCTGCCTGATCTGCAGGCAGATTGGGCAGGGTACACGCCCCACGGCAAAAGGCAGCTTTTAAAAAAATCACCTGGGTACTCTTTTCCTCCAGAGAGAAAAATATTCTCCACTTTCTCCCTGCTTTTGGTCCCTCTCAAGGATCTTCAGACAGATTCTGGAAAGTATTTTTTTTTTCTAAATTTCATAATTATTATCTATAGGAGGATTAGTCCAACTTAACTGCTCTGTCATTTCCTAAAGCAGAGTAAATAAAACAAAAACAGAAACAAAAGAATAGAAAAAAGAATAAAAAAGTGATGCCAAAACCAAAAGCTGCTAATTTTGATATAGTGTAGCTAATACAGAGTATTAGTAAAATTATTACTTGCCTAATCTGGACACTGTATTTCTAGTAATATAGGCTAATTTTATGTTAGAGGCTTTTAGGAGTTGTCACATTCTTTTTTTTTTTTTTTTTTTATTTGAGACAGAGAGAATGAGAGAGAGAGAGCACATGAGAGGGGGGCGGGTCAGAGGCAGAAGCAGGCTCCCTGCCGAGCAGGGAGCCCGATGCGGGACTCGATCCAGGGACTCGATCCAGGGACTCGATCCAGGGACTCGATCCAGGGACTCCAGGATCATGACCCGAGCCGAAGGCAGTCGCTTAACCAACTGAGCCACCCAGGCGCCCCAGGAGTTGTCACATTCTTGACTCATGTTATGCTTATGCGTATAGTTGTTCAAAGCATCTAGATTATTCTCACCTGAATTTCTCCTTCTCTTAAACCTAACTTACAGAAAATGACAGGAAATAAAAAGAGGAATGAACATGAATGGCCTTTGTTCTTTTACACAGCAAATAATCACACTTTACTCTTTTCTAATGTTACTTTAGCAGTTCTTCCCTCACCTGAGGATCAGAGATAGTTACTACAACAGTCTTCATGAAATGTCATGATTAAAACTTCTAACCCAGAGAGTGATGTGAACTACTTAATAAAAACCGGACAAAGCATAACTTTACAATTAGTAATTGTGACTTCTCAAAACACAATCCACAGTCTATAAATAGACCAACTAATTCCCTTGGATAAAAGAAAAACAAAAAGTTAGAATGTTAGAGGCTCATTGTTTTATTCTGAGGAGATAATTACATTGTTATATTTTCCCCTAGAATTTAATATTCCCATTGATAGGTTTGGTGTAAGTGGATTAGTAGTTTATCTTCTTTGATAGAATGAAATTGGAATGGCTTAATTATCTGTTTTATTGCAGATTCTTAGAATAGTGTTTTAATTTATTTGCATAATGGTTAAATCAACTTATAATTGTATTCATTTTCTTATATGACCTTGACTTATTGTATTAAGAATTTCAATTCATTTTAATTTTCAAATGTTGGAGGGTTCGTAATCATTTGAGTTACTAGTACAATGTGCAAATGACATGAACAAAATCTATCAAAATGTTGTTTTCCTTGAATCATTCCTTTTTGTATAACAGCTGTAAAGTTTACTGCAACCTAATCTCAAAACATTTGTGTAACTATTAGTAATTTCCAACTAATTGTGTAACTATTACTCTAAACTAATCTTCAAAAACATTTGTGTAACTGTTACAAAAGCCAAACAAGGAAAGGCACAGATGAAATTTAAAGTAAATTTAACTACACAGGGAGGTACAGCAACCAAAAGAACATGAGTTTGTTTGTTTGTTTTTTGCTGTTATTTTAAGGACTGTATAGAACTTGAAGACATCATGTGTGCCTGAAGACCAGAATTAAGTGTGGAAGGGAAAACTGAAAGAGCGTGTTGAAGGAGGAAGCATTTAAATAAGTAGGGACTTGTATATTTAGTGTCAGAGGATTGCTTGTTTCTTCATAGCACAGGGAGTTTACCGTAGTAGCTCCGAATAGTTCTGTAGAGTCCACATTGGAAGTTGTAGTTGTGGAAACTGAATGATAGCTTTGATCAGTTCAGAAGAAATCATCACTATTATTAACATCCTTAGTAACATCTCCATCAACATTATCAACACCATTTTCACAGTCAGAATCATTAACATTTATGTAAGTGTTTATTTTATCCCAGGCACTGGGCTGAACACTTTAAGTGCATTATCTCATTTTTTCTGATACTATGGGCGAGATACTTCTGTTAACTTTATTTACAGATGAGAAACCCAAGGCTTAAAAGGTTTAGTTAAATTGTCTTAAGGTCACAGAGGTAATCCGTGGCAGAGATTGAACTCAAAACTGGATTTTCTGTTCCCCTAAACCTATGTTCTTAACCACCAATAATGAAAAAAAAAATCTGGAAAGAATATGAAGCCTAAGCTACTAATTTTAAGATCTCTGGTTTGGAGTTTGCCATTATGCAATATAAAATTTTATGTTAGGGCCAAAATAATTTTCTACCAGTATGAATAATTCAAGGTCTGTTTATTTATCTTTATAATTTCCCACTTTGATTTTCAGTATCAGTTGAACTGCTGGAATAGAGTATTTGACATTATTATTTTAAAGGGTGTCAGACGGCTGAATTTTTCAAGGAACATATTTTTAGTATTTTTAGGACTTTTGCTTATCCTTTTTTTTTTTTCCTTAGGAAAAATTGGATGTAGGGGTGAGAAAAGAAGTCGATGGCATGGGGACATCTGAAATAAAATACGGAGACTCAGTATGCTATATACAACATATAAATACAGGCCTGTGGCTTACTTACCAGTCTGTGGATGTGAAATCAGTGAGAATGGGATCCATACAACGTAAGGTAAGATTATGTAAAAACGCAACTTATAGCCACCATTTTGTATGACAAAAATACACAAACGCAAAACAACAAGACTTTGAGCTACCTGCTAAACATGCAAAAAGGTCAAATCCCACCATAATAATCTCTTTGGTTTTTGTGAGGTGAACAGTGCTGGATGTTACATCATGGCTTTAAATATGAAGCCAAGAAATATACTCTTTTCTGGATTCTAGCAGTCTGCCTACTTCACTTTGTTCTCCGTGCTCCTGCCAGGGTTATGTCTCTAAAATGCAGGAGAGCTCATGCACTCTACCTAATTAATTACTTTAAATTTAAAGGCTTGTACTTGATTAAGTTATTAGAAGATTTTTGTGCATGTTTGGGAACTTAGGTATGTGAATGTACTTTTCCAACGCTAAATGTCATCAATTCTAAAACAAATCAAGTATTTTCACTAATAATTTGGTATCAAAATCAAGATATTCTATAAGTATAAAAAATAAATACACTGGATTTTGAAGGCAAAGAACAACAAAAAGAGAATGTTAAATATTACTTCATTAATAGCTTTGTTCTGTTTATTGGTTGAAATAGTATCTTGGATATATTAGGGTAAATCAAATATATAATTAAAATTTTACCTTTTTAAAAAAAAATTTTTTTGATGTGTGCTCTAGAAAATTTAAATTTACATATTTTAGAAACACTTTCTGCCACCCCTTCTCATCCACCCCATGCTTCCTTCCAATTACTACCACCCCAAAGGATAAATACTATCATTGCTTGTGATACTGGGGATGAGATTTGTGCAGAACTTTTTATTTCATTTTATGGATGGTGATTTTATTGGATTTGTCATACTGCATCCTATATTGTTATACATCAATCTTTACTAGAAAGGTAAGCATTCAAAGTATGATTGCACAAATCATAAGGAACAGAAAGAGGGAACAAAGCAAAATTCTTAACTCAGATATGACTTTCTGTGAGCTCTTATCTCGCACCGTATTTTTGTTATAGCTTTTATTAAGAGTTGAATATGATAAATGGTTATGGGAAAATATAGGTAGAAATGATAACGTGTAGACACATTTTTAAAATATTTATTTATTTGTTTGAGAGAGTGAGAGAGTGTGTGTGTGTGTGGGGGGAGGAAGAGGGAGAGAGAATCTCAAGTAGACTCCCCGCTGGGTGCAGAGCCCAATGCAGGGCTCAATCCCAGGACCCCAAGACCATGACCTGAGCTGAAACCAAGAGTAGGACACTTAACCCACTGAGCCACCCAGGGGCCCCGTCGTATTTTTGCAAAGATAGAAATAAGTTTTAATCAGAAGATCACTAGAAACTTCAGGTGCCATTTCCCCATTCTCTATACTTAAGTGGTAAATGCAAAAAAAAAATTATATATATATAATTTTTAAGCCATATATATATATGGCTTAAACAATTGTCTTCAATCTTTTTTTGCTCAAGTACCACTTGAATGAATTTTTAAAACCACACACCGCTTGGTATAGTTTTTGTTATAAATTTAAATAATTGCAAATAAGATGATTTCTGGCTTATTGTAAATAGGAACATTTTAAACCAAACTATACATATGTCTTTTAAATATGTTGTATGGTAATTAAATCCCAGGAGTTTCCACAATTACCTTTCCTCATCCTGCTGAGTTCAATGATAACACCAAGCCCTGGAAATTTTATCTTCTAAGTGTACCTCAAAATAATTCCCTCTGTCCCCTCCCTACAGATCTAGTTCAGTCTTTCTCATCCTTTGTGTGCACTATTTCCAGAGTCTCTTAACCAGTGTCTCTGCCTGCCTTCAGTCTTACTTCTCTCCAATCTATTCTGGCTTTATGACCGCCATGTTTGAAAACTGTCATGGCTGAGCTTTACTTCCTATGGTAATTCCAGTCTCACCATGACAAACCAGATCACTGCTTAATCAGTCCTTTCTCTGTCTTCAGTCCATTGCAGTTATGCTGGGGTTCTTAATCATTACTCCAGTGTCTTATTCCTTAACCATGGGTCAAAGTCAAAGTGGAACTTAGACTCACCATCATAGGCTAGCATAGAGCTTTCCTTTTAGAAAGCTAAGGGTATTGAGATGCTAACCAGTCTTAAGTTAGAGAAGAAAGACTTTATAGGCCATAGAAGAGATAATGTAATAAAATCTCTACTGTAGACTTATTACCACTTGGAGAACTATCTACTATAGTAAATCCTTAGGGGAAGACTTCAATGTGGTCACAATGTGTAGTACATATATATATACATACACACACACATATACATACGTATCCCACATCATGTGAATATTCATATTTTGCTGCAGAAATATAAATTATTGATTGCAGAGTGATGCACTGACCACACCAGAATATTACAAATAGTATACAGTTTATCTGAAAACATATGTCACCAAGAATTTTTAATTAGCACACGTAGGTCTTTTTAGAGCTGAGAGAATTGTACAACCATATCTTTAGTTTCTGTTTTCCTTCTGTTTATTAGTTTCTCAGAAAATGGGCTCATTCTTCTTCTCCATGTCAACCATCTTATCTTTCTGTATTCTTCTCTTTCTTCCTATTTTCTAGATCTGGCTTCTCGGTTGTGTCCTCCAAATCACTCATTTTGTTGTGTTTGGGTACTTGTCTCCTTAAGTTCTTTCAGTGCCTTTGAAATTTCACTTTTCTTGTAGTATTTCATGATCTCACCCCCAGTCACTTTTTATGTCAGCTTTCTGTTTTTTATCTATTCTGGTTGCTCGTCTTGTGTGCTTTCTTATTGTGAATCTTCACTCCTGTTTCACAGAAGTTATACCTTCTTGTATCCTGTGGACAATTGAAATAGTTTATATATGTAAGTGATATCCTGCTATTCCTGTTTTTCTGGCTTTTTAAAAACTTAGGAATTATTGCTGAATTTTATCAATTAAAGGAATTATAAATCATGTTTTGGTGTCCTTCTGTTTTTTGATAAATAAGGTAATGGACATTACGATATTGAAGAATCCTTAAAGACATAGATGAAACCCTATTTGGCCATAGTTTATTATGCTTTTAAAATATTAGATCTTATCCATTTATTATTAGAATTATTACATATATATTCAGAGATAAAATCAACTTTTCTTTGTTAGGGATACTGAAATTTGAATTTCATGGAATTTTCATATGTCACAAAATATTCTGTTTCTGGTCTTTTTCAACCATTTAAAAACGTAAAATTCATTTAAAGCTCACAGATTGTACTAAAAAAAAAAAGGCAACAGGCCATAGTTTCCTGACCTCTGGTCAGGACTAGCTTACTGTGAAAATTCTCTGTTCTTTGAAGATTCATTAGATCTCACTTGTAAACCTAGGATCTTTTAAATATTAACTCTTAAATTTCCTTTCTAGTCTCTTTTAAAGTAGAAAATTTGATGAGATCAGCTTATTTATTTGATTCTTAATTTGCTAGGAAGCCATCTGTTTCCTCTGGGATATTAACTTACATTTTTTGCCATTGGTTGTAAATAGTATTGACTTATGACAGTGCTACAATTTGAATGTCTTTTGTCTCTTATATCTTCTTATGGGTTTTTTTTTTCTTCTTTTTAAAAATTTTATCTTTAGCATTGCTTGTGAAAGGTTTATCTATTTATCTCCTCAAAGAATTAAATTTTAGGTTATCTTTTTAAAAAGCACTTAATTTGGTTTCTAGTTCATTAATTCCTCTTTTTATCTTCATTAATTCCACTTTTCCACTTTGTTTTTCTTTTTTTGAGTCTTACAACAAGTAATATGTTCCTTCATTTTATTTTTATTTTTATTTTTTAAGATTTTATTTATTTATTTGACAGAAAGAGACACAGAGAGAGAGGGAACACAAGCAAGGGGAGGGGGAGAGGGAGAAACAGGCTTCCCGTGGAGCAAGGAGCCCGATGCAGGGCTCGATCCCAGGACCCTGGGATCATGACCTGAGCCGAAGGCAGACACTTAACGACTGAGCCACCCAGGCGCCCCTATGTTCCTTCATTTTAATCATTTTTTTTTCTTTGTCAGTGAAGACATTTAAGGCTACAGAGTTGCCTTTGAATACAGACATAGCTCTGTCTCATTGATTTTGGTCTAAAGAGTTCCTCTTTACTTTCTAGATAGTGTATAATTTTAATTCTAGTTATTAATTTTAGTTCAGTACACCTGCTTAGATGTGCTGAAATGTCTTGCTACAAGGATTGAGTGAAGGAAGCTAGAGACACATAGTACCATTTATGTGTAATACATAACTGACCTTTGCTATGAAGAGTTGGGAAGGTGGGGAGCAGTGTAGAGGATGGGGCCAGTAACGGAGCACTAGGGGACTTTAAGGTAGTATAATGTTCTCTTTCATGATTGGGGTGTTGGTTGCATGGTACATTCATTTAGCTGTTCACCTAAGATTTCTACACTTATTATTTCCATAGAAAGTTCAAAAACATAAAGCCTAACAAAAGACCGAATAAAATTGCATTTTTTAAAGAACTTTGATGCCTTAGAAACAATGATCATTACTTATTACTCAGTCTGTGTTCAGAACTGCTGTCTAATTGGCATACCAATGCAATGTTTTCCTTTACTGCTTTGTTCAGAGTTTGCTTAGACTGTAGTTCAGTCACTGAACATAGATATGTGAGAACATTCTGGTGTCTGTTTTGTTGAACTCATTTACTGACTCATTCTTTAAAAGAAAAACTCAATGAATATATTGAGTGGTTTGTAAGAGACCTGCACCTCTTATTTTAAATGTTACACATCAGCTTATTGCCCCTTGTACCTGCCTTTTGACTCTATTTATTGTTAGGGCTTACCTTTGGAGTGCACATCTTCTTAACACCCATTTAGAAAGGAGATGGGAGTAATGGTGTTATTTCTGCATTTCTACAGGCTATTATGCATCATGAAGGTCACATGGATGATGGCTTAAATTTATCTAGATCTCAGCATGAAGAATCACGGACTGCACGAGTCATCCGGAGCACAGTCTTCCTTTTCAATAGATTTATAAGGTACATTTTCTTTTGTTGTAGTAGTGGTTTGACATTTTATTTCAATGTCCTTATTGGATTTACAAATACATAATTCTAAAATATACGATGGTGGTGAACCTGTGATTTGGTGGGTTGGCAGTACACATTAGAAAATGATAGATGACTTTATGTCTTTCTCATAAATAAACTTTTAAAAAGGGAATGTGATTTTTAGAAATTGTTTGTGTAACTTATAATTTGTAACTGTAGTTCAGGATTATTCTGTAATATACCCTTATGCTGGAACTGTTTAAATTTCCTTTCACACAGAGGGTAATGAAGCCTAGATACTTGTGAGTTTTGAACTGTATGTATGTATTGATTTTAAAGGGTGTGGGGAGGAGCAGAGGGAGAGGGAGAGAGAGAATCTTAAGCAGGCTCCATGCCCAGTGTGGAGTCCAGTGCAAGGCTCCATCTCACAACCCTGAGATCATGACCTCAGTTGAAATCAAAAGTCGGACACTTAACCAACTGAACCACCCAGGCACTGCTTGAATGGTATTTAAAAGTGATTCTTGTAGTAAATAACTTTTCCTACTTCATAATGGAAACAGTTGCATATCTACAAACTAATCAAGCTTGTGGTCAGGGTGTTTCCTGGTAACATTATACCAATATACATTCTGGCTTGTGATGGATATATCCTATGTCTCTTTAAACTTGCCAATTTGATGGAAAAAAATTTATATGTGCGTGTATGTATATACAGATAGATGTATGTATTTATAATAATTTTTTAAGTTGAATTTATTCAAGAATTGTGAAAATAGATATTTCATCTTTGTTGACCAGATTTGTTTTTCTTTGTGATTTACCTATTATATAATTTAGTTCATCATGTTCATGATTTTTATATATGTGAGTTTTACTTATATGCTCATTAGTATTTACTGAACTATTAGACTTCCTGAATTTATACAGTTCTTTAGTGTATCTTAGAAACTTTGAAACATTTTACATAATTACAGAATATTTTTAAGGGTATGTTATTTTAAGGAAAATAATTTGATCCTTCCGTAATATTCATGAAAGCACAAAATTCTTTAAAATCTCCATGTCTTTACAATATTGGCACCAATGTATTTCTCAAAGTAAATTCTTTTTAAGTATTTGTTTTATTAATGTAGGCTTATTTACTATTAAGAGTCTAATTTTTAGGGGTGCCAGGGTGGGTCAGTCATTAAGTGTCTGCCTTCGGCTCGGGTCATGATCCCGGGGTCCTGGGATCGAGCCCCGCATCGGGCTCCCTGCTCCATGGGAAGTCTGCTTCTCCCTCTCCCACTCCCTCTGCTTGTGTTCCCTCTCTCACTGTGTCTCTCTCTGTCGAATAAATAAATAAAATCTTAAAAAAAAAAAGTTTAAGTTTTAAAAATGCATAGGCAGGCTTCTGTTTTTTACTTCTTAGAGTGAAAGTCAAGGTCATTTAGTTTTTCTTCATTTGTGTTTTCTTATGTAGTTTCTTTTCTTTTTAAGATTTTATTTATTTTAGAGAGAAAGAGTGCACGAGTGCATGCTCGAATGTGGGAGGGGCAGCAGGAGAGAAAGAGAATTCTAAGCACACTCCACACTGAGCACGGAGCCCGGGGTGGGGCTCGATCTCACGACCCTGAGATCATGACCTGAGCCGAAACCAAGAGTCAGATGCTTAACTGACTGAGCCACCCAGGCGCCCCTCAGTTTATTTTCTGTGACCCTTCTGGTCTCTGTCTTCCATGTCAGGGTGGTGGTGATGGTGGTGGTGGAATTGTATATGTGTGCATGTGCGAGCATGTGTGTGTGTGTATGTGTGTGTGTGTGTTTGTTTGCATTTGTGTTGTGAGAAGGGATTCTATTTTTCTTGACTGCAAGAAAAACATATTAAACCTTCTTTTCCTTTGGTAGATTAATGAATGTTTTCTGAAAGTAAGTTATATTAGGGGGAATCTGTGTTTGGTAGTAATATTGTTTAATCTTCAAAGTACAAAATGTAGAGATGAAATTCATAGCTTTAATTTTTGCTCTGATATAGTATGATTCTACCACCTTTGGTTTTCCTCAATTATTTTTTTCTCTTCATTTTTTTGTTCATACATTAAGATGGTGAATGTCTTTATAGGAGACAGGTGTTGTAAAACTTAACATAATTAACAACTTTAGGAATCTTGGATAGTATTTGACAAGAGGCTTCTAGAAAGTAATTTAATGGTTACATTGCTGAGAGCAGATAAATGTCAGTTTTTAGGTTATTAATTGAATATACTATTTCTTTTTACATTTAAAAATGTAGGTACTGTATTTGATGGGGAACCTGGATGGCTCAGTTGGTTGAGTGTCCAACTGTTGGTTTTGGCTTGGGTCATGATCTCGGAGTCGTGGGATTGAGTTTCTTGTCAGGCTCACACTGAGTACGGAATCTGCTTGTCCATCTCCCCTCCCCCACCACCCTCCTGCTCACACACATGGGTCCTTGGCCCGCACACTTGCATGCTCTCTCTCTCTCTCTCAAATAAAAAAAAAATCTTTAAAAAAATGTAAATACTATTTTTGAGTCACTTTTGAATTTCATTCACTTTAGTGTGAGAGTTGAGTTTGACTTCTTTATAAATACATTTATGATTCAGCTAAAGTGTAATAGGATAAAATGTTTAGAATGGAAGTATATCATTGTATATACATTTTCATTGTAAAAGGGGAGAAATAATTTTCTTCTGAGAAGTCATTTCTTTTAGTTTTTGGGCATAGAAAGACTTATAGAGATGATAAAACTAAACAATTCCATTGTAATTGGGAATTTCAGACAAAAACTTTAGAAGAGTTGTACAGTTTTCGTATTTGTACTCTTTATAAGGCTGAAGTCAACTATTTCAAAATTATTTGTAATCTTTATGTAATTGATGATACATTTTAATTATATTTGTGAGCATTGTCAATTCAAAGATAAGCTAATTCTCATTTATGAGGCCCTTATTGTTTTTAAAATGTAAATTCTAAAGCAGATAATTAGCCAGGAACATTTCCTTGGAATAAAATATTGCCACATAATTTTACTGTTGCAGAGAGCAGGAAAAGAAGTATAATATTTTATGCATTAAATTTTGTCATGCCTAATATGAGTATTGCTATATCAACTATATAGTATATGCATTCTCCCATTCTTTTATGGTATCATGTGTTTTTTAATAAACTTCTTATTTTAAAATGATGTTGAACATTTTATTTATTTATTTGGCAGAAAGAGAGAGCACAAGCAGGCGGAGCGGCAGGCAGAGGGAGAGGGAGAGGAACAAGCAGACTCCCTGCTGAGCAGAGAGCCCAATATGGGGCTCAATCCCAGGACCCTGGGATCATGACCTGAGCCAAAGGCAGATGCTTAACCAACTGAGCCACCCAGGCACCCCTTATTTTGAAATGATTTTGATTTACAGATACCATATTTTAAAGTTCTTTCCAGATACATTCAAAGCTATGAATTTTAAAGCTCAGAATCTCAGAAAGCTTAACAAATTAACGTATTGACATGCCAGTAATAGGTTTTTCTTCAAAGAAAATGCACCACGATGTTTCTTAATCCAATTTTAAATACTTTTTTTGTCTGATAAGAGGAAAACATTTTAATATGTTATTTTCTGATTAATGAGAAAACTTTAAAAATTAACATCATTGGAATGTATTTTTAAACAGGCAGGAATTTTCAGAATGGCAGTGAGGGTCACTGATCATGTAGCAGTTAACAGTTCCTTCTCCAAAAACAAAAAACAGAGCAAGTGAAGTCAGAATTATGAAGCTGGGAAGCTGCATCTTAAACCTTGAAGTGTATGTAGTGATTTAAAGTGAAAATCAATTGGTTTCTAAATACTGAGACCATTGGCTTTGTAGGAATTGGTTCTCAAGGCCCTTCAGGTTTTTGTCTAGGTGAGTTTCTCTTGATACTGGTGGTTTTAATATAGCATCATATATAGTTGACAAAATTTAGAATTTTTTATTTGAATATATTAATTATTGTTGTTTGAGGAAAACTAGGACCTTGCCTATGGGTTCCTTTTACAGTGGTGTAGGGAGAGAAGATAAAGCTTTACATCCTCTGTGGTCTAAAAAATAATAAGATTGCAGATCGCTGATATAGAGAAATGTTTGCTATTTATTTTAGGGGCCTTGATGCGCTCAGCAAAAAAGTGAAGGCTTCCACGGTGGACCTCCCTATAGAATCTGTGAGTCTAAGTCTGCAGGACCTGATTGGCTACTTTCACCCCCCAGATGAGCATTTAGAGCATGAAGACAAGCAGAACAGATTACGAGCTCTAAAGAACCGGCAGAATCTCTTCCAGGAAGAGGTGAGTTTCTACCAACATTCATTTTTTATGCTACTGTCTTAGGAAAACAACTTCTCTGTAGGGAAATTCTCTGACAGTTCGCATTCTGAGTTGGGTGAGCAGGTAAACTATGGCATAAGGGAACCAGACCTTGGAGGAATCCTGCAATTATTTTTGTTTCTCTGTCAGGGAGTTCTCATTTAAAAAAAAATGGAATTCTTCCTTCCCCTGGCAAAGGACATTTTTTTTTGCTGTCTGCTCAGCCTTCATGCTGATCATTCATTGCACTGCAGTTTACTTCATGTTTGTTATATAAACATAGTATCTTGAAGTGTCTAAATGAATACAGGCTTTGAAAAACAAGAAGGTTTTTTTCTAATTTTTTTAATTTTAATTTTATTTTTTAAAGATTTTGTTTATTTATTTGAGAGAGAATGAGAAAAACAGAGGGAGCATGAGAGGGGGGAGGGTCAGAGGGAGAAGCAGACTCCCTGCTGAGCAGGGAGCCCGATGTGGGACTCGATCCTGGGACTCCAGGATCATGACCTGAGCCAAAGGCAGTTGCCTAACCAACTGAGTCACCCAGGCGCCCCAACAAGAAGGTTTTTCGACTGTTCAGGTTCTTGAGGCTACTTGGATGTGCCTGAGGGGCCACAGGAAGCTTTGTATTGGGAAGGAATCTGCCCAGGAGAGGCAGAGCTCAGGGCTCTCTGCTTAGAGCAACTCCACTTATTACTTTTATGTGCATTCAGTTTTTGTGTGTGATTTTATTTCATGCACATTCCAGTTAAAAAGAGCTCAAGTGCCATATTTCATAGACAGAATAACAGAAGGACTGAGGGATGTTTAACGATTCTAAAACGAGTGTTGGAATTAGTACCATATATTCAAGAGTTTCAGTGGGAGGATGTCAGAGGTGAGCTGGCAAATAAGGCTAGCTCAGCAGGTGTTCCCATTCTTCTCAGTGTTCCCTGTATGTGGAATAATGAATGTGTCTGAGTAAAAGTATCTTTGTGAAAGTATCTAAGAAAAAAGGTTAGAGAATATTGCTGAGGACCCATAAGCCCTAATTCTACATTCTTCTAGTCTGAAAACCGTTTCCTGATTTTCCATCAAAGGCCTTTGAAATTCACATTAATTTATGAGGACTTTTCACTGTGTATACAAAAAACTGATGTGTTTAGAGACCGTAGAGGTATGAAAGCACAGGGCAGGTCAGCATGAGTCAGTAACAACATGGAGTAGTTTGTTGGGTCCTTTACATTTGATGTGTGCCAAAATGTTAGACTATGCTGCATTCACTTAGTATCCTGAAAAACTAAAATGAAATACTGGGCTGTGAAATTTTGAAGTATTGATTTGGATTTTTTTTTTTTTTTCAATTTCTCATGGAAGACAGCATGGATGGGGACCTAGAAATGTGCATAGGTTCATGGCACCTCTTAGAACTCTGTGAGAAATAGGTTTCCTTGATCAGTCAACTTGAACTAGCTCCTCCTTTCATGTGCTTTGCCTCATTTTGGCAACCTTGATCTAGCAATAATAATAAAAGCATAATTTCAAATGTAGACAGCATCTTACAAAGCCGTATAATGCATTTTTATTTGCTTCAAAGATCTCTTTTCATGAGCTTTTCTTCATTTATTAGCTCTTTCATTTAATATTAAAAGTAATGATAATGATCATGATCATAATCTTGCCTACCCTAAGAACAAGGATTCTTAGCTCTTACACTTTTCTAGGGGAGGAAGAGAAGTCGTTTTCCTCTACTCCTCTTAGGTTCATTGGTTGGGGTCCTGCAGACTAGAGTGACAAAAGACAGATATATAAGAGAAAACAAGGTGTTTATTAACATGTGAATCATGCATATCCATGGGAGCACTCAGTGATGAGCAACTCAAAGGAGTGGTTAGAACTCAGGCTTATACAGCATCTTAACAAAAAAAGGACAGTAAATTTGTAGAAAAGGAAAGAGACAAAGGAAAGGAGTTTTGAGCTTCTAGGGGTAGCAAGTTGTGGGAAGGTGTATATATGGAGGAACTAGTGGAAGTTAAGGGTGAGTTAGTAAAGTTATGTAGATTCCTCTGTGAAGCCTCTGGGCTGATAAGTGTTGGGCCTTGTTTCTTGTGGTTAAGCATCTCCTGTCCTTCCTGGTAGAGGAAAAGGGCAGAGAGTTTTTCTTGTGTATGATTTTTCTCAGTTGCCTTCAGCTCAAAATAATCCTTATGCCAAAGTTGCATATCTTGGGGTGGCATTCTCTGAACCTCTTCATGTACCCCTCATGGTAGAACACAGTTGTGACTGATCCATTAATCCAGTAGTAAACCTTGCAAATAGAAGTATAAAGCACATAGTTTTGTATTGTTCTTCTGCTTCCATTTGAAAATAGCCCTCAGGACTTAAAAACCACTTGAATTATGTCAAGAACATTTTATTTCACATGCAAGTGTGTCTCTTCCTGACATTTAAATAATATGATCTCAGTTTTCTTTATGATTAACAGTCTTACTTTAAGCCAGGCTTTTTTTTTTTATTTTTAAATTAATCAACTTAGATTTTTTTTTTTTTTTTGGTCTGTGAGCAGAATCATGGTTTCTTATGGTAATTTGTATTAACCTTCCAGGGAATGATCAACCTCGTGCTCGAGTGTATAGACAGGCTGCACGTGTACAGCAGCGCGGCGCACTTTGCTGACGTCGCCGGGAGAGAAGCCGGCGAGTCCTGGAAGTCGATTCTGAATTCTCTCTATGAATTGCTAGGTAAGAAGTATGACGGTTTTCAAGGCAACTGACTCACGTCTATTTCAAATGATCACATAGCAGGTAATGTAGTTTCATGATATGCTTCTTCATCGAGGCTTTTAGTGTTTAGTGTTGTTGCACTTAAAGCCAAGTGATGTTTATAATACTTATGTCCATCTCTGAGTGTGGACTGTGGCCAGAGCAGTGGATTGGTCTCTGGTTTATGGAGGGGAGTCTTCGAGGGTGTGAGTTTGTGGGTGAGGGACCTCTGTGTGAATTTGCATGAAATATTTCCTTTACGATTCTCAGGTTAGTACCACAAGACCCCTCTTTCTCCCTCACAAGAATCTTGTCAGGAACCTTCTCCCTTTTCCTTCTGTAGTCTTTTTGAGATTTGCGTTTGCACCCTCTATATGTGCTGGAGGTAAATTAGGAACGCTTGTGGTGGTTTGTGCTACATTCCTTTGACTGTATGCAAACATATGTCCTTAGTATTTTTGGCCTGGGCTATTCCACTAGCTTTCACTTGTCTCTTGTCAAGAACTATGAACTTGCAAGCGAGTGAGCTGGCCTCCAATGAGGATAAAGAGGTATAGTTTATTTCTCAAAGCAATGGATGAAGCCAAAATATCAGCATTCTTGGGGCCAATTCCTCAAACCCCACTTCTCATAGGACAATATGAAGGGAACAGTTGACATGCAGTGGATTGAGTCACAGGAAAGGAATTGTGAGCTTAGGGAGTCCAAATCAGTTACACTGGAAATACTCCTGCCCACCCTTTTGCTTTGGATGGAGACACCATCTCTCTCTTCCAAGGCTTCTTGCTGCAAACATCCTTGAAAAGAAAACCCAAAGCAAAGTCTTTCAGTGGCTCCTTCACAAGACATGCAAAAGAGGAGACCCGTGGAGAATGACCTCTCTCTTCACTTGTCCTCAGTTCCAAAATCCCAGATTCATCTGGTACACTGTAACTGCACATCTCTTCCATTTAGACATTTCTCACCTTTTTTCCCATCATTCCAGAAGGTGAAGTTTAACTTGCTTCGCCTGGTACTTGAGGCCCCTGTGAACTCTTCCAGGCTGGTTCTTGCCAGTGTCTTTCCCCTTTCTCTAGCCATACCCATTTCTGAGTGCCCTGTCCATGCTTCAGTGACATTTTCCTGCTCCCCCCTTTTCCAGAATTCCTGTATATCCTTTGAGGCCCAGTTTACACCTGACTTTTTTGAAGTTAATGTTGACTTTTTTCTAACTCTCAAGCACAATTGAACAGTTCCTTCTCTCTCTCTCTCTCTCTCTGCTTTCTTGGCACTTAGTATTTACTTGTGTTATAGCACTTACCCATTTCTTACTTAGTTACATATGTGCCTGTGAGCTCTGGGGCAAGAATGGTACCTTTTCTGATTTTTGCATCTCTGTCCTTTAACTTCATGTCTGGCACATGGCAGATACTCAGTAAATGTTTACTAATTAAATAAATTGAGTTCTGATAGAGTAGGAAAGTATAATTCCTAAGTAGAGAAAAGAAGTCTTGAGGCATTTTTGTGTGTGTGTGTTAAGAATGAAAGGTAGTCAAAATATTTGGAAATTCTCTATAATCTAATTGAAACTCATTAAAACTTAATAATACTATTTAGCAAATAGAACTCTTGTGCCTGCTAGCATTTCTAATATCCTCCCTTTAGGTAGGCTATTTGATCTGCCATGAAAATTAAACACATGTAGTTTGGTACTTTCAGAATAAGGGGTAACAGTGGCTAGCATTTCTTTGAGCAGGACCAGGCCACAGAGGCTTTCTAGGAATCTGGATTTATTATTTTACCCATGAAATCATGAGGACAAGGATTTTATGATGCCAACATTCTAGGGGCTGCATTTCTTTTCCAGTGAAGAAATTACAGCACTGAATTTCTGTATTTGGTAGGGACTGACGTATGGTAGTGTTTTAACACCACAGTTTAACATCTTCACTTGCTATGACATGGGATTCATTTCTGTGACAAACTAGATGCTTAAGATCAAGAGGTGCCTCATCTGTGTGTGTTTGAGGATAGGAAGGATTATGTGCAGAGACAATGTTGTTGTAGAGAAATCTAGATAATGTGCATCTTACATTTTCACATCAGCTCTTTCCATAGTCTGTTACTTTTTTTGTTTCAACCGATCCATGTGCTCATGTATCCATAAGTAATAAAAATGTACAGAGAGAATTATAATGTTTTTTCTAAAATCATAGAAAAAAATCTAATCCAGCAGAGTCAACACTTCAGTTTTATCATTTCGGGCTACGTATCCCTCAAGCTTATATTCCTTTTACCTTCACAGACCTCTTTGATTAAATCTCATTATTTTAGAACCTATTGGAGTAGTAGTAATAAACTCTACAAAATGCTGGAGACATGGAGAGTGGGAGTACTGCTCCTCATCAGAATTGGTTTCATGGCTTGATTTTTAATGAGACCATGGCTAAAGATATGATTTTTAAATGGTTTATTCAGAGTGCGGGGGGGAAGAAGCAGTTGTTGTAGGTGGAATGATGATAGATCTCTTAGAATGTGTCCACTTGCAAATTACAGCCTCGACTCAAAGTGGCTCACATAGTGGAGGGCATTTATTGGCTTGTAGAGCTGGAAGTCAGCTAGTGGGTGTGTACTCAATGGCTTCATCATGGCATCCAGAACCTGCTTCTTTATATCTGTTCTGCCTTCCACAAGGGTCAGCTCCCTCCAATGCCGGCTTCCCTTATGTGGCCTCAGTGGGCTGCCCTTAGCTCCAGTGCTGCAGATTTCCTCTCTGACATGGAAGAAGTGAAAGAAGGCTGCTCCTTGAAATTATCTTAGGAAAGAGCATGCCATTTCCTAAACCCCCCTAGCAAATCGCCTCTTTCATCTCATTAGCCCAGCTGTGTCTGTAGTCTTTCCTGAGCTCATCATTCTTGCAAGGGAGGATAGGAATTTCACCAACACTGGCTCTGACTGATCAAGGACTCACTCCTGGAACTGGGGCCAAGCCCTTGGACTGCTTGGCTGCCCTACAGAGGTGAATGTTGCAGAGAATTCTGGGGAAGAAGCTAAAGTGTCCAGCTCAAATGTTAACTTAGATACTTGACTCATCCAAAAGGTTTTATGGACTAAATTCTAACCTGAGTGCCTTTATCCACCATGTGGCACCATGTGTAAAGAGTGTTGGCACTCAATAAATATTTGTTTGAATTATTCAACAAATGTATTAGAGATTCCCATGGAGGTTAGATTTTCCTGTAACAGGTTAGATGTGGCCATCGAGACACTGTATTACATACCAGTGCACCTGTTACTCTGCCACCATTGTGTCTTTTTTCTTGAAAAACAAAAGCTTAATCTTTAATCCATAGGTAACAGTCTCTGAGAAAATGACCCTTCTTTTAGCCAAGAAGGTCTCAGAATTAAAGCTCCCCTACTTGTATGACTTTGAACAGATAACTAAACTCACGCTCAGTTTCTTCATCTGCAACACTTAATCTGGAGTTCCTATTCCTGAGGATTATCATACAATCCCCTGAGTTGATGTAAAGTGCTAAGAAGAATACCAGGCACATAGTGAGTGATACCTATTGTTATTATACATATTATCTGTAAATGGCTATAATAATTCCCTTTATAATGATGTTGGATGGCTTAAGTATAGTAATGTATTTCAAATGCTTACCATAGTGTCTTATTGCTATTCTCATTATTCCTTTTTTTTTTGGATGCTTTTATCACCATCCTCGTCCTCATTTACATAGTAAAGCCTTCTTTTTTGACTTCTCTTTCTATTCTTACTGTTTTTGCCTTTTAAATATACCTCAGAAGTTACCTGGGTGGCTCAGTTGGTTAAGTGTCTGCCTTCAGCTCAGGTTGTGATCCTGGGGCCCTGGATCAAGTCCTGCATCAGGCTCCCTGCTCTTTAGGGAGCCTGTTTCTCCCTCTGCCTCTCTCTCTCTCTCTCCCTCCATCTCTCATGAATGAATAAATAAAATCTTTAAAATAAATAAATAAATATGCCTTAGAGGGGTGCCTGGGTGGCTCAGTCAGTTAAGGGTCTGCCTTCGGCTAAGGTCATGATCCCAGGGTCCTGGGATGAAGTCCCACATCTGGGGGCTCCTTGCTCAGCGGGGAGCCTGCTCCTCTCTCTCCCTCTGCCCCTCCCCCACATTTGTGCGCTCGCACTCTTTCTTTCTCTCTCAAATAAATAAAATCATTTAAAAAGAAATAAATGTGCCTTTTCACTTGGAACTGTTGGATATAACAAGGGAATTTTCTGGATTTTGAAAATATAGAAGATGTAGCATCATGATTATTGTAGATACATGGTGGCTCTTGGTTTCCTCATCAGAAAAGGGAGGAAATAAAGTTTTCTTCATAGTTCCCTCCAGGTTGAAAATTTTATATTCCATTGTTCCATGCATTCCCTGAACACACCCATCTCTTACATCTGTATCCTCCACATCTGGTGTATAGCTGGTATTCAATAAATACTTGAGAATCACATTGATAATCGGATGCTGTAAGATTTCTGGTTAATCTCTCTGACTCTTTTCCTTCTCTCCGCCGATGTTTATTGGAGACATCGGGGAGCCCTCACACACTTCTTCATGAATTTCCGTTGACTCTCAGATAGTTGGTATGCACCCTTCCTGTTCTAGTCTTTGGAATACTCAAGCTCCATGTCTGGTCTGTCTCTCTCCCTTCTCACCTGTGACCTCACTCACTTTGTTTCTAGTTCCTGAGCTTTGGGTGCCTCCCATCCAGTACTTTTCTTCCAGAATGTCTAGAATATAAGAGGTCGATATAAGAGGTTTGGTAGACAGTACATATATATCTCTGTATTAAAGACCAATATGTAGATATACAGAACATATTTCTTAAATATATGTATCTTGTTGCCTTAATTATTTACATCCCATTTGATTAAGAAAGGATTTGAGGGAGCTATTACTTAAAATTGACACAATTAGAATTCCCCAAGACTCACATCTGAAAGGAAGATAACAGTATAGTAATCATAGATGCCAATAAGATAATACACAGTGATTTCAGACACACGCATATTTTGTGGCTTTTAAACTAATTTTTTCATGCAGCAAGAGACATAGTTCTGAATGTACTTTCCAAATACACACCCACACACACACACACACATACGCACACACACATATTCTTAACTTTAACTTTTACATTTTCACATTGCTACTCCTGAGAGTTTTTGTTAATCCCCCACACCTATCTCTCTCTCTCTCTTTTAATATCTCTCTTCAGGGAAGCTTCTTTTTCCATTTTGTTTGTTATTTCCCAAGTGTCTTGAATCTCTGTTCCTTTTACAGTCTTTTCAAAGGGTGTCCTCTGTAACAGAAACTGTGCCATGTTGGGAGAATGTGGACTTGGAGTCCAATGAATCTGGATTTAAATAAGAGTCTAATCCGTTCAAAAGATTAATTGAGTGCTTGCTGTCCGAGATGCCCTAATCTGGGCAGTGAGGGTCAGCTGTGACCAGGATATAGTCCCTGTTCCCATGAAGTTAATGGTTGAGTACGAGACACACAGTGTAAATAACAAAGCTTGTCATGATGCTGTGCAGTTACTGACTTTATTGCCTTCACCATCTTGATGCAAGTTACTGTTTAGTCATGTAAGTAAGTGATTAATACAGGACTGATAAATTTAACTACACAAAAATTAAAATGTTTATGATAAATGCTATCATTAAAAAAACAGTTGGGAATTTTGTAAAATATGCCATCTATATGAAAGACAAAGGCTCAGTTTCTGTAATATATAGAGTTTTCAAAAATCCATAAAAAAAGGAAATATTGGGGGGTGGGGGGATGGGTTAGCCTGGTGATGGATATTAAAGAGGGCACGTTCTGCATGGAGCACTAGGTGTTATACGCAAACAATGAATCATGGAACACTACATCAAAAACTAAAGATGTAATGTATGGTGATTAACATAACATAATAAAAAAATAGAATAAAAAAAGGAAATATTATCTAATGGAAAAACAGACAAAAGATGGAGACAGGTAGTTCCCAGAACAACAAATAAAATAATAAAAGATTCTCAACATGATGAATAATTGCAAATTAAGATGATGAATAAGGATCATTTTTCATTTATTAGCTTGGCACAGATAAAAAATTTGATAACACCCGTTGTTGGGTAATATTTTTTTGGTGGGAGGGTAAATTGGTGGAATCTAAAACAAACTTTGGTTGGCAGTACACATAAAACTTAAAATGTATTTCCTTTTACTCTAGAAATTCTACTTTAAGATATGCATTCTAGAGATATATTTGCACAAGTGTGGGAAGGATGTCCACTGCAAAATTGTTTATAAATTGCATAAAATTGAAAACTATTTTTCTATCAAGAGGGGATTGGTTACAAAAGTAATAGCGTAGTACTGTGTTATCATTGAAAATTGAGATAAACACATCATTGGGAAAACTGTATAAGACGGGCCAGATTGCTGTTCTTTTTAGCATGGCCATCTAGGATATGGTATTAAGTGAAAAAAAAAAAAAGATGAACCCTGTATGCACATTAAGATTCCAATTGCATCATATTAGAAATATGTAGAAAAAGATATGTTCTTGTACACCCTGGACATTTCGGAAGGATGCACAGAAAACTGCTAGGTGACTGCTTTTCCAGGGACAGATCTTTTACTTTCCTGTGTGTTCCATTATGTATTTATTCTTACTCTATTTACACGCATTACTTCTATAATTGAAAAAGTCATTAACATAAATGTGTAATGTTACACAATTGAGGATGAAAGGGAAAGCTAGTATATTAATTCCAGTTGAGTGAAGAAATAGAATATTTATAAGTCAGTGCGTGCATATAAAGAAGATCTCTTTCAGTATATACATGGTAGGTTCACTGGTGGTTGTTCAAGGTAAATAGAATGATGAGAGATTTTGTGGCTTAAACCTTTCTTTGACTACTTTTGATTTTCTCTTTTTATTGTAGTGAACACTGATTTCATGATTAGAAAAAAAAAACGAATACAGTCTTAGGTTGACTTAACCATCTGCTGCCAATAATTTTTATTGGAGTCAGTATGATCATAAGATAAGTAACTATCTCTACTCGAGGATATACTTCAGTCTGTCTACAAAAGTATCAGATCTGCAGCAAGATTTGGAGTTCATAAGATATTTATACCTCACAGTCCTTCCTTACCCAGCTATCAGGAAGTTTGGCTTGGGTATCATTAACTCCAAATTCATTAAGCCTCCTTCCAGTGCTTCCAACGAGGAAGACTGTAGATCTTGTCTGGGCTTTCTGTGTGGAAATAAGCCGCCTTCTTTTTTTTTTTTTTTCTTCAGCAGGTGTATTTAGCATGGAGAGAGCAGGTGGGAATGATAATCTATAACAATTTAAAAATTTGACACAGATATATTTAAATATATGTGTTTTAGGTGGAGAATGACAAAAGTAGATTTATGAGCCTGCCACCTGGAGGAACTGAGAATCTTAGAGACACCAGTATTCATAGTTTAAAGGCATTGCTGTCGCATGCTTCTGTATGTCTTTTCTGAAATCCACACAATTAATCTGTAGGAGGCTTGCAAGCCAGGGTGGTTTTCTAAAGATGTCTGAGAAATGGCTCGTTGGCAAACTCTATGAATACTTACTTTATGAAGATTCAAAGGATGAAACAAACAGCAAAGGCCATAGCCCTCTCAGGAAAGGAGAAGTTACCGGTTTCTGAATACTTTAACACTTGGAAAGGGTAAGAGTGATGAAGGATTTTGGCACATCTGGGGCATTCTCCTGGTGTCGTAAGGAGGCAGATCTTCTGAAATGCCGTAAACCACTGGGGGAGGTAGTCAGGAGATGTAAGAGGAGGGCCTTGCTTCAGACTCGCTTATACCAGGGATTACTCTGGCATCTGAGCGTACAGATGTTTCTGTGTTGTCCTCCAGGAAATCCTGACATTTTATAAACAAAACACATTATTTCTTTTCAACTTGGTAATAATCTCATGTCTGTGAAATGACCATGACAGTCACTAATCCATTTTTTAAAATTTTATTGTTATATTAATCACCATACATTACAGCATTAGTTTTTGATGTAGTGTTCCATGATTCATTGTTTGCGTATAACACCCAGTGCTCCATGCAGAACGTGCCCTCTTTAATATCCATCACCAGGCTAACCCATCCCCCCACGCCCCGCCCCTCTAGAACCCTCAGTTTGTTTCTCAGAGTCCATAGTCACTCATGGTTTGTCTCCCCCTCCGATCCCCCCCTGCATTTTTCCCTTCCTACTATCTTCTTCTTCTTTTTTTTCTTTTTAACATACAATGTATTATTTGTTTCAGAGGTACAGGTCTGTGATCGCTTAGCATAATACCCTCTAGTTCCATCCACGTCAATTGCAAGTGGCAAGATTTTGTTTTTTTGATGGCTGCATAATATTCTATTGTATATATATACCACATCTTCTTTATCCATTCATCTGTTGATGGACATCTTGGCTCTTTCCATAGTTTGGCTATTGTGGACATTGCTGCTATAAACATTGGGGTGCACGTACCCATCTGGATCACTACATTTGTGTCTTTGGGGTAAATACCCAGTAGTGCAAAGGCTGGGTCGTACAGTAGCTCTATTTTCAACTTTTTGAGGAATCTCCATACTGTTTTCCAGAGTGACTGCACCAGCTTGCACTTTTAATGGAAATGCATTTTGGAACCTATTTTATGAGATGCCTTCTTAATCTCTTGATACACGACCAGGATCCCACCCCTCCTAATCTCTTCTAGATCGGGGGTTCCAGCAGGAAGAGACTGGTGATGGGGGGCAACATAGACTGGACCTGAGTGTGGACTCTGGAATTAGAATTGCCTGGCTTTAAAGTCTTGGCTGCACTATGAGCTGCGTAAGCAGGAACTCACTGCTATCTCTACTTACCTTCTCCACGAGCTTGCTGTTGTTTGTTTCCTGATGATGGTAGAGAGGGAGGAGAGAACATAGCACGGTTTTGTTTTTTTTAAAGATTTTTTATTTATTTATTTGAGAGAGAGAGAATTAGAGACAGAGAGCATGAGAGGGAGGAGGGTCAGAGGGAGAAGCAGACTCCCTGCCGAGCAGGGAGCCCGATGCGGGACTCGATCCCGGGACTCCAGGATCATGACCTGAGCCGAAGGCAGTCGCTTAACCAACTGAGCCACCCAGGCGCCCACGGTTTTTTTTTTTACTTGATTGTGTGGCTGCCTCTTCTCTGGCTCTAGCCAGAAGGTTAAGCTGTCATCCCTGGTGGGGGGATTGGAGGGACTTGGCAGCAGCTGGGAGCTGACTTTTTTCAGCAGGCATGTTAGATGTTTTTAGCTGAGTCCTTGCTCGTGGGACAGGATAGCTGCAACTCTGTTCTGGGTGGTTGTTGGATGAGTCCACAGAGATGCTCTTCGCCAGGATCCATGAGAAATGCCCATGCATTCTTGGCCCAGTGCAGTGTTGTAGGCCAAGCCATGCAAAGCAGTTGTTCACTGCTTCTTTTACACTGTCCACTTACAGGGCAGGGTCATCAAACCTGAGTTCACAAGGTCCCCGAACAGCAAGGACCCTTCCTCAAGCTTCCCAAGAAGTTTCTGTGACACAGTACTCTTAAATTTTTCAACAACATTCTAGAGTTTTTGTTTATTTTTGGTTTCTTGGGTTATCGGGATTTATGAGCAACCACTTGTTAACCTGGATATTAAAAAAAAAAAAAATCTTTGTGAATTCTAGTTCTTTGGTCCCTCATTTGTCTGTGCTGGAATGATTAGTGTTTCCAGACTTTGCATATAAGCTCCAAAGGAGAACCTCGTTTGATTTCCTGCTGTATCTCTTAGACCTAGAGCAGTGCCGGATGCAAAGCAGGTAATCAGTATTTGTTAAATAAATTTTAAAAGTGAGTTTTCTTGGAAGATCTTATATCTTAATCTATTTGTAGTTTCCTGATTCTTTGAGTATATCGAGAAGTTTTGAGTCTTGGAGCTTAAAGACACTAAAGCATGAGGACACAGGGATGTTACAATATAAATAAGAAATGCAGGATGGAGTATTTTTTACGATCATAATTTTTCAATTGACTGCCGATATTACTTGCATTACATCTTCTGATTGGATAAAAGTTCAGAGATTTAATTAGTTATTCGACATGAAAACAAATTGGTTCAGTGAACTACCACTTTCTTTTTTAGAGCTTAGTTCAAAATGTTTTTATAGTATTTAAGTTGTACTGCACTTAACCAGATATTCTTATTCTGTAAGAGACTGGATGCTATTTATCCATTCACTATATTAAGAAATAACATACCTTCCAAATTTCAGGCAAGGTACAGATGTGTAATAAGAGTGTCAAATATAAAAGAACTTACAATATGCTAGAGGAAGACCCTCAACCATTGTATTATATTCACGCGTTATTCAAGCTCATACTCACAAGTGTCAACTGTGGTGCCCGATGCATTTACATTCATTTTTTTAAAGATTTTTATTTTTAAGCACTCTGTATACCCAGCATGGGGCTCCAACCCACAACCCCGAGATCAGGAGTCGCACATTCCACCCACTGAGCCAGCCGGGCGCCCCCTACCTTCATATTTCTTAAATAAGGAAAAATAGAGATGTATGGAAGATGAAAGGTCTTGACCGTCTTTAAGACCCATTAGCCAACAAGGAAAGAGGATTTGAAGGGGTTTAGCATGCTTGTCCTGCATGAGGAAGGACGTTTGTCTTGAGTTTGTTTCTGCATCTTTACCTTGAAGAACCATGAGATTAAAGTTGCCATTGTGGTTTGGTCTTGAGAGTGGCGCTCTTGAGACATTGAGTTGTATCAGTGATGTTGTTTTACCTTTTCTTCTTGAAAAGAAGGTAACTTTGTATTGTATTATTTGATTTTAAAATTAATACTTCATTATAAAAATTAGATACTTAAAAAAAGGTGGAAACCATGTTTAAAATGTAACCACCCATGTTAATGTATGACCTTTTAAAAATATTTCTTTGAATCTATATGACATAATACACATATGAAACACTTCACACACCCACATGCATACATGTACTGAAGCATCGTGTGTTCACACCCATGTAAATCCTGCACTAAGACACCAGTTGGAACGCTCCTCTCCTGAAGGCTTAGTTAGCTCTGTCCAATTGTCCCTGCCCAATTTCAGGGACTGAGACAGGCTCAAGGCTCCTCTTTGATGTCTTTACATTTTGGGGGATTATTTGGACACAGTGTTTCCCATTTCATGCTTCTTCGGTATCCTCTGTCTGAGGTTACATAATATCTCGGCCACAGAACTTCACCTCCTTACAGGTGCATACAAAACAAACTGCCATTCTTATTGAGCATTTGTGATTTTTTTCTTTAATGGAAGTTATTATGGCTTCAGGGGTCTTTCTGAAGGAACACATCACAGAGCATGATCCTTTTTCCCCCCTGGCTTTATTCATCTTCCTTCCTATTTTAAAATAAGACCATGTCCCTGTTGAACTGGGAAAGCAGTCCCACCCTTATCAGTGTCCTTTAGGGTCTGTGCTTCTGTCCCAGGGACTTATCAGGATATAGTTTCCAGAGGCAGTTCTCATTCTCCAAGAAATATTCTGAAAAAACACGATTTTTCCATGATATGCATATACTTATATTGAATATATATATATATATTTACTTCACAAAAATGGGATCATATGATCGATATTCCTTTATAGCGTTTGTTTGCATGGTCTTATATATTGTGGGCATCTCTTCTTGGCAGTGAACGATGAACCTTCACCAGGTTTTAGTGGATGTATACTAGCCTACTAAAGGGATGTGCCATTGACTTAGCCCACACTCAGGCTGTTCCCAGTATTTTGCTATTATAAGCTGTATTGTGATGAACTTCCCTGTAATTCTCTGTGTAGTTTTCAATTACTTTAGAAACTCACTTAACTGATTTCTTCTTAACTACCGTGCTGAATTGTAATGTTTTACACACTCCATTTATCTGCAAAGCATGCTCTGCACCTGGACATATATATATACACACACACATGGAGAAGGTTCAGGAGGCATTTTTTTTTTTACAGAGCTGAATTTTTTTTTCATTAGAAATATATATTTTGTCAGAGTCTGTTAAGATCATCACATTTTGTCTGTGACTTATTAACAGATTTCCTACTTCATTTCTGTCTCGTTGGAGGAACAAACCCCTACTTGAGTTAATGTTGCTAATGTATCGCTGAATATCATTTGTAAATACCATCCTTGTATAAGATTTTTGGACTGATATTCGTAAGTAAGAGTTCCCTCTAGTTTTCTCATATGCATACTTTGTTAGGCATCGATGTCAAAGTTATACTGTCTTCGTAAAATAATTAGGGAGGTTTCCTTAGTTTCTTTACTTTGAAATAGTTTAGAAATAACTTACTTCTTGAGTATAGAAAAAAAGTTTTTGGTCTTTGACTACTCAATATTAATCATGGTTTATTTTTCTATTTAGATTTTTCCCTTTAGATTTTTCTCCTTTGGGTTAGTTTTGTTGAAAAAAAAATGTATATATATGCGTAATTGGAAACCATTCTTTTTCCTATATGTTTAAAAATTCTAGTACAGAGATCTATGTAGTGGCTGTGTTTATAATTCCTGTTTATTCTTGATTTGTCTTTTTCCTTCATGATTAGAGCAGTTGGTATTTAGCATATATTAAAAAAAAAATCTTGACTCTCTTGATCAATCCTACCATTTTAATTTTTTACATAGATCATTTTTTCTATTTCTAATGTTTTTTCTTTTCCTATCTTACTTATATTTATGTGATGTTATTTCTCAAATATTGAAAGGATGTTTAAGTAACACTTTTCACCTGGTTGGTTAGCAGTGAAAGAAAGTGTTTAATTTTCCTCTGAGTACAGTTTTGACCATCTACCACTGATTGTATTAGGTAACATTTCTATTTTTGCTATTTACCGGATAGTCTGTAATTGTGGTATTGATTCCCTACTGACTCAAAAATTATTAACGAGAGAGTTTAAATTATTAAGTGCTTGGACTTTATCTTTGTTTCTACTTTTCTTACTAATTTCTAGTTTCATTTGAAAACTCAGAGGTAAAATTAAAAGAGTGAGTTAAAGTTTAAACAAATGAGACTCTGTAAAGATTGAAAAGCTTTATTATATACTATCCCTCAATGGCTGTTGTAAGTCATGAACAGATATTCTTATGGATTAAAATTAGAACTCCAGAGAGCACAGAGGACTCCTTCTCATTCTACATCTCACTCTTGACACTTGTCCCTGGCACTTGTCGTGTGTGTGTGTGTGTGTGTGTGTGTGTAGCTGGTTGCTAGTTCTTGCTGGGGCTCTGGTCCCAGGGAGTCCAAGTAATTAAGTGCATCATTGTTTAATCTTCAGGCAAAATAAATAAATAGATAAAGTCTTTAAGATTAATTGCACTCTGTTACTACAAGGACTCCTCCATCTTGTTCTTACCACGGAGATAAACAGGCAGTGCCCTGAAATTTAAGGTCCTTCACACTGCTTCCTAGCACTACCATATTTTAAATAGTGATTGTTTTCTTATGGCAACATCTTTTTCCCATTAAATATCCTACTATGTCAACATCTCACCAACCCTTTGTAAACAGTCATACTGTTTCGGAACAATCTCATGGGCGGAAGAGTAGAATTTTCATAAAATATTTACCAGATTTGCTTTGAAAGAATCACGTAATTGTGAAACATTAAAAGTTTTAAATAGATTATGTAAATTGGATTGAAGGAAATCATAAAGGTTGTGTAGGAATTTCATATAAGATGGTTTCTTTCATCAAAGATGTGTCTGAAACACTAAGTGAAGCAATGTTAGAACAGGTGACTTGACTATAGGAGTTCTGAGTCCTTCAAGTGCCTTGTGAACTTTAAAGGGAAGTAGAGATACAGGAGGAAAACAAAAGGTTTTCAAACTTATTAGCTATCTGCCCTTCCACCCTTTTTTCCAGGTATCAGTTAATTCTATCTCTCTGTGTGCCTGTTATAGTTACTAACTATATCTCCTGGTATTTTGTGCTACATTTTCAGGAAAACTGATGTGCTCTTAACTTCTTCATTATAGATGTGAGAAAGTTGAGCTCTAGGGAAATGAAATAATTTAGTCTTACGGCTAATTAAAAGCAGTGAGTATCAGAACCCAAGTGAGGAGACTCCCAGGACACTGGCTTTTCCATTATCCTTTATCATTTCCTCCCAATATGAAATGTTACTTTCTCAAAATATATTCCTTCTAATGAGCTGTGTGGTTTTCCAGTCCCTATTAATAAATATCCTTTAAAAAAAAAAATCTCAGTACCACCTCATACCAGTCAGAATGGCTAAAATTAACAAGTCAGGAAATGAAAGATGTTGGCGAGGATGTGGAGAAAGGGGAACCTTCCTACACTGTTGGTGGGAATGCAAGCTGGTGCAGCCACTCTGGAAGACAGTATGGTTCCTCAAAAAGTTGAAAATAGAGCTACCCTATGACCCAGCAATTGTGCTACTGGGTATTTACCCCAAAGATACAAATGTAGGGATCCGAAGGGGCATGTGTACCCTGATGTTTATAGCAGCAATGTCCACAATAGCCAAACTATGGAAAGAGCCCAGATGTCCATTGACAGATGAATGGATAAAGAAGATGTGGTATGTATGTGTGTACACACACACACACATATACACACAGAGGAATACTACTCAGCCATCAAAAAGAATGAAATCTTGCCATTTGCTACAGTGTAGATGGAACTAGAGGGTATTCTGCTAAGTGAAGTAAGTCAGTCAGAGAAAGACAAATATCAGATGATTTCACTCATATGTGGAATTTAAGAAACAAAGCAGAGGATCATAGGGGAAGAGAGGAAAAAATAAAGCAAGATGAAACCAGAGAGGGAGACAAACCATAATAGACTCTTAATCATAGGAAACAAAGTGAGAGTTGCTGGAGGGGAGGGGGGTGGGGGGATGGGGTAACTTGGTGGTAGACATTAAGGAGGGCACATGAGGTAATGAGCACTGAATATTATATAAGACTGATGAATCACTGACCTCTGCCTCTGAAACTAATAATACACTATATGTTAATATAATTTAAATTTTAAAAAATCTCAATTTTGTATATGTAGATGTATCTATATATTTGTGTATGTCTCAGATATAAAGTCAAAGTATTTTGTTTTTGTTCCAGCATTTGAGGGCTTACTACCAGCTTACCTTGCATTTTAAATTGGAGAGTGACATAACTGTGATGTCTGCTTTTTTCTTTTGCAGCGGCTCTAATTAGAGGAAATCGTAAAAACTGTGCTCAATTTTCTGGCTCCCTTGACTGGTTGATCAGCCGATTGGAAAGACTGGAAGCTTCTTCTGGTATGTTTTCTGGTTATCTCCTTGTCCTTACACATTATTCCTGTTTTCTTCTATTTTATGTTAAGATAAAAACAAATTCTGAGCATCAGTGCCATTTAAATGTTTTCCTTTTAATAGGTTAAAATTTTTACTTATTGTTCAAATCATTGGTATTTTATTATTTCTGAAAAGCGATTTTACAGTTCATTTACATTAGAAAAAATGAAGTCCCTAAATCTAAAAAGTCAGAACTCCCATTCTTTTTCAATCAGTTACTCCAAATGTATTATATAAACCAAAAAAAAAATGGTTTGAAACTTCTACTTTTAACTTGTGTTCAAAAGATTTGGATAATAATAGCCTAAAATCTGATTTTTTTTCCAAAACATACAGCACAATATTTTACAGTGATCGCATAGATATTAATATTAATAGTCTCTATCATAGTAAAATAGTTACAGGCAATGAACCCGATATCTTTCTCTCTAACAAGTATGTTATTCTTATTTTGGTGTTATGGAAACTTAAAATTGATAACCTCAGGGCCTTCCTGAGCTTGTCTATCAGCGGCACCCCAAGCTGAAACGGATTGCTCCTCCCTCTCTTTGCACAGTATCTCATTAGTTGCCCTTCCATACCACTGATGCCCCTTTGTGTTACTTATTTTTCCTCTCAATGTCCTACACTAGCAATGAACTTCTTGAAGCAAGGGGCATGATCTCATTCATCTTTGGGGTTACCATATCATCTGGCACCTAGTAGGTGCTTACAGTATTTATTGAATGGATGAATAAATGAATGTATGAATGAATGGTTGAATTCACTTAAGAAAATGCCTATCAGTACAGATATAATTTCATGACTTTGCATGAGAAAGACTCATTCAAGGATAGGTTTGTTGGAACTGAATGAATAGAAGAACGTATGGTTGTGGTCAAAGGGGGAAATTTTAAGTCAAAGAGTGAAATTTTAGTGTTTAAGATTTAGGAGGAGAAATTTGAGTCACACATTGAGTCTTAAGGCATTGCTGCATTGTTGGATGGCAGATATAAAGGAGATTGTTGAACTAAAAAAGGCACAAGGATCATAAGATGAGGGTTTTTAGGGTATCACAACACGAATGGGATGACTGTGGATCAATACAGAATATCTTGAATAAAGAGAAAACTGAATAAGTGCTAGGAGGAAGTGGTCAAGTTAGTGCTAACAAATGATGGCAAGATTGCAAAAATGGATAAATTCTTGGGTCAAAGTATCCAGAATTGTTGGCAATCTCCAGTAGATACAAAAAAGTATGCTGATCCCCTTTTCTGGCCACAGGGAATCTCCAGAGAGAGGGGCAGAGCTACCTTCAGAACAGTGTTAATGTTAGATGAATCACTTAAGATACACACACAGTGCTCAGAGTAGAAGAGGAGAGAGAGAAGGAAAGAACAGAGTGGAGCATCCTTTAAACTCAGCCAAGTAGAGTCCGCTGTCTAGAGTCTTCAGTTGAGTTGGTTATAGGCACAGTTCCCCCAGATACAAATTGCTATTTGCTATGATCTTTGTCCAAACCAGCTGTTGGTCACAGGTACTTCTATGTCAAGTAGATGCTCCATGCTCTCAGAATGCAAAGGGAATGTGTCAGGAGTAGGAAGGACCCTTGGAGAACACCGAACCTGACATGTCACTTTAGAGGAAAGGAAATTGAGGCATAGGGCATTCAAATGACTGATTGGAGATGCTAGAATTGTTATAGCAGAGATGAAACCCCAGCCTATAATCTTACATCAGGCTTGAGGTATGTTCACTGTAACTTGTAGCCTCCTACTTTGTACATATCTGAAATATTTTTCACTAAACAAATTTTCTCTGCTGTGGTTACGTTTATGCTTTCAATAAACTGCTTTTTCTCCTAGAGGAAGTAGAATGTTGCTTAGTTTTTAGAGACAGTAACAATAACGATATGCATAAGATCATATCATATACACACATGCATAATTGTATTTCAGTCGTCTGTTATTGTTTCCTGAGTGCTCACAAATGCATCATCTTAATCTCTCTCTGAGACTGCTGAACATGCTCTCCTTAGCTAGTCCATTTCCAGCTGCATTGCTAGTCTCTGTGTCTGTATATGAGCAGCAGAGCAGAGTGAGGGGGCCCTATGAGCTTTAGATTTCCTTCAGTTAAAAAGTTTTTGCATAGCAAAGGAAACAGTCGACAAAACCAGAAGACAACCTACAGAATGGGAGAAGATGGAAAGAGCCTGGATGTCCACTGACAGATGAATGGATAAAGAAGGTGCAGTGTGTGTGTGTGTGTAGGGATATTACGTAGCCATCAAAAAGAATGAAATCTTGCCTTTTGCAATGACATGGATGGAACTAGAGGGTATCATGCTAAGTGAAATTAGAGAAATATAATTATCATCTGATTTCACTCATTTGTGGAATATAAGAAACAAAATAGAGGAGCATAGAGGAAGGGAGGGAAAAATAAAACAAGATGTAATCAGAGAGGAAGACAAACCCATAGACTCTTAACTATAGGAAACAAACAGAGGGTTGCTGGAGGGGTGGTGGGTAGGGGAATGGGGTTAACTGGGTGATGGGCATTAAGGAGGGCACGTGATATGATGAGCACTAGGTGTTATATACAACTGATGAATCACTGACCTCTACCTCTGAAATTAATAATATACTATATGTTAATTAATTGAATTTAAATTAAAAAAAGATTTCCTTCAGAAAAGGTCAGTGGACAAAAATCAAGATAAATCAGTGCATATTTAGAGATCTGATGAAGACCTGCAAAGGGTCAGGAAAAGGATGTGTTAATGAAGAAGCTTATGTTTGTTTGGTCCTTGCAGTAGACCTTGAGAAAGGGCTTAAAGGTTTATTTGGGGAGTGAGTCCACACGAGACATGGTGGAGACGGAATCCGGGAAGGGTGTGTTGACAAGTGAGTTACCACCATGAATAACTAGAGCTTTTCTCTTGGGGAATTCTGGGAAACTCTGTAGGACTGTGCCTTACCATTCTCCCACGTGGGGCAGCGGGGAGACATTTAGGGTGTTTACCACCAGCTTTTCTCTGTCACTGAGTGGTGCTGCTCCCAGAGAACATGAATTCTGTGGCTTTTCCAGCTGCCACTGTGCTCAAAGCAAATCTTGAAGAAAAGAACTGCCAAAGCCGGCCTCTGAAAGTTCACTGAACCCAAAGGATGAGAATTTGAGCAGGGCCCTGGCAGTATCTTGTACCCAGCCACCTGCTGTTTATCTCAATCTATGATCGTGGGGCTCAGAAAGAGGAGTGAGCAGATTTTTTTCCTTATGCATGTTCTGCTTCGTTGGAAGCTGACTAGTATCACAAGTGCATAAAACTTTATTAGAGTATCTGATCAGTCTGTAAGAACAGCCACTGTGAATTATTTGGGAGAAAAAAAAAAGGATAAATTAGACCTTTTCCCAGGCTTCCCTTGTGACTGTGTCTCTAGGCCAAATTTAATTGAAAAGACAAGATTTGTATGAGCAAGTCCAGTTGATCAAACTGATCGATTTCTGAAGGCTGGGTTTTCTTTAGGATGTTCTGCACACTTGAAATGCTATTTGGGCATTTCAAGAAAGAGCTGACTGAGCAGTGTGCTGGTCAGGAGGCTGCATACCTCCTCTGAGTCTTATTCTGGTACAGTCTATTCCGCAGATAGTTTTGGCAGTGGTGAAAGTGGCCTTCTTAGGGTTTCCTGCCAATTCCTCCCTACTCCTAGTAAGTGCCATGAAGGAAGTTCCCTCTGGGTTCAAGCAGAAGAAGGAACCTTTCAGGGTGCTTGAATGCCTATGCGTGTGCTCACACACCATACAGCGTGTGGTACCTAGAAATATGATAGTTTAAAGCTTCCAAAGATGTCACAAATATTTCTTGCAGAGCATAAGCTCATCATTTTTCAAAGGGAAAAATGTGTTACCTGTGAAAAATCTGCCCTAGAATGTTGTGTGCCAGGATCCTCTTCCCTGATGGGTACTTAGGTACAAACATTTGCGTTAGAAAAAGCAGGAGCCCACAGGGTATTGTTATGAGACCCGCTGTTGGCGATGCAGAAATCCTAGCTAACCTTTCAGAATGGTATCTGCGGTTTAAGCAACACGTAATGATGACACAGAAAGGGACAGTCTTCTAGGAAGTAACTTTGAAGAAGGAAACTTTGGCTGTTGGTTGATTCAAATCTTTTTTTTTTTTTAAGATTTTATTTATTAGAGAGAGAGCACGTGAGAGTGGGGGAAGGGGCAGATGGGAGGGAGAAGCAGACTCCACGTGGAGCAGGGCTCAATCCCGGGACCCTGGGGTCATGACCTGAACCAAAGGCAGGTACTTAACCAACTAAGCCACCCAGGTGCCCGGATTCAAATCTTTTGATTGTGCAGAAAGTCAGCTCTGGTTATAGCCAGGAGACTGTGCACCTGACCCTTATGAGAAACATAAAATCACAATCATGATTATATTGCAGACTTTGTAAAGAAAACCTTTTGTGATGGCTGTCGGGGTCAGTACCTGTTTGACCCTACCATCTCACCATAACGTAATCATCCATCCTCATCTGTTGCTTCATCCAGAGCACCTTATAATGACTGGTGTTTTTAATCATGATCTGAGTCGTCATGATAGTAAATTACATTTGATGCTGATGGATCACTTACGACAGGGAAACATAGTGTACATTTTTCAAAGATAATCACTCAGTGTTTGAAATAATGTATTAGCGATTAAAGGTTACTAATTTAATATTTCGCTAAGTCCCTTGTTAAAAATTACTCATTTTTGGGGGCGCCTGGGTGGCTCAGTTGGTTAAGCGACTGCCTTCGGCTCAGGTCATGATCCTGGAGTCCCGGGATCGAGTCCCGCATCGGGCTCCCTGCTCAGCGGGGAGTCTGCTTCTCCCTCTGACCCTCCTCCCTCTCATGCTCTCTGTCTTTCATTCTCTCTCTCTCAAATAAATAAATAAAATCTTTAAAAAAATAAAATAAAAAAAGATAAAAATAAAAAAAATTAAAAAAAAATTACTCATTTTTGAACGATCCTGGAAAAGTCTTAGTACAGCCATACTCCTTCCTTTTTCAGTGAAGCATTAAGTTATAGCTGGAAAGAAAAAGAGAACAGGGAATGGAGAATCTAGATTTGGGCGGCTTTTTGAACAATATATTTTACCAGCAATGTGAAAAGTAGAAAAAAGGAGAAAGCAGAGCTTAAGATTGATGACAAGTATGTATTCTGAGTTGGACTGGTTAAGTTCCAATTCTAGCATCATCCTTGATAGCTGCATGATCTTAACCCTTTTGTACCTCATATTTTACATATATTTGTGAAATGGAATTGTAATAATACCTGTCTCAGGAGGATTGTTAGTCAACACTATGGATGCGTTCATTATGTTAAACGAATAAAAATGTCCCAGTAAGTGTTTCACACCTTTTTCATTTCTATTTAGCTGGTGTTTTAACTACAAGATCATTTTTGTTTTCTTAAAAGAGTGGTGTAGAAATAAACTAGTCAGGTGTTCTGTCTTCTGCAATAAAGATAGTGAAGACCACTGAGAACTCAGATGAAAAGTGTGCCTTCAGCACGGGGTGGGGGTGGGGTGGGGGACAATTAGGTATTGGATGCCAGATCTGTGCATAAATGTGGAGGTGCAGACTTGTACTCTGTGCACAGCACAAAGACCTTTAGCCAAAAACTTATAAACAAACAAACAAACTTGGGTGTGCTTGGGTGGCTCAGTTGGTTAAGCATTTGACCAGCTGAGGTCATGATTTCAGGGTCTTGGGATCGAGCCCCATGTCGGGCTCCCTGCTCAGCGGGGAGTCTGCTTCTCCCTCTCCTTCTGCCACTCCCTCGGTTCATGCTTTTTCTTTCTCTCAAATAAATATTAAAAAAAATAATAAAATTATGCCAATTTTTTTTTAAAGATTTTTTTTTTTAAATTTATTTGAGAGAGAGAATGAGAGACAGAGAGCATGAGAGGGAAGAGGGCAGAGGGAGAAGCAGACCCCCTGCCGAGCAGGGAGCCCGATGTGGGACTTGATCCTGGGACTCCAGGATCATGACCTGAGCCGAAGGCAGTCGCTTAACCAACTGAGCCACCCAGGCGCCCAAAATTATGCCAATTTTTAAAAGCATTTTAAATTGTACTTTGCTCTATACATAGTGTTTCATCTCAGGACCATGTACACTTCTGCATGTAATACCCTATCTAAAATTTGTGGGTTTTGGGATACCTGGCTGACTCAGTAAAGCATGTGACTCTCGATCTTGGGGTTGTGGGTTTGAGCCCCACATTGGGTGCAGAGATTACTTAAACTCTTTAAAAAAAAATGTGTATTTTGTTAAAGAATGCATTGTATAACTTTTCTCCTTCTCTTATTCCACACTTGCCAAATATCAGAAATAGGTTATTTTATGCACTTTCACTTTTTTTTCTTTTGTGCTTATTGGAAATGAGGCCCTGGGCTGTCTTGATACTGCAGGAGAACTCCCCCTGCCTGATTTTATTGAGACACAGCTGACACACATCACTGTATAAGTTTAAAGTGAACAGCATAATGATTGGGCTTACATATATTGTGAAATTATTACTCTTAACAGATTTAGTTTGCCATCTATCATCTCATATATATAAAATTTTTTAAGAAAGTTAAAAAAAAACAAAACAAAAACAAAAAACAGGGGCACCTGGGTGGCTCAGTTGCTTAAGCATCTGACTCTTGGTTTCAGCTCAGGTCGTGGTCTCATGGTTGGGGGATCGAGCCCCATGGCGGGGTCCGCGCTCAGCATGGAGTCTGCTTCCGATTCTCCCTCTCCCGCTGCTTCTACCCCCTGCTTGTGCTCTCTCTCTCTCTCAAATAAATAAGTAAAATCTGAAGAAAAAAAAAAGGTAAAAGAAAAAACAGAAAAGAACTTTTCTTCTGATGAAAACTCTTAGGATTCATCCTCTTACCAACTTTCCTGTGTATCATAGAGCAGTGTTAGCTATCCTCATCATATCGTACGTTACAGCCCTAGTATTTACTGACATTTATCCCTCTGTCACGACTCCCTGCCTCTGGAAACCACACATCTGATCAATTTTTCTCTGAGGGTTTTAGAGTTTTTTGTTCTTGCTGTTTTTATTTATTTATTTATTTATTTTGGCCTTTTTGGTTCCTATCTTGTCTATCTTGGCTATTTTTAGTAAATAATGCTGCTGTGAACATGGAGGTGCAGATATCTTTTCAAGTTAGTGTTTTTGTTTTCTAAAGGTTTATTTGAGAGAGAGAGAGGGAGAGAGAGTGCGGGGGGGAGGGGCAGAGGGGGAGAGAGAGAATCTCAAGCGGACTCCGTGCTGAGCGTGGGGCCTGATGTGGGGCTCAATCCCATGACCCTGAGATAATGACCAGAGGCGAAATCAAGAGTCAGGCACTTAACCAACTGAACCACCCAGGCGCCCCAGTGTTTTTGTTTTCTTTGGTTGTATTCCCAGAAGTGGAATTGCTGGATCATATGGTAGTTCCATTTTTAATTTTTTAAGGATCCTCTCTACTGTTTTCCATAGTGGCTGCACCAGTTTGCATTCCCACCAACAGGGCACAAGGGTTTCCTTTTCCCCACATCCACACCAGCATCTATTACCTCGTCTTCTTGATGATGGCCATTCTGATGGGTATGTCGTGATGTCTCGTTGTGGTTTTGATTTACTTCTCCCTGATGACTAGTGATGTTGATCATCTTTTCATGTATCTTTTGGCCATTTGAATATCTTCTTTCAGAAAATGTCTACTTGGGTCTTTTGCCCATTTTAACTGGATTACTTTTTCTGATGAATTCTTTATATATTTTGGATATTAACCCTTTATCAGATATATGGTTTGCACTTTTTTTTCTCATTCTGTAGGTTGTCTTTTTACTTTATTGATGGTTTCTTTTGTTGTGCAGAAGCGTTTTAGTTTGATGTGGTCCCACTTAATTTTTTTTAAAGATTTTATTTATTCATGAGAGAGAGAGTGCATGAGCAGGTGGAAGGGGCAAAGGGGGAGGAAAAACCAGACTCCCAACTGAGCAGGGAGCCCGATGCAGGGCTTGATCTGAGGACCCAGGGATCATTACCTGAGCTGAAGGTAGACACTTAACCGACTGAGCCACCCAGGTGCCCCTGATGTAGTCCCACTTATTTTTTTATTTTGTTGCTTGTGCTTTAAGTGTCCTATCTGAAAGACCATTGCCAATTCCTATACCGAGGAGGTTTTTTTTCCCCCTTTTTTCTAGGAATTTCATGGTTTCAGGTCTATATATTTATATCTTATAATACCTTTTGAGTTAATTTTTGTGAGTGGTGTAGGATAGGAGTCTGGTTGCATTCTTTTACATGTGAATATCCAGTTTTCCTAGTGCCATTTATTGAAGAGATTGCCTTTTTCAAGAGAACATTTAAAGTTGAACCAAAGCTCAGTCAGATGCTGTGATCATTTCATTCCTGCCCCAAATAATAGTTCTCAATAAATATTTGCTGCTTTGAGGTTAAGTATCTTTTTGAAGAGTTGATTAATCTATATTTCTCTTGCCCTGGAAGATGCATCTTAAAAATACTCAGATGCATAGATCTTTGAAAATTTTATTTAAAGGGCTTTATAGCAATTAATTGCATCTGCCAGCATTTTTATAAGTTCTCATACTTCACAGAGAGGCACGCATTTGTTCTTTTTTGAACACGTTAATGAGCACATCGTGTAGCCAAGGAAATCTTAAGTGAATTTAGGGGACTATGCTGAGATGTCATATGTATTACTTCACTGGATCCCGCAGGACTCTGTACGGTAGGTCCCATTATCATTTCCATTTTACAAATGAAAAATTGGAAGCTGAAAAGCCGAGAGGGGTAACCTTTTCAAGGTCAAATGAAAGTAACGGAGCCAGGACTGAATTTGTATGGTCTATAAAGTCCACAAAAGCAGGAATAATATCAGTTTTCGCTCCTCATTTAACTTACATCCAGAACCCATTTTATGGCCCATTTAATGGATTAAGTGATAACTGAACATGTAAGTGGGGGAAAAGCACCCAAGAGTAAATAGCAAGATAAGAATATCATAAAGTATTTTTTTTGTCTGGCACTTAGACCTCTGTGGGTTTTGAGATACGGCAATTTATACAAATAAATATTTGTGTGGCATAACATTTCTAATTGTTTAACTGTTGCATCATGAACTGCCTTTAATTGACACTTTCTTTTTTAGCTGTTGCATCATGAACTGCCTTTAATTGACACTTTCTTTTTTTAATTGTCCTTAACTCCTCTAATTTGTCTATCTTTTATAAAATACTGCTCCCTAAATTGAAAGCAGCAAACCATCAGAAGCCTAATTAAGGCTGAATAGTACACTATAATTACATTGATTATTTTATGTTATTTATTTTAGATAATGTGCCCCAGGAAATTTTTGACTCATGTTCATCTCGTCTTCCAATAAAATACCCTAAGTCCATCTTTTTTGTTTATTTATTTTGCTAATGCATTCATGATGTTGTATGTTTCTATATATGAGTAAAAATGTGGTATATACCTTTATCTTTTATTCCACTTTTATTAATGTTCCTAATTCTGTTAAGTTTTGTTGTATTTTAATCTTACCTCTGTCACTTTTTCTCTCCCTTCTCAGCTTTATGTTAGCTCAAGATTTAATGAGCGTATTTTCTTCTCATGCCTCAAAACCATTATAAAAAAATGGAAGGATACCTAATCATGTGTTTCCCCTATTTGGCTTGAGACCCCACCTCTTCTTATTCTTAAGCCTCTCTATTTTTTAATATTGATATCAACTTAGTCCATTTTTCTATTTAGGTGTGATATGGAAACCCTACTTAGTGTTTATTTTACAAGTAAGCCCTGTGTTATAGAAAGGAAGCAAAACGTACATTGCTTCTGTTATCTTTTGTCCCTTTCTGCTTACAAAAGTTAAAAAATAAGTTCATCAGTTTATCTCACACTGAAACTCAAATATGTCCTTGACTTCAAATTTATACCCATTTTGAACAAACCACGGATTATTCCTATTTCTCTCAGTGCTTCAGTCTGTGGCATGCAGAATTCTCCTCTAAACGTTAAGATGTATCGTAATTATGCTATATATCAATTGGTTTTTCACCTCCTGCTGTTTGTTCTGGGCAGGCCCAATGCTGTTTGGTGAGGCTCTCCACCATCCCCCCACTAGCTCAAACTAGAAGTTTCCGCCACTTCTAGAAGTCCCACATTAATGCCCAACCACCAAAGAAGGACAACTTGGATGCAATCCATGGTTTATCACTCACTGGCAGTTCCATTCCGATTAGTGGAACAAAACAGCAGAGGTGTACCTCTACAGAGCCTTCTCAAAAGCACAGGCCCAGGAACAAATTAACGCATTTGTACATAACTCAGATTCTTTCTCTCTTGGCCTCCCCTTTGGAGTGTAGCCAAAAAAACCCTCCCAAACTCCTCAGACCTTTTGTCACCATGCAGCTAGCTGAACTTTTCTTCTGCCTTTTCTAACTGCTGCCCACTTCATTTGCATGTTTGTTTGTTTCAATATGGAGAGAAGAGGGGTTCTTGTCAAAAGAGTGCGTTATGCCTTTTTAAGCATTTATGAGCCAGGAGGTCTACTTGGTGTAATCTTTCATGGTATTTTTGGCTCAACAATCCTGTCTCCAGAATGTAGAGTTTCCTGCTGTTCTGTCTATTGCCCTACTTTTGTCTCTCTAATATTCTGGTGTAATTTCCCCTGGATTTACTAATTTAACTATTCTGATATCTAACTTTAATTTCATTTTTCCATAGTGATCAATAACATTTTCCCTGGATTTTCCTTATGATCAGTGCTGTCCATTCAGCATTTCTCTACCTTTCCCTGATGTAACGTTTTTAATCTCTGTATAAAAAGAAGCCTAGCTGTCAGATTTCCCAGTTGATCCTTTTTTATTTCATTTCATTTGTCATTTGTATTATTTTGTTAAACCATAAAATAAGAGCTGATGCTTACATTGCACTGCTCAGATCCAGGCCTTTTCCTAAAAGCTTTACACGTGTTAATTCCTCGCAACATCTCCCCCCCCCCACCCGGGGTAGGTACCATTATTAGAATTTGGTTTTAAAATGGGGGCACTGGAGCTCAGAGAAGTTAAGTAACTTGCCTAAAATTTGCCAGGACTCAAACAGGGCACATTGAGGCTTGCGACCATGGTTATAACCACTACAGAAGACAACAGGATAATAGCAATACCTCTTACTATTATCGTTCCTCATTAAGCCTAGTAAATATCCAGGCTGTCAGTCCCCCTTCTGAAAGGATGACGGTCCATGATATAGACAGGTCTGGACTGCATGTTTCGTGTTCTGTGTTGTCATGTTATTTCTCAGTGCCTTTCCCCCAGTCTTTTTACATAAGTCACTTTGTTTACGTTAATTATCCATGGCAAAAAGTACAACTTATTTCCACTTGCCTTCAGTGAGCCCTGGGGATATGACTAATGAGGTCTGACCAAAAGGTTAAGAAGGATTTTAACTGCTAGGTAGGAGAAAAAGTAGAAACGAAGCCTGTGATTTGAGTAATTTGGAATTCACAGTTTCTCTAATTGTGATTGTCTCTGACTCTGCAAGTGGGGACTGCAGTTCTGCGTGTGTTATCTGTACTGCGTCCCCAGTGTTTCTGTCACTGGGGGACAGTCTAATTAATACCCATTAGCACCCAGGTTGAAGGCTTCTGTTTGCTTGCTAATTACACTCAGAGGCTTCCCTGTTGAAATTGTCAGCTAAGGCCATGTGCTGCATCGGGGATTGTCCAGGATCATTACCCACACTCAGAGCAGAGATGTGGGAGTGGAGTCCTTTTCCAAGGCTGAATAACACCCGTGTGTCCCTCTTGCAGTGAGAACTACATTCCATCTAAACCCATATACACCTCAGTGTTCTGAGATTAATTTTGTTTTATTTTTGCTAAACACTTGGAACCGTAGGTGAGAAAACAGTTTCTGGAGAGGAGATGTTGGCATTGTCTTCCAAGTCCCTTGGTTTTCCTGAGATAATGGGAGTTCTGTCTCCACACTGGCCACCTGTGCCTGAGAGGCTCCCTGCCTGGTTCTATTCACTTCACTCGAATGTGCAAGACTCACTAGTGAGCTTATGTCTACTGGGGATGGGGCAAAATCCCTAGGCTAGGTTCTTTCTGGTATAGAAAGTCAGACCCAATAGAGCACTTCTGTTCTATGGCTTGCTTTCAGTTTTTCCATGTAAACCCTCAACCTTGGACAGCCCGGGGCATGCCCCACCACAGCGCTTGGATGCTTCAATACCATTAGGTTATTTCCAGACGTTTTGTAAACAGCCTCAGAGATTTTTCTTTGTCATGAGTCCTATAAATAATTCACAAAGTTACAGCCATAAAAGTTTTAAGGCAAAGAGCTAAATATTCCATGTCTCTTACGTATAAAGGGCTTATACCATTGGTTTTGAATTTTGTGCATGACCCCCACAGACATAGACTAAAGCCCACAAAAATTCTGTCATTCAGTGAGGAAATACTGGAACTAAGAAATATAAATTCTCCATCCGTGTTCTATCATATGACTTCTCTACCTTTAAAAAAATAAATATTTTAATGTTAAAATTTCCAGATAGAAAATATGCCAAAGTAGCTATTCTACATACTCTTCACAATAATGAATCTTGTTATGATTGACTAAACAAATCACAGGTTTATATAGTTTAAACTGAAAGTGTGTACTAATAGTCCATTTATATTCATTTTGTTACTCAGTTGGCAAACATGAGATGGGCCTCCCTGGGCCCGAGTGTGCTGGGTGACAAGGAGGCAGAATTCAACACATCTCTGCTCTCAAAGACTCATTCCCTAATAGGAGATTGAAATGAGCATAAGTGATTTTAACACAACGTGATCAATACTACCAAGAAAGAATAATTCATTCTAGGGTATTGGTTAAAACCCACCAAATGAGGTGACTTTCTGCCTTTGTAAGATGATTCAGATTTTGCAGCTTCCAAAGAGGGAAGTGTACTTCAGTCTGAGAACAACATGTGCAAAACATGGAAGGTGGGACAGAGCCGACAGGCTCCCACTGGGCCCTGGCAGGCCTTGATCGCTGACGACCCCACTGCCTAGAACAGTGCCTGGTAGGTGCTTAATAAATATATCAGTGTCTTGTAAATGCATTAGCACCTAATTATATTTGTAATATGTACTTTGATGTAAAAGTATATACTAACCGTTGTTTGTCAAAGGAGTTGGTGGGAGTGAGGTGGTAAAGTAGGGTTGAGTCATGTAGCAAAGGAGCTGATGTGCCTTGCTCTGGGGAATGGACTTGGACCTTGGATGTCCTGGGAAGCCATGGGAGCTTTCAAGCAAGGGGTGACATCAATGAAATGTGTGCTTTAGTTGGGGCGCCTGGGTGGTGCAGTCAGTTGAGTGGCTGGCTCTTTGTCACGATCTCAGGATCCTGGGCGCCAGCCCCGCGTTGGGCTCCATGCTCAGCGCAGTCTGCTTCAGGATTCTCTCACTCTCTCCCTCTGCCACTCGCCCAGCTCACTTGTACTCTCTCTCTCCCTAAATTAAATCTTAAAAAAAATGGAAATAGAACTTCCTATTTTGTTGTGGTCCTTTCTAAAAATATTTCTTAGTAAAAGTAGTGCATACTCATTTCCTGGAATTCATCAAGTATTGGAAGAAAGGTATACTAATCCAGCAATAACCAGCACCAACATTCTGGTATACTAATTCCTGGTGTTTTTTGAAATGCACATTTTATACACATAATGTATTTTACATAGTTGCAATCATAATGTATATCCAATTGTGTGTCTACTCATGAAAGTTTACATTATACATTATGTGTTCTGCATGTTATTAAAATTTTCACCAAAATCATTTCTGTAAATTTATTAAAACTTACAAAATCAGGTTATACAGATTACAAAATCTTGTTTTATCTTACTAGTTTGTGTGTGTGTGTGTGTTTGACAATTTATGTTCATAATTCATTCTGGTAATACTGTTACGATCTACCAAGCTCAATTTATTCCTTGAGAATCTGGCAATAAGTGTTATGCACTATTTCCATCTCTGGGTCTTATTCAGTGTGTTTAGAATTGTCAGATCATCTTTAGTTAGATACTAACATTGTAATATTTATTAAGCCCTCTTCCTCTGTCTCTTTTTTCACCGAAGAGTTTGAGACATATATTGGTATAATTTATGCATACATATAATATAGTCAGTTTAGCCAGTCTTTATTTTTTTGGAAAATGAGTCTTTTGATATTTCCAATTTATTTTCTTTTAGGAGTTTCTAACCACACACACAAAAAATAAAAGTTTATTTGCTGTTTATTCCAACAGTTGAAAATAAAAATAGTTTTCTCTGACTTTTTACCGTCAGACTTCGAGGCAGTCAGTGCTTTTCAACTAAATGTTTATTTGTTGGATCTGATGTAGCAGTACTAAAGAAAAATGTTTTAATATTAAGTCCCAAACTCTGGAAGCCTTCTATTAAAGTAAGCTGAATATGGGAAAATCAGATTTATTTTCATATTTCATATTGCCATTCTTGCGTTTTGTGATCTGTGCTGTTCATTTTCACAATCTAATCTTAAATCTTTTCTGATATATTCATGTCTTTGAATGTTACTGGTTTTCATGTATATTTGTTTACAAAGAGAATTTACTTTTCTTGTGGTCTTCTACTTCTTGGTCTTTTGTCTTAATGATTATATTAACTCTGTAAGTAGAGATTGGCAATATTTTTTTGGAAAAGGCCAGATAGTAAGTATTTTATGTTCTGTAGACCATAGGGCTGAGTGTTGTTGCAACCACTCAGCTCTGCCTCTTTAATGCAAAAGCAACCATAGATGAAATGGGAACAAATGAGCATTGGCTGATACACAGTATAATTTTCATTTGCAAATACAGGCAGCTGTATTTGTGTTCTGCAGTAATAGGTAACAGGGACAAAACAAAGACATCAGGATAAAATATGAGTAATCTATTAAAAATGCTTTTTCTTTTGTATTATTTTAGTTTATTTTAGCTAAGAATGAATGCATTTATTACTCCATTTTTAATAGCAGAAGCATTCGGTTTAAGTACCCTTACAGAAACATCTTTATCCATTAGCCTGTTGTATTTTTTTCTGTCTTGGATTTTTAACCAGCATGGGTTGTTGGAACACAGCAGTTAATTTCGAACTACATCAAAAATGGACTCATTGTTTTGGGTATTTTTTTTAACCAAATGTATATTCATACTTCACCAAATTAAGTCATCGGTAAAGAAATTAGCATTAATAGCCCCATCCTGTAATGGATTGGGATTTGGATCAAGTATTGGTTGTGGCAACCAGAGTGTACCATTACTCTTGTATTCTGGCCATTTGTACACCTGAGCACTTTTCCAAGAACGCGAACTCAATTGGAGATGTATAAACCTTTCTGCGGATTTCCCTCGTGATACTTTGTAGCTTTCAGAGATCACATTTTCTGAATGTTATATCTAATTGGTACAAGTGGTCTACACTCTCATTAGAGACAAAGCAAGCTTTCTCAGAAACAATGAATACATATGTACACATTCAACTTTCCAAGTTCACACTAAAAATTCTGATGATGAAAGTTATTTTCTATTCTCTCTCTTAAGCTTTAAGATAAGAAAGGGTATATTTCATTTTATCTTCTCTGATGGCTAATACTTTAAAATACCCCCATTCTTGGGGCGCCTGCGTGGCTCAGTTGGTTAAGCGTCTGCTTTGGCTCCGGTCATGATCCCAGGGTCCTGGGATCGAGTCCCGCATTGGGCTCCCTGCTCAGCGGGGAGCCTGCTTTTGCTTGTACGTGTGCGCATGCACGCTCTCTCAAATAAGTAAATAAAATCTTGGGAAAAAAATACCCCCATTCTTCATCAGGTTTTGTATGTTGTATATTTCTGTGTATTTTTGTATTATTCTCTATATTTCTCTTGTTTTGGAAACTAAGAAACATTTTCTACCATTTACCTCCGGGAAAATGTAATGTTCTTTGTGGGTTAGGATGCATTGCTGTAGGGTTATACTTTCAAACTGAGAAACTTCATAAGCTGGTCCTAACCTACTACCTACCTGTCTTGTCCCCTACTTGCTCTGTACTCCAGGCATCACAGGTATGCATTGCATTCAAGACTTCACTCAACCTTGTACCACCCTAACTTTGCTGTCTGGAAAATGGTCATGAATGTGTTCTCTGAGGCTCGAGTTAGAGTTGCTTTCTTTCATACCTTCCCAGGCAGAGTTACCTGCTTACTCTACTAACATTGCCTTTTCCTCACTGAACTATGACTTCATCATCTTTAGTTATCAGTCCCATCACAAACATCACCTATCCCCTTTCACAGTGCCCTGTGACAAACACATCAAGCCCGTAATAATTACATGTGGACCTGAAGGAACACCTAGATAAAAAGGAAAGGCACTGATCATTGTAGACTCTCTAATCATACTTTCTTTCTTTATCTTTAGGTATTCTTGAAGTTTTACACTGTGTGTTGGTAGAAAGTCCAGAAGCTCTAAATATTATTAAGGAAGGACACATTAAATCCATAATCTCGCTTTTAGACAAACATGGAAGAAACCATAAGGTAAGGGAACGAATGTATTGCCATGGATGAATTCTGGGATAATTTTATTTATTTATTTATTTATTTATTTATTTATAAAGAGTTGGAGTTTTATTCTGATTGTTATCGGAAACTGATGAAGAATTTCTTTTTTTAAGATTTTATTTATTTAGGGGCACCTGGGTGGCTCAGTCGTTAAGCGTCTGCCTTCGGCTCAGGTCATGATCCCAGGGTCCTGGGATCAAGCCCCGCATCGGGCTCCCTGCTCTGCGGGAAGCCTGCTTCTCCCTCTCCCACACCCCCTGCTTGTGTTCCCTATCTCGCTGTGTGTCTCTCTGTCAAATAAATAAATAAAATCTTTAAAAAAAAAAAAGATTTTATTTATTTATTTGACAGAGACAGCAAGAGAGGGAACACAAGCAGAGGGAGTGAGAGAGGGAGAAGCAGGCTTCCTGCTGAGCAGGGAGCCCCATGCGGGGCTCGATCCCAGAACCCTGGGATCGCGACCTGAGCCGAAGGCAGACGCTTAACGACTGAGCCACCCGGGCACCCCTGGGATAATTTTATTATTTTTATTTATTTATTTATTTATAAAGATTTTATTTATTTATTTGACAGAGAGATAGAGAGACAGCACAAGTAGGCAGAGTGGCAGGCAGAGGGAGAGGGAGAAGCAGGCTTCCCGCTGAGCGGGGAGCCCGATGCGGGGCTTGATCCCAGGATTCTGGGATCATGACCTGAGCCGAAGGCAGCCGCTTAGCCGACTGAGCCACCCAGGAGCCCTGATAATTTTAAATATATTTTTAAAATAAGGTAACTTTTAAAAGGTGTGTCAAATGTGTCATGAGTATTTCTCATTTCTTAATTACAATCAGGTGATACTGTTTGGTGCTTATTTGTAGCACCCTTGAGACACTGAGCAGTTATCAGTTTGTATGTAAGAGAAACTTGGAAGATGTGACCTCGTGGCTGTCGTGTTCACATGGCTGGGTCCGAGGGAACGTGTTCACATTCACGAGAAGTGTGGGGATACTCAAATATGAATAAGGGAATTAGTCGGCTGGAAGTGCTTTCTCTCTTCAGGTTCTGGATGTCTTGTGCTCTCTCTGTGTCTGCCATGGAGTCGCAGTCCGTTCTAACCAGCATCTCATCTGTGACAACCTGCTGCCAGGAAGAGACCTACTATTACAGACACGTCTTGTGAACCATGTCAGCAGGTAGACTCAGATAGACACTGTCACCAGATAGGTGACGTAACAAGGAATTCATGTTCTGGCTCTGTAGTTAAGGCATCCTGTGGTCTGCTTGTTTTATTAGGATATTTTACATATTACCCCAGTGAACAGTGTAGTTTTTCTATAAGTCGGATGGAATAATAACAGTAATAGGTGAACCAAGCAGGATGTGCTTTTATCACAAGGCTGTAAGCTTTCATAGTCACATTCATATGAGTTTGGCTTATCACTGACCTCTTCAGGAGCAGGCTGACAATTCTTCAGGTATACAGTTATATGTAATTATGTTTTGTGCTTTCTTAGAACATAAGTAAAAACGCTACCCTTTGAAGGAGGCTACTCCTCCTTCAAAGTGGCTACTATGTATAATAAAAAAGTTGAATCAGAATGTCTAAGATATAATAAATTCCATAAAACAATAAAACTACATTTTTGGTTAGATAGCCCTTCCAAGGTATCAGACGTTCCTTGAGTACTGTGTGCCCGCCGCTATTCTCTGTGCTTTCCATGTATCCTACACTGTGTTTGCACTGGGTTCAACCAGTCCAACTAGGTACTATTATACACATTTTAAAGATTAAAATGTTGGACTGGAAATGGAACTCAAGTCTAATGCCAGAGACTGGGCCCTTAAATACCAAGCCACGCTGCCTTCCTTATACCAAGTATTACAATAAAAATAATACAGCTTACCATTAAGAAAATATTCTGCGTGACAGTAATAATTTTGAATATATTGTATCTCGCAGCTATCCAGGAAGTAATCACTACCTTACCCTGTTTTAAACAAAAATGTAGGGTTTGGTGTATATTTCTATATTGTGTTTTTTTAACAGGATTGATTTATGACTTCCTGAATGGCTCTTTATATAACAGACGTGCTGTTTTTGAGTGGTATTTCCTGAGACCTTCACTACTCCTAAGCATTAACATAGAGTCTAAGTCCCTTAGAAATGGAATTCAATACAACTACCTAGAAATTCTTCTGCCCTCAGAGAGGCATTGAGAACAACAAAGCTGCTTATCACCCTGGTTCCTTTACTAATAACATGGCTCTTCAGCCTTGTACCTTACCTGACCCACAGCTTAGTTAGGAAAATGTCTGCACGTCCTGAATTAATGATAACTCCATGAATTCTAAGCGCCCGTTATATTGAGTATCTCACCTTAAACATGATCAATCGTATAAAATATGCTGAAAAGCAATTCAGAAAAAATCATCTTAGGTCCCTGAGGGACACTGCCAAGTAATCGGAAAAGCAGACACCTGCCACTGAATGTTAACCGTAGGCTGGCTGTCACCGCCTACCGCCTCAGTGACTTAGTAATTTTGCAGTACTGAAGGAAAACAGAGATTTAATATGTTGCATTTTGGAGAAACAGGACCGATGTTCGAAATAGACATAAATGAACACAACAGGAGGTTTGTCCAGAGTTTCTCATGTGCTCTTCCTATCTCTTTAAAGCATGAGACCCAATATTTTTCTGGGCGTCAGCGAAGGGTCAGCTCAGTATAAGAAGTGGTATTATGAGCTGATGGTGGACCACACGGAGCCGTTCGTGACCGCTGAAGCCACCCACCTGCGGGTGGGCTGGGCTTCCACCGAAGGGTACTCTCCCTACCCGGGAGGCGGTGAGGAATGGGGTGGAAACGGAGTTGGAGACGATCTCTTTTCCTACGGATTCGACGGCCTTCATCTCTGGTCAGGTCAGCACCATCTGCATCTTCCCCTGCGTGTGCAAAGGAAATTTGTTGCCCTCTGTCTGTGTTTCCAAAAGCTAACTGCGCTACGTATATTCAGATACATTTATTCTTCAGAAATTTACCACGGAAACGATGAGTGAGAATGTTAAGTAAAAAGCAGAATTTCACTATGGGAAAAACAAAACTGTTACAATTATGGTACATTTCCAAAAGACTGTATTGTTGATGAACAGTATGTTTGAAAAGTGGCATCTTGATTCATAATAAACTGCAAAAACAAAAACAAAAACAAAACACACCAAATTTGTGTGTTTCCTACTTACTTGAACAGGTGTGTGTGAAACTTTAGCTTCCAATATAAACACCAAAAAGCAGATCCTGGAAAATAATTGGAAGAAATAGATTAAGTTCCATCTCCTGGTAGATAACGTAACATTGGGAATTGGTCATTTGTGATGTGTATTGTGAGGTGTCAGTTTATTATCAGATGACACTTTATGTGGAACTGTTTAAAAGTAAGTGTGTAGTTCATTTCACCAGCCATCAACCTGAACTTTGATAGTTGAGTATATATTAAGGATGAGTGATAGATGTAAAAATCATATCCTTTTCTCCAATTTAATAGAAGGTGCATTTTAGTTGGCTCCATTTAAAAGCTTAGTTCTTTTTTTTTTCTTTTTAATTTTATTTTATTATGTTATGTTAGTCACCATACAGTACATCATTAGTTTTTGATGTAATGATCCATGCTTCATTGTTTTCATATAACACCCAGTGCTCCATGCAGTACGTGCCCTCTTTAATACTCATCACTGGGCTAACCCATCCCCCCACCCCTCTCCCCTCTGACACCCTCAGTTTGTTTCTCAGAGTCCATAATCTCGATGTAGCTGTTTCTTAGAAACTGGAATTCATCTGGATTCTGCAGACATATGCTTGTACTCATAAAACTGCTTTAGAATACAGTTTTCATATTATTTTGTAACATATTAAGGATAGAGAAAATATGGAAAATATATGTATTTTTACATATAAAAAGCTGAAATCTGTCTCTTAGGGGGTACAAGAGATATTTGTTAATGTTTTAGAGGTCTGGTAGCTTATGATCATTTTAAAAGTTAAATTGAATTAAATCTAAGAGTTTAGTAATGGGTTTATAAATAAAAGCACTTCATGTCGTTGTATTTTATCATTAATATTCACCGAATTTTTCCTTTATTCAGTGCTAGTAGCTAAGTAGTCAGGAAGAGATGAGGCTCCATTTTGGATATTTCATCTAGGCACGGGGACATGTAGTTGGGGTCCAGGTAGGAGGGTGGTGTGTCTTATACACGCTGTACTCTTCTGGCCAGACCAGAGTCAGAGAGCCTGTTCCCACAGTACAGTTTTCCTACTGACTGAACAAAGGCAAGGAGCACTAACATCAGAAAGCCCAACAAACGTCAAGTAGAGGTGTAATGTCTCTCTTTATAATACATATTAATTCCCACCCTTCAGATTTTACTGTCTCCTCTCTTTACTTCCTACTATGGCCCCACATGCCATGGCTATTCAAGTGAATGAATGAAACATGTTAACTTGTTTTCCCATTACACAGAGATGAGGGGGAAGATTACTCTGATAGAATAATGCTGAATTGCCTCTAATTATTTTAACCGTACCATACCACTTTGTTTTCATTTTTGCATTTAATTTGAAGCTTTTTCTTTCAACTCACTAAAAGAACCCAACACTCATGGAGTTGACCTGTATGCATTACACTTTTTATTACAAGGTATTTATTAAATAAAACAGTTAAGAATGAAAACAACAAAAATACTCAGTGAATCTATGAATATATCTCAGAGAGGAGGATAGGTTGTGGAATTCAGGAGAAAATCATTTGAAACTTTATATCAGGAGAAAATACTCAGCTGTATTTTTTTTTTTTTTTAATGGCAAGAAAGTATGTACCGTGTCTTGCCTATAGTTGAAGGTGTGGTCTCTCAAGCTACTGGGGTCTGTCAGTCAGACAACAAAAAGAAATAAGTGGCATCCAAATTTTTTGGTAAGAAAGAAGTAAAACTTTCACTATTTGCAGTTGACATGATACTATATATAGAAAACCTGAAAGACTCCACCAAAAAGCTGCGAGAACTGATACAGGAATTCAGTAAAGTAGCAGGGTACAAAATCAGTGTGCAGAAATCTGTTGCATTTCTATACACCAATAATGAAGCAGCAGAACGAGAGAATAAGAAAACAATCCCTTTTACAATTACACCAAAACCGTAACATACTTAGGAATAAACCAAAGAGGTGAAAGACCTGTACTCTGAAAACTATAAAACACTGATGAAAGAAACTGAAGATGACACAAAAATATGGAAAGACATTCCATGTTCATGGATTAGAAGAGCAAATATTGTTAAAATGTCTATACTACACAAAACAAGCTACATATCTAATACAATCCCTAGCAAATGCCAATAGCACTAGAACGAAAAAATCCTAAAATTTATATGGAACCAGAAAAGACTCCAAATTGCCAAAAACAATTTTGAAGAAGAAAAGCAAAGCTGGTGGCATCACGATTCCGAACTTCAAGCTCTATTACAAAGCTGTAGTAATCAAGACAGTATGGTACTGGCACAAAAATAGACACAAAGATCAATAGAATGGAATTGAAAAAAACAAATAAATCCACAATTATATGACCAATTAATCTTTGACAAAGCAGGAAAGAATATTTGATGGGAAAAAGACAGTCCTTTCAACAGATAGTGTTGGGAAAATTGGACAGCAACATGGAAAAGAATGAAACTGGACCACTTCCTTTTACCATACACAAAATAAATTCAGAATGGATGAAAGACCTAATGTGAGACCTGAAACCATAAAAATACTGGAAGAGGACACAGGCAGTAATTTCTCTGACATTGGCCTTATTAAATGCTTTCCTAGTTTTAGATTCATAGTCAACAAAGACAAAGCTAAATCAGTTGGCTTTTGACTGATTTACCAAGGTCAGAGTCATAGTAATTCAGATAATTTTCTTGGGGGTCACTCTTCTGTTCTTTTTCTTTTTAATAAAGTAGAATTTAAATTTGTGATTTCTGGTATAGAGCACATTCTTTACCACTTAATCTGCTGTAATTTAAGGGTGGTGATGTTTTTTGGAACAAGAACTGGGCTCATGAGCACAAGTTTTGAGCTTTGTCTTCACTTATTCTTTCCAATTTAAACTTTGCACGGTGTTGCTACATTGTCCTCTCTGCGAATGCAGAACTGGATTTTGGGCATCCAAGTTCCAAGTGTTTGTAAGGGAGGGCCAAAAGTGTGAAAAATCTTGGTGCTTTGAGAGCATTTAAATATGGAAGTGTGGAAGAATGTCCTAGAACAGTAGAATAGAAAGATGGGTACAGATTTCTAATCCAGGAATGATAAATCACACTGCTGCTGTCTTACTTTTTTTTTTTTTTTAAGATTTTACTTATTTATTTGACAGAGATAGAGATAGCGAGAGCAGGAACACAAGCAGCGGGTGTGGGAGAGGGAGAGCAGGCTTCCCACCGAGCAGAGAGCCCGATGCGGGGCTCGGTCCCAGGACCCTGGGATCATGACCTGAGCCAAAGGCAGACGCTTAATGAGTGAGCCACCCAGGCACCCTGCTGCTGTCTTCCTTTATGGCTAGTACAGAGAACAGGAATGTAGTTGTCATCTGGATGTGATAGGTTTGCATAAATGTGACCTGAAAATGCTTCTAAGTGGATTCAACGGTACACACATACCACTGAAACTGTGGTCCTGAGGTTGTTCACTAGTGATTCTCTCTGTCTTAGCTGTTTGTTTCAGGCATCACAAGAGAGTTTGCCATGGTGGTTTTTAGTCCTTAGCATTAGCATCATAATATCCCTCAGACTGAGCAATATATTTGGAGTATGTAAATATCTGTATAATAACATTTTTATTAGCTATAGTTCTTGATACAAACAAGGGTATAGACCTTTTTATGTGAGTTGCATTGCTTTTATATGATTTTTTTAAAAAGCCATCTTTATTCAGGGAATTTTAGAAGTACTACTTGATAATGAATTTATTGCTTGCAGATTTGAATATTGATAAAATAAAACATTGACACATTTTAAAAAGTAGATATGCTCTACCACTGGCATTTCAGATATGCTGTTGGTAAAAATTTTGGCATGCTAGAAATTTTAAAAAGGTCTTATAAAAATGCAAATCTTGTATCGTGAAATCTATCTCTGTCTTTGCTCAAATTGAGAAATTTTGTATGCATTTGTGAGCATGTGTTTGAGAGAGCCTTACCTTCATGTCTTCCAGTGTGTCCACAGAGACTAATTAGCAAAGGAGTTTTGACATAGTCAAGAATGAGCATAGGCCACAGGTTGGCCGGGGCAAGAAATGACATTTATCAAATAATCCTTGTCACGCCTCAACTCGTATCCTGCTGTTCTCAGGAAGCCAACCAAGATCTTGTGTGAAATAAACTGTAAAGCAAACCAGTTGGCATGCACTTGCCTCTTAGCAAACAATGCACGAATGAACACATTTTCTGCTTTCCTTATCCCTATTATTTTTATTTTATAAAACAAAGGGGACTGAATATTTGGAAAGGGTCCTGACATGCAAGTCCCGCTGTGTCCGAGACTCTGTGTTCTTTTAAACCATTAATTTAATCATCATAATGACTCTGCAAGGTGATGGCATTTGGCTTCCAAGAAATCAAGGTTTAGAGAAGTTATGTAATTTGCTGATGGTCATACAAGTAGTAGGTGGTAAAGCATCTGTTGGAACTCAAGTCTCTCCCTCAAGATTTCTCTCTGACATCATTATATTATCAGCTTCAGCTGATTTGTACATCAGATGCCATCCTTCTCCAAGCAGAAGTTCCTCTGCATATCAGAAGGTCCATTTTACAATAAAGAGAGCAGCATGGCTCCTGAAAAAAAAAAAACAAAAAAAAAACAAAACAGTTTTTGGACAAAGGATTTAACATATAGCATTAATATGCATTCAAGATTTATTCTCTTCCAGTATTGTGCATTGATTTGTCAGTACCTACTCAGATCTTTGCCTCTGAAGATGATTCTGTGAGGAAAAAAAAAATCACCGTCCTTACTGTTTTTCCTCTATAGGCTGTATTGCTCGTACTGTAAGCTCACCAAACCAGCATCTGCTGAGAACTGATGACGTCATCAGTTGCTGTCTAGATCTGAGTGCCCCGAGCATCTCGTTCCGAATTAACGGACAACCTGTTCAAGGAATGTTTGAGAATTTCAACATTGATGGCCTCTTCTTTCCAGTTGTTAGTTTCTCTGCAGGAATAAAGTTAGTATTTCTATGTGTTGTGGTCTGTGTCCCTTCTGACTTCTTATACTTTCAAAGAAGACTTGGCACTGCCATGCCCCATGCACTGCTAACCTTCTACCTCACTCCTGGGCATCTGTGCCCAGGGCATTTCTTTGGAGGAGGAGGTAAGATTCACCCAAGAGAGGCATCTTGGGAGGCTGAATACTTTGTCCACCTGTTCTAGCATTTAGACGGGGCAGTCTGCTAACCCTACCCCAAATCTGTGTCCTGAAATATTTCAAGCCCATTTCAGTTTACTTCTTTATTTGATAAGGGAAATGAACAACACTGCATAAGAAAATACCACCTTTTCCTTGTATTTCATTAATTTTCCTTTTCTTGTCATCATATTTCCCCACCCCACTCCAAACCTCCTCTCTTTACAGAAACTGAATGGATTTTTTTTTTGTTGGTCTTCATCAGGTCAAGATATCTCCTCTCTGTGTTACCCTCTATCTGTTGTACTTGTAAATTATCTGCTGTGAACAGCTGGGTCAGGAGGGTTTCCTCTAACCTTTTGCTTTCTTGCTGTTACCAGATGGAAATAGATGAATGATAATTCTTTTGAGTTCTACAAAGAGAACTTTTTTTTTTTTAAAGATTTATTTATTTGACACAGAGAGAGACAGACAGCGAGAGAGGGAACACAAGCAGGGGGAGTGGGAGGGGGAGAAGCAGGCTTCCCGCTGAGCAGGGAGCCCGATGCGGGGCTCAATCCCAGGACCCTGGGATCGTGACCTGAGCCGAAGGCAGATGCTTAACCGACTGAGCCACCCAGGCGCCCCGAGAACTCTTTTTTTTTGAAGATTTTATTTACTTGAGAGAGAATGAGAGGGGGGAGGGTCAGAGGGAGAAGCAGATTCCCCGCTGAGCAGGGAGCCCCATGTGGGACTCGATCCTGGGACTCCAGGATCATGACCTGAGCCAAAGGCAGTTGCTTAACCAACTGAGCCACCCAGGCACCCCTACAAAGAGAACTTTAACAAGCGATGGTCTGTTGTGATAAGGGACTACGCTGTCACCTATGAAAATATGTGTATAGCTACCTCACGAGAGTGGCTCTCTTTTATTAAGACTGGCCATGAAGTTATTCTGGTTATTTTTCCCATTATAATTCTATTCATACGAATAATTCATGGTTATAGAAGCACCATATTGAAGAGGGGACAGAGAAAGCATGAAGTATTAGCTCTCCATGCACCAATGACCTTTTCTGTTCTGTTCATACAAATTGTATTTCTTTCTATAAGCTTCTGGAATGTTCTAAAATTTTTTGTTTTTCTCATTTTTTTTTTAAAGATTTTATTTATTTATTTGACAGAGAGAAACATAGCGAGAAGGGAACACAAGCGGGGGGAGTAGGAGAGGGAGAAGCAGGCTTCCCGCGGAGCAGGGAGCCCGATGTGGGGCTCGATCCCAGGACCCTGAGATCATGACCTGAGCCGAAGGCAGACGCTTCACCAACTGAGCCACCCAGGCGCCCCTGTTTTTCTCGTTTTTTGCTCTTTGCTTTTTATTTTATTTGCTTTATTATTATTGCTATTATTTTTGGCCTGAAAATGAACCACAAATTAGAAAAAGAATTGCAACGAAAGTGAGAATCTGATTTTATTTTTGTAAAAGCGAAGGGCCCATGAAATCAGTATTGTTTAGCTGTGTTTCAGAAAGCATTGTTCAATGGAACTTGTTTTAAATTATTTTTAATTAAAGGACTTTGATATATAAAAGGTTTTAGTAACGGTTTTTCTGGGGTTTTTTTTTTTGTCTTCGAAGAAGAAATAAGGTGACCTTTCTTCCGCAAAGAAAGTATCATTTGAGTTCCCTTTAAGGAATTTTACTGGGAAGTTGGACATTGGCAAGTGACTGTTATTTCTTTTTATCAGACCTCACGCAGTCCTGTAATTTTAAGTATATAGATATTTATATAATCTTTGCTCTTTCTCTGTTGACTCTTTGGGCCCCTGGAGACATTAAATGACCAATTACTGTGCACGGGTATTAGGTATTTCTCCTATAGGAATATGATGCATGTGCTTTTGCTATTTCTCCAGTGAGTGATAAGTTTTCTTGGATCCATCAATGTAATGTCATCAGCTTGTCCTCTCATCCTGTTTTACCTTTTGTGCTTAGAGGCTCTTAGACTCCAAGGTGCCCACACTCTGATGGTACTCAGGGGAAAGTGTGGCTTCTGATAAAGTTAATTTTGTGCTAATCATTTATTCCATGTGTTTTGTTGATTGGGGAACTTTCAGTATACCAGAGCTATACCTGACCCTGACATGCATCCTTTTTAGGGTACGCTTTCTGCTCGGGGGGAGACACGGAGAATTTAAATTCCTCCCACCACCTGGGTATGCTCCTTGTTATGAAGCTGTTCTGCCGAAAGAAAAGTTGAAAGTGGAGCACAGCCGAGAGTACAAACAAGAAAGAACTTACACACGAGACCTCCTGGGCCCCACAGTCTCCCTGACGCAGGCCGCCTTCACGCCGATCCCTGTGGATACCAGTCAGGTACCCAGAGCACCTACTGTCGTCCTCTTGTGCTGTTGTTCTGATGGGCAGTGGCTTTTGGACTCTTTTAACCATGGCCCGAGGAACACATCTGACAGTCATACAGTTTATATGCAGAATCAAAGTTTCGTAAAATAATGCTTACCTTTGTCAGAGCCACTCACCTATTTTGTAGTCAATTCTATTCTGTTTTTTAAAGAGTTATCTCAAGCCACTACACTGATTTCATGATGTACTGATGTGGGTCACAATTGGAGGTAATGCATACTAATTTTAGGGTGCACTTTTTACATACGGTGGACGTGGAGTTTAGTTCTTCAGTCACCTAGATACACTATTATTTTGAAGCAATTTAACTGACCTTTATCTTAAGTAGAGATTGAGATCCTGCACTCTATAGTCAGAGTGCTTGGGGTCAATTGCCTACTTGGGGACCTTGAGGAAGTCGCTCCTCTTGTGAATTGGGATGCTAAGAGTATGTTTGACAGAGTTAATAAATAACACATTAGCACGATACTTTGCAAACAGGCACCCGAGAAATGTGAGTCCTTATTCTTTTCTGTTTCATAGATGTGAACACATCTTGACATTGACAATGAATTAAATAATTGCTTTATCTTGATGCTAAAGTAACTTCAGTAAGGTTGGTTATGCAAGTTTGTTTGTGAAGATCCATGAGATTGCCTCTAAAGTCTGAAGTAGAGTTAATACCAGGCCTCAGAAGGTTCAGTTGTTGAGCAAATACTTGTTTAGCGCCTTGAATCCTGTTTTCTGTCTCATCATGCTGACCTTTAAATTATTGAGTGCAAGAAGCAAGCTTTGTTCATGGCTAAAATTCAGTGTGGTGTTCCTTGCTGCAGGATGGCAGGATATGTGTGGTGCTACCAAAGTTTAGTCGTAAACATCCATCCAGGGATGGATGATTGGATTATGCAGTGGGAGCGCATTGAGAATTTCCTATGACAGATTATCTCCATCGTTGTGGGGAAAGGGAACAGTGATAGCCTGCTCCCTGGGGAAACTGTCTCATCAGTGAACGTTGTAGGCAGTCACCTGCTCTATGTTTGTGGAGGGACTGGCTCTGGGGTGACACCTAAGTGCATTGCCACACACCAACAACCAACCCCTGACCTTGAAAACCATTCATGTTCTTTATGAAGAGGTCATTAAACTTCCTCTTTGGAATGAGAACATATAAAGATTGTTTTCCCTAGAAGCTTATTCTTGGAAACCATTAGAAATAACAGAGCAGAGTCAAGGGAAAAGCATAGATCACTGCAAATATTTACAGGCTCAAAGAGCCAGTGGATTATCCTTTGGTCACTGAATTGCCTTCATTCTGGCCTATGTGTAATGGCCAGTTAGTTTAAGAACTTTGGGGTGATTTCTCTTTTTAAGTGATGCACGCTCTGGTGCTTATATCCCACATCCATGAAGGCATTGTTCTTAATGGTGACTGTCCCCACCAACACCCGTCCTTCTTCGCAACTTTGTTCATAAATTCACTTGGAAACTAAGCTGTCCCACCAAAAAGTCCCCAAATTACCTAAACAATTTTTAGATATACTTCGTTATATTTTTATAACTACATTAGAAGGGTTGGAATCTAGTTATATTATTAACATTTTAATGGTTTACAGTGGTTTTATTTGTCTCAATTCACAGGGAGGACAGTTAGCATGGTTTTATTGCATTTGTTTCTGATGTGTGTTTTCTTTCTTATTTTAGATCGTGTTACCTCCTCACCTAGAGAGAATAAGAGAAAAACTGGCCGAGAATATCCATGAACTCTGGGTTATGAATAAAATTGAACTTGGTTGGCAGTATGGTCCGGTACATAATCTTGAAATTTATTTTCAGATTTGTTAATACATCTTTCTAAAAACATAACCTTTTCTCACTCATCCTGCTATGTGGTGACCTGAATCAATTAGATTGATTTTTTTTTCCCCTACACATTAGTTTTTGTTCAGTTTTTCTTTATAAGAGGGAATGACATTATGGTCGTGTTCGTTGAAGGATGGCTCAGTTGCCTAGACAATTGAAAAGTTGTCATTCTTGAGGCTGAGAGTTATATTTTTAAATCAAAGTTAACATATACAGACAATAGGCATTGACTTCTAAGCCCCTGAGAAAAAAAAATCTCATTGAAGTTGAAAGTGAAAGCTGAAAATGGAAAGAAATTAGTCATTTTCCTTTTCCTTTATCTGATGCTTCGCTTTTTTTAGTCTTAACTGTGTGTAGCAGTCAGTACAAGTCCTGTGGGCCGAGGGCCGCGGTTGGTTTCGTAGGTGGAAGACAGGCTGAGATACAATGATTGGATATATTTCCAAATTATTATTTAAAGATCTAAGGGGGCACCTGGATGGCTCAATTGGTTAAGCATCTGACTCTTGATTTCAGGTCAGGTCATGATCTCAGGGTCGTGGGATCAAGCCCCACGTCGGGCTCCATGCTCAGCAGGGAGTTTGCTTGAAGTTCTATCTCTTCCCTCTCCCTCTGTCCCCCCCTCCCCGACACCGCACCATGCTTGCTCTCTCACTGTCTCTCAAATAAATAAATAAATAAAATCTTCAAAAAAAATAAAGATCTTAGTTTACGGTTTGTCAATAAAATTTTTTTTTTTTTAAAGATTTTATTTATTTATTTGATAGAGAGAGACAGCGAGAGAGAGAACACAAGCGGGGGGAGTAGGAGAGGGAGAAGCAGGCTTCCCGCGGAGCAGGGAGCCCAATGTGGGGCTTGATCCCAGGACCCTGGGATCATGACCTGAGCCGAAGGCAGACGCTTCACCAACTGAGCCACCCAGGCGCCCCAATAAAATTTATATTAAAAAATTTCCTATGTAATTCAGTGTATCATATACCTATTTTTGGCAGGACTGTGGCAATACTTTTATTTTTATAATATTATTAGTCTAGGTATCCCAAAATTTATAACACTTTCTTATATTTGACTGAATGTAGAAATGAGTGCATTCACCCTGTCATAGTTTATTGCATTGAGCTTTAAATAAAGAACATTTTTTATTAGTGTTAGTGGTGAATACCATGTGATACCCCACACTACTTCCTCATGTTTATATATTAATTTAGAGCTTCCCATTTTCACATACACTCTCTCAGATTATTGGGTTAAATTTTCATAATAGCAGACAGGGCTGTTATTTCAGTTTTGCTGGTGATGACATCTCTGAGAGTTGGGCCTTGACAGTCGCAGAGCTCATGAGGAGCTAGGACTGGGATCCAGATTTTCTAGCTTTTACTCTAGAACTGTTTTCACTGTAAGACTTGCCAATGCTCTTAGAGTGGCTGAGGTAGGAGACGGCAAGAGTTTCACAAATGTGTGCCTGGCAGTGGGGAAGGGGAAACATGATTGCGAGACATGTTTTAGAGTTCACGTTTGGGGTGTGGGGAATAGAGGGAGGAAAATCTGCACAAGTTTCTGGTTTTTGCTTGGACACCTGAGAGGACAGTGGTGTCCGTGATTCTCCCATGTAGAGAAGAGAGGCAAAGTGGACATTACATAAATGGGGAGTAGATTATTTCAGGACTTGGACACCTTCATTTATACTTTGATGTTTAGAATTCAGAGTGAGATTTTGTAATTCTATATTTCATGTATGCATCTACCCATTTAATTAAGTATGTATGATACATGCTTTTGTGTAAGTCCTGTTCAATTGTAAAGATCACCAGGAAGAAGAAATAATATGTTATTTTTAACTTAGCGATGACCTGAAGAGTTTTAAAAAGTTCTTGCAGGGCGCCTGGGTGGCTCAGTCGTTAAGCGTCTGCCTTCAGCTCAGGTCATGGTCCCAGGGTCCTGGGATCAAGCCCCACATCAGGCTCCCTGCTCAGTGGGAAGCTTGCTTCTCTCTTCCCCACGTCCCCACTTGTGTTCCCTCTCTCTCTGTCTAATAAATAAATAAAATCTTTAAAAAAAATAAAAAAATAAGAAATAAAAAAGTCCTTGCTTAGGTTTGTGTACTTTTTAGGTGGCATTTCTAGAACCTGGAAATTATTCTCATGGAGTAATTTTGTACCCCAACAGCACATGGCTGTCATCTAGGCTACCACATGGTAACACCTGTGTCATTTAGGACTCCAAGAAGATAATCTATCTACTAGTGCAAGGATCTAGAACATCTTTCTCATTAATTCATTCCTAAAATCTTGGATTTTGTTTACTCTGAATGGCTAATACACACTTTCAAGGATTAGTATGAAAAGGCTAACTGATTTTGTTAAGGTAAAGGAATAATTTGCAATATCTGCAAGTTACAGTGGGTGAAATGCACAGCTGGAACCCCTGCAAAGACTTTAGATCAGTCACATTGTCGATGGATATCTCTAGTCTGTTTGGCTCTAAACACATAAAATTACTACACATTAAAACTAAGTCAACACTACACCTTTCTTACGTAGACTTCATTTCAATACATGAAACATTTGTTGAGTGCCTACCATGTATTAGGCATGTTCTAGGTGCTGGGAATACATCAAAGAAGAAAAGAGAACAAAATCCCTCTTTTCTATGGTCTTACATTTTAGTGCCTGCAGATAGACCCTAAACCAGTAAGTGTCTGGTTCTGCCAGCAGGTGGAATTTGTTACGGAAGAAAATGAAAGTGTAGGGTGAGTGGGCAGTTGGCCATATTGGGAAGGGGGACAGGATGAACCTGGTTGAGGAAGTAAGATTTAAGCAAATGCTGGAGGGGCTGGGGGGTGAGCATGTGGGTGTCAGGGTAGAGCAGGCATGGGCCCTGGGGCCAGGAATTGTACCGAACAGAACGGGGCCCAGATAATGCCAGGTTTTACCACTGACCGCAAACGTTAGCGCGCCTGGGGCTTAACAGGGACAGCTTTGCTAGGGTGATAAGCTGAACCTTCCCCTTCATTTTCCTGCCATGCAGTTGGATTGCCATTGCTGGTGTCTGAAATTGGAGATTTTTATTATAAGGATTTCTGTCCTGTTTCAGGTTAGAGATGACAATAAGCGACAACACCCATGTCTGGTGGAATTCTCCAAGCTGCCTGAACAGGAACGCAATTACAACTTACAGATGTCGCTTGAGACCCTGAAGTGAGTTTCTTACCTTTTCCTATTTTCTGATCTGCCTGACCTGAAACAAACAAGGTATTAATACACTTTAATTCAGTTAGAATTAAATTAATTAACTCAGAACTTTTCATAATCACAGGTGGATTGGATCAATATTTGTTGGGAATTAGACTTTTGACCCTGCTATTTTATGTCTTTATGCTTTATAAAGTATTTACCAAAGAGTGTTTTATGGATATTTTGGGTATTACAGAATACGAGGGTTTTGTGATCAGGTACAGTGCTATTTGCTGTGTGGGCCAGGGACCAGGTCTGTTCACAAATTGCTTTTGATTTGTGACAACATAAGTAAAGATACTAAGTGTTGAGAAACTTTTATACCAATTTAAGGGAACAATTTTATGTCTTACTGTATCTCATAATTTATAAATTGTAGGCTTATATTTTATATGTCTTCATTTAAAAATTTTAATTTTCTCTAACAAGTTTTATTGTATTTTATCAGAGAATCAGACCACAATAGGCTGGAAATTAAAAGAAAATTGGCCCTTCATCACAGATAGTTTGAGAAACACTGCTCTAATATATTTTAAAGATGCTGAGTTAAAACAATTGTTTATTTTACTGATGGATTTTTTAGTGCTGTGAATCTCTAAAATGGAATGGAATCCATTTACCACCCTTTTTTTTTTTCTTCCAGAGAGTACCTTGTTTTTACCATACCATCTTATTTTTGGGGGGAGGGGGGGGCGCGTTTGCCTGCCCGAGGAATGATCGCATGTTGAAAAAAGCTGCCTTAGGCAATTTGCATGTTATCTTTAAAGGCAGATTTGCTTTTCAGTGACACTGTCAATTGTGTTCAGGAAATTTGCCACTTACCATTGCAAATGAAAGAATGAGGTGGGGTAAAATAAAGGAAGGAAAGTAATTTTAAATTTTAATATAAAAAGTTTATAAAAGGGGTGCCTAGATGGCGCAGTCAGTTCAGCATCTGACTCTTGATTTTGGCTCAGGTCATGATCTCAGGACCTGGAGCCTGCATAAGATTCTCTCCCTCTCCGTCTGCCCCTCCTCTTGCTCTCTCTCCCTCTCAAAAGAAAAGAAAAGTTCAGAAAATATTTTTAAGAAGACTATAATGTTTCTTTAATTCCTTTTCTATCCTTGGTGGCCTCTAGAACCAGATTTATTCAAATAGGTCACTTACCCTAATGCATGTTTGTATTAGGCTTATATACTTGTGAACATTTTTGTTTGTTTCAGTTTTGTTAAAAGAGTAAGGAGTTACTTCCTTGAAGTGATTTTACCAAGGACCCAGATCATAAAACTTCATCATTGTGTCAAACTCTAGGTTTTGGGTTCAGGGGTATTTCTTCAAAGATGTGATTGTAATAATCATTACGGAAATTAACATATTGGGCATAGAGTGAGTTTAGGTTCTACTAGTAATTTAAAAGGAAAGGGAAATATATACAAATCAAGTAAATTGAGAACCTCCCAGAGATAAAAATTGACAGAGCTTGCCTGTGATGAAGAATGCATAATGCATGGCTATGACCTGTGTACCTTGTGTTTAGGATCCCCTGCCTCCCTTTGTATTCTTGATGAGGAGCTTGTACATTTCAATAAGTGATTCACAGCAGCTCACCATTTGCTCATCTTATACAACGAAATGTTTTATTGAAAGGTCATGGTCTAAGATAATTTAGTTAAATTTGTAGTACATTCCCTATAATTTTAGTGATTGACAACTAAGCCAGCTATTGTAAAGGACAGATCCCAGGAAGCAATGAAGTGGAGAAAACTCTGTATTTGCATAGTGTGTGGAGTCTGACTGCATGTAATCTGATCTCATTCCTAAGAGGGACCGGGGGCTGGTTTGATCAATCATCACACTGCATGTACCCTGGTGCTGTAGCCCATGGTCAATGCTAATGACCTTTTCCATGAGCTAATCCTCAATATTTTATGATTTTACAATGAGCTGATTTAACCTATTTCTTTAAAATTTAAATTAGAACAAGGAGAACCCCTACTTCTCCAAAATTCACACTTAGCCCAATCTCCCTAGTTGAGAGTAAGCATGGTAGTTTCTTTCTGTATTTCCATTAGAACCTTGTTTACTTGGTAGCCCCCAGAGCAGCGTAAGTAAGAACACAGGCTCTGGTGTTAGATGGTATGGGGTCAAGGACTTGCTGCTCCAAAGGGTGTCTTAGATTTTCCGAACCTTAGATTTTCTTCCATCCGTAAAGTGGGGGTCATGGTGTATCTGCTTCATGGAATTGTGGTGGGGACTAAATGATAATGCTGATCAAGCTTTGAACACCGTATGTCTGACACACCCCATAAAAGTATCATGGGAAGGGGACACCTGGGTGGCTCAGTCAGTTAAGCTTCTGCCTTCAGCTCAGGTCATGATCCCAGGGTCCTGGGATTGAGCCCCATGTCAGGCTCCCTGCTCAGCGGGGAGCCTGCTTCTCCCTCTCCTTCTGCCTGCCGCTCCCCCTGCTTCTGCACTCTCTCTCTCCCTCCATCTCTCTCTCTCTCCCCCCCCACAAATAAATAAATAAAATCTATAAAAAAATTCATGGGAAGGATCAAAACTTTATTCACTTGGATTCTGAGGAGTGCCAAGTAACAAATAAGCAAAAGCTTACTCCAGAATATCCCTTATTTTGGATTGAAGGGTGATTTCATGTGAATATGAATTTTAGATGCTCTTTCTGTGATTTTTTTTTTGTCACATAAATTGTTGGGAAAGACAGCTTCAGATTTGCTGGCCATCTGTGTATTGCAGAGCCCTGCAAAACTTCCAGCACCCTCTCTCAGGACAACCCAGTGCTTACAGCATGCCTGTCAGCCCACCCCCAATTTAACCAGTGTCACTAAAGTTTTAATTTCTGCTTTACTTAAGTAATTTCTGAATTCCAGATCTTAACTTTTGAATAAATGACTTATGTTTAGGAAATGAATGTTACAAGGATTCTTAATATCTCATATACTTTCATAGAATCTTTCTTCGGAAGTTAACAAAAATAGAGCAAGACTAGAACAATATTTTTCTTCTGGTCAAGTAGTTTTTTTCCTTAAAATTGATTTTGGGAAATGCAATGTGTTTGTATATATATGTAGGGAGGGATGGGAGGCATAAGGACACAGGGACACCAAGGAGAGCAATAGGGAAGGGAGAAAAGTAGTTAAGGAAGAGGCATGATTTTTGTCTAAAAGAGAAAGTTTATTTAGGTAATTTTATAGCTTCGGTCAGTTCTTGATCTATCCATAGTTATGCAGGTTAACGCTTGGAGGGTAATCTCACAGGGTCATCTTCATTTTGACATGTATAACCTAAAATTTAATGTGATAACAGTGTATGTATAAATACATGCAGCTCTATCTACTTATACCATCTGTCTATCTGTCTCCAGATTTTCATTTTTCAGATGTTGTGGAGGATGAGTGTAAGTGAATTGTAGATACTTGCCATATCCCTACTGGAACTGACTAGACCCTAGAAATTCTGTAACCCAAAAAGGATAAGCCATTGTATCTTATTCGAGAAACCACTCCTTGTCATGGATAGTATAAACTTGTTCCATATAAACCTGGAGGACTCTAAAGGGAGTGCATGTGAATTGTAAGGATCTTTCTTGGGAAAAATCAACCGAAGGTCATTCAGGGGAGGAAAAAAATAGAGTATCTTAAAAAATGGACAAGTAAGTTCCTGGCAAACAGGGACCCTGATATGTCATTTGAAAATGAGATTTGTTTCTAGACTAGAAAGTCCCTAAAGGATTAAAAACATATGGGGAATTTGTATCTAATGAAGGTTGCATTTCAAACCAGGGGTAAAAGATGGATTATTTAGTAAATATTTTATGGAGAATAGATATCCGTCTGGAAAAAAAAATAAAGTTAAGCTTTCCTTAAGCTAATAGAATCCCTTCCCCATCACTCCCTCACAGGAAAGCATGGACATTTTCCTTTAAATGATTTGACAAGTGGGGAATTTCTGAGTGCCATATAAAACCCAAAAGCCGTAAGAAAAGATGTAAAATTTTGGTTACATAAAAACAGATTTGGAATTCTGCTCGGAGATAATAATATAAAGGAAGTAAAAAGACAAACTAGAGAAAAATATTTGCAACTCAATCTCAGACACAGGAAGAGCTTCTAAAATGCAATTAAAAACCCATATCTAATGGGAAGTTGAACAAAGAATGTTTTCACAGAAAAAAAATAAATACAGATACCAAGCATATGAAAAAGGTGCTCAAATACACTTATTTTAAGAAAAATACATGGGTGCCTGGCTTGCTCGGTTGGTGGAGTGTGCAACTCTTGATCTTGGGATTACAAGTGCAAGCCCCATGTTGGATGTAGAGATTATGTAAAAATAAAATCTTAAAAAAAATACAAACTAAAATGATGAGATACCTTTTCTCTCTGTCTCTCTTTTTTTAAAGATTTTATTTAGTTGTCAGAGCGAGAGAGCACAAGCAGGGGTAGTGGCAGGCAGAGGGAGAAGCAGGCTCCCTGTTGAGCAAGGAGCCTGATGTGGGACTTGATCCCAGGATCTGGGATCAGGACTTGAGGTGAAGGCAGTCGCTTAACTGACTGAGCCACCCAGGTGTCCCTAATGAGATACCTTTTTTTTTTTCCTATTTATTTATTTATTTTTGATGCCTTTTGAACCTACCAGTTGACCAAGTGTAAGCAGTTTGAGAACTGTATGGGAAGCAGGTAATGTCATACATGGCTGGTAGGAATGTAAATTACCACCGACTCTGTAGATATTTGACAGTATTTGTGAATCTTTAAAATGTATAATACCCTATGACCCAGTAATTCCATGTCTAGGAATTTTTAACCTACAGATGAAGGATATAGTACATGTATTAAAGGTATGAAGTTATTCATTGCAGCATTGTTTGTAATAACAGAAGCCTATGAACAAAGAACTGGGTAAAAACATTATGACACATCCAACTAATGGAATACTTCAGAGCTGTTGAAAAATAAACCAGCTTTATATGAAAGAACAGTATATCAGAGTTATGCTATAAGGTCAAGATGGAAAATTGCAGAGAACTCTCTCTTGATATGTACCCATTGTGTAAAAGGGGGAAAGAGAAACAATATACATGCCCTTGTGCATGCTCACACACACACATAAACTTGTGTTAGTAATTTCACAGATTAGAGCAGGATATTCAAGAATCAGTAGCAATCAGTGCCTTTAGGAAAAGAAAACAGGACTACAGGGAGGGGATTGGAGAAAGACTTACTCTTCAATATATTGCTCTTTGTGATATTTCAATTTTCAGTGACTTACTCATTACTCAGAAGTAAATGATTTATAAATAAATGTTTTTCCTTTGCTTTAAAGGCAATTTCTGCTCTGCTTTCAAGGTGGACTGTTACACCTGATTCCCCTCCGCCATTATGTTGGGTTATTCTGGAGGTAGAGAAGGAGTTCTTGCAGCTTATCTCTGGTTTTGTTTTCCAGGACTTTGCTGGCATTAGGATGTCATGTGGGCATATCAGATGAACATGCTGAAGAAAAGGTGAAAAAAATGAAGCTGCCCAAGAAGTAAGTTGAATGCCTAAGCAATATTAAATAGCCTGTGCATTGATTCAATCATGCAATCAATTACTTGGGTGCAAATGGATTGGACCTCTTGATGGATACCTAGATGACTTGCCCTGAGAGGAGACAAAACTCAGAAAATATTGGGAGTATGTTATAAAAAGTGTGTTATTTTTCTTGAATGTAGGTATGTGTGAACACACCGGTGCCCATATCCCTAACTGCTTATATCTAGTTTTCCACTTCACACCAAAAGATATTTTTATAATTTAATTTGATTTTTTGAAGATTTATTTATTTGAGAAAGAGAGAGAATGCAAGTGGGGGGAGGGGCAGAGGAGAGGGAGAGAGAGAAACTTAGCAGTCTCCACGCCCATTGTGGAGCCTGACACGGGGCTTGATCTCACAACCCTGAGATCACAACCTGAGCTGAAACCAAGAGTCAGATGCTTAACTGACTGCACCACCCAGGCACCCCTAATTTAATTTTTACCAAAAGAACATATTTTAGGAAGAGTTATAAAGTTGGTATTATTATCCCCACTTTAAGATGAGTAAACTAAGGCCATGAAGCTATAGGGGTGATTTTTGCCTGCTGGGCTATAGCCTCTGTCCGTGAGCCTGTTGAACCTCTCAAAACTTCAGCTTTCTCAGCTGCTAACAGGTGATACCTTTTTCATGGGGAAACGTTTGGTATTAAATGAGTAAGTTCTGGATGAATGATTGCTGTTTCATGTTATTATGTTTGTTTTAATTTCCAAGGCCTATGCTTTATAAATGGCAGGTCTGGCCATGTGTTAAGTAATATGAGGATAAAGCAAAGCAGCCACCCCATACTCTCCATCGATCACCCTGACCTCAAGTTACCCCTGATAAACATAAAATCAAAATAGAAATCGTGAGCTTTCTCTGCAGATGCCAGTTCATGCCAGTAGTTCAACAAAAACTGTTACTCAGGTATTCCGTTAAAAAATGTGTAAAAGCTATGTTACTATGTAGCATATTTTTAAGTTCTAAAAGTTTTCTTCAAAAGTTTAAGCACTTCCATTGGATGCTATTTTAGGGCATTTTCACGTATTTACATTTTGAAATGACACTTCTTTGTCAGTTTTGAGAATCACTAATAAAAGCAGATCCTCAGTGATTAGATATGTACCATCATCTATTTAAAACTATATATAAATGTTGATAATATGTTTTTTGCATCATTTTGTTTTTCTCTTTGAATTGTATTTCCAATCCATTTCCTTCACAAAATGTTACCCTATTAAATATATTTTGATTGATCCCTCTGATCATACTTCTTTATAACCAAATCTAAATTGAGTTTTGTTTTGTTTTCTGTGATCACAGTCAGTAAATGTTGACATTTTCTTCTGACATATCATAATTAATTGGGTATACAGGTCTTCAACATAAATTCATTTTTGATAAAAATCAATGTAAAAAGTAAGATTTTATTGGAAATAGTGCATAATGAAATGGATTCAGCTGTTTTTCCATTTATATCATATACCCATGTATAAGCATTTATTGATAGAAAGACAAGTTCTGGGTCATTTGCATTCTTTGTTTACATAAATAAATACATTTTTATTAAAAAATTCAGTTCAAAGAAAAAAATCTGTTGAAAGAATGATAGAAAAAAAATCATTCAGTTCAATGAACTGGAACTTAATAGTGGTTCATCCTCAGAAATCATATTTGATGACCTATCACATGATGACTCAGTCATGTCCTTCCTTGTTCAGTTTTTTAAAAGCAAAAAATTAGAAACTGCCTTACTTGGGAAAGAATTTATTATCTTCTTATTAAAGTCACTCACTATCTCAGTTTTTTGGTAATTATATCATAAAGGCATTATTAAAATGAGAAACAACAACAAAAACTAGTAGTTATATCTGCTACTCATTCACTTAGAGGTGCTATACCTGATGTACATAAGGATAAGAAGATGGAAATACTAATTTCAGATTACTTTTGCCAGCATAATATATTTAAGAAACTATTATTATCATGTGCTATGTGTGTGTGTTTGTGTGAGTGTGTATGTCTTGTCAAAACTTTGGGGCAAAGTAGTCACTCTGAAAAGTATGAAATCTGTATGATTCCATCTATATGACATTCTGGAAGAGACAACACGATAGAGTCAGTAAAAATATCAGTGGTTGCCAGGAGTTGGGAGGTAGGAAGAGATGAATGGTCAGAGCACAGGGATTTTCAGGACAGTGAAAATATTTTGTATGACACTGTAATGACTAGATAATGTCATTTTACATTTATCAAAACCCATGAAATGTACAACACCTAATGTAAGCCAGGGGTGATGATAATGGATAATGGATGATAATGATGTCTCAATGTAGGTTCATGAATTGTAACAAATGTACCACTTTGCTTGGAGAATGTTGATAATGGGGAAAGCTTTGTGTGTGGAGGCAGAGGATATCTCTGTATCTTCTTCTCAATTCTGCTGTGAACATAAAACTGCTCCAAAAAATAGTCTTAAAAAAATAAACAACCCCCCCCTTGGGGTCAGAATTTAGCTTATTCAGTTTATGGAATTCATTTGCCATAAAACCTAATTAGTAAAACCAGTTTTCACTGTGAAAACCATCAGTTTAAATAGAATTATTTTTGGTCAGAAAATGTCAGGCTTCTTTTTTCTGTTGAAATAAATGGGTTGATGTATGTTTCTGTAATAGCCACCTCAATTCAGATTTATCTCTAAATCTGAGATAAATAGAAACCAAATGATTGATCAATGTATACATAGAGCATAGGGTTTGCAATAAGTTAGTCTTGTTGAGGGATGGATTAAACTTCTCTGCCTTCATAATTTTTTACTGATGTCTTTTATTTGTGTTGCTTTTAGTAGTTCTGCATTACTTGAAAATAGATGGGGGAAATGGACACTAAAAGGACACCATTAAATGGAAACTATTCACCTGCTGGCAGTCTATACTACATCTCAATTTTCCATGAGATACCATCTTATTATTTATTGGCAAAAATTAAGAAATTTGATAATAACAAGGATTGATGTGGATGTAGATTCACACAAGTCTAAAAGGTTGGAATGTATTTACAGTCATTTTTAAAGCAGTTTGGCGTAATTGTATAAAATTAAACATTTGCACATCTTCTTACCCAGCAGTCACTCCTAGAGATATGCCCTAGAGAAAGTCCACACCAACAAACATGAAAGCCATTGTTTTTAGAAATATTATTTTTAATGGCATAAAAATAAGGGAGAGGAATAGGAGAAATATTTTTCAGTAGGAAGATGGATTAAGTTGGATATAATCACATAATAAAATGAATGAATTTTAGTCATAAATGGCAACATAGATGAACCTAAAAAATAATGTTGAGGTCAGAAAAGAATATATCCCACAAGGCTATATAAAGTATAATACTATCTTTAAGACTGAAAAACAAAACATTTATATATGATATGTATATATGTGTGTATATATATATATGAGGAGCACACAGATACAGTTGTATTAATAATATTCTAATTCTTAACGTGGTGGATTAATGGAATTCACTCTATTATAATGCTTTAAAGCATATTCTTTTGTATCAAGAATAGTTTTTTTTTAAATTTTATTATGTTAATCACCATACATTACATCATTTGTTTTTGATGTAGTGTCCCATGATTCATTGTTTGCATATAACACCCAGTGCTCATTATAACACATGCCCTCCTTAATACCCACCCCCCGGCTACCCCGTCCCCCCACCTGCCTCCCCTCCAAAACCCTCAGTTTGTTTCCCAGAGTCCATAGTCTCTCATGGTTCATCTCCCCCTCCGATTTCCCCCCCTTCATTTTATCCTTCCTTCCATCTTCTTTTTTTTAACATATAATGTATGATTTGTTTTAGAGGTACAGGTCTGTGATTCAACAGTCTTACACAATTCACAGCGCTCACCATAGCACATACCCTCCCCAATGTCTATCACCCAGCCACCCCATCCCTCCTACCCCCCACCACTCCAAAAACCCTCAGTTTGTTTCCTGAGATTAAGAATTTCTCATATCAGTGAGATCATATGATACATGTCTTTCTCTGATTGACTTATTTCGCTCAGCATAATACCGTCCAGTTCCATCCACATCGTTGCAAATGGCAAGATTTCATTCCTTTTGATGGCTGCATAATATTCCATTGTATATATATACCACATCTTCTTTATCCATTCATCTGTCAATGGACATCTTGGCTCTTTCCATAGTTTGGCTATTGTGGACATTGCTGCTATAAACATTGGGGTACACATACCCCTTCAGATCACTACATTTGTATCTTTGGGGTAAATACCCAGTGGTGTACTTGCTGGGTCGTATAGTAGCTCTGTTTTCAACTTTTTGAG